>NC_045614.1:27277197-28477197 GCF_009829155.1 Mustela erminea | reverse complement strand
AAATGCTTCTGCTTTCCTGGTATCAGGGTGTACAATCTGTGGGACACCAACAACACCGCAGTGGCATCATTTAAGCAGCTGGCAAGGGAGGTGGCTGGAGGAACCACGGAGCGAAACCACGCCGACCTCTGTAAATGCACTCGAGTCAGAAGTGCATACCTGGAGTCTAACTGCGGGCTGGGCACGTGGAAACCTGCCGCAGGGCAAGGTGTGCAGGGAGTTTCTATTAAAAAACTTTTTGCAAATAACAGAACTGGGCTGGGGCGGTAAGAATAGGAAAAAAGAAACAAAACAAAACAAAAACCAGGACTACCCTATCCTCCTCTCCTCCCCCAACCTCAGTATATTTTAAATGGTTACTTTCGGGCAGAAAAGCTTTTCGTTCCAAATGCATCCAAAGCAATAGAACCAAAAGCAGCCTGGTCTTTGTAATCAACTGCAACATCTCTGGGCATCATCCTCGGTAGAATCTGTGCTCTCTCTCTGTCTCAGAAGGGTTCCAAGCGGGCTGAACTTGAAGAAGGAAAGCAGAAGCGTTGTGTGCTGACCTACCACCCCGCATGGCCTCCAGATGTCCTGCGTGTGGGAACTGCATAAAGCCCGTGGCCCTTACAGAGAATGTGTTCTCACAGAGCTTCCTGCAAAAGGGGGCTGGTCGCGAGTTGCTTTTCGGGGACATGCATGTGATTTGGTTGTGCCTGGAGCAGCTCTTTCCACACCTGACAGCTGGTGGTTCTTATTAAGTATTTGAACATTATCCAACATATCCATGTTGGCCAGCTGACTTGAGTACTTCCTGAGTCCTCAGGAGCCCTTGTTCAGCATCTTCAGAGTCGCCTAGGGAGGGTTGGGGGTGCATGGGGCTGGGGGGTGGGCAACGGTGAGTGTAACCTCTGGAATCAGATCTGAGGTCCACTTCCTGCTCCTGTAATTGCTAGCTCTGTGGCCTTTGGCAAGTCATTTCACTTCTCTGGGTCAAAGTTTCCTTCCCTATAAGATAATGATAAGCCTGCTTCTTTGATGTGTTGTCCCCTTGATCCAATAAAATCAAAGATCTTTTCCTAAATGTTCGCACAGTGGTTGCCTTATAGCCATTGCCCAGAAAATGTTGGTTTTCCCTCATCTTTCCTCTCCTAGACTGTAGTGTAATGTTTCTTGGTACAAATGTTGAAGCCTTGGAGCTCTGTACACTACCATCTTCATGACACGGAAATTGGCCAGAAATCTCAGGAATAAATCTGAGAATTAAAAAGAAGAAGAAAGCCTATCACTGTGCATTTGTCAGTTGGCATCTCTTTGCCTTCTCTAGTTAGGATCTTTCATAGTAAAGCGGATATTATTTTTTTTTCCACTCCTTGAAGCCACGTATGTCGGATGGTGTTTGACAGGCGTTTTTGTGTGTGCCAAAGGATGGGGGAAAGTGACAAGGAGAGGCCCACTCAAGATGTCACTTCTCTGGGCTGCAAGCTGGAGCTGACAGTGCGGTCCCTTCTGAAAAACCCCGATGGCGTGTTGGAGTGTCGTCGTGTCAAGAGGAGAGAAAGAGGCTGAATAGTCAATAGTACCTCTCTCCTCACGGGAGAAAAGTGTTTCGGGTGTGGCACGCACACAGAAGGCTGTACTCTGGAATCAGGGTCATCACTTCTTTTTAGTTAGGTAGAAAATCGTATTGTGACAGGATATTTTTTATTTCCTCCTGGTGTTGGACAACTGTCTTCCCCTCCCCCCGGTCAAGGAAACACACGTGTGCACACACACACATGCATGTGATACCTTCAGTGGGAATTTGGAACAGGCAGCAAAGACATCCATTCTCTCTTCATTGGTTCCTTACTTTTTTTTTTTTTTAATGCATTTCTCACCAGTGACAGGTGGTGAAATGTCATCATTGTGGGTAGGCGAAGGATGGGATTTAAAAATTTTCATGTAATGACAGAGTGTGTAAAGAGATTCGAAGGCACAAATAGCTACCACCACCACCATCACACAACAAAAGAGACGAGGTAGCACTTATGGACTCTTGTCCTGTGCTTGGCAAGCACCTGGCACATAGCATCCACTCAGTACAGGCTGTGTTTGATATCATGAATAAACAGATCAGGCAGAAGCCTTGCTGTCTGTTTCTCAGTATTATCTTTAGTGAAAATAATGTACAGCTGTCAAGGTACGGAGTGGACTTCCTTGTCCCATCATTATGATAGCGTTCCCACTAATTTAAAAACCACGATGCTTACTGAGAAACACTGGCTAGGTGGGGGGTTTGTATATCATAGCAGCATCATTCCACTGGTGACAGGATCCGAGGAGGCATTTACATTGGTTCTGCCATTTATTTGTCTAAAGAAACCTTGTATTTTTTTTTTTTTCTGATATGACCTTGGCACTTTCATTTATCTCACACATATAGAAAGTGCCTTCCAGGGTGCCTGGGTGGCTCAGTGGGTTAAGCCACTGCCTTTGGCTCAGGTCATGATCTCAGGGTCCTGGGATCGAGCCCCGCATCAGGCTCTCTGCTCAGCAGGGAGCCTGCTTTCCTCTCTCTCTCTCTCTCTCTCTCTGCCTGCCTCTCTGTCTACTTGTGATCTCTCTCTCTGTCAAATAAATAAATAAAATCTTTAAAAAAAAAAAAGAAAGAAAGTGCCTTCCAGGTTCTATGTTAGAATTTGCTGTAAGTCTGTGGTTTACCATGATTTCACACTACATAACCTTTCTCCTTTCATTTGCTGTCATCTGTTCCTATTTCTTCCCAATAATTGTTTGCAAACTTGTCATTTGGTTCTAAAAAGAAATTTGAATCTGATCCAGAACTTTTGTAAATTATATGATTAAAAAGCTAAATAACTCATATGTGGAGTTATTATCAAGTTAAACTGATTTTGCTACACGTAATAATAGCTCATATTTATAATGTTTTTCTGACTGAACAAAATCATTACATTTGTTTTTCTCTTAATAAATGTATGTGGGTGGTATCTTTTTTCTCAGAATTATCCTTTTGAAAAATACAGTGTACATTGTTCCTGATTCATATGTATAAGGTGCCTAATTGAATTAGGGCTGTGCATACATTTATGTTAACAGTTGTGTTGAAAGGGAGAATTTACTTCGGTGGGTATGCATGTATGTGTATTTTTGTAAAGAAAACACTTCTTCTATATTTAATATTTGGGTGGGTTTTGCCCGTGAGCTTCATAGAAAGTTGTATCGGGAAAAGATGATTTGAAGAAGGGTAGTGGTGGAGATAAAGTAGTAAGAAATGATGAAGGCTAAGTAGGTGCAGCCAAGGTAACCAAGCAAGCACTTAGGTGTGACAGGTAGGAAAGGAAAAGAAAAAGTGGGAAGTGACATCCAATCATAGACCTGGTTTCTCCAACTGTTTACATGCCTTGGGAGACCTTTTTCCCTAAGGTTTTAACATTGTTTAAATGTTAACCATTTAACATGGTCTTGACCATCCTGCCAGCCGTGTAGTCCTCATCTTTCTTTGAACATGCGTGGAGCTCCCTTTATGCAGGTGCTGTGTTTGGCCTTGACCAGCACGCATGCTGATGAATGGTAACATATACAGGCAAAACACATGACTCAGAAACATTGAGGAGAATGACAACCTGAGTAGTTTCTTCTTTGATAAGGATTTGTTGGGTACCTTGTATGTGAGAGGCAGATTGCTAAGTGCTTGGGATACAAAGGTGCAGAGGCAGAAGTCCCTGACTTTATGGTGAGGGACCCAGTTGAACAAGTAAAGTAATGATGATGATGATGGACTGGCCCATATATGCACCTAAAGGAAAGGAAATGATTGAGATAGCCTACATTAGGTTTTGTGGTTAAGGCCCATGAGATGTCATCTCCTTAGGGCCAGTTGAGAGATCTGACAGGTGAAAGCAGAAGAGGTACCAGCCATGCTCAGGGTGAAGGGGAAAAACATTCCAAGAGACACCACAACCGAGGTGCTGAGGTGGAAAGGTGGTTGGCACGTTCTCATGCTTCTGGAAGTTCTCCTTGCACCTGAAGCGTTGGTGGGCAAGCTGAGTGTGGACTAAGTTAAGAGGGGAAGTGGGGGGAGGCAGGTCACATGAGGATTGTATTTTTTTTTTTAAAGATTTTGTTTGTTCATTCATGAGAGTCAGAGAGAGAGAGAGAGAGGCAGAGGGAGAAGTAGGCTCCCCACTGAGCAGGGAGCCCGATGTAGGACTTGATCCCAGGACCCGGGAATTATGACCTGTGTGGAAGGCAGATGCCCAAACATCTGAGCCACCCAGGTGCCCCATGAGGATTGTATTTTAAATGTAAATTTAAGTGTGGAGAGCAGGCAGATTTAGCAAACAAAATCACAGAACGCCCCCTTAAATTTGACTCTCTGATAAAGAGTATGTGCTTTGGTTGTGCAAGTATGGCCCAACTACTGCATGGGCATACTTAAACTAAAAAAAAAAAAAAAAAAAAAAAAAAAAAAAAACAAAAAAACCTTTGTTGTTTATGAGAGTTAAGGTTAACTGTTAACTGGATGTCCTATATTTTATCTGGCAATCCTGTAATGGGCACCGGTACCATCTGACCTGTGTATATGAACATCAGTCTTCTTGGGTGCCTTGCTAAGTGTCTCACCTGCTACTTTTAGGAGTCCCAGAAGGAGCAGCAGGAATGTTCTACCTGGTTCACATATTAATCACAGGATGGTTTCTAGGAGACCCTCTTTTCCTTCCTACTACTCTTAGGTAAGCTGCCTCCATTCTCCTCATCTTCTGGGTCTCTGTGTAAATGCAGCTCCTCCTGAGAACCCCAACCTTCCTTACTCTCAGAAGCCCCATTCGGTTCTCCCTATTATGCAATCCCACAGCTCCCTCTCCTTCCTCTGGTAGAGCATTTATGCCAACTATTATAATTGCTTCTCCTCTGTCTTTCCCAAGGACTAGGAACCCTCTGAGAGCAAAAAATATATCTTTTTCCTTATTGATTGCCTGGCATCTAGCCCAGGGCCTGGAACAATGGACAAGTTCTATGAATGCCAGTTGAATGGGTGAATCAACTGTGTAACCTCTTTAGAGTAACCCTCGGGTCAATAAGTACAATCTTATGAATCTAATTTCTTTTTTTTTAAGATTTTATTTATTTATTTGACAGACAGAGATCACAAGTAGGCAGAGAAGCAGGCAGAGAGAGGAAGGGAAGCAGGCTCCCCGCTGAGCAGAGAGCCCAATGCGGAGCTCGATCCCAGGACCCTGGGATCATGACCTAAGTCGAAGGCAGAGGTTTAACCCACTGAGCCACCCAGGCACCCCATGAATCTAATTTCTGAGCTATCTGTTGCTAAGGAGTTTATTTATTGAGCACTCCTTGCTGTACTCTTAAAAATTTTGGAGACATTTGAATCAAGGTCTGTGTCCTTAAGGAGCCTGTAAATTAGTTGAGAACATGAGATAATCCAGAATACAGAGGATGAACAAGGCTATAGAAAGTACAGTGAAATATTAGAATAGGTGGTAGAGTCCATAAGACTTAGAGATCCTTAACCCGCATATCACAGACCACAGGAAGGTCTTGGGGTAGCAGGTCTGCAAACTCTCTGGATTGTGTGCACAGTGTTAATGTATTTCCTTCTAGTGAAAGAGTCTAGAGCTTTCCTCAGTTCTTGAAAGGAGGTACCTGACTCCAGCCTGAATGGTTGAGAATCATCTGCTCTCAGTACAATAGAAATCCATGGTGGACAAAAGATCCAAATACGAAAGGTGAAACTAGGAAACCATGAGGAGCAAATTTATGAAATTTCTTTATCATTTCATGCAGGGAGTAGAATTTCCTAAAATAAATAAAAGTGAAACTTGAGGAATTTAACTAAATCATAATTAAAGATTTGTGTTCAATGAAGAAAACCATAGAAAAATTAACAGAGGGCAAACCAAGAGAAAATATTGAAAATACTGATAGTAGGTGTTATACTTTAGATACACTCTTTTTATTTCTGCTTCTTAATGAACAGAAGTTTCAATGGGTAAAAGATATAAACGGGCATTTTAGAGAAGGGGAAACTTGAATGACTAATTTTTTTTTGAGAGAGAGATGTTCATTCTTATTAGTATTCAGAGACATAACTGTTAAAATGAGAGACATTTTCCCCATGAGGTTTAAAAAAATTAGAAAGGTAATTATTTATCAGGCAAAATGTGTGAAAACAGGAATTTTGAGGTTTGGTATGGCAAAGGATTAGAAACAACCTATCTGCCTATCATTAGGAAAATAGAGAAGGAAAAATTTGGTGGATGCTTATGACAAGATACTATGTAGTAGTCAAGAGAAATTAAAACCTAGAGAAGCACTGTCTGACAGAAATTTGATGTGAGTTGTATCTGTTATTTCAAGTTTGCTGATAGCAAACTTAAAAAAGTTTAAAAGTACATTAAAAAAGTACAAGGAAATAAGTGAAATTAATTTTAATATTCTATTTTCAAGGCAGTAGATCCAAAGTATTATCCCTATGACATATTTATATACAAATTATTGAAATATTTTACATTACATTTATATCCCTAGTGTTCAAGATTTGGTGCATACCTGACACAGCATATGTCAATCAGATGCTAGATTTTCATTGGAAATAATTTACCCTTATTTCTGTGTTTAGATTTCATAAAATGTACAGCTGAAAAAATAGGTTTTTATACTCAAGATGTTCTAAAAATACTTAAAAGTGTTCTAATAGTTGAATAAGATGTCAATTTTAAAATTTAAATTTAATTAAAATTCAGTTAAAAATAAGAATTCAATCCCTCATTTGTATTACCTGCATTTGGAATGCTCAGTAGCTACGTGATGAAGAATTAAAACTTAGCTATATAGGTGTTCTCCATAATATAATAGTGGAAGAAAAAAAAAAAAGAATAAGAACAAGATTTATAGTAAAATGCCATTTTAAATAAACTAAATATATACCCCCCAAAATCAATACATTGTATTTTTTCAAAAAATATATATATAATGAGATTCGTGGAAATATTTGGGAAGAATTGACGTCTAGCTACAGGGTGAGACAGCAGGAGATCAGGAAGGGGGTATCTAAAGGGAAAACCTTAAGTGCCATCTAGGAGAGCTCTAGACTGTTAGAATGCTCTGGGTCGAGGAGCTCGCTCAGCTCAGTTCTGGGGGGGAAACAAAAAGCAATAAGCAGTACATCTAGATAGTGGAATGTCACTCAGAGCTAAAAAGAAATGAGCTATGAAGCCATGAAAAGTCATGGAGGAATCTTAAATCCATTTGACTCAGTGAAAGGGGCCAGTCTGAACAGGCTACCTACTGTGTGAGTCCAACTATGTGACATTCTGGAAAAGACAAAACTGTGGTGACAATAGAAAAGACCCATGGGCTGCCAGGAGTAGTGGAGGAGATGAACAGGCAGAACACACAGGATTTTTAGGACAGTGAGACTACTCTGTACTAACACTGTAATGATGGATATACATCATTATACATTTGCTCGAGTCCACAGAATGTACAAATCCAACAGTGAACCCTAGGTAAACTATGGACTTGAGGTGATTATGATGTGACCATGTAGGTTCCTCCTTGGTAATAAGTGTCTCACTCCAGTGAGTGGCATTGATAATGGGGAGCCTACACATGTGTTTGGGGGTCATGGGGGGTATTACCACCTTTGCTGTAAACCTGCTCTTAAAATAGGAAATATTTAAAGGTATTTTAAAAAGACCAACGCAGGGGTGCCTGGGTGGCTCAGTGGGTTAAAGCCTCTGCCTTCATCTCAGGTCATGATCCCAGGGTCCTGGGATGGAGCCCCACATAGGGCTCTCTGCTCAGCGATGTGCCTGCTTCCCCCCTCTCTCTATCTACTTGTGATCTCTGTCAAATAAATAAATAAAATCTAAAAAAAAAAAAAAAAAAAAAGACCAACACAAATCAGCTTGAAGCAGTGACAACATTGGAATCTTGATGCAGAATTATGGTTTCACGATCACATTTTCAAATACCGCTGTGGACGTTCCTTCTAAAACCGTAAACTCAGTCGTGCCAGCAACTCACAAACTTAGCTGACGGCACCAGAAGACATGATTATGAAAAAAATCAGAGCATTCGCCCACATGCTCTTTACTCCTGTGATAAACATAGTTTTTAAACATCACATTCTGACAACCTTTTGATAATGGAAAATCCAAAATAAGGCCTTATGTAATTAAAGCCTCTGAAGCGAGAGGGCTCTAAGGCTAGTGTGGTATGGAACATTACTATAATATGTATGATGTAAGGGTTCAGTGTCTTCCCCCCAAAATTCATATAGAATCCCTAATCTTCTGTATGTCAGATTATGACTATATTTGGAGACAGGCATTGACAATCTAGGTAATTAAATTAAAATGAGGCCCTTAGGGTGAGTCCCAATCCAATCCTTATAAAAAGAAGATATTAGGACACATACACTGGGACCCCAGGGAGGTGTCTACATAGAGCAGGACCATCTGTAAGCCAAAGATAGGGCCCTCAGGAGAAGCCAAACTTTCTGCCTGATGTTGGACATAGAGTCCCCAGAACCATGAGAATATAAATTTCCATTATTTAAGCCATTCTGTATGTTATTTTGTTATGGCAGCCCCTAGTGGCCCCATGCTCCTGAACCTTAAAATAGGTATATATATATAGATATATATATATAGATAGATAGATTTAACTTATTTATTTTCAACATAACAGTATTCATTGTTTTTGCACCACACCCAGTGCTCCATGCAATCCGTGCCCTCTCTAATACCCACCACCTGGTTCCCCCAACCACCCACCCCTTGCCGCTTCAAAACCCTCAGATTGTTTTTCAGAGTCCATAGTCTCTCATGGTTCACCTCCCCTTCCAATTTACCGCAACTCCCCTCTCCTCTCTAACTCCCCATGTCCTCCATGCTATTTGTTATTCTCCACAAATAAGTGAAACCATATAATTGACTCTCTCTGCTTGACTTATTTCACTCAGCATAATCTCTTCCAGTCCCGTCCATGTTGCTACAAAAGTTGGGTATTCATCCTTTCTGATGGAGGCATAATACTCCATAGTGTATAATGCCAGTGCAGAAGTAATAGCAGGAACTCCGGAGTCAGGTTGGATTTGTCTTAACTTCAGTCTGCAAATGGCTAGTTCTGGGCCTCTTTGCATGCTGCTTTCTGGCCCGTGAAGTGAGAGTGGTAAATTGTACCTGGTGGGATGGATGCTGGGAGAATTAAGTGGGTGTGTGGAAGGGATTGCTGGATAAATGTTCATTATTGTCACGATCATTATGATTGGCTGCTGTGCTTCCGGTGTCATAGTTGCACTGAGGACATAGAGCAAATGCACCCCAAGGGCCAGGGTGACTCACTAGCCGTTCGTCCCATGTCTGGTTTTACAAATCATAAAGAGATTCCTTTGTGAACTGTTGTCTGGTCTGCCCATTATTTTCCGTGGTTCACTCTCTGAAAGCATGACTTTGAACTGACCGCTGGAGTTCTGAGAGTGAGCACGAGAGATTTTGTGTTCTCTTTTAGGAATTAACACGACCAGTGTAATGCACATAGTTAGAGTGGGCACTGGGGAACAGTGGGAAACCAACCTCAGCTGGTAGGAGCTCGAATACACACAGTGGCCCAGATAGCCTTCTGTGCCCCCACCAGCCTTGGAGAGAGCCAGCAGCGTCACAATACGGATTCTGTTTTGTTTTATCGGTAATACTGTTTTTCCTCTGCAATGAATTGAGGACAGAATTAGCCTTCGCAAATCAGAGGGCATCCCTGCTATTCACCCTCGGTTGTGCTTTATGGAACATTACTATAATGCGACTGTATTTTAGAACGCAACAAATTCTTAGCAAAATATCGCCGTGTGAATGCAGGCTCTTTGGGGTGTTTAAGTCAGTTACCTTTGCACATCAAGCTCTAGGAGATAAAAGTGGGCACTTAATATTCACTAGATATGTTGCAAATATCCCTGTTTATATGCTCAATTTCCTAAAATCACATAACCTTTTGTTATCTTGTAACACATAAAAGGGATGATTGGAGCTGAGAAAGCTGTTACTGTGTCAGATAAACAAGTCACAAAGTTCCATTTAAAGCACTTAGGGCCCTGCATGGCAATATGCCTTGGAGTGGAAACTTACATCCGTGAGCCCAGTCTTGGTTCTTGGCATATTTCTCAAGGACATCTCTGATAGAAAACATGCCGCTGAGCCTCTTTCTTAGAGCTCCAATATCCTACTACCTGTAAGCATCACTAGCTCTGTTTTGGTGATGTCCTGCCTTCCCATTCCCTCTTCCCCTGTTCTGTGTCCTCGTATCAGGATGCTTCTCGTTCAAGTGTCCCTTCTGAGCCAGAAGCGGGTTCTGTTTGTCTTTTTTATTCCCACCTAGCCGTCCCCCCCACCACACCCCGCTAAATTTGTGAACAAGTTCTAGTGTCCATGGAAGTGGAGAACTAATGCACTTGCCCGGAGGCAGTCATATATACTTTGGACAGGGGCTGCACAAAATTTTGCAGTCAGCTTGCAGAGAGAACTCTTCAGTTCCTACTTGTAAACACTGACGGCAGGCTGGTCTGCACAGGTGCTGCCAGAGGCTGGTTATTGCATCAGCAGACACAGTTGGCCTGACTGTGGGGGCCGAACTGATGGGTGTTCTATTGGAAATCCACCTGTTCATTGAATATCCCGTGTTTGCCTAAATTGGTTTGATTCTGCAGACTGATCAAACCGGCTATGTGTGAGATGGTAATAGCGGGGGGTGGGGAAGGGGGGAGGCATGGACTAGGAAAGGAAGCATATGAAAAACAACTTTTAAATGTTTCTGGTGTGGGGCGCCTGGGTGGCTCAGTGGATTAAGCCGCTGCCTTCGGCTCAGGTCATGATCTCAGTGTCCTGGGATCGAGCCCCGCATCGGGCTCTTTGCTCAGCGGGAGCCTGCTTCTCTCTCTCTCTCTGCCTGACTCTCCGCCTACTTGTGATTTCTCTCTCTGTCAAATAAATAAATAAAATCTTTAAAAAAAAATAAATAAATGTTTCTGGTGTGTTAGATACTTATTCTTAATTTACACAAATGATCCAGTGCCTGTCTGTCCTTACTCACATATGAAATATTCAAGGAAAACCATAAGATGAATCCACACATACTTCTAGAAATACAAGCTTATCACTACTAATTATAGAAGAAGAAAATTTCTGAAGGGCTTAGGGTTTGACTGTAACCAAAAATTCGAGTTCCCAGTAGAAATACACTGCATCTCCACACTAACCCTCCTTCCTGAGCTCCAGATCGTCAGAGCCAACTGCTTGCTGGTGATTCCTACTTAGATGAACTGCTCATGCCTTTCCAACCCTGCTCTCCTCTGAAAGTGCTCCCTCTTGGCCATTCTTCGTTGCAGTTTTTCCAGTTGGAAATCACCCATGTCCTCTGTCTTCCTCATCCCCCCCATTGAGAAACATAACCCATCCTTTCAAATCTGCCCCATAAATATTTCTCAGCTGTGTCCACTTATTTTTATCCCTAAGATGCAAGTCTTAGAAGGAAAGTGGGGGCAAGAGGGGAGAGAGTTTTTTCACTTTTTTCTCTAAAAAAATTTAATTGTGATAAACATTACAAAGTTTATCATCTTAACCCTTTTTAAGTCTACAGTTCAGTAGTGTTAAGTGTACTCACATTGTACAATATATCTCTTGAACCTTGCAAAACTGAAATCCATACTCGTTAAATAATTCTTTCTCTTTCTCTCCCACTCTTTCTTTTCTTCCTTTCTTTTTTCCTTTTCTTTTTTCCTTTCCTTTCCTTTCCATCTCTTTCCCTTTCTTTCTTTCTTTCTTTCTTTCTTTCTTTCTTTCTTTCTTTCTTTCTTTCTTTCCTTCTTTCATCTGCAATGGTCAATGTGAGCAAGCAAAAGAAGATAGATAAAACTTTGAATCAGTATAATATTAGTTTATCAGTGTTTAGATATTTTGAGATTCCTAAATGATGAGTATCAAGGGAGATCATTCATCGATGGCTCTTGCCTTGTGAGCTCACGGTGTCCCTATGACGCGGTGGTGGGGGGACTCCTCCCAGCATTTTCACTAGGTGTCCACATGGCCTTAGTTTCAACAATAGGAACAGAAGGGAAGATGACCTAGGATAGGCACTATTGCTTGTTTTTACAAACTTGTCATTTAGAAGAGAGCTTGTGGTAGAGAATGAGATATAGGATCTGGATGTGAGTCTCATTTTCATCATCTATTTATGTGTGACCATTTGCCTGCATCATATGAAGTTCTGGTTTTTATGTAGTGCATTCCCTTTTGGGAGCCTACAGGAAGATATTCTTGTTGTTCTTCCCATCTTCCTTGCCCTCCCTCTCTCTCTCTCCTCCTCCTCCTCCTCCTCCTCATCATCATCATCATCGTCAACAGTAACACTATGGAGACACGTAGCCAAGGTGTGCTGGCAGCCAAAAATGCAAGGGGAATAATATTTGTTTTGCAACGTTGTAGGGGAGCAAACCCTGGACACACATATTGAAAGTCACTGAATGATGTCCCAGGGGCTCCTGCATGCTTCGCCAGTGCCGTCTTCTACTTAGAAGTTTGAAGACATTGTCCTGAAACTTCCTATGATGCTAGCGGGTAAAGGTTAACAGAGTTAAAACTTTTAAGTCTCTTTCATAAAAGGCAGCTCATCTATCAAGATATATTTGCTCTGTTATAATCAAAGATCTGCCAAAGCCTTCCAGCTTCTCAAGTAAACCCGTATTTTTATGATTTTAGGGTTATACTTGGTGGTAAAATTTCCTCCGGGCTACAAAGCAGCACATGCAGTCTGTTCGGGAATGAATTTTTTTTTTTACGGAAGCCAAAGGAAAAAAATCAATTTAGCTGGTTTTGACTTATAACAGTAAAAAAAAAAATTGAGAGTATTGGATTTTGGATAAGTACTTTTGCTTCACAGTTTGAGGGTTGAATGGATGTTAAAATATCACTCACCACATTGGCCAGTCGTTTGGATTATTCTGTTTTACTATTTCGGAGCTATAAAATCAACCAAGTAATTAAGTGGGCTGCACGTTGTCAGATGTTTCACATAAAGAACCATTAGGCTTTTCAACACATCAAATACTAATCAGTTGGCTCAGGCTTTCTTTAGTTGAATATGTTATGTCACAGATGTAGACATGAGAAAAAGCCACCCGTTTCTTTCTAATGAGTGCAGAGTTTATTGCAAAAGGATACACATATGTATACACAGCACACACACAATATTGGGCAATTGACAAGTTCTGAGGTTAAAAGAGGCAGTATTGCATAGGGCGTAAGAGTGTGGGAGTTGTGGGGTATGTGGGTGACTCAATCGGTTGAGTGTCATGGGCTCAGGTCATGATCCCCGCGTCCTGGGATCAAGCCCCACATTGAGCTCCCTGCTGAGCAGAAAGCCTGCTTCTCCTTTCTGCCCACTTTTCCCCCTGCTGTGCTCTCTCCCTCTTGCTCTCTCTCTCTCTCTCTCACACACACACACACAAATAAATTAATAAATAACTCTGTCTTTAAAAAAAAAAAAAGTGTGTTGGGATGCCTGGGTGGCTCAGTGGGTTAAGCCTCTACCTTCGGCTCAGGTCATGATCTCAGGGTCCTGGGATCGAGTCCCGCATAGGGCTCTCTGCTCAATGGGGAGCCTGCTTCCTCTTCTCTCTCTTCCTGCTTCTCTGCCTACTTGTGATCTCTGTCAAATAAATAAAATCTTTAAAAAAATAAAAATAAAAAAAATAATTTTTAAAAAAGTGTGGGAGTTTTGTTCATACAACTGGAGTTTTTATTTTTACCTTCACTGTGTGTTAGCTGGTGCCTTTAGCAAGATACTTAATCTCTCCAAGCCTCAACTGTCTCATCTGTAAATGGAGTTGAGAACAGCAATATTATATTGTGAAAATGGCTTTAAATTGTGCACAGTAAGGGGTGCCTGGGTGTCTCATCCTGTGAAGCATCTGCCTTTGGCTCAAGTCATGATCCCAGGGTCCAGAGATCAAGCCCTGCCTTAGGCTCCCTGCTCAGCGGGGATCTGCTTCTCCCTCTCCCTCTGTGCTCTCTCTCTCAAGTAAATATATAAAATAATAATTAAAAATTGTGCAGGGTAAGTGCCTGGCAAAGTGCCAGAAACATAAGTCTTAGAAAAAAATGGGTAGTGCTATTACTTTTCCTATTATCAATTAAGCAAAAAAGATGGGTGGTTGGCCATTATTATTCATTTACATACAATTCTATTAAAATAATTATCATGGGCTTAATGTCCCTAGGAAATTGGTGAGGGCAGACTGGTCACTTCTATGCCTACTGGACACTTCTTTACACAGTGTCACAGTGTTGCTGATGCTTTTTAACTAGAGCAAGGGAGAAGGAACTAGAAGTGAAGTGCTTTCCACAATTTGAAGATGGGTGTTCCAGCTCATCTACATTTCTGCAGGATAGGGGGACTGCCACCAAGAGAAGTTAGGTTCAATAGCATGGAATTTGCATTTTGTTCCTCTCTGTTTCCCTCCAACATAGCATCGTGCCTGGCACAGAATAGATGCTTATATGAAGCAACCAACAGAGAAATGTGTTACGATAGCATCTTTCCTCTTTGATAAGTGACTTTTTAAAGTCAGAACTCTTTTTTTTTTTTTTTTTTTTTAATTCCTGGCAATGAGTTGAATTGTGTGACCTCCAAAACAAGGTATATTGGGATCCTAACTCCGAGTGTCTCAGAAAGTGGCTGTATTTGGAGACAGGGTCTTTGCAGAGGGAATCCAGTTAAAATAAGTTTTTTAGGGTTGGCCATAATCTAATATGCCTGGTGTTCTTATTAAAAGCAGAATATGAACACAGACACAGGCACATACACAAGGAAGATGATGTGGAGAGATACAGAGTGAAGACAGACATCTTAAAGCCAAGGGCAGATCCTTCCCTTACAGCCCTTACCTGAAAGGACCTACTTTGCCAACACGTTGATGGTGGGTTTCCAGTCTCCCAAACTCCAGGCACCCAGTTTGAAGTGCTTTGTTCTGGCAGCCCTGGTAAATTAATACAGTCCAGACACAACAAAGGGTCTATTAAGGGTAGGATTATTCAAAAATGGAAAAGAAAAAAAAAAGACAAACAAGATACTTGAGATTGTATTCTCCTTTGAGAAGTTTGGTCAGTGTATGTTTATTTGTAGCACGTGATGTCAGTATCAGTACCCCGAGGTCAGGGGTCTGGTTCTGCTAAATTTCAAATGTCTTTTCCTGGGAGACTGGTCCAACACAAAGAGCTCAAGGAAAACTGGAAGAAATATGTCCTACCCATCTGCAAGAGGCATGTTGATACACACCTTTAGTAATATCCTAGGTAGGCAGGCAAAAGTGGATCCTCCTCTAAGAGGGGTATGTGGAAATCAACCGTCATCACAGAAACATAGAAACAAGAACGAATGATACTTATACCCAATGCTTCTCTAAAATGTGGATTTTTATGAAAGCTAAATAAAATATTTATCCAGAAGGGAAATAAGAATTAGGAAAGATTAAAATGGGATAGGTATAGAAAAATGATTTTGAGTAGATTTTTGGTTAAGAATAAATGAGTCTTTCTTCTCTCAAACTTTGTCCCAAAACATTATGTGTTGTGGAAAGGTTAAGAGACCATTTGTGTACTGATAAACAAAACTGCTCAATAATTGGGAAAAAAAATGACAGAAAACAATGAAAGTCCAAGTTTCTTCCATGGGTATGCTACCTGGGTCTCAGTGGTGTCCTGTCCCATTGACAGCGTCAGCTCAGATGCTGAAGGTTGACAGAGTGGGTCTCTTAATGATTGGAATGCCAGAATTAATAAAGCCATGAATTGAAGGCAAGTTCTAATCCAGTGTTCCTTGCCTTCTTCATTGGCCTAAAGGTAAATAGGTCTGTAGCTAATTAACTTAGAGTTTCTTTGAGAGGCTTGATTCCATCACCAGGGCAGTAATTACTATTCAGGGCATTACTATACTTTGATGTTTGCCTGAAGTGTAAATTATTAGTGTCTGAAAGAAGCCATTGGCCCAAAAGGAAAGCATAAGAGACAAAATAGGAGGAGGATCAAAGTACTTCTGAGCTGATTTTCCTTTCTTCCTCAGAGCACATCATTCAGCCAGAGATGCCCCCTGACACATTAGGAATGCCCCCTGTGGATGAGGAGGTTCCAGAAGCAGTGGCATCTGCAGTCATCTCCTGAGGGTCGTGGCAGGTGTGGGAGCATAGGCTGCTGATAGGAAGGCTCATGGTTTAGAGGTGGGATGTGTATAAGTATTCTCTACCCTGGAAATTCTTGTTTGGTGACCTGATGTTAAATGCACCAGAAGTTTCTCTATTCAGAGAAATCACTCTGGAATTCAATTCAGAGTATATATTTGTCAATGCCAGTTTGTCTCCTTTTTAAATGCCCCTTTCCAGATTTTAGGAGAACCATGGGTTTGATACTGGCAGTTTCGAATACAGCTTGAGGCCCTGCGGTGCTTCTTTCCCTACCCAGAGTGGCCTTCGAGGAGTATAACTCAGATGCTTAAGGTTAATTAAAAGGAAATTCAGCCTTCATTTGAATAGCTCAGAGAAATGGGATCTAGTTCCTTCCCCTCCATAGTATTTCTCTAATCCCTCAAATCTTGGTGTCCTGGAGCTGCTCCAGAGCCATTCAGACACCAATTCCACAATCTATGTCCCACAGTCTTGCCCAGCTTGCTTTCTTCCCCTTTGTTTCCTCTCCCACAGTCCTGAATCTTCGTAATACAGACCTGGATCCCTAGTTCTTTACCCTGTCTTGGTCCTTTGAGCCACTTTTACCAACCCAGAAGCAAAAGAGATCCAGGAACCAGGCTGGGGAGAACGAGATTGACAGAGGAAGTGTGAAGAGGACAGGGCGGGTCACATGTGAATGACACGGCTCTGTTCCACCCATACTCATCATAATTTAATTATGCTACGAAGAAAGGAAGGTTAAGAAGGAAGGCAGTTAGCATTTATTAGGTGCCTGGATTGTTAAGACCCTGAGTTTGGGAGACATGTTTCTATGTATCCCTCTAAAGACTGCTGATAGGTGCGGACATACCATGATTCCGGGGGCCTGTCATTATCGTAGGCATCCCTGCTCACTCTTTATGTTTTCATCCTGTGCTACCTCTGGCATATATTCTGTTCTCCCAAAATATTGAGTGAATTCAATAATGAGTGGGTTAGGGACTCTCAGGGCAAATTTGCGAACTTGTATAATCTCTTCCACCTCATTGATGAAGATACTCAGACTCTGAGAAGCTAAATACTTTGCCCAAGTTGAGACTGCTCCCAAGTGCCCATGCTGATGCTTTCAACTCATGTATTTGGTTCGAAGATTTTTCTACTAGATCACACATTCTGAGACAGTCTTCCCCCATCGTTTGCCTGTTGTAAGAGCATTGAAGTTACCAAGCGAATGCCTATTAGAGCTATCTTTTGCTTTGCAGCTACAAAATATTCCTATTACAATGACAGGGACGGAATGTAAGACTAACTGAAAGTGAGGTTTTTAGTACAACTTTATATGCAAAAGATGCTAGATTAATGATGAACGGGCTCAGCTATAGCCTAATTAGCTGTTGTTTTGATTACCTGCATTCTCTAGGGGTTCCTGTCCTCTCTTCTCAGATTTTAGAGGTTTGTGGCAGTAGACACCACCCAAACCAGTCACTTTTAAACATTTTCTGTTCTGTTTTTCACCAATACGGTCTTTGGTCAAAGACAGCCTTATGCCAAAACGAAGTGTGTAATCCTGAAAGTAGTGAAGAGAGAGAGGCTCTCAAAACTCTTGTCTTGCACCTTTTCTCCAGATTTAAACTTCTCAGAAGAGAGCTTAACGACCACTGACCCAAATAAGCTTCTTTAATTTTATAGATAAGGAAACAGGAACAGGGAAGCTGAGCCTCCTTGGGAAAGTTACAGAATTATTGGTGACCCCGGAAGGTTTGAGAAGTCAAGCCAGAGCATTTTATACTGTATCACCTAGAGCCACGGAGAACAACCAGAACAGCAAAGCACATCCTTATCGACCATTTCATATGTCAAGCACAGTGTGAAGAGCTTTACACCTGCTTCCTCTGTAAATCTTTTTGATAACTCATGAGAGAGATGTCTGTCCCCACTGTATGGATAGTGAAACTGAGATACAAAGTGGTTGATCATATTGACCTAAAGTCCCATGTCAGGAAGCAGAGGGTGGCCAGAGCCAGGCTCCTGGTCCGCTAGCTCTACTTTTCCACTCACTCCCTCTTGATGTCCCATGTAAAGCCATGAATTCTCTTTCATTAACTTGAATAACTTGTGTAGTTCTTTTAATGAATTCCTCCCACCCCCACTACTTGCCCTGTAATGTGGGATGCTGGTTCCTGGAATGATTTTCTTGTTGAGATGTACATTGTTGCAGATCCTTATGTAGGATCCCTGAGGGTTTGCCAGAATTGCCAGTGGTTTGGTCTGTCTTCATCCACCAGCTGAATCTGTCCCCCTCTTCTCTCTCTAAACATCTTGAGGTACCCCTTACATGTAACTGCATCACGTGTGGTGGTGTGGAACCGTGGTTAAGAATCATTGCCCTAAAGGCTGTTATCTACAGACAATGTGATTTCACATTCTGTAGTGTTCCCAGAGCAGCTCTTCCCTGTACACTAAGAGAGCATCCCTACATCTGCCCACATTCCAGAGAGCAGGAATTGTTCCCTGTTATCCTAACGTGTACTTCTTCTCTAAGTTAAATTTGCCAAAGTCTTTGGTCTCTAGCTCACTTGACACAGCTGACCCTTCTCTTCTTCTGGATATCTGTGTTTCTCCTGACTTTGCAGACACCTCCCATTCCTCCTATTTTTCTCCTGTCCTGCAAATTCCTCTTCAGTGTCCTTTGTGGGGTGCTGCTCCTCAAATCAATTTGACAGAATGTTGGAGCTCCTCTTCTCTCTATCCTAGGCTTCTTCTCATCTCACAGCTCATCCAGAGAACCCTTGTTGTTCTGTGGCTGCCCGAGAACTGGCTCAATGTCAAGTATATGACCTCTGCTGGCAGAGCTTTTTGTCTCATTTGCTCACTGCTGTGTCTCCAGTGCCTCGCATAGCATTTGTCTCGTGGTACATACCTAGTAAATATTTGTGGAATGAATGGTCAGTGTGTCCTGAATCAATTCAACTTCAGAGCTTTGTCATTTTCTACTTAAGGTTTGTTCTAGCAAAATCCCCAAAGAAAGCTAATGCCCCCAGGAAAGAAAATAAAACATCTCTCCGTATATACAGATATTGCCGAGGCTAATTGTTCAAAGCAAAGTGCTGTGCCTCTGTTAGACTCACAGGTACTCCAGAGAAAGTGATGAAGTGTTTGAATTATAATCAGTGTTTCAATATTACAGTTTTAGTTTTAATACTCATTCTAGCCAAGTTAATGTTTTTCCAGGACTGTGCTTCTTATAGTCTGGGGTTTTAAGTTAACCACTGTTTCTTCCTCCCGATTCAGTTGGTAAACCTGACAAGCAGCAGAAGTTGGGGTTTATTTATTTATTTTTATTTATTTTATTTATTTATTTGTTCTTTTATTTTTCCCTTGTAGATTATATTGCTAATCATTTTTACATGTGTAGGTGACCCCTGCGGCTAAGATGGTAGGTTAGATTGTTAGAGAGGTGGACACATCAAAACATGTCCTGTCCTACATGTTCTTATTACAGTGTGATGATGAAACTCTTCAAGAGGTGAAGTTTACCTTCTCTCCACTTGAATCTGAGTGTGTCTTTGTAAATACCTTGACCAGTAGAATGTGGCAGAAGTGAAGCTGTGTGAGTAAGGATGTAAGAATACATCCTTATAGAACCTGGGTTTGCTTGACAGAGAAAGAAAACCCTTTCTCTGTCTTGGGACATTTGCCTTGACAACCACAAGGCAACATGTGAGTAATCTGGCCACCCTGAAGCCATCATCCTGGAGATTCCATATGGGGTTCCCATATAAGGCTAGAGAGGGATGCCCCTAACTGTGTGAGTCTTTCCAGCTCAGGCTCTAGTCATGGATACAGAGAAGCCTTTAGTATGACCCCAGTATAACCACTGATTTCAATTTCACGAGAGATCAAGAGACAGAATCTCCTAGAGGAGATGCTTCAAAACTCCTGACCTATAGAAGCCATGAGAAGTAATAAATGGTGACTGTCATTTAGGTATCTTAGCTGTGGAGTATTTTGTTGCATAACATTAGATAACTGGAACTGTAGGCACTATGTGTGTTCAATTTTTCATATAGAAATTTGATTATTGTTCAGTTTGGTTTTGTGATCTTTGTTTCATACCAGGTAGATATTTCTCAATAAACATTAATTTTCTTTTCATATTGCTTTCTTCTACTCTACTGGAACATTCTGCTATAAATTCTTTATCAGCAACAAGTGACTTTTTCAAGTAAAACATGTATCCCTTTCATTTGTTACCAAAATTTCTCCCTTAGGAATACTTTGAACAGAATTCCAAGTGTTTAACGTTTGCACCTTATTGAAGGCACAACTCATGAAAATAACGAACTGTTGAGCATTCATGAATATTGAGGCAGTATTAAAACCGAAGAGAATTGTATTAGAAACTCTCTATAGTCATATCTGGAAATGTTATTTAATGGTACCTTTTAAAAAATTTTTCTTGACAAATTTCCAGAGAAGGTTTGTATTTGAAGTTGGTATAACCAGACTCTCAGAAAAATATACAGTGTTATTTATAATGCAGTGGGTTTGGCAGATTCTGTATGAATTATATCAGTGGTTAATGGTTGTAAATAGTCACATTTTATTCCCACTATATTCTGTTGAATTAGGTAAGAAATATTTGATTCAGATCAATAACTGTGGCACATAAAATAATAAACCCTTTCAAAAATGTAAGAGTATAAATTATGTGTGCTTGTTGAAATGGTGAAAGACTGAACATAAAATCAGAAAATATTATAGCTTGAAAACCTAATAATCTATCACCTATTAAAATATAAAATCAGTAAGAAATCATTACTCTGAAATTTAATAAGGTTTGGAAGGATGATTTTTTCCTTCTTAGTATGGAAGTAGTTCAGTATAATTTTACTTACTTGATCTTAAGTAAGCTAAACAATCAGGGTTGTTTATCAACTATGGTGAGACTTCCCAATGCCTTTCGGTTATATAAGTAGACAAAAATACATTGTGTATGGATATTCCACCTTGTTCCAGAAAGGGCTCAACTCAGCTTACATCCATAGGAAGAACATGTAATAAAATAATCATAGAAATTAATTACAGTAAGAAAACAAGAAAATTCACAAATATATGAAGATTGAACAACATGTTACTGAACAACCAATTGGTCAAAGAATAAATCAAAAGAGAAGTTAAAAAATGCTATGAGACAAACAAAAATGGAAATATGATATACCAAAATTAAAGATGCAGCAAAAGCAGTTCCAAGAGGGAAGTTCATAGTGATAGATGCCTACCTCAAAAAATAAGGAAAATCTCAGATAAACAACCTAACATCAGAACCTTACAGAACTAGAAAAACAAAAACAAAAAGAAATGAAACCCAAAATTAGCAGAAGGAAATAACAAAGATTAGAAAAGAAATGAGTTAACTAGAGACTAAGACAGTAGAGAAAGTTAATTAAACTGAGACCTGTTCCTTCAAAAAAAAATTTTTTTTAAGATTATTTATTTATTTATTTGATAGAGATGACAAGTAGGCAGAGAGGCAGGCAGAGAGACAGGCAGAGAGACAGGAGGAAGCAGGCTCTCCAAGGAGCAGAGAGCCCTATGCGGGGCTCGATCCTAGGACCCTGGGATCATGACCCGAGCCGAAGGCAGAGGCTTTAACCCACTGAGCCACCCAGGCGCCCCCTTCAAAAAATACTCATCAAGAAAAGTACTCAAACTCAGAAATGAAAGAAGAAATATTACAACTGACACCATAGGAAAACAGAAATATAATGCCTATATGATCCAGCAATGCTACTTTTGGCTATTTATCCAAAGTAAATGAAAACACTAACTTGCAAAGATACATGTACCCATGTTCAAGGCAGCATTATTCACAATAGCCAAGAGATGGAAACAACCTAAGTGTCTGTCACTGGATCAATAGATAAAGAAATATATATATATATATATATATATATATATATGAATAATATGAATAATGAATGCATAATATAAATAATGAATAATATGAATAATGAGTAATGAATAATGAATAATATGAATATGAATAATATATATGAATAATATCCCATTGTGTGAGTGAAATATATATATCTATATATATACCGATATATAGTAGATATATATATACCTATATATATATATCTATATATATACCGATATATAGTAGATATATCGATATATATATATAGATATATATATTTCACTCACACAATGGGATATTATTCATTCATGAAAATGAGTGAAATAATGCCATTTGTGAAATGGATGGACTTTGAGGTCAGTAGGTTCAGAAGTGACATGTCACAGAAAGGCACATTCCATATGATCCTTCTTGTATCTGGAAACTAACAGAAAAACAAAACAATAATAGCAACAAAGTCAAATTCATAGATACCAAGAACAAATTGGTGATGTGGAGTTGGGGGGTGGGGGGAAATGGGTGAAGGCAGTACACGTTTGTTAAAAAATAGAATGCTAAGAAATTTAAGAGTAAGACTAAAACTTTCATGTTTTCTTGTGTTGTTAATGGTGTCTTAATGATAGGCAAAACATGGTAACATTGGCAGTTTTCTTCCCTGCACTAATATTATCCAAAATTGTCCAAGATTTAGTACATAGACTTTGTTTTCTTTTTTTCTTCTAATGATGGAAATCAAGTTCCTTTTACTAGAGGTGATTTCTTTTAGAGCCAGGTTAAGGACTAGAAGTTTTGGGGCAGGGTATATTGCTGCCTCTAAGTAATGGTTACTGTCCTGAATAGCCTGGAATCTTTAAATCTCTGGTACGCATATTGTGGAAAATACAAATCAGTCTTAAGATGTGACCCAATGTGTTTTTGCATTGAGGAAGAGTAAAAAGCATTGATGGGGCAGTCATTTATCTTCTATTTAGAATTCTCCCTATATCCACGTGCACCCTGAATACAGTGATGTAAAGGACATAGACACTCTTTAAACAGCACTAGACAGAGAAGTGCAAGGAGTTGCTGGTTTAGGATGGTGGGATTATGGGTTCAGTTTTATTTCATCTTTATGATCTTTTTAATGTTGTTTTAAGTATCTTTATGATATAAATAAGAAGAAAAAATAAAAAAAGGTTTATTACTTATCAAGTATTACTGGCCTCCAGGGTATTTGAAGTCTTTGGAGATGAAGTCTCATTATGCATACAGTCTCATTCAATCATTCAAGCAATATTTATCTAGCAAGGCATTGTGGGAAGCATAGGATCCCAGTGGAGACACTGTTCTCATATAGCCATAATCGCCTTAAGAGGTAGGATAACGTGCTGTGTATATTAAGAGTCTGAATAGCTTCCTGGTAACAAGAGGTACCAGGGCTGTCTATTTGAGGAAATAGAATCTAACCTAGATATGAAAGAATTACAAGACTGGGGGCATGTGGAGATAAGAAGTCATTGATGGTATTGAACAAATGATTTCAGTTCCCTTTCATTAGGCTTATGGTAGAATTGTGCTTGTGGTTCGATGGAACCACGTGGCTATTTATGGCAATAAATTGTGTCACTTTTTGTCTGAGCAGCTAATTTACAGTGCAAGACCCACAGAGTTTTCTTTTCTTCTTGGCATGGATCCTAGCCATGTTTGTGCTGGTGATTTCTCCGTCAGCCTGGATGCCTTCCAGCAGACCTCCTGACCTGCTATCAACTCAGTATCAGGCAAGAAGAAAACCTTTGTTGTTCAATCCACTGAAATGTTGGGGCTGTTTGTTAACACAACACTTATGCTATTCTAGTATTATAGAGGGCAATGATTTTCAGAGCGGAAAATGATATTAAATGAGATATAAGGAGTTACTGCTTGGAGCCTGAAGTTACTGAGAGTGGTGAAAAACAAGGTTGAAAAATGGGAGGACCTATCACGGTGAGCCTGGAACTATGGGCAAATGGTCAAGAGAAAACAGATCTTTGCAGGGTGTCTGGGCCATACACAGGATATATTGCGTTATTTCATGTTCTACCCCCAACTTGAATGTATGCAAAACATATTGAAGAGAGGGATCTTCCTGTGAAACCTTGACTAGTTAAAACCCCAAATCCCCCAAAACACCAAAATTTAAAATAAATTTTGTTTTTGTGGGTACAATATCCGAAATGATGCCTTTTCTCCATATTCTGTCACCATTCTGTGAAGTCCATGCAGCTGTTGACTGCTCTGTGATCTCTGGACCTTGGTACTCTTTCTAGAAACTTGTGCACTGGCTGACGTGAACTCTAAGCATAATTTACTTTTAAAGATTTTATTTATTTATTTGAGAGAGAGAGAGGGACTGAGAGGAGTATGCGGGATGGCCAAGGGAGAAAGAGAAACTTGAGCAGACTTTGTGTTGAGCACTGAGCTGGACACAGGACTTCATCTCATGACCCTGAGATTGTGACCCGAGCCAGAATCAAGAATCAGACATTTAACTGACTGAGCCACCCAGATGCCCCTCAGGACGGTTTTATTGGTGTGAGGAGAAACTCTCGGCCGTGAGCAGATGGCTTGATCCTCTGCGTCAAGTTTGTGTATTCATTGCTCTGTGTTCTCTTTTTCTCCAGAGCACGATGAAAATGAGTTAAGGTTTATAAAATATTTGAAGAAGCATAAGGAAAAAAAATACCTTCCGTATGAATGAGATGGTAATAGTAATAAAGTTAGGATTGAACCAGAGATTGGTGAAGGGAATTTAGTTTGATTTGCCTCAAACAGGCTCCATGCTATGAATGATTGGTCAAGTTAAATCTTTTTTTTTTTCTGAAATTCTTAAGCATTCCCATTTCTATCCAGGGCTTTAATATCATTTTAATGCAGTTTTTTACATGTGAATTAATATAATAAATGTCAATGTTCAATAGAATAAGGTCACATTTTACTACTTTGACCAGAAGTGTAATCTTCCAAGATTCAATTTTATTACTATTATAACAGTCATACTGGATAAGGTCACCAATATTTCTTTCCAAATGATATAATATATGACGACAGCCTTTATACCAGCTTTAGTTTTTGTAATCTGGATTTATATTCTGAAACATGTTGACAAAGATATACCATGGGCATTTCTTGGTCCAACGGCAGCCCGGGGAAGATGTTTCCCTGTAATTTATGGGAAATTTGAAAATGGATAAATGAAGTAGTTGAAATGTAGCATTTTCTTGATCACATCAGCCCCTTGCCTACAGATAATTAAATTCTTGTGGGATTTTAGTCTGCCACTTGAAAGGGAAAGGTGATGTTTGAAGACCTTTCAATAAGTGAAACGGAGAATTGCTCTCTGTTCACTGGCTTTGTGTGAGCCAGCCAGCTGGCTAGCCCTGTACAATCCATTTGAGTGACATGTTCATTGAATCAGAAGAGTCCGGGGTTGTCCGGGATGGTAAAGGACAACTAGAAGAGCCATTCACCTTGACCTTTCTCTGCAACATCCTCACCAAGTGATCAATCTCTGCTGGCATAGCTCCAGCGGGGATAACAGGAGTATCTACCTTATGACACTGTTGGGAAGCTGAAATGAAGGAATATGGAAAGGGGCTGAGATGTATGTCTCCCACTTTGTAAATGCTCAATAAATGGGAGCCACTGTGGTTTTTGTTACTAGGAACATCTCTGGGCCACCATTACCTCAGGAGATAGTATGTTTCCATTTTCATAGAGCCGTCACATTAAAAAAGCGTATTCATATATTGAGCCCAAAGCTAACTTTTGTTTACTAATTGATCTTTGCTTTGGCTTTATGGATCATGAATAATAATGATGTTGCTAATAGTTGGTAACTAACATTTATTGTGTTTATTGAGTGCTTACTATGTGCCAATTACTCTGCAGAACACAATCACCTTTAAAAATCATTTTTTAAAAGATTTCATTTATTTATTTGAGAGAGAGAGAAAACAGTGTGAGTGGGGTGGGGGAGGGAGACAGAGGGAGAGGGAGAGGGAGAAGCAGGCTCCCCACTGAGCAGGGAGCCCAACATGGGTCTTGATCCCAGGACCATGGGCTCATGACCTCAGCCAAAAGCAGACACTTAACCAACTGAGCCAGCCAGGTGCGCCCAAAATCATTTTGAGTTATTTCAAAATACTCAGAAGTAACAGAAATAATTTAAAGGATGCCTTTTGACCTTCGCCAGATTGAATGATTATCTAGATTTTGCTGCACATATTTCATCTATACATTTCTGTATTTGCTAAAATATTTTAAGGCTGTTTATAGACATAGTTTTATCTCAACCCTACCTATATTGGTATGCATCTTTATAACTGTAGAAATTTTCTAATGTAACTATAATACCATGATCATATCTAACAAAATTAATAGTAATTTCCTGATATGTAATACTCAAGCTTCTGTGATTGTTTCAACATGTCTATTTATCATTGATTTGTTGAATTGGGATCCAAACAAAATCTTCACATTATATTTGGTTACTTATTTTAGTACTTTTAGTACAGTATTTTTTATGGCATCGATTTTTTTTAATCAGATCAATTGTCTTATCTTAAAGACTGTTCTGTAATCTGGATTTGTCTGTTTCTTTCCCTTGGTCTTCTTTAATTTGTTTCTCCATCTTCTGTTATCTTATAAAAACTAGGTTAGCTCTAAAGAGGGTTGTCTAGTAGTGTAGATACTAGTTAAATGTGGCTATTTAAATAGAGATTGATTATACTTAAATAAAATTTCAAAAATTCACTACTCCCTTGAACTGGCTACATTTTAGGCAGCTATTGGCTGATATATTAGGTAGCCTAAACATAGAACATTTCTATCATCACAGAAAGTTCTGTTAGACAGTGTGACGTGAGGATTGACTATCTTCAGATATAAGCATTTGTGGCAGTGCTGTGTGCCCAAATCACATCTAATAGGGAGGCATGGTGTCTGGATGTCCCACTCTTAGGGTCCTGACATTGCTCAGCAGATTTAGGTATTGACATCCTGGCCCATTATTATAAAGTCCCCAGCAACCTTCCATCTAAAACAGGAGCTCTTAACCTTTTGGGTTAGGTGGGCCCTTTTGGCAAGTCATTGAAGCCTGTAGATTTCTTCTCCTGGTAATTTTTTTAAAAAGATTTTATTTATTTGTTGGAGAGAGAGAGAAAGAGAGAGCACGAGTTGGGGAAGGGTAGGGAGACGGAAAGCAGACTTCCTACTGAGCAGGGAGCCTGATGTGGGGGGATCCCAGGACCCTGAGATCATGACCTGAGATGAAGGCAGATGGCTAAACGACTGAACCACCCAGGCATCCCTTGATAAATTTTTAAATGAGGAAAACCAAGTGCGTACAAACACAGAGAAAGTCCGTGTTACTGAATAGCAGTTTTTTTCAATATTAAAGAGCAAAGTTGTGGTATAGTAAAATATGCATGATGTTCTTACATAGTAAGTTACAAGAACTGGTAGGTATAATGACTTCTATAATTTTCTAATACTCCTAGAATTGATGAATATCTATAGAGTAAATGATTTTTCAAGATGTCTATAACAGATATAAAGCTATCGCTCTCTATTTTTTTTTAAATGTCTTTGAATTATCCTATGACAAAGTTCTAGATACTGCTCTTACTCCTTGGTTTGTTATTTACATTTGTGATTTGAGGAGATGCAAAGCATCTCCTCAAATTAAAAGTTAGTGAAAACAGACATGCAGCTTTCCTCTCATTCATCTTCATGCGTTCCTTTTCTTCTCATTGTGCGTCTTTTCTTCAGTGTGGATGGGGAATGATCCCCCAGGTGGTGAACCCCTAATCCAAGTCCTAAATCATCCATTAACAATTTTACATGAATCAGTTTTGTTTTTTTTTGTTTTTTAAATTTTTTAAATTAATTAATTAATTTGTCAGTGAGAGAGAGAGAGCAAGCGAGCACAAGCAGGCAGAGGCAGAGAGAGAAGCAGGCTCCCCGCTGAGCAAGGAGTCCGAATGCAGGACTTGATCCCAGGACCCTGGGATCATGATCGGAGCCAAAGGCAGCGGCTTAACTGACTGAGCCACCTAGGTGTCCCATGAATCAGTTTTTTTTATTAGGGTTTGAAAATGGTGGTTTCTGTAAATCTATTGATATTCTTTTTACTTTTAGAATCGGAGTACTTTTTTTTTTTTAAGGATTTTATTTAATTTTTTTGTTTGACAGAGTGAGAGAGCACAAGCAGGGGGAGCAGCAGACTTCCTAATGCGGGGCTTGATACCAGGGCCCTGGAATCATGATCTGAGTCGAAGGTAGACGCTTAACACACTGAGCCTCCCAGGCGCCCCCAGAATGGGAATACTTTAGATAATGTCCCATCACTGAAACGATTTGATTTCCCTGAAGTACAAACTGAATAAATAATACCCATTTTGCAGGCGAAGCTGCTATGACTCAAGGAGTTGATTTGCCCAACATCAAATAGCTTAAAAAAGTGGGAGACATGAAATACGAATCCAGATCTGGGTCATTCCTTAGCCCACATGTGTGACTGAAATTCTGTTCCACCATTTACTAGTTGTTTTCTGTCATTTACTAGTTGGTTTGTATTCTCCCACTCACTACCAGGTTAGCCGGCATCTTCCTCTTCCCTACATGACAGCCGTGGCAATGCTGTGGCTTGAAGGTTGGCCCTTGTTTCCGCATTTCCATTTTGTCTGATCTTCCTCATCTATACTTATCCCTTCTGTGAATGTGCTATAGGCGGTCCCTGGTGGCTCCCATGTTGACAGAAAACTCCAAGAACAGCCTTGCCAACAAAGATCAGAGTGAGAAATCGCCTCCCTCAACTCAAAACCAGACTGGCATTCACATTCTGAGAGAAAATGTGTTTTGTGGAAACAACATTTCTCTGTCGACTCATCTTGAGCTTATTCTTAACAAAAGTTCCCAAGCTGTTTTCACACATGCTGCTGTGAAGTGAAACGTCTCCATCTTGTCGTTGAGCAAATGGTAGGCTGGACCTGGGGAGCTCACCCACTGCAAGAATTCTCATCTTCAGATTTGTCTGAGGGCAAAACCTAGGAAAAGGAATGACAACCCAGAGAATTTTCTGTTGGTGGGTGTGAAACATTAGTGAGGAGCACAACAGTTCTCTATTTTTTCTACTTTCTACTTACTAAAATAAAGCAATAGTTTCAGACTAATTCATTTATTAATCAAGCATCCTTTTCAGCAGTCATGCATTCAAATAGTCGTTCACTTAAACATGCATTGCTTCAAAACACCCTGCCACCACTATGCATGTGGTGTTTAGCAAGTGTGTTATGTCCGGGAACTGTACTGGGCATCAGGGCAAAGCTGAACACCGGACAAGTCCCACCCGGACTCTCATTTCAGCTGATATTCTAGGCAGGAAGTAAGTAAACCTAAATGAATGCTTTAGTTCAGGATTCAAATCAGGTTCTGAAGGATACCGGCAAATGAAGAAGTTATGGAAGAAGGGTTGCTTTAGATGGAGTGGACAGGTCCCCTAGAAGGTGACATTTGAACTGAGACCTCGCCAGGGCTCCAAGTGCTGGGCTATAGATTGAGCGATGAATGAGGAGAGGTGGCCTCTGTTCTAAAGAGCACTGGGACTGGTAGCAGAGGATTTGCTGTGGGAAGGGTCTATCGCAGAGCATTGTGAGGGGAAGGGTAGATCTATCTCTATCCCTTCTGTTGTCTCAAAACAAGGATTTCGGCAGGAATGTTGCTTGCTGTTCATCATCCATATTAAATAGGGGACATGCGTGGTGTTGCTATTCCTTATGTAATTCACCTCCCTTCATATTATTAGGTATAAGAGAACATTTCATGGAGAAACTTTAATGCTTAACAGCCAGATTTAATGATGCATTGAGGGGTTAAGAGGTTTGGTAACATGCAGTTCTCTAGCTGTTTGGAGAAAAAAAAAAAAAATAAATTGTCAACTTTATTTTTGCCAGAGAGTCTATTAGGATTCAGGGGCATGTGACAATAGGTTTACCCTTCCTGGTCGGAGTATTGGATAAATACATCTTTTTAAAGTCACTTACAGTCATTGAATTTCTTCAGCCCACTCTGTCCTGCTATTACTGAGAAGCACATCAAGTATGACATTAGTTCCTGGCACAGGTTTTAAATATGTGGCCCATTAACCATACCTCTTATTTGCCCTACACAGTATTTTTTATGAATTTGAAGTATTTACTGTGTACAGCAGTTTGGGACTGAAAAATGACCAAGAAAGCTGAAACCTTGCAAAGCAGTCTTAATAATGAATGGGGGAAAATTATGATGGCTCCATGACCTTTAAAAATGTTGTCAAAACACACAATTCTTACTGTGTGTCAAATGCATATAGGGGATTTTGGGGAAAAAAAAAAGAGGACTAAGACTATTTAGTGCACTGGTAATTTAAAACACTAGAAACATTGAGAAAGTGCCCCCCCACACCCTTTGGAAAACATTTATCAAGAGTAGTTTGAACAGTGCTCGCCTGCTTTGTCTGGTTGTATAACTTATAATACAGATGGAACATCTTTTCTCTGCTGTGGCAAATTGTCACATTCCTTTCTGAGTTTCGATCAGTTTCCAACATTTTATCCTCTGTGCTTTCAGTGTGGTGAAATAGGAAGTTAGTTTTTTGTTTTTTGTTTGTTTGTTTGTAATCATTAAGTGTTTTGCTGGTATCCCTTCCTCTGAGACGTCTTCCCTCTTTTTGTCATGACCGCTTCCTGCATTTATGTCAATACCTCTGCCTTAGCTAAGCTCCTCTGGCTCCAAGGCTAGTGTCTGAGCCGCAGCTTGGTCCATGTTCCCAACATTCCCACACTCGACTCTTCCTCCCATAACTTCCTTTATGTTTGATTCACAAGTCACCTCCCCCGCCATCATTTTTTGTTTCTTTGTCGCACTTTCCTATTTCTTGGCCCGTTCCCCCCTCTGCCTGTCCAAGTTTGTAAAATGTCACCGGGGTTTAACCAGCGGAAGACCGGGAGGCTGTGTGTGACCAATGACAGGTGCACGGTGACCCATCCCTGGCAGACTTTGAAAGAAGTACTGTGGTTGGTCACCGGTCAAGATGCACATCTGTTACCCACATGGTGGTCCGTGGACAGAAGACGTGGCAATGGATTTGTACTTTACGCATTGCCTCTGAGCTAACAAACAATGGTCACTGAAATCTGAACTACATTGTCAGGGAACTGGTATTATTTAACTAAACTGTGGTCATTGATATTTTCAAGTGTTAGAATCATGGTGAGTAGGGGCTGGAAGTTAAGTATAGAATTACATAGAGCCTCCAATTTCCAGTTTTGCTTGATAAAAAGAAACAATGAAGTAGTGTCCCCCCCATCTTGGGGTATGTATTTTCCCATTTGTGTCAGTTTTCCCAACTCCCTGTTGTTATGTACCTGGGGCTTCTACTGCTGGCTGTCCAGTGTAGAAACAAGTAGCTGCTGGTGGCTCCTGGCTATAGGAAACTACTTAAGTGAAAATATAAAGTTGATATTTAATTGTTCATTTTTAAATTAAAATTAATTAAAATTAAATGCAATTAAAATCCAGTCCTTCAGTCCCACCAGCCACATTTCAACTGCTTAGTAACCACACGGGGCTCGTGACTACTATATTAGTGTAGGATACAGAACTTTTCCCTCATTATGAAAGTCCCACTGGACAGCATTATAGGCATTGACTTATATTAGGTAAATTACTATCGATATAAGAATATCAAAACATTAAAAATCCATAATAATCCCTCTCATTGGAATTCTTTTTTTTTTTTTTCATTTTTCATAGATTAAGCTGGATCAGATGAGATTCTAAGAGAGTATTTTTTTTTCAAGGAGAAGCTTGGCTTTTTTGTTTTGTTTTTTCTCCATATGGAAACATTGATAATGATGGAACCTCTCTGGCTTAGTATTTGAGGTTGCAGTCTCCGGGAAAAACATTCTGTTATCAATAAGAAATTTGGGACACTATTTTAGCAAAATGTGGCAATTCATATAATTTCTACTTTTTGGTAGCAAAGATGCTGGTGATGATGGTGATATTGGTAATGAGAAGTATTGGAGTCAATATTTGATTTCCCATACCAGAAGATTATCAGGTAGCAAAGATATGTGTTTTCAATATCTGGGCATATAAGGAAATGGGAGTGAGTTTTAAGATCCTGCAGGAGGAATAACATGTAAATATAAACTTAGTAAGAAATTGCCAGAACATCTGTTTCTTCAATATTTTTTCTTTTCTTAGCCTGCTTAAATATTTTTTCAGTTATACACAAAATAAAATTAAAATACATAGAAATATTGGGTTTAAGTTGGTATTTTCATAGATTCTTCTGAGCTTGTTGGGTCTTTTCATTTAAACATTAGGCAAATGGTATCATGTGTTTGGCTGCCTAAACCCAACATCGGAAGTGAGAGCCTAGAAAAAAGTTACAAATCCTGATTGTGCTTCAATAGTTTGAATGTCTTCAGTGCTCTTGGTTTTTTTTTTTTTTTTTTTCCCTTATTGTGAGTTTTTTTTATTATTGATAATTGTGTTTTAAAAAATTGATATAGTTCAAACTGGAGTGAAAGACGCTAACTATAGTCAGTTAACCTATCCCTAGCACCTGCTTCCAGCGGTGCTAGTAATGATGGGGGAGAAAAACAGAGAGAGATATGAGGTAAGGGAGGTGGGTAGGTGAGTGGACTTTGAAAACAGAGTGATGAAGTTTCATATGTGGCATAGGAAAGTTCTAGGTTCCTCACGATAAGAACCCTCATATCAGTGAACAATATTCAAACCCTATTCCACATTGTGGTTTCAAGGAGGGGCGTGCTATCGAGAAGGAAGCCTTAAAGGAAGTTACTTCTATTAATTTTTTAAGCAACCATTTGCTTAGTAGCATTCACTTTATGGCATGAAATATGCTATTAAAAATCCCTTACTGAGGCGCCTGGGTGACTCAGTGGGTTAAGCCTCTGCCATCAACTCAGGTCATGATCCCGAGGTCCTGGGATCGGGCCCTGTGTTGGGCTTTTCGCTCAGTGGGGAGCCTGCTTCTCCCTCTCTCTCTGCCTGCCTCTCTGCCTACTTGTGATCTCTGTCAAATAAATAAATAAAATCTTAAAAAAAAAATCCCTTAAAAAAACAAACAAAAAAACCCTTGTAACACACCAAATGAAGTAGGTATAAATAGTAGCCTAGCATTAACAAAGACACTAGGCTAAGAAATTTGAGAAAGAAAGAATAGCTTAGGAGTTTGTGGTTTGAAACACTATATGTGTGATATGTGTGAAAATGTCTCCTCTGCTACTGCTTTAAAGATGTCACAACCTTCCTTGTCATTGGCAGTTGACTTGATAAGAAGAGTTTAAGAAGCTGGAAAGAACAAACTTTGTCCCTTTACAGACTTTGGAGATTTTAGTGATAAATGCTGAGCTATATTTGCATACAAATCACTCTCTTGAAAAAGCCTGCTTTCTTGACATTTCTTGCTGAATTTTTTTTAATTTATTTGTTTTTAATGAATTGCCTCTTTGTTTTTAGAGGCTGCCTGATTAACTTACTCTATTCTGGAAGCTACCAGAGTGACATTAAAATGTCTTTTGCTTCCTATTTTGGAAACATTTAGAAATCATTTGCTTCTTAGAGTTTTCACGTTTTTTTTTTTTCTAGTAGGATTTTCTGCATTTTTATTGTTGTAAATGATTTAGCCTATTCTTTAATTTTGAATGGATCACACAATCATCTTTATGTGTCCAGCTGTCTTTTGTTGAAAGAGACACATCTTAAACTGTTCACTGCTGAATCAGATTAAAATGATTTTAGTGTTATGCCATGTAGAAAGAAATCTTTAGTTTGTCTTTTGTGGAGGGTTCATCCTTGTTCATCCTTCTGAACATTGCTCAGACACAAAATTAACTTTTTTTCACATTTCAGGAGCGGGTCTGACATGGGAAACAAAGGCAGAAAAAAAATTAAATTTCCTTCCTACCTATAGCCTGCTGACAAGTCCTTGAACAGGCAGAGTGACATTCCTCTAGACACCCAGCTGCCTCGGTGTTAATACTTTGCTAAAGGCAAAAGACAGTCTTTGCCCGACCTCCAGGATCCTGCAAGTCTACTTAAACATATAAAAATTTCTTTGGAAACCTCTTTATCTCCCCCTCTCCCCAAGATACATGTTGGCAATCATCCCCCAAGAGTATGACCTACCGATATACATCTGAAGGGTCTAATAACTACAGTTTTATTGGACAGTAATAAATGACCTTTTCCCAACAATAGCTAGCCCTCTCAAGGTCCTGGAAACCTTGCTTCCAAATTCCTTAGAGACTTATACTCTCCCTAACTCCCTTCCAATCTGAAAGCATATAATGGGCCACATTATATGACCTGGTGCTGGTCTTTCTGCCCATGGATCCCATCCCCATGCTTTAATAAAACAACCTTTTTGCACCAAAGATGTCTCAAGAATTTTCTCTTGGGCATCAGCTTCAAACCCTAACATCTTCCCTACATCAAGTCTATTAGATTCTAAGTTAAAATGGATAGAAATGTGAGTCTGTTTTTAATCATTCTCTTGGGAACTAATTTCTTGGGCATCAGCTTCAAACCCTAACATCTTTCCTACATCAAATCTATTAGATTCTAAGCTACAATGGATAGAAGTGTGAGTCTGTTTTTAATCATTCTCCTGGGAACTAATTCCAAATAATTTTTCTAATTCAAATCAGTGATTCTTATCTTAGTTGTAGTCAGGAGGCTAAGAATTTTTTTGCAAGTTCAAGACCACAGGAGAACAGTGCACACACACACGCACACACACACACTCATATCCATCCCATCTTGCCAGCACTTTCAGGAGATTCATAGGAGCCCTGGGGTCCATCTACACCCCCAGGTTTGTTGGTTTTGGGAAATCTGTGAATTCAAGAAGGAAAGGTCTCTAAATAGTGAACCACATGACACTGCCTCCCCACCCAGCTAACCACCTTCTCTCCTAAATTACACCACTCTCCCCACCCATCTCCTCAGGCCAGAACCCTGGAGTCTTCTTGGACTCCCCTTCTGCTTCTTCCCCACCCCCCATCAGTCAGTGCTGTTGCTCTTGCCTCAGAAATATGTCTCAAATTTTCTGTATCTACACTGTCACCACCATAGTTTGGGCTTAGTTGGAATCTCTTAGCTAGTCTCTGGTAAAGCCATCCCCAGCAGTCTTCTGTTTTTATCCTTGCATTAATTGAATCCCTTTTTTTTTTTTTTTTTCTCTACAGCATTTACAGTGCTCTTTCTAAAAGAGAACTCAGATTCTGTTATAAATCTCTGTTACGCACTGCCTGAGATGCCTCAGAGGCTTCCCCATGCACGTAGAATTAGTCCAGCCTGCTCCCCCACCCCCAAAGCTGTGGAGGGCCAGTGCTCCTTCCTCGTGCTCCGGGTCAGCAGGCCAAGCTCACTCCCAGGTAGCAGTGTTGGTTTGGAATATCCTTTCCCTTTTACCATTGCATCTTGGCTTTCTTATGTCCACCCTTGTCTCTTTCACAATAGAGGACATTTTTATCTGTTTCCTGCCTTTTCACCCTCTACAATGTACACTTCTGGATGGGAAGGAGCATGGTACACATGGCTAGTACCTGCTCTGTCCTAAGCATCCTACACAATACCTACCATGTAGGAAGCTTTTTATTTTTTTTTTAAGTTTTTAATCTTAATTCTGGTGTTTTAATTCCAGTGTAAGAGTATTAACTCTCTTAATTATTCTCTAAGTTAATAATTCTTAATGAATAAATGAAAAACATACAACGCCCTAAAAAGTGTTTTGTTTCTACCTGTTCCTCCAAAATTTGGCTTTATGGCCTTCCTTCAGTAATTCACAGAGAAATTCATTCATTAAACACAGTACACCTTTCAACATGAAATATTCTCACATCTCTTTTGGGACTGAATTTGTTTACTTATTTATTTTGGTTGGGGGTGGTTAAGTCACATTCTGAGAATGTCCAATTAACATACTTAAGGCTCTCTGTTTTTGAAATAAGGAATTTTTCTATCAACATTTGTATCTGTCACCAAGAAAGACCTCTTCCTTTTTTTTAAAAGAACATAGAACAATGTTATTCTCAGATCTTTCCAAGCTCCAATGAGTTAATGGTCTACAAGTTTCTCATTTAAAATGCAGGCACTGCCTTTGATGTGCAAAGGGAAGGGTATCTTATATTTAGTTTTTCTATGCCTTTAGCTGGGTCTCTCTTTGATTAAGAATTCAGAATTAAGCATTTTTTTTTTAAGTAGTAAGTGCATTTCCCTTAATTATTTTCATGTATGTTAGTCGAGTCTGGTCTTGTTCAATGGTCTCAGAAACAATTTCTGAAACATTTTGAAGACACTTACGTGAAAGAATTGTTTCGCAGATTAAGCAACGAGTGAGCGTGCATGTCATTTTCTCTTCCACTAAATATTTCTTGACTGCCTATTCTGCACTATTCACACTGTGTGTGGCACCAGGAAATGCCATGTGAGCCTGTCTACTCGGGAATATTTCCTGTCTTCTAAGAATGCTTTCCCTGCAGAATATTCCCTTTTTTGTCTTACTCGCTCTGGAGAAGAGGCAGAAAATGGAGGCAGAGAAGTCTCCCATTTCCTATTTCTTTTCTCCTGTTAAAGAGTCTCTTCTGTTCTATATTTATATTTTGGTTGCTCTCTCTTCCTTAGTGTTCGAACTATGATGTGTGGCTTGCTTCATGGGCTTGTCCAACTGTACTGGAGATCTGATGGAAACTGGACTTTTCAGTGGCTCTTGAGTGGCATTAGCAAATCAGAAGTGGAATCCATGCTTTTCAGGACCTAGTGGTGCTTGTGTTGGAAGGAACCTCACTGTAAGGGAGTTTGGGTCCCAGTCTGTAGAAGCAGACACTCCAGACGTTCTGTCCTCATTCACATGCTGGTAGAATAGAAGCATACGTGGTCAAATGCTATGGAATTACTTACCTTGCCTTTGGCTTTCCAGCAGATCTCCAATGAATTACAGACCTTTAGCATTACTTCCTGATCTGTACTGGAATTAAAAAAAAACAAAACAAAAGAAACCCCAAAACACAACTTTTTGTAGAGTTTTTGAAGTGATCTCATAGCAGAGTATATCTGAAGTTTAAAAAAATTCTCATTGGAGATGATCCTTAAATATTTCCTTCAGTTGACAAGTGTACTTAATTCTTCTTCTTTGCAATATCCTTCCAGCTGTTAATGCCTGAGACCATTTTTATGTCATTCTCATTTTGGGGTGTTCCCACTCCCATGTTGGCACATTATGGAGGATACTTTTGAGTGACAGTAACTCTTTTTTTTTTTTTTTAAGATTTTGTTTATTTATTTGACACAGAGAGAGAGAGAGATCACAAGTAGGCAGAGAGAGAAGGGGAAGCAGGCTCCCCACCCGAGCTTTGATCCCAGGACCCCGGGATCATGACCTGAGCCGAAGGCAGAAGCTTATCCCACTGAGCCACGCAGGTGCCCAGACAGTAACTCTTTTTTAATACTCTCCTAACTAGAATTATTTAAATCCCATAGTCCTTAATGTATCTCCAGGACAATATCAATAAGACCAGATTTTCATCACTGTTACTCAGAGACATTGCATTACCTAGAAATGACTTCCATATCATTGAGAAAGGGGAAATGTGAGCCCTGGGGGGAAATTCTGTATTGCTTTCTCATCGAAGAATGGCAGATACACGTGCACGTGGATATTCCTCCTTCCCTCATGGTAAACTAACAAATCCCTCCATTCTTCCCTTCTGATTCTTATCAACGTTTCAGAATCCTCTTCGAAATACTGCTTGAAGCAGCTGCTACAGGTTAGTTGGGAGTTAGCAAAAGAGATGAAACCTGTTTGACAGACTTGTTCTAGTCCCTGAGAACAGGTGATGAGCAGAGCCCCCTGCTGACCTGCGATGCCAGTCTAGTTTGATAGCACAACTGATGTTTCCGGTTGCCATGGAGAAGGAGAGAGAGCTTTGGGGTCTCACATTGCAATTCAGGGCTCTCGTCCATAAACGACGTGTATCACTTCTGCTCCCAATTCCCTGGCTAGAATTCATCTTCAGCATCATCTAACCACAAGGATCTGGGAAGTATAATCCTACCTTGTGCCTGGATATGGCAAGAACCTAAAATAGTTGGTGAACAGCCCTAATGACCTTTCTATCCCATTAGATGTATTTTAATGCTCACCTTCTCAACGTATTTCATTTAGCAGAATGTCGTCTTGCTTTGCCCATATGAATTAACAGGATATTTATTTTTTGTTTGAAAAATAGCCGTCTTTTGGAGGCACCTCTATATTGAGATAAATGATGCTCAGGATTCCCAAAGAACATCCCCTAGAACATTTGTCCTATGCAGTGTCCTGCAAAGTAATAATAATAATAATAGTAATAGTACTAGTTTTATTGTTAAGCAAATATGAGAAATGCTGCACAGCATCTCTGGTTTTTGAGAACTCAGAATGCACGTTAGCATATTAAATATCCTGATGAGTACAGTCTTAAAGAAACTTGTTTCACTTCATTTCATCTGGTGCTTTTTAATCCTCACGAAGCATCCATGTTTTTGCTCCTGTCTAATGTGTGATAACATCTCACAAAAGCAGGGTTCTGGTGAACTGCTGTAGTGAACACCACAGTAGGCACATGGAGACTTCCACGACGTTGGCGGCATTGAAATAGCCTAGATGATTTCACCACAGGGCCTGAGCCAAGATTTTCACTTATAATTGTGTCGCCTTGGGTATGTGGTTTCACGTCATTGGCCAGACCTTCTGAATGGGAAAAAATGGGGGTGATATTACTTGCCTCAAAGGGTCACTGATTATCACTGGCACATAGTAGGCCGCAAACAAATGTTACATGCTCTTTCCTTCCCCTGCTAACATTATTCACTTGTCCCCACATGTTTAATTTAATGCAGGTAAGCTTTTCCCATTCTGATTCTCTTAGGCTAATCAATACAAGATTCCTTTGCTTTGAAGAATACACAGAATAATGTGTAAAATTTAAACCCAAGAATCTGTACCGTAGTTCTTTCAGGCCGCACGCTCCCCTTTGATTTTACTTTATTTGAAGGCCACCTAGTCACTTCTCCCTACAAATGTGATTCTCACCTCTGAGTGTCCATAGTGGTATAGGAGCTCGGAGCGTGGCTCAGGGCAGGTGTGCCTAGTCAAGGATACCTGCCTTCCCTACCCTCAGATGATTGAGGACTCACTGTCCCTGTATGTCTCCAGGACAAAACATGAGTGTTCTCATGGATGCTTAGGAGATACTTGCCCTGACATCCGGGAATGAGCAGAGTCCTATCATTATCTTAATCACACTGTCCTGGAGTTTATTATATTCTGGAAATCAAACTTGCTTAAAATTAAATTCATGCCATTTATGTGTATGGTTGATGACTGTCCCACGATGTCATCATTGAGTTACGGTGGTGGGTATGTTGATATCCAGTGAAGAAAGATGGGGCCCGAATGGACAAGTTGCTTCTTCAGAGTGGTATTCCTTAATTTGGGGAGGGGGTTAATATTTCTACCTTACTGATAAGAAAATTCACGGAAGTGCTTGCACTGTGAATAGTAGATTACTTTTAGAGATGCCACTGACTTTGAGTCAAAGCTCTGTAACTGTGCTATTTAAATGAAATAAATTGAATCTCCTCTTAAAAAAATGCCTTACCGTCCATCCTGTTGTTTTTGAAGTGACATTATGAATTATTTTAAACATTTGCAAGGGCTAGGATTATTTGTTAGAGCAAATAGCTTATTACACAGGGTCTCTAGAAGTCTGCAGTATGAAGTGGAAAATTCCTTGCTTGTCACTGAATGACATACTAAGCTGTCATAAGATGAATACACACTACTTTTTTATTAGTTTTGAAGAATGACTAATTCTTCGTCATATTATTGGATACTGACTTCCTCCATATTCATATATGCACATGCTAATCAGCCTCATCAGAATCAATGATATTTTGATGGTTTGATTTATTTTAGTGACTTTTATATTCTGAATCCCTAGAATAGATCAGATATGGAAAAATAAATGGGAGCAAGTCTGAACAACTCTGAGAATAATATTCTGCTGTCTTCTTTAATTAATCATCTGAATCAGTACATTTCCATTTCTCTGTCACGACTCTGTATTTAAATATTTCTTACTTGTCATGGAAATGTACATAAAATTATTTTTTAGATCATCAATTATTATCCACGATGAGCAAATTTTAAACTTACCCCATTTATTTTGAATAAAAATGTAGCAACATGGTGAACATTTGAGGTAGTTGGGCTGATTCTTGCTTTTGCAACCTTTCACTTTGTTCTTGACTCCGCCAGGGCCTTTGCAGTTGTTTGTGTGGTTCTCAAGGCAGGAGAGGAGGCCAGAGAAATTACCCCTGGGTCTCATGGTACACGCCCACTCTGATTGGTGACAGCTGCTTCAAGGGCAGGATTGAGAAGGAATCTGAGTCTCTGTGGTTCAGGGACAGGGTTACGGAGCTGATTATTGATGTCTCCTAGAGGGTTAGCGCTGGAACATTGTGGCAGAGGCTCAGTGTTTTGTGGTCTTGTATGTAATGGAAGGAGCTTTGGTTTGGGAAGGGAGACAGCTGAGTTTCAGTTCCATTTGTGAACCTGTGTGACTTTGTGGCACATCAGTTAAACACTCTATTCCCCCATTTTTCCCCCATCCAACAAGGAAGATATTGATGTTATAATAGTTGAAGGATGATGTTTAAGGCCTGTCCCAGCTCCAAACATGCTGTGGCTATAGATAGTCAACAGGTGTCTTAAGATATCTTGGCATCTGGTCATTTTTATCAGATTCCCAGTACTTATTTTCACAGTTACTACCTGTGATCCATTGTTATGGTGATGACCCCCAATGGACATGACTGCCCCTGTCCCTACCTCTTTTTGGTGTGGTCTTTCCCCTCCTGTCAGGAGATGAAATTTATTTCTCTACCTTCAACCTGGGCTGGGCTGTCATTTCCTTTGACCAGTAGAATATGGGAGAACTTAAGCCTTCAGAGGCATTCAGAGTTTCTGCCTCTGGATTGGGATGAAAGTGCACATGGAGCGAGTGCCCAGTAGATCCAGCTGAGCCCAGCCTCAGCCCTTCCTGCCAACTCAAAGCAGTCGCCTGTGTGAGACCGGCACAAAAACCACCCACAGAATCAGGACAAGAAAACAAAGTAGTGCTTTTTTAGGCCACTGTGTTTGTGTTTGTTGTCATAATGGAGTAGTAGACAGCTGATAGAGAAGTTGGAAGTCAGTCACTAGCTCTCCTGTGACTGGAAGGTTCTAACAGTTGGTGCTGGCTCTCAGGTGTGGTACCTTAGTTCTCCTCCATGTGGTTCTCATTCCCCAGTAGGCCACCTGGGCTTTTCATGGCATTTTGGTCTCAGTGTTCCAAAAGGACAAAAAGCAGAAGTTGTTGACTGTTCAGGGCTGACCCCACAAAGTCACACAGTGAAGCTTCTACCACATTTCACTCATCAAAGCAAGTCCTAAGTCCAGCCCAAATTCAAGGGGAGAGGAAACAGACTTCCACTTTTGATGAGAAGAGAAACAAAGTCACTTTGCAAAGGGGCAGGTGGGAGGGACTTTTGTGGTAGTATTTGTAAATCATCTACCACACCAACTTCAAATGGAAGCAAGATTCCATTTGATTTCTTTCTTCCATTGTGTGTATTCGGGTTAGTTGTGTGCCACCCAGGGCTCAGCACAAGGTCTGGCGTGTTGTGTCATCATCTCTTCCATGTGGCAAAAACACCCTAAGTGTTTACACCCAAAGGACAGAGACAAGCATTTCTGGTCTGGTAGTGAGTGAAGACGAAGAAGGAAAGGAAAGGCATTACCAAGTTTCTGGTGGTCCTTGGTCATACAAATAATAGTGTGAGAGAGTCAGTGATTCTCAATCACTGTCCAACAGGCCGCCAGATTTTTCAGTGTATCTGTCAGCCTAACCCACCGATTTTGACTGTTGGAGCTAAGCTTCCTTCAGAATCTGCCAGCCCAGGGGAGCCAAAGGTACCCTGAAGTAAGCCAACCTCAAAAATCGAAAAGGGCCAGGTAGTAGCTATATTTGTGGGTGAGCATATTATATGTATACACTTGTGGAATCACTATGTCATACACCTGAAACTAACGTGATATGAATCAACTGTACTCAGTAAAAATGAATGAAGGAAGAAAGGACAGGATGGAGGGAGGGAAGGGTCAAAATGGAGGCTCCACATCCTTCCATGCTTCCTCCTGGTGAACCCCTGGTGCAAGGAAGTTCTCTTATTCTTGATGTCCTTACTCACAGTTCTCTGTTAGGATAAGGGCATCCTTAACAACTTCCCTTGCCCAGCACTGAGGCTTCCTCCCATGATGGGATTATGTATTTCCACTGCTTTCTTCATTCAAGGCTAGGCGTCTCTCAGCATTTAGCAGTTTTGCACAGTATCTTAGTGTTTTGTAATACCCATGACTGTCTTCCACAAACAGACCCTGGGAATTCAGGGCACACTTCTAATAAGAGGGTGGGCAGAGACTGAGTCCTAATAGTACAAAAAGTGCAACATCACAGCGTTGTGGTTAATAACATGGATCTTGGAATTGCATGGCTTGGGTAGAATTCTAGTTTTAGTCTCATGTTGAGTGTCTTGCACAAGTTTCTCTTTTTCTATTAGCTATAATTTCTTCATTTGCAAGATAGGAATTATAACAGTACTTTATGGGTTTGTTGGAAAGATTAAGTAAATGGAGAGTACACTCTAAATGAAACAGAGATTGTGTCAAAGAAGGAATGTCTGACAACTTTCTTTAAAGCTAACCACATGTTGCTAGGCCATTTTCAAGGACAGATCTTGGCCTAAATTTGGAGAAATAGTTTCTGATTTTAGAAAATTGAAATGCAAGACCATGCTGAAAAGTTTATCTCACACCCCTAGGCAGAGTTAGATTCTGCCTCCTCTGAGCTCCCACAACATTCTGTACTGATTTCTATCAATAGTCTTCATCTCTCTGTGTTGTGATGATCTGTTTAGACTGTATGACAGTTTGGGACATCAGAGTGTGAGCCCTTTAAGGTCAGTTACTCAGCTGTATTCATCTTGGAGCCCAAAACTCTAGCAGAAACCCTGGACTGAGAGGAGGCTGTAGTGGTGGGATAGATGGATGAGTGGGTTGCCAGCCGACCCACTGGTTGAATTACTCCCCCATTTGTAAAATTCACTTGAAATCTCATCTGCTCTAGGAAGTTGTCTTTGATATTCCTCTGCTATGAGGAGTCTCTTTGTGGACCACAGGAACTAAACCCTTAACTATTCCCTTCTCTTCTTAAGAAAAAATAAATAAAAAATAAAAAATATTACTACCGAATGGACTTGTCTCCTTTAGATTAGAGAGAGAGAGAGACCAGATCCTATTTGATACTCTCTTTCACAGGTTCTCACCCATGATGGGTCCTGAATAAACATATATTAAATTCAATTCTGTAGATTAACTTCTTTAAGGGTTATCAGGCATGTTGGCTAAAAAGTTTCTTCAGAGGTATTAATCACAGCAAAGAGGATACAAAAGAAGGTGTGTTGTAATAGCCAATGTATAATGTGGGATTTGCCCATTAACGATGCCTAGGAATCTCTAAATTAAATTATACTACATCTGTGATATTACCTTAAAACTACTGGCATATACAAAGTTGCAGTAGGATTATAAGAGCTGTCTGCTTTTTCAAAATTAATTTGGTTTCCCTGAGTTGTTTGTCTATGGGAATCATGTAGCGCGTGATACCCACCATCTTTAAGCAATATGGTGTTTTCTTCCAAGGCTTATGCACTTATTTTGAGAAAACGCCTTTATTTTCAGTTGAATTTGTGAATAACATACTGTTCTGGTGCTCTCATGTGTTTGTAGATCATATGCTTCATTCTTCCAATTAAAGATGGCAGAAACTCCTTTAGTTGCATTGGGGAGCAACACTTAGGATTTACCTACATGATATCATCACTGTAACACATTTTCTGACTGGGATTAGTCTTTAAACGCATCAAAAGTGCTGTATAGTTCATGAAATTTCTCTATCGTGTTCAGGTGTTTTCCTTAGAAACTGACAATTTTTAAGATACCAAAATGATGTTTGTCCAATATTCTATCTAAATAACACTGTAGTCCTCACCTCGGGAAAAGAATGGAGCCCCCACATAGTTCTAGCTTCCTTTAGTTACCTCTTGCTGATGTGATTCCTCTAAACCAAGGGTTGACATTATAAGATCCATGGCCAAATATGGCTCCCCCCCCCTTTTTAAATAAAAGTTGACTAGGACATAGCCATGCCTACTGTTGTTTGTCTTGTCTAGAGCTGCTTAGGCATACATCCCACCAAACTTTGAATTTGACCATCTGACGTGTTGCAGAAAATGTTTGCTGACCTGCTTTAAATCCTTTATGAACCTGCTTATATTTTTGGGAAACACAGAGTACTTTATCAATCTTGGAGGTCACCTGTGGTTGCCCTGGAACCCTTGCCTCACTATGGTTCCCAGGTTGGGCTACATTGGGTGCTTCCCTCTGCCTCTTTATCTTCAAATTCTCCATCTGTACCTCCCATGATACTATAGTTACCTGGTCCAGTGCCTGTCTCCTGGACTGGAAGGACAGGAGCAACTTCCTGTTCTCCGTTGCTCTTCCCAGAGCCTGGCACAGCCTCCACACTTACCTGGTGCCCCCTGTTCACTGAGTGAACAAATGAATTGCAATCCTATTCAAACTATAAAGCAGCATTTTGGTAGGTTTAGTTTACCAGAGACTCTGAATAATTGAGAAACCACTTCTTTCTATAGTTTTTAATACATACATAAAAAGGATTTTTCACAAGGATTTTTACCCTCATCATTATATATCCTTTGTGCTCATGTAAAAATTCATTTACGTGAAAAACAAGTTTACGTTTTTCCAGCTCACATCTGACGTTGGTTCCAATTATGTTACATGTTAGGAATAGATCTGTTTGAATTTAAAAAAAAAAATCTTGCAGACCATCCCAACCTTGAGGAGATGGCTGGAAATAAATGGGTGTTGTCTCCATTTTGTCAGGGTCTTCATGCTCAGAGGTAGCTGATAAGAAGGTCTGGTTCATAATGTATTCCCTCATTGCAGCAAAGCTTATTAAGTCTGGTGTTCCGGGCAGGGGTGAGCCAGTGGTAAACAAAGCAGTCTTCACTCTTGTGCAGCTGACATTCTCATTCAGGTAGGTAGTAGCCAACCCAGAAAACTGCCAGCTGGTGGCAAGGCCCCTGGCAGGATGGAAATCGGGTGACAGAAGAGAGAGTCACTGGGTAGCTGTTGAAACTCGTGGTCCTGGAATGCTCCTTGGAGGGGAGCCCTGGAATTAGAATCAGAATGATAAGAAAGAAGCAGCCAGGCGAAGATCATGGGGAATTGAATTGTAGGCAGAACAAACAGCTGGGACGAAGGCTCCCCCCATCTGGGAAGGAGTTGAATGTGTTAGATGAACAGAAGAAAGGCAGATGTGGCAGATGTATAGTGCAGAGCAGAGCAGTGGGGGAAGAAAAGCAGCAGGAAGTAGGGTAGGCACAGTGGGGACGTAGCCTGGGTTTGGGGTTAGGGCATAGGCTCTTTTCTGCTCTGGTTTCAGAGGAACTAAGGGATGGTGGTTGGTCCTGACTTCCTGATGCTATTTAGTACCGAGAATGGTCTGGGGAATCTGCTGTTGGTCAGGTCAATGACTCACACAGTAGCCAGGAGCTCCAGAGCCCCACCCACCCTGTGTAAATCCAGACCCATCTACCTCCCTGTGGACTCCTCTGAAGCCTACCTGTGTGTCCACTGCCGGGTCAAGATGCCTATTTGTCCGTCCGCTGGGTCCCAATAGCACAAAGACAATGATTACCTACATGAACACCTGCCCGAGTAAGCACCTTTAAAACTGAACCCTGTTTCATCCTGTCATTCACACGGAGACATTGTTTGTTGCAGGCAGATAAGAAGCTTTCTTAATAAAGGATTAGATTTCAGGAAATATACATGTCAGGGCAACATGACCTAAATGGGCTGGTGAAAAATATTCACCTAAAAGAGAATGCGTTTAGCCTGTTCAGCTGCTTTTTGACATGTTGTTATTAGTGTTATTAACCTTCAATTAAAATAATAAATGTATATCACGTAGACAACCCTGCCCTTGTGTGTACACGGGATGAAACAGCTGACAGATTCAACCATTTTAATTCACTTCCGTAAATGTTTTGATTCATTAAACATTGGGTCAAGCCAATCCTTAGCATCAGACAAGAAGAATGAACTGATAATAAAACATCTTTATGTCATTGGGACGAAAAAAAATTTTCAGACGTCATTGATATTACTGAAGTTACATCAGGTACAAAGAATTTCAGATTCAGTCCCATAATTCTTACAGTGAGCCGTTGTTTAAATAAAATGGCCTTCCTTCCCCACCTGGTCGCCGTGTTTAGACACAGCTCACCACGGCAATTGTGGGTACTGTTGGAAGCCTGCAAAGTTGTCATGTTGCTGTGGTTTGGTGAAGTCCGGCCCTAAGGGAGGGTCTGGGGAGGAGGAAGGAGAAGGGGGTGCTGGGAGGAGGATGATGGGAAAAGGTCTCTTTTAACAAAGAAAAGGCAACTCAGTGGGAGTGGAGGCTGGCAATCTGCTAAAAGGAAATGAAAGGAAATTCTTCATTTCTAAACGGTTCATTGACCCATGATAATAAAGCAGCCCTGCCAAAGAAGGATAATTATCTTTTTAAGTATCTGATGCCCTGTGGGTGAAGTCTTCCCTTCTCCTCTCTTGAAAAATGAACTCAGATTAAACAAATGCCCCTTTTCCTAGTTTACCGTTGACATGAATTTCCTGATTATGAGCAAAATTAATCAGTTTTTCCTCTCTCCGCCCACCTCCCCCTTCTCATATGGAAATCAGGCCCACCCAGCTGAGCTCAGTGCATCTTCCTTTGGGCTCTGAATCCTACCAGTATGATGGGCCACAGTGCTTGATATTCTGGTGGGACTCGCAGTCCTAGAATTGGGGTTTTATTATGCCCCTTAGCTGCTTAGCGTCAGGCAAAGCACACTCTTATAAAACAACAAGAAACAGGAAAAAAAGAGAGAAACAGAAAAGAGCATTAGAACACTTTTTTTCCTCTGCGGGCACCTGAAAACTAAACAAAAATTAATATGTCTGTCTGTGTATGTGTGTGTGTGTGAATCACACACACACACATACACACACACACACACATATGCCTGATTGTATGCATGTAGCCACACGTACGTGAGGAGTTCAAATACAAAGACAACTGAAATGTTATTGATGCTGTAACATTGAATACTGAGTTGCCACCAACGTGTGATCAAACTCATCTTATTTTTCTTTAGATCTTGTTTGTTCAGGCCAGTAGCATAACTATGGTGACTTGTCTTAAGATGGGTTTGTTGGCCTAAGTAAAAAAAAAAAACACAAAACAAAAAACCCTGTTTTCTTAAGTCAATGGTTTACCTTTAGCTGGCTTTCTGAATTCTTAATAATCAACTTGAGGAACACTTGTCATAAATTGCTTAACCACGTGGCACATCTCTTATCAGAAATGAAGGGCATGGCACATTTTCAGAATGTCGACACTCCTTTTAAACATAAATAAAACATCTCCTATAGTATTTTTATTACATTTTTCTCTAAAGAGATATTGAAATTAAAATTTTAATCATGGATATTCTGCTTGCTTTTCCAACCCAGTGCCTTTAGCTGCTGAAGAAGACAGAGCTTTCGAATTGGGGTCAGGAGATAATGGTCCAGAATAGATTTTGCCTCTTGGCATAATTATTTCAGCCAGCACTTGAGTCTCTCTGAACATTAATGTCCCTTTCCCTTAAAAGAATTTCTTCAGTGCGCCATCCAAGTATAATTAACCATGTTTATAAGCTCTTTTTGAACTTCTTGGAGTTTGGTGGTTGATAAATATTTGTTCTTTTATTCCTTAGTCTTTGAGAGTTCAGGCCCTGGGCCAAGGGGATTCAGTACTAGGGGTATAAATTTCTTGGTAAAAATACTACCCAAAGCAAGCGAAGTGTGCCTTAACAGAACTCACCACAGATGTCCTCGTGTGTCCCCTTCGGCCGGTGGAGCGTTTCCGAGACCTGCGTCCCGATGAGGTGGCGGATTTGTTTCAGGCGACCCAGAGGGTCGGGATGGTGGTGGAGAAGCATTTCCAGGGGACTTCTCTCACATTTTCCATTCAGGTGAGTGTACAGATAGCTCAGAAGTTATTTTTCTTCCTTTTCACCCCCTAACATTGGGCTCTCTCTCTTTTAAGTGGCATCTCTCTGGTAAGGTGAGTTGTTCATGTCTTATACAGTAGCAGAAAAAGGTGTATCTAATCCAGGACCACCCTACTGTCCCACGGGCCCCAAGGTGGACTGTAGACTGTCAGCTGAGACACTGTCTACCGCGGTGTTTACGAAGCAGGTGGGAATAATAAACATGTGATTTCATGGGCAATAAGACATTCCAGATCTATTCCCAGAACTGGGGCTGGACAAGTCATTTTTACTGCATGGTAAATACGTCTTGAGCACCGCATGGACCTAGCCCTCTTCTACTTTAGGAGAGTAGAAACTGCCCTCAGAGGGTTCCTTTTCTCTTTCACTCAAACCCCAGTGATCGATTATGTATTGGTATGAAGCTGGACTGATTGGATATTCTGTGTGGCCTGCTTCCCAGGAAGAAAATGAGACCCCCTCCGCCCCCAGCTCACTGGAGATTTTTAGGGAGAGGTTGAACAAAGTGTGAGAGAAGGAGGTCGTGGTGAGTCATCAGTTGTGGAAATTGAGTAAATCTATAGAACATATCTTATGCCCCTTCAGATTCCCCATGGGAAGAGTGGGGGGTATCAATACCTAATTATTAAAGTCCTTAACAGCCTTGAAATTGGATGTCTCTGCAGGGACCCTTTGGAAAGAATTGGCTTCTTCCGTCCTGTGATACCTTTCCCTAGGTGCTTTCGCTATGCAGAATACTTGCCATCCTCCTCCTCCCCCTCTCATCTCCCCACCACAGACATTCAAAGACAACAGATAAAGAAGGCCACTATTTTCAGGTTATGAAAGGCTTGGACTAAAACTGCTGTTAAACACTTTTTAGGGGTGCCTGGGTGGCTCAATGGGTTAAAGCCTCTGCCTTGGTCTCAGATCATGATCTCAGGGTCCTGGGATGGAGCCCCGGCATCGGCATTGGGCTCTCTGCTCAGCAGGGAGCCTGCTTCCCCCTCTCTCTGCCTTCCTCTCTGCCTACTTGTGATCTCTGTCTATCAAGTAAATAAATAAAATCTTTTAAAAAACCAACCAAACAAACAAAAACACTTCTTTTTTTTTAATTTTTTCAATTTATTTTCAGAAAAACAGTATTCATTATTTTTTCACCACACCCAGTGCTCCATGCAATCCGTGCCCTCTATAACACCCACCACCTGGTACCCCAACTTCCCACCGCCCCACAAAAACACTTCTTAAAATTTTTTTTGCTGCCCTGTCTGAGAGTAAACTTCCCTTTAAAGTGTGTGTGTGTGTGTTGTATGTCAAACCATTTGAGAAACTTCATGCAGGTAATTAATCTCAGGGTGGGTTTATCAAGCTTATGCAACAAATCATGTTTCCAGAGAGACCAAATGGAAGGCAAGTGGCTGAAGACATCTGTCAGTGTTAAATGAAATGCTAGAAGAAAATTCACATTCACTGGAAATAGCCAAGGCTAGTTATCTAACATGATTTACTAGAAAGTGAATCCCATAAACATAGGAACTGACTTGTGCATAACACTTGGGGTACTTTCATATATGCCATGTTTTCAAACCTTTTAAAGCTTTAAACCACACTAGGATATTTATTCCACAACAGTGTGACCCTCCCTTTCCATGGATACATATATAGACAAAGGAAACCAGAGTTTTACAAAATAGCATTTACCCTTTCAGTGCACTCTAATCGTTTTTGTTGTATTATCTGATTTGTTTTTAGTGCTGATCACAACCCATTAAGCTGACTTCATGACCCACTAATGGGCCATGACTTCAAGTTTGAAAACCACTGATGCAGAGTTCTACTTCATCTTGGCCACAGCAGGGCAAACATGCTTACCCATTAGTCTGGGTTGCAGAGGTAGAAAGACTTGCTAAAAGTTGCAGGGTTCTATTTTAGTTTTACAGTTTTTGACTATTGGCATTGCTTGGTATCTCAAACCCGCTAAACACTTGCTTTTGCTTTGTGTTATGATGATGACTGGGCAAGTTAGCTTATTTTCAGCTAAACCAATAGTTTTGTTGGGTTTTAAAAAGCTGAGAGGAGGAACCAGGATGGGAAAAAGGCCCAGCAACAATGAATGCTCCCCTATCCCCCAACCTAAGCTCAGGACAGCCAGAGAAGGCCCATTCTTGGGTGATCTTCTCATATAAGACAACCCATTTCCTGCTTAATGGATTATGTTTACAGCAGGGTTTTTTGTTTGTTTGTTTTGTTTTTGGGTTTTTGGGGGGTTTTTTTGAGTAGAGAACTCTAGTAATCAGACATTAATTAAACTACATCTGATTTAAAGATAACCAAAAGGTGTGATAATTTACCTCCCCAAACATTTCCAACCTTCCTTTAATGCAATTAAAACCATAGCCAAGAGCAAAGAGCATGGAAAGTGGCAAGAGGGTTGGCTCACTGGATAATTTATATCATTTTTATACATAACTTCTCACTTACTCTCAGTCGGAAATGGAGAACTGTCTGGTCCCACACATTTGAGGTGAATGGTCCCCATGAGAATACTATAAATTAACACACAATGAAATTGGTTCTAAATTATTAACGGGAGATAGTTCTGAATAAGCAGGAGATACCATCTATCTAGTATCACTCTGTTATTTATCTATTTTTTTTCCCTTCTTCCAGGATGGGCCTGAAGCTGGACAGACTGTGAAGGTGAGTGCTTATTACGTGCATACAAATTAATAAGGGGCAATTATGAGAACTAATAAAAATCACACTGAGCCATTTGCAGCACATTGCTGGTTCATTATGTTATCTTCGAGGTCAGAGAGACCCTCAGTGTTAGAGCCATAAATCCTGACATTATAAACTATGCCAAGCAATATGTTTCCCATTAGTTTACAAGACATTTACCTTTTGTAGTAAAGTTAGTATTGCGGAAATGCTAAAACAGAAGCTAAATCAAGAAGTCCAAAAACAGAGACTGAAGTCAAGGGAGTTCGGGTGAGGTCATGTGCAGGATACAAGTGAACCCTGTGTGGACTGGCAGGTCCCATATGAAGCTGGGATGTCTGTGTTCGTCACACACCCTCTTTCTGCCTTGTTGCTCTTGAGCACCGGGCGACACGAGGTGCAAGCCCCCACTTCTCCTTTGCTCCGTGCCCTGCTTCTCTTTCTTCTCTTTCTCTCCACCCACATACCTATAATTTTCCTCCCTTTGTACCTCATACCCAGGTTCTGACCTAGTGGAGTCATTGGAGCTCAAAGATGGGTTTTTAACTGTGCTGAAAGAGGAAAGGAGGATTTATTAGGATACTCTCTGCTTCCCAAATAAAATAAAATAAAATAAAATAAAATAAAAGAATAAAATCTTGGCTGATTCTGAAGCTGGGTTTCAGCCGCCTTTATACAAATGCAAATTCCTCTGCAGTTAGGTCCTACACCTAAACCATAGAAAACGCTATTTTTTTTTTTCCAGTGCTAGAAATCAGAAGGAAGTCAAACCAGGGTGCTAATGTGATACTTTGCAAATTACGGTTTTAGGACTTCGAGACTGGCTGTGAATGGCTAAGGAAACACTTGGCTCCAAACAGTCCCCCCCAAAAATAGTCTTTTGTGGGGCACCTGGGTGGCTCAGTGGGTTGTCTCTGCCTTCGGTTCAGGTCATGATCTCAGGGTCCTGGGATTGAGCCCCGCATCAGGCTCTCTGCTCAGCAGGGAGCCTGCTTCCCCCTCTCTCTGCCTGCCTGTCTACTTGCGATAGCTGTCTGTCAAATAAATAAATAAAATCTTTTTAAAAAATAGTCTTTTTTGATATTAGTTTCCATATGGTTTTAATGTTTAACAGAGCTACTATGGGACTTTTAAAATAGAATCTCTGGGAAGTACTTCAGAGGAACAAATGCCCTATAGAGACTGCCATCAAATTCTTTGTGATAATAAGGAGCTAGCCTCCTGATTACTCCAGACATATGATGTCATAGGGACAGAGGGGATGCAAAGCTTCCCTCCAACCCACTGTCTACCCTCCATGCCAGGCTTCCAAACATGCAGCCACTAAAAAGAATATAATATGTGTAGCTTCTTTTTGAACTTGTTTCTTGAAATACAAAACACAGTGTTTAAACCTGGTTGCTAGTTTTTTAAAAACTCCGTATGCTGGGCGTTTTGGGTAGTTCAGTCAGTTAAGAGTCTGCCTTTGGCTCAGGTCGTGATCTCGGGGTCTTAGGATCAAGTCCTACGTCCGGCTCTGTGCTCAGCAGGGAGTCTGCTTCTCCCTCTCCCTCCTCCCTACTCATGTTCCCTCTCAAAAATAAATAAATAAAACCTTAAAAAAACAAACAAACCCTCCATAGGTAGATGTAGATTCCAACAACACTAGAATTAGTTAGATGCTGTGCGCACTATCTAGTTTGACAGAATTCTTTCAGTGGTTGGAAGTCCAGCTCTAGAAGCATAGCTAATAATGTGGGAGAATGCACAGACTGATATGATGTACATATTAAACATCTCATAAAATTTATATGAATATATATATGTAATATCTCAGAATTTCACTTGGAAATTCTGAAGGGGCCATTAAAATTACGTCCTATACAAGCAGGCATCGGATAGAGACAAAAAGTCAGTGAGTGTTTGCCAGGGGCTGGAGGAAGGAAGGTGTGGGGAGTGACAGCTCAGGAGTCCGGGTCTCTTTTTTAAGTTGACAAAAATGTTGTGGAATTCGATAGTGGTGATGTTCTTGCAGTGTAGCGAATATTCTACAACCCAGTGTATCGTCATTTTTAACATGGATGATTTTATCGTATTTGAACTCTAACTCAATTAAAAAGAAAAATAAAACACAGTTAAAAAACAACAACAACAACAACAACCCAAAACCAACAAATGCCACGTCTAGCAGGGCTGGGCCCCAAGGCCATAGACTCACTGACTCTAATCGTGACTACCTTTTTGGTGTCCCAGTTATCTAACCAAAAATGTTAATGGTTTTGTTAGCTTCAGTAGCGTAACCCCTGGCCTATAGGGCTCATACATGAAGTGTTGAACGTGATTATTATCCTCACCACTGTTATTACTCAACATAAGGTGGTGGTGGTAGTGTTTTTAACAATTCTACATTTTTGAATTAGTAGATTGTATTGCTTTGGACATCTCTCACCTGTTTCCAGCCCAGTCACAGAATTCCCCCATGCTGCGTGGGGGTGCCTCTTACATCCTTTGTGGAATATAAAATGGCTAAAAGGTCACAACCACATACATGCCGATGAAACCCCGACCGGCGTATGACAGTTTGGAAAACTGTCCTTTTCGACAAAGTCCACATCTGCGAAGTTGTCTATGTTTTTCCAAGTGCATGCCTTATATTGCCTGCATTAACATTAATTTTGGTGTTAGTTAAAAAATAATAATAATAAGTTGACCCTATCAGTTCTCATTCTAAATCTTTGTGTTTGGGGCTTGGGAATCTTCCTCCTGAACCAGCATGTCTTTTCAGAGCATGGCTGTTTATCAGCCTTGTTATTTTTTTTTTTTAAAGATTTTTTCTTTCTTTTTATCTGACAGAGATCACAAGTAGGCAGAGAGGCAGGCAGAGAGAGAGGAGGAAGCAGGCTCCCTGCAGAGCAGAGAGCCCGATGTGGGGCTCGATCCCAGGAAGGGATCATGACCTGAGCCGAAGGCAGAGGCTTAACCCACTGAGCCACCCAGGTGCCCCAATCAGCCTTGTTATTTTATGGTGATAAAATAGTCGCTGGTAAGGGCCACATCTCCCTGACATGTGGAAGCCAGCCTTCCAGGAGTCGGCCCCTCTAGGGAGAAGGGCAACCCCTTCAGTCTTCAGTTGTCAGCTTCTGAGCCCGCAGTTCAAGATGGAGCATTTCGTATTTTGAAATGCACCCAGATGCGCCTTTCAAGGTAGCACTTGACAGCCTGCCAGGGGAGCACACGGTGGCGACTGTGGGCTTCATCTCTGCCTCTGCCTCTGACTCTTGATATGCTGCTCGATGCCTGGGTTCGGAACCATTTGTGTCTCGGGTGGTGAGAACAGTAAGCCCAGTAATGATCTCTTCCCCTGGAGCCACCGTTGTTACTGTTAGTGAAGGTGTACTCCTACGTGAGACTTTTAAACGTGGTGCCACTGTAAGGTTTTTTGTTTTTGGTTTTTTTTTTTAAAGATTTTATTTGTTTATTTGACAGACAGAGATCACAAGTAGACAGAGAGGCAGGCAGAGAGAGGGGGAAGCAGGCTCCCTGCTGAGCAGAGAGCCCAATGCGGGACTCAATCCCAGGACCCTGAGATCATGACCTGAGCCGGAGGCAGCAGCCCAACCCACTGAGCCACCCAGGCGCCCCTGTAAGGTTTTTGTTTGTTTGTTTCAGGGACTTTCGATGCTGCTTTGCAAAGAGCAAGGGTGGCCTCATGTACTTAGTAAGTAATTCATAGCAGGAAAGGGAATGGGGAAGTAAAAAAAGTGACCTCTTATTTTGCAGTTCATTATTCAGTCTCCTTTTGAATTTAAAAGTAATAAAGCCCTGGTATCTATCTACCTGGTGATCGTTGCAACTGTCTGGGCATCCTGCAGGCTTGAGAAATAATCTCTTTTTTCTGGCTTTAGGCATGTCCCATAATATACATCGGCATATCACCGTACGTACATTATAGCCATATGCCACTCTTATATTAACCTTTTCTGACTCCCATCCCCCATCTGTAGTGGTTCTGCAGAAGCCTTTACTCCCTATCCTGTTCCCTTATTTGATTTCTTTCAAGGCATTCCTTACTGGGTTTTTTTGTTTGTTTGTTTGTTTGTTTTGTTTTTTATTTGTGTGGCTATTCTTGGATCTGTACCTATATTTCCATAGCTCCTCAAAAATGGTAGCCTTTGAGGACCTGCATCTTGTCATTGTGGACTATGGCCCTTTTGGGTGGTATGGGGGCAAGAGAATGGGACTTTGATACAGCAAACCTCTGCTTGTCAGTTTCTAACTTGAATTAACATGGAGCAGTAATAAGTACTTGCATTTCAGTGTGCAGTCAGGGGTCTGGGTTTCTTGGGATTTCTCTCAAGAATCCCCTTTAGTTCAGGCATCACTGACAAAGACCCAGAATTTCCACTAATCAGGTCCCCAAATCATATTCCAAAATGTAATTTCAGCTAGCCAAACCATTAGAGGCAGTGTTCTACCCTTTAAAAGGGATGTTCCTTAGTACGTTTAATGTGAGCTATCTTTTAGAGTCATGACTATGTGCGTCTTTGGGTGGGAGGGTGTTTTAGGTATATTAAAGTGAGAAATTTATGGCGGGCAGGTAATCTAGAATCTCATAAGAACTATTTATGGAATATGCTTGCTTACCCTTTTCTGTGTTTATGCACTTGAGTCCCCTACTTAGATATTTAATTTTCTAATATTAAGGCAGTGGGAAGTTTCTTAATAACTATTGGTTTATTAATAGTTACTTTTCAGATTGCTAAAGAAACAAGAAGAAAAGGAATTCTTTAGAAAAATGTGATTTAAAAATTAAAACCAAAGGCATCAGGGTGGCTTAGTTGGTTAAGTGTCTGCCTTTGGTTCAGGTCATGTTCCCAGGATCCTGGGATTGAGCCCAGCATCAGGGAGCCTGTTTCTCCCTCTCCCGTTGCTGTTCCCCCTGCTTATGCTCTCTCTCTCTGTCAGATAAATAAATAAAATCTTTTAAAAAATTATAAAAATAAAAATTAAAACCAAAACAAAAGCAACTCTTCCATTTACTGAGAGGTCTCTACAGTCCTAGAGAAGATTTTCTAGTGAAAATTTGGTAATCTTTTCAATTAATGAGCAAAGAGTACATTTTAGCTTTTTGTGAAGTCCAGTAGTTAATACACTTTGGTGTCAGTCAGAGGTTCCATAGGAATATTAGCTCTGCTATTTTACTGTGTGACTTTGGGCAGGACTCTTAACCTCTCTGGACATCTATGCCTTCATTTTTCAAATGGAGGGAATTGTCTATTGTACAGAGTGATGTGAGGAGAAACCAACATGAATAAATAGCCCAGCCCACCACATACTGCCCCTGGGACCTTGTGTATGACTCTTACTATTAACCTTACCCTCAGTTTTCTCATCTGGAAAATAGGCAAAAACTGGACATAAAGAGAATATACTTGGCATTGAGATTATCTGTGGCTCTGATAAGTTCACAACTACACTCTGAATTCTGACACTGTTAACTTTTGCCATTTTGCTTAAATTCTTGAGAAACTTTCTTCTGATCATATGACTTGTGTTTTTGAATATCAACTTTGAATTTATTATAAAAGTGACCAGTTGAATATTCAGAACCTACCTTATTAAATGGGAAAAAAAAAATCTTTACCCTGATATTTTTTTAGCCTCTGCTGTAGCCCTCAGTAATAGGTAACTCATGGTTCTAAACCAACAGTATACTTCAGTTACTTGATGTAGGTTTTCACAAAGCAGAAATCTGCCTGCCCCCTTATGCTGATTCAGTAGGTCTGGCATGGGACCTAGGACTCTCTGCATTTTAACAGACACTGTAAGTGATTCCCAGGCACACCTTGTCTAGTGCATAGCATCGAAATGATGAGAAGATAGAGAGGAATCTCCATATAACTCCTTGCTTTCAAGACAAATGAGTTCCTTTTTTTTTTTTTAAGATTTTATTTATTTATTTGAGAGAGAGAAAACACAAGTGGGGTAAGGGTCAGAGGGAGAAGCAGACTCCCTGCTGAGCAGTGAGCCCGATGTGGGACTCTATCCTGAGAGTCGAGGATCATGACCTGAGCCAAAGGCGGACAGGTAACAATTGAGCCACCCAGGCACCCCATCACCCCAAATGAATTCCTAAAATTTGGTGCACACAGAATGGAGAAACAGATACCTTGAGAATGAAAATGATTTTATGTGACTGTTATTTTTTATTTTCATCTGTAAAGAAATTTCACGAAAGCTGTAATTTGCCAGAGAACTTTAATCCTCTGATTCAAGCCGTGACAAAAAGTGCCTCTCTTGTGTTTATATCTCATGCCTGAATTCCTGCCAGAAGAATTAGTATTTTAAGGACATAGTAGCTTTTATCTTGTGGAACTGCCTGAGAATTTATATCTCTTCTCTCACAGTGAATCCAGTTTGCCTGAGTTTGGTAACCCCAAACCGATTTTGGTGCTCAGAGGATGGGTTTAGGTGTACATGTGGGAACAGATACCTCCAAACTCGCCCCTCCCTTCTGGCATGTATGTGTGTCTGACTCTCCTTCCCCTTCTGGTGATCAGGGGACACAACCTCAGGTGCCTGGCTCTCCAGGCAGGAGAAAGGAACCATGACCCTGCCTGTCTCCTGTTGGAAACTTGCTCTCTCCTATTAAACCTCCAGCCTTCTTCTAAGTAGGTTATCAAATCATTGTGTTTTTCCATTTCTAAAGAGTTGATTTTGATTTGCATGATGTCATGCCAAGCCCTGAAAGAAAAATTACCCAAGCCCCGTGGTGTTTTCTGGTTACTCTTTATTTATTTATTTTTCTCTGTTCTTTCACTGCCACACGCAGCTCCGGTAGATGGGATGGGGGATGCTGGAAATGGAGTGAGGACGGAGGGCAAGTGTCGTCAGGATTCCACCTACTGACAAAGAGGAGGACTCTGGAACCAGATGGCCTGGTTTCAGTTACAGAGCTGTCCCTTAGCAGTCAGTCCTACGACCCAGCGGAAGTCAACCTCTCTTAGCCCCACCATTCATTTATAGACTGTTAAAGTGAGAGCCTCAGTGATACCCTACTTCCTAGGGGTGTTGTGGAGCCCAAAGGGATTAATGCATGTAAATGCCTTTAAAACAGCCCTTGGCAGGCAGTCCATCTGAATAAGTGTTTGCTTTAGTTTTATAATTTTCACTTAATCCTCCAAACCCATAACAGTGGGCATTGGTATCTTACAGTTGAGGAAACCACTGTGTATGGAGGTAGAGTAACGTATCAAACCACATGTGGCTGGCTGATGGTAGAGCAGAGATTCCAACCTAGGCCTGTCTGAGAGCCCTTCTCCATTGTATCATGTGGCCAGCTGGTCCTAGAAAACACGTTGCCCCCAGTAAGCATAGGGGAAGATGCTCAAGGAGAGACTTTATAAATATTTTGTCACCCTCAACACAGATTAATCTGTATTATTTTGCTTTGCTTAGGATAACATTGCCTTCTCCCTAAAAAAATACCCAGAGGAGTCTGTCTAACTTTATTATACAGGTGAAGGTTAACTCAACTAAATGCTGCTTTATGCTGTGCATCAGTTCGTAGCAGAATGATAGGTTTTAGATGTTCAATTTTTCATTAGCGCTACCAAACAAATTTCTTTATTAATTGAAGGACCTGACATAAGCAAAGTGGATATTTGGCTGTTAAATTTATTTTGAGATACGTAACACAGAAATATGGCCAATGTTGAAGATAGATTCTCAGTGCCGATGTATTATAGATTTCAGCAGGCTGTCTTTTACAACTGATGTTCAGACAGGGGATTTTATTCAATCACTTGTCAAGTCAAATATCCTGTGAAAAGCAAAGTGCTCTGTAGACCCAAAAATGCTCCATTAATGCAAGATGTAATTATTCAGTCACCTTCTTACCTCTGTTGCTGCAGTCTGAGAAAGTCACTCACTCTTGCCATTTTGTTGTGGAAGACTAGGTACTCAGTAAGTCATCACCGAAGGAATCTCTTTCTCACTCTGTTGCTCTGTATGCTTTAGGCCTGGGAAATAATTTGTAGAATTCTCCAATTCCATATAACCAGCTCATGGCAGGTTTAAAGTTTTGAACCTGTGGCACCTAAATAATTGACTTGGCCAAAATGTCAACCCTATGTAAACAAACAAACAAAAAAGGAAAAAGAAAAAAAAAAACATGAAAGAAGATGTAAAGTTAGCTCGGCCCAATTAATCATGTGACAAGAATTCAGTTTCGATGAGATGTGGTCATGTCAGTCTCAGTAGACGAACCATTTGTTATAAACCATACCACACACCTTAAATATCAAATGGGGAGGGAATGGCCATTAAATAATGTGTGATTTGGTTGAAATTGGACACTGCAGCTGAGAAAGATACGGATGACATTATAAACTTTTGTTTCAGGAGTTATTGAGAGCAGAAATAATAAAATATAGAAGCAGATTCCTTATAGATTGTCTATGTTACATGTAAAAATGCAGATCTGTATATTGCTTAGAAATTTGGACACAAATAGGATTGGGACCTCCCCGCCCGGTGGAGACGTAAGGAAAAGGAGCACACTGTAGGATTCAGGGGCACCCAAGGACCTTCAACCCTACAATTACGTTTTCTCTTTAAGTTGGGTAATGTGTACCTATTTATTCATTACATTATTTATATTTTATAATATCATTGATATTTTAAAAGTATTTTGAAAAACAATATACAGCTTTCTCTATAATTTTTTTTTCACAGAGGTCCCACGGGAAGGTTTTCCATCAAGAGATGATTTTCATAATTCAATCTTTTTCCTTTATTGACCTTAGCATATAACCAGTTCTCATACGTCCTACATTCAAATTGCTGATGATGGGGCCCCTAAAATAGATTTTTAAAAAGCTTACCATTGACTCTATTGTTGCCCAGATTTAGGAACTGCTGTTTTATGTATTTCTATAAATACATTTTGATTCTGGGTCAAAGTGACCGAGGCGTGATTCTTGCTGCCATATCCATCCTGAGTTACTCGGTCCCTTTCAGGAGCTCTTCTTTGCCTTTTACACTGAAGCCATTAGTAAAATAATTAAGATCCAAAAGCAGTTGGAATCATAAGGATTTGATGACTGAGCCTGGGTCAGATGGAAATCAGCTTAATGAATTATAGACGCGGCAACCTACAGAGCTACAGACATGGAAAAATTAGAATAATGACCTTCCTAATGACATTTAAGTGAGAAATACAGGCTTGTGCAGGATCTGTAATGGCCCTTGGGCCAAACACAGCCAGCAATTCTGCCCCCTCCCTAGTGTGAATTATGTTAGGGCTGGGAAAGGATAATGTTGAAATTTTAACTTCACGTGCAGCCTCATAGCAGATTCCCTCTGCGGAGAAGCTGCTCGTCTGCCAAGATTAGGGAAATGGAGGCGGACATCTCTGGAAGCCTCCTGAGTCCCATGAATCCTGAACCTCAGGGGGAGGGGGCAAAATTCATGGTTTGAAATGCTTCTGGGCTCATTCGACGTAATATTTTGAGGTCCTGGAATGAAAACTCCCATTTCTTCCCCCTGTTCTTAAATAAGCTTTTCTTGTTCCTGATACTACATGAAAAATCAACACAAAGTTGTTTAGGTTGTTGATCTTGCCTACAGTGGTTTATAAGAATAAACAGCGTTGAGTGAACAAAGCGAACTCACCAAACACTCTTTTACTTCGTGATGAAATCCATTTATCCTAAGGTTCACATTCAAATATCCCACCGTAGCATCCACGTATCTGGACCTGTTTCCTGAAAATATGTTTTCTTATCAGGCTTTGTGTGCTGGGGCCCTGGCAAACAACCCAGCTGGGCCTTTTATTTGTGTTTCCATTCATCCGTCGGTTATAAATGGTATAAATTCCCAGATGTAATCAGGTTATACAGTATAATTTTGATAAAACTGTTCAGCCATGCAAAGAGTAAATATGATTTCAAGCTCAGCTCTGCCATCAGATGACCAGAGATGAGAGTCACTCTCAAGGAAGAAACTCAGAGCCTGAGATAACTCGGAGAATCCCAGAAGGGGAAATGACCTTGGAGGGCATGTGGTATCCTCACCTGCTGTGCAAACGATCGCCCTCCACAGCCTCTAAATTGTTCTGTCCTCTTCTTCTCTATCTGGAAACCCAAGCCACTTCTAGATTTGAACTACTCCGATCTGTGGTTGATGATGAGAATTTCCTCACCATTGAAGTATCCTGTCCCTACCTCACAGGAAAAGAGCATCCTGTCTGCTCATCCTGCTTTACTACCTAGCATTTAGTCTGTATTATTTTAATTTATTCTTGCAGGGCATACTATGTGCCAGGTATTGTCACAGGATCTGGCAGACCAAGAAGAGTGAGACGTAGTCCCTGTCTTTAAGGGCAATCATTGAAATAAGTGCTTTCACAGAGAAAGACTGAGGGTTTGCGGACGTTCTGTTGTGACTATGAATTCCTCTCCCAGGAAGTGTTTAGTGATCACCTGCTAGGCTCCTGGCGCTCCCAGGCACTGGGGTACAGTGGAAGAACAAGCATCTAAGGAATAACTCTCAACCTATTGTCCATCTTCCTCTGTGCCCAAAAGGACATAGAAAATAATTGTGAGTTCTGAGCGGTATTAACAAGGCAATAACAGGGAGCCGAGAAAGGAAAAACATAGAGGGAGGAAAGATGGTGGAGTGGCTGCTCTAGATAGGCAGTGACTACTGGGGAGGTCAGCTGAGACCTGAGGAATGATAAGGATTCATCCCAACGGAGAGCTGGGGAGGAAGAGCATTCTGGGCAGAGGAAACAGCAGCAATGAGCTTTCCAAGTTCTGGGAGATGATGGATGCCCCCAATAGCAGGAATTTGGGGTATAGAGAGGTGAGCAGGAGTCATACAAGGCCTTGTACACCCTGGTAAGTAGTTTTAACTTGATTTTGAATGTATTCGGTATTTACATTTAATTCCAAGGGTGGAGGGTATTTCTCCTGGGGCAGATGTGATGGGTCACCTGAATTAATTTGGTTTTTCAGTTTCTAAGCTCATTTTTTCCAGAACTTGAATAATTTTGTCTCCTATCTATTTTGAGCACTCTGGTTATCTCTCTGGGATGCTTTCTCAATTCCTCCATTATCTAGCAGCCAAAACATTAGGGTGTGTTTGAATCCATCTCTAAATCTAGGTGTGAACTCTGCTTGGTCTAATTCAGGAATTGGCACACTTTTTCATACAAGTCCAGATATGAAGCATTTTAGGCTTTCAGGGCCAGAGGTCACAATTTTACACCTGCCTCTGTAGCCTGAAAACAGCCACAGAAAACATGTAAATGGATTTGCACTAATAAATGTGGCTGTGTTCCAATAAAACTTTATTTATAAACCAGGCCGTGGGCTGGATTTGGCCCACGGGCTGTCCTTTACTCATCCCTGGCCTAAGCCATTTCTCTCTGCCACAGTTAGGACTTCAGTTAACTCTCACCTAAGCCATTTAGAGGGTTGGATTCCGTTCGCTTCAGGGACGGTTCTTCCCAGCATCGCGGAGGATTTATATCCACTGTTTGTGGGAAGGGACGTGAATAAGGAAGCAGGAACCCTGACAGCTGTTGACAGCCACCTTATGATTCCTGGGGAATCTTGCTTTAGGACAAAGCAAATGCTGGACCAGAATGGCAGAGCTAGAAGTTGGACCCTTGGTGACATTCTCAAGTGGCTGAATTAACCCATCCCGAAGCCTGCACCACCTCTAGACTTTTTGGGTAGGTGATCCATTCAAGCCCCCTCTTGTTTAAGCCGACAGAATTTCATTTTCTGCCACTTTTTTCCCATGGAAAGCATCCTCAACTCAATCATCTGCTCTAAAATATTCAGTTATCGTTACTCCTCAATATGCTTAACTGGCAGTTTGCGTAAAGCGCGGCTGCATGTCTGCGATACTCATCACACGCCAATGGGAATCTTTGAGTGAAAGTTGGAGAATCAATGGCCCTAGAAAAGCTTAACTTCCAATAGGCTCCCTTTGGTGCATGACCACAAGGTAATTCCATTAACTTTAATGATGGTCGTGCTGTACAAAATGGGCCCTGTTAGTCTATTCTTCCCCTTGTCTTTAACATTAAATCTTATCCTGCAGCTAATTCTTCAGGGTAAGATATGTGCACCAGTGCCATTCATTTCTTGGCCTTTATTAATATATGCAAGAGTCTCTCAGGGAAGGAGTTGAGTACATTAAAAATGAATCCACTGACCCATTTGTCGACTGTGAGAAAACCCCAGTGTCGGGGACATCAATGGATTATTATTGATTGTTGTGAGATCCAATAAAATCATAAATATGCCTCAAACAATTACTGTGGCCACATTAGCAAATTATCAAATCTATAACTTGCTCTGGAGCTTGGCCTCAGAGATTTAAATAGAATGCCAGAGGGAGAAAAGTTGTATTTTAGGAATGTGACAACCAGGGCGAGGATAGAGAAATTTATGATTTAATTTGCCAGGCAATCTAATTGAGAATAACTGTTGGATTTCTAAAAAGTGAACTTTGATTAGGTTTAGCCATCAGAAATAAACTGGAAATATGGGTCGGTTTATAGTTTTCTGAGAGTCTGTCGGAGGGGGAAAGGAAAGTGTTCATTGCAAGGAATGACTTTCCCGGGTGACCTTCCACCCTGCCTCCTGTGTTCTTATTTCCTGTGTGCAAATAATTGGGTTATACCTGAGACTAGCTGGCTCTTTCCAGAGACGTGCTTTTTACTTTTCTTCACTGAGTGTCAATTTTCCCCCATTTAGAAATAAATCAATTCAGAATGAAATTACCCAGAGCATTCATTTTTTACCATCTAGTAAATGAGCCTCTCTAAAGAACACGAGGTCCTCCCTTTTCCAGTTCAGGCTTAATAGCATCCTCCTCTTGCCCAGAAGTAGTGCAGAGCTGTTGTCCCTGGCTTCTCCAGTCTTTTCATCTTTGGTGGACTGCTAGGCGGTATTTGCTTTGTAACATGTACACTGGCATGTTCATAGATCCCTTTGCATATTTTCTGAAGATCTAACGTGCAATCGGACTGCCGGGTTTAAATTTCTAACCCGTAGCAGGTTGGGACTGAGCTGCCTGTGGCCTCATCTCATCCATTAGCCATTATCATCATTCATCTGCAGCCCTGGCCTCAGCCGCACTCTGATGACAAGCACACCGGTGGCTAGGTTTTCAGGAATGGATGGGCTCATCTTTCAGCTCACTTCAGGAAAATAGAAAAGCAATTTGCACAAAGATAAAGGAGATTTCATAGTGATCAGGGTAGAACTGGCTAACGGATTTCTACAGGCAGTCAGCGAAAGCTTGAAAACCCAGCTGAGAAATCATAAATTACTGCTAACTGTCCTAATTATCCCTTGACACTCTGTGTTGAAACCTGACTAAATTTTGCTGAAACTTACAAATAGGAAAGAAATTTTAGGGTTTAATAAATTATCCATAATAGAAATGCTGGAAGAGAGAGAGAGAGAGAGGGAGGGAGAGAGATGGCTAGAGCAGAGAGCTCATATTGATTACCCAACAGTTTCCTGAGCTTAGCAAGAGGTAGGGGTAAGGTGGGGTGGGGGGATGTGTTAGATACATTGTAATGGTAATTACAAACCTAATTGATATTCAGCAGGCTCATCAGGGTAAGGAAGACTATGAGTCAACTCCCAAGGTCATTACAGGAATAGCCATGGTAAACGTGTAATTTGTGTTAAGTTGACTTGTGAACATCACGTTCTTCACTGCAAACAACATCATCAACGTACTAGTTTTAAAGGGTTACACACTGACAAGATGTACGTGTCTCGTTGTATTTTAATACAATCATCTTTTACTCATTCATCTTTCATGTTGCATAGTTTCAGCTTTACCTTCATCCCTTGTATAAATCCTGTAAGAGTCTTCTAGAGACATCTAGCTTACTTGTTACCAGCCATCTTATTCCACTTTTAGATAACTCCAATTAGAAAAGTATGTTGTTCCTTTCCCATTTTCTTCTCTTCCTCCCCCTCTTCCTCTTCTCTTCCTGTGAACCAGCAGTCACAAGACTGGAATCTTGGCTCTTTTGTTTTATCTCTCTGGAGTCTGGGCACTCTGGTCTAATCCTGTGTTTCTTCTTCTGCCTAGAAACCTTATAGGAATTGGACGAAATGTGCTCTTGTCCTTCTAAGGACTCACTGGTGACTTTAACTATGTATATGACCTGGCTTTTCCTCCTTTGCCAAGCTTGTCCCTACATCTAGGTGTGCTCTGGGGATTCTTCTATTTTAAACACGTTGTCAAGAATCACATGGGGGCATCCAGATGGCATAGGAAGTGTCTAACTGCAGTCCTTGGTACATAGTAGGCTTTCAGTCAGTGTTTGTTGAACATGTTGATGGTATAGAGCCTCAGGGCTGGGTGTTCATGCTGCACATGAAGACTGTAGAAAACTAGATGGTTAGAAATACGTTGTTGACAGTTACAGGCACTGCTGCATGGTGGGGATTTATTGGCTCCTTCTCATATTTTGAAGACCACTGACCACTGGTCAATGATACGGGATCCTATGATGTCACTATCCGCAAGCCCAGCTGGGCAATAAATTGATAGAGCTGCTCTTTGATCTCACTGTGGACAAATGTTAGCAACGGAATGAATTCTGAACTAATATTCTTAATTAAGTGACGATCTGTGGGGGCTCTTTCCACACCAAGGGTGTTTTCAGAGACTGACTGTTCTCATGTCTAATACCCACCAAGCTTTCACGCTAATTATTTTCCCTCTAGCAGGCATATAAAAGTCACCTAGAACCCTTTGACTCTTTGGGGGTGACAATTAGAAGCATAATTTAATGAAAAGCGGCTAACTCATTAAATTCTGGGGGTTGGAAGGATCATAGACTCTTTGAAGTTGGAAAGCTATGAACTTTTTCTGTGGATAAAACTCAGGTATACACACAAAATGTTCCATTTCATATCAGGGGTCTCCTGGGCCCTGTCACCTGTCTGTAGGTGCTCTACTGGCCTTACCTGAATTGCTGTCTTCCACCTTCATTCAGGGGCAGGTAGAATTACTAATGTGAGTGGATGGGATAAATCTTGAGGCAGGTTGCAAAAAATCTTGTTCTCCCCATTTGGGAGATATACCTTGGAACTTGTGTCTCTCACTCACAGGAATTGTTTGCTCTGTGGATTCAAAGTCTGGCTCCATTGACTCTTAGATGTGTGGCTTTAGGCCAGTGGCATAACTCTTGTTGCCTTTGTTTCCTTGTCCATGACATTGGAAGGAGATGACTCCCCCTTGCACAGGATTTTGTGAATATCAGAAAAAGCTATGAATGGGGAACTCTCCCCACAGTTCTTGGCACACTGTATTTTTATTTACTGGTGATTTATTGAGAACTCTAGTGCTCGCCAGCCTCTCTACTAGCTTTGGTGGATGACAACAGGCATGGGGCGATGCAGTCCTTACCCTCCAAGAGAGCATCCTCTCGGGTCTTCCTCTCCATCACCCCTGTGTCAGGCGAGGCTCATGAGAACTTAAAGAGAAACCCCTGGAGAGGAGCGAGAGTGAATTCCAGTTGGTTTCCAACCCTTCCTGTCATCCCATTAATGGGTCCAGAATTCTTACTAATGGAAGCACGCTGGTTTCCAAGCAGTGTGATCAAGGGGTAACAAATGGCACTGAGTGTGCAGAGCTAGATTTTGCAAGCAGTGGAGTCTACCCAGTGTCCCGGGAGGGTGGGGGAGCGTGTGTGTCACATCCAGACACACATACTGTCTGCCAAGCATGTGCCTCTGAGACGGGTGTTTGCTCCTTTTAGAAGCAGAAAGTTACTAATCCTGAATTTTTTAAAAAAGATTTTTTTGTCCATTTAAAAAATGTACAATAGCATGATTGAGAAAGTATTTCCCCCATAACCCAGCCAAGAGAGAACTTTATTCTGGTGTTAAATTTTCATCACAGAAAGTGGGGATTTCCTCCACCTCTGAGGACCAGGTATGACCTTAAACCACCCTCGACGTTCACATGAACTCATTTTGGTCAGCTGTGAAATTTCACTTCCCTCTTCAAAAGACTCATTTTGACTTGAAGATAAAATTAGGAAACATGAGACGTTGAGATTGGAGAATTAAAAGGCTTAGACTTCAAAGAGTTAAATCTCAGGTTCCATTTAAGAGCACAAAATTGGAAGTTTCCTTGGAACTGAGATTGGAGGTAAGTTTTAAATGTGATGAGGTTTTGTTCTCTTTTTATTATTATTTTTTAAGGCCACCACAAGATTTCCTTTGTAGCTTCCTGTTGGCAGCCGCTGAATCGTGGTGTCCGGGATGTGACTGTCAGAAGGAGGAACAGAGCTGAGGACATACTCCGGCCTCCACAGGGTGGGAAGTTTCTCCAGCAAAGTCAGGGATGGATGGTGACACTGCTTCCTTGGGAGAGGGGTCCTGCTGCCCTCCTGTCCCACCTGTCATAGTCCCGCTGCCACCTCCACAGACTGACCCCAGAGAACATTCGTTATGTAAACACTCTACCATCTGCCATGCTGCGGAGGCTTCCAGACTAGAACAGAAACAGGTGTGGTGTCAAAGTAACTTAGTGAGGAAACAAGCTGAAGAGAGAACTCAGAAATAGCCTGTCGCGTTGTGAGCTTTTCCTCACCCTTGGCCCCAGGACCCTGGCCTGGCAGCACCAGACCTCACCAGTGGCTGGCTCTTTGTAAGGTTTGTGAGGTAGGTTTGGCCTGCAGCCAGGTCCTGGGTGGTGTCGGGGTGATGTGTGACTTGCCGGTGGCAACAGGCTTCCTGGTGGGGATCCCTCAGCAGGCCCCCCTCATGGTCTGCCGTAGTAGTGGGAGTGCCTTCCTTAACCTGCTCTCTCAGAGGCGTGCCTTGATGGAGCTCTGAAAAGAATTTGTTCCTCTGTCAGAGAAGGCAGAGGATTCTTTTCCCCCTTTAGAACTCTAGGGAAGAATGAATTCTCAGGTTAAAATGCTGTCTGTAGAACTTCTCTTGTGATGATGTACCAAGGCCGTTCTAGTTGAATTTTTTTTTTTTGGGGGGGTGGATAGTGGATTGTCAATATTCCTGAGAGAGGTGTATGTGCTTTCATTAAAGTAATTGATGGTTATCTCATCTTTCAATAATTGTCATGAACATCTATTTATGTTAATAGTAATACTTTGCATTTTTAAAATTAATTGACAGTTCTAACGTGCTTCACATCATGTGCTTTAAATGATTTGTACTGGGAAAAATAGCACAGGGGATAAGGCAAAATTCCAGGGTTCAAATACTGCCTTTATTATTATTATTATTATTATCAGGTATGTGACTTTGGGCAAGTTGTTTAACACCTTTGATCCTCAGTTACTTCATCTGTAAAAGGCAGACAATGATAGTGCCTGGCTTCGTAGAATTGTTGGGAGGATCATAAGAGTTCAGGAAAGTATAGGACTTTTATCACAGTGCTTAGCATATGGGGTACCTCAGTGAATGTTAGCTATTACCACTGAACTATTAACATCAACAGTGCTCTTGTTACTGTGCTCCCAGCATCCTATGAAGTAGGTATGCTGCCAGGAATTTTATCTTAATTTAAAAGGTGAGATGACTGAGGCTCAGACGGGGAAAAGTGACTTGCTCAGGAGCTAGAATCCAGTCAGAGGCGCAGCTAAACAGAAACTCAGACCCATGACACCTCATTTACAGGGAAAATGTTGGTAGAGTCTGCCCGATGCGCTCATATGGTCTGGTTTCTGCAGCCCCAGCCTCATCAGAATGTGGCTAACAAGCTCAACTCCCGGCAACAGCTTTTAAAGCAAAACATTTCATTGTCTGTGGCAGGGGAGGGTGGAATCTGGAACTTGATTCTGACACACAGTTTTCTAAACAGGGAAAGCAGAGGCCCTTTGCAAACTGTTTGAGGTGTCATAAGTTCCACCATTCTCAAGCTGAATATGACATCTCCCTTAAACTAAAAACGTTTCCATGCTCACACTGATATTATTTTAGAATTTTTTATGCTTTTAAAATACACTCCATGTATAACCAATTTTATCTCTTTTACTTTTTTTTTTATTTTTTAAAAGATTTTATTTATTTATTTGACATACAGATCACAAGTAGGCAGAGAGGCAGGCAGAGAGAGAGGGAGATGCAGTCTCCCCACTGAGCAGAGATTCCGAGGTGGGGCTCGATCCCAGGACCCTGGGATCATGAGCTGAGACGAAGGCAGAGGCTTTAACCCACTGAGCCACCCAGGTGCCCCAATTTTATCTCTTTAAAAGTGATCAGTTACCAGCCTTGAAAAATGTATGAGGAACAGTAACAAACAGTATGGGTCATTGGCTTGGTAGAGTGTAGTTCTGAGCTCCAGACTTAGAAGCTCTGTGAGACTTGGTAACTCCTTCCCACAGGTATGCAATTCTGGAGGAAGGAAAGGAAATGTATATAAAGAACCAACAACAGGGCAGCATGTTGTAAGGACCAAGCAATGAGTTTAAGGTGAAAAGTAAATACCGTGGATTCAGAGGGTAAAGAAAGTGTCTTAGGTAGGAGAGAACTTTCTCTCTCAGTGAAGCCATTCTATAAGAAGATGGGTAGACAACAAATTGCCTGTGGGAAATAGTAGAGGCAGGAGCCATTAATAGGATTAAATATGCTTGTCCTTTTTGGGTTTTAGCAAGTTATTATTTTGTAATACTTGAACTTCTTATGGGTAGAATCACTACCTTGGAGCCTAGGTGGTGTTGTTGATATTCTTGCAAAGTTGTGCTGGTGATTTTCAAGTCCTTTCTGTTCTGTGAGTAAGTGGCAGGTCAGTGTCTATTGCACAGATAACCTCTCTTTCTGGTGCCTTACTTGTGGTACTGCACACAAAACATTATGAAACCCTTTCGAAGACAAGAAAATAGGCACAGGGCGGCATACCCTATGTAAAATCTCTAGTAAGTGTGTGGTAAAATTCAGGTGCTTTGAGTTCAAGGATAGGATATTATTTTTTGCCGCAGGTGTTTGCTCACTGGCTGCTTGATCCAGTCTCTGACAATTATTTTCAGTTTCCTGAAAATCTTGATAGGTGTTGGTGCACACTTATAAAGAGCACTAGTAGAGAAATGATTTTGTTTTAGTGGAAGTGATGTCAATTGATCCATTTGAAATATTCTACAAATTGATTTTAGCATTAGTATTTGTTTAAATTAAAATTGGCATTTGTATTTTCCTTGGGAAACTTAATTATGCAAATAATTCCTAAATGTACAAAAAGAAGAAAACAGAGTATAAGTCACCCACAGCAGATATATGTCTTTTATTTCTGGGGTGTTGGTGGTAGGTTAGTTCTCATTGCTTAGCTTCAAAGTAACTATGTGCGGAAATAAATAATAGTATACTGATTTCTGGAGGGGGGAAGCAGGAAAAAAGCAGTGAACTCTGGGCTTCAAGCTCTGTATTCTTTATATATATATATATATATATATACACACACACACACACACACACATACACACATACATATATTATATATTAACATAAAATGTATTATTTGCTTCAGGGGTACAGGTGTATGAATCATCAGTCGTAAACAATTCACAGCTCTCACCATAGCACATACTCTCCCCAGTGTCCATAACCCCACCACCCTATCCCTCCCTCCCACCCCCAAGCAACCCTCAGTTTGTTTCCTGAGATTAAGAGTCTCTTAGGTTTATCAGTCTCCACGGTCCCATCTTGTTTCATTTTTCTCCTCTCCATTCCCCTCATGACTCCCCACCCTGCCTCTCAAATTCCTCATATCAGACAGATCATATGATAATTGTCTTTTTCTGATTGACTTATTCCACTTAACATAATGTCCTCTAGTTCCATTCACATCATGGCAAATGGCAAGATTTTGTGTGTGTGTGTGTGTGTGTGTTTTTATGATTGCATACTATTCTGTTGAATATATATACACATCTTCTTTATCCATTCATCTGTTGATGGACATCTAGGTTCTTTCCATAGTTTGGCTCTTGTAGACATTGCTGCTATAAATATTTGGGTGCAAGTGCCTCTTCGGATCACTACGTTTGTATCTTTGAGGTAAATACCCAGTAGTGAGATTGCTGGGTCATAGGGTAGCTCTATTTCCAACTTATTGATGAACCTCCTTACTGTTTTCCAGAGTGGCTGCACCAACTTGCATTCCCACCAACAGTGTAGGAGGGTTCCCCTTTCTCCACATCCTCGCCAACATCTGTCATTTCCTCACTTGTTATATTATAGTCATTCTGACTGGTGTGAGGTGGTATCTCACCATGGTTTTGATTTCTATTTCCTTGATGTCAAGTGATGTGGAGCATGTTTTCATGTGTCTCTTGGCCACCTGGACGTCTTCTTTGCAGAAATGTCTGTTCATGTCTTCTACCTATTTCTTTCTTTTTTTTTTTTTTAAAGATTTTATTTATTTGTTTGACAGACAGAGATCACAACTAGGCAGAGAGGCAGGAGGAGAGAGAGGAGGAAGCAGGCTCCCTGCTGAGCAGAAAGCCCGATGCGGGGTTCGATCCCAGGACCCTGGGATCATGACCTGAGCTGAAGTCAGAGGTTTTAACCCACTGAGCCACCCAGGTGCCCCCACTTCTGCCTATTTCTTGATTGGATTCTTTGTTCTTTGGGTGTTGAGTTTGATAAGTTCTGTATAGATTTTGGATACTAGCTCTTTATCTGATATGTCATTTGCAAATATCTTCTCCCATTCCCTTGGTTGTCTTTTGGTTTTGTTGACTAATTCCTTTGCTGTGCAAAAGCTTTTGATCTTGATGAAGTCCCAATAGTTCATTTTTACCATTGCTTCCCTTGCCTTTGGTGATGTTTCTAGAGAAGTTACTGTCCCTGAGGTTGAAGAGGTTGCTGTCTGTGTTCTCCTCAAGAATTTTGATGGATTCCTGTTTCACATTGAGGTCTTTCATCCATTTTAAGTCAGTTTTGTGTGTGGTCCAGTTTTATTTTTCTGCATGTGGCTGTCTAATTTTCCCAACACCATTTGTTGAAGAGACTGTCATTTTTCCCATTGAACATTCTTTCCTGCTTTGTTGAATATTAGTTGATCATAGAGTTGAGGGCTCTCTGTTCTGTTCCATTGATCTATCTGTCTGTTTTTGTGCCAGTACCATACCGTCTTGATGATTAGAGCTTTGGAATAGAACTTGAAGTCTAGAATTGTGATGCCACCATCTTTGGCTTTCTTTTTCAACATTCCTCTGGCTATTCGGGGTCTTTTCTGGTTCCATATAAATTTTAGGATTATTCTTCCATTTCTTTGAAAAAAATTGATGACATTTTGATAGGGATTGCATTAAATGTGTAGATTGCTCTAGTTAGCATAGATATTTTCACAATATTTGTTCTTCTAATCCATGAGCATGGAATGTTTTTCCATTTCTTTGTGTCTTCCTCAATTTCTTTCATGAGTACATTATAGTTTTCTCAGTACAGATTCTTTGCCTCTTTGGTTAGATTTGTTCCTAGGTATCTTATGGTTTTGGGAGCAATTGTAAATGGGATCAACTCCTTAATTTCTCTTTCTTCTATGTTGTTGTTGGTATATAGAAATGCAACTGATTTCTGTGCATTAATTTTATATCCTAACACTTGTGACACTTTACTGAATTCCTGTATGAGTTCTAGCAGTTTTGGGGTGGCGTCTTTTGGGTTTTTCACATAAAATATCATATCATCTACAAAGAGTGAGAGTTTGTCTTCTACTTTCCCAATTCAGATGCCTTTTATTTCTTTTTGTTGTCTGATTGCTGAGTTTAGGACTTCTAGTACTATGGTGAATAGCAAAGGTGATAGTGGACATTCCTGACATGTTCCTGACCATAGCCAAAAAGCTTTCAGTTTTCCCCATTGAGCATGATATTCAAGTGGGCTTTTCATAGATGGCTTTTAGGATATTGAGGTATATACCCTCTATCCCTACACTATGAAGATTTTTGATCAAGAAAGAATGCTGAACTTTTTCAAAATCTTTTTCAGCATCTATTGAGAGTTTCATATGGTTCTTATTCTTTCTTTCATTAATGTAGTATATTACATTGATTGATTTGCAGCTGTTGAACCAACCTTGCAGCCCTGGAATAAATCTCACTTGGTTGTGGTGAATAATCCTTGTAATGTACTGTTGGATCCTATCAGCTAGCATTTTGATAAGAATTTTTGCATCTGTGTTCATCAAGGATATTGGTCTGTAATTCTGCTTTTAATGGGGTTTTTGGCTTTGGGATCAAGGTAATGCTGTCCTCATAAAATAAGTTTGGAAGTTTTTCTTCCATTGCTATTTCTTGGAACAGTTTCAGGAGAATAGGTATTAATTCTTTTTTAAATATTTTGTAGAATTCCCCTAAGAAGCTGTCTGGCCCTGGGCTTTTGTATGTTGGGAGATTTTTGATGGCTGCTTCAATCTCCTCACTGGTTATGGGTCTCTTCAGGTTTTCTATTTCTTCCTGGCTCAGTTTTGGTAGTTTATATGTCTCTAGGAATGCATCAATTTCTTCCAGATTGTCAAATTTGCTGGTATATAGGTGCTCATAGTACATTCTTATAATTGTTTGTATTTCTTTGGTGTTGGTTGTAATCTCTCCTCTTTCATTCATGAGTGTATTAATTTGGATCTTTTCTATTTTCTTTATGATAAATCTGGCCAGGGGTTTATCAATTGTATTAATTCTTTCAAAGAACCAGCTCCTAGTTTTGTTGATTTCTTCTAATGTTTTTTTGGGTTCTATTTCATTGATTTATGCTCTGATCTTTTTTATTGCTCTTCTCTTGCTGGGTTTAGGTGTTCTTTGCTGTTCTTTCTCCAGCTCCTTTAGGTGTAGGGTTAGGTTATGTACTTGAGACCTTTCTTGTTTCTTGAGAAAGGCTTGTGTTGCTATATTCTTTCCTCTGAGGACCACCTTTGCCGTGTCCCAAAGATTTTAAACAGTTGTGTTCTCGTTTTCATTTGTTTCCATGAACTTTTTCAATTCTTCTTTAATTTCCTGGTTGACCCATTCATTCTTTAGTAGGATGCTCTTTAGCCCCATGTATTTGAGTTCTTTCTAGCTTTCCTCTTGTGATTGAGTTCTAGCATCAGAGCATTGTGGTCTGAAAACATGCAAGAAATGATTCTAAGCTTTTGGTACTGGCTGAGACCTGATTTGTGACCCAGGATGTGATCTATTCTGGAGAATGTTCCACGCCCACTAGAGAAGAATGTGTATTCTGGTTGCTCTGGAATGGAATGTTCTGAATATATCTGTGATGTCCTTCTGGCCCAGTGTGTCATTTACAGCCCTTATTTCCTTGCTAATCTTTTGCTTAGATGATCTGTCCATTTCAGTGAGGGGGATATTAAAGTCCCCTACTATTTTTGTATTATTGTCAATATGTTTCTTTAATTTTGTTATTAATTGGTTGATATAATTGGTTGCTCCCATGTTAGGGGCATAGATATTTAAAACTGTTAGATCTTCTTGTTGGACAGACCCTTTGAGTATGATATAGTGTCCTTTCTTATCTCTTATTATAGTCTTTGGCTTAAAATCTAATTGATTTGATATAAGGATTGTCACCTCAGCTCCCTATTGATGTCCATTAGCATGGTAAATAGTTTTCCACCCCTTCACTTTAAATCTGGAGGTGTCTTTAAATCTAAAATGTGTTTCTTGTAGACAACATATGGATGGGTCTTGTTTTTTTATCCATTCTGATACCCTGTGTCTTTTGCTTGGGGCTGTTAGTCCATTTACATTCAGGATAACTATTGAAAGATATGAATTGAGTGCTATCGTATTGCCTGTAAAGTGACTGTTACTGTATATTGTCTCTGTTCCTTTCTGGTCTACTACTTTTAGGTTCTCTCTTTGCTTAGAGGACCTCTTTCAATATTTCCTGTAGGGCTGGTTAGGTGATTGCAAATTCTTTTAATTTTTGTTTGTCCTGGAAGCTTTTTATCTCTCCTTCTATTTTCAATGACAGCCTAGCTGGATATAGTATCCTTGGCTTCATATTTTTCTCATTAAGTGTTCTCAATATATTATGCCAGTCCTTTCTGGTCTGCCAGGTTCTTTGGATAAGTCTGTCAATCTAATATTTCTACCATTGTGTGTTACAGACTTCTTGTCCCGAGCTGCTTTCAGGATTTTCTCTTTGTCACTGAGACTTGTAAGTTTTACTATTAGATGATGGGTGTGGCTCTAGTTTTATTGACTTTAAGGGGGTTTCTCTGTGCCTCGTAGATTTTGATGCTTGCTCCCTTTGCCATATTAGGGAAATTCTCTACTATAATTTGCTCCAATATATTTTCTGCCCCCCTCTCTCTTTCTTCTTCTTCTGGGATCCCAATTATTCTAATATTGTTTCATCTTATGGTATCACTTATCACTTGAATTCTCCCATTATGTTCCAGTAGTTGTTTGTCTCTCTTTTGCTCAGCTTCTTTATTCTCTGTTATTTGGTGTTCTGTATCACTAATCCTCTCTCCTGCCTCATTTATCCTAGCAGTAAGAGCCTCCATTTTTTATTGCACCTCATTAATAGCTTTTTAAATTCCAACTTGGTTAGATTTTAGTTCCTTTATTTCTCCAGAAAGGGATTTTATTTCTCCAGAAAGGATTCTCTTAATATATTCCATGCTTTTTTGGTGCCCATCTAGCACCTTGATAATCATCATTCTGAACTCTAGTTCTGACATATTACTAATGTCTGTATTGATTAAGTCCCTAGCCATTGGTACTACCTCTTGTCTTTTTTTTTTTTTTTTTGAGGTGCGTTTTCCACCTTGTTATTTTATCCAGATAAGAACAGAAGAATGAGAGAACAAAATACTGAAAGGGTAGTAATGGCTCCAGAAAAATATACACTAACAAAACAAAACAACAACAACAACAACATATATATATGTGTGTGTATATATATATATATATATATATATATATATATATATATTAGACTGGTGAATAGAACAGAGGCACACACTTGATTTTGTGTGTATTTTGTTCTGTTGGAAGAAATTGTATTCCAGAATTTTAAAGAAAGAAAAACTTATGTATGTAGAAAAATAAAGGTAAAAAGGATGAAGGGATCAAATATGACTGTAAAAATAAAAATTTAAAAAGATTCTAATGAAGAAATTGTTAAGATAGGAAGTTGGTTGAAAAAAAAAAAGAGAGACTAGAACAAAGCCATGTGCTCGATTTAGGGTATATTTTGTTATTTTAGAAGAAATTCTATCCCAAAATTTTAAGGAAAGAAAAACATATATATATATATATATATACAAAAAATAAGGTTAAATACAATGAAGGTATAGAATATGAGCTTAGCAATGAAAGTTAAGAAAATATTTTTTAAAAAGGTATTGATAAGATTAAATATAAAAAGGGTTAAAATAGGAAAGAGGAAAAAATTTTTAAAATAGAATAAGAAAAAAATAAAATTAAAAAAACTTAATTTTGAAATACTAAGGAATCATGGGGGGAAAAGTCATGAATTCTATGTGTTGCATTCCCCTAGCTCTGGAGTTCAGCAGTTGTCATTGATCTGGTGAACTTGGTTTTGCCTGGATGTTCTTGCTGATCTTCTAGGGGCAGGTCCTGTTGCAGTGATTCTCAAATATCTTTGCCTGAGGCAGAATTACACTGCCCTTGCCAGGGGCCAGGCTAAGTAATCTGCTTGGGTTCGCTCTTGGCAGCTTTTGTTCCCTGAACACTTTCTGTAGAGCTTTGGAAAATGGGAATGAACATGGCGGCCTCCCAATCTCTGGTCCCCATTACAGCCAAAAGCTCAGGGAACCCCTCCTCATTGTGCCCTCAGAGAAAAGCAGTCAATCCCTCCCATCTCCTTGGTCTCCGGCCACACTCTGTGCTCACCCGGACTGTGACGGAGCGTTTCTGTCTCCGGTGCATGGCCCTGTTTGGAGTCTACAAACCCAGCCAATTCCTGCCATGTGCTCCCTTGGCAGTCCTTCTGGAGGAGGAAGGAAGGGGTCTCCCTGGATCTGCCACGTGAGTGGTCTCCACTTGAGAAACAGTGGCCCAACTGTGCTTCAGATCATGGTTTAAGGTAACCCTGAGCTGAGAGCTCATTCCTCACCTCCATCCCTGCAGCTGACTTCCCTGCTTCAATGCCTGGGAGCTCTGCCACACTCAGACATCCCTGGTCTCTTTGTGACCCTGCGGGTCCTGAGACCACATTGTCCCCACAAGGACTCCACTCCTCACTTAGCCTCTGAAGTGACCTCTCAGTGGAGCAGACTTCCAAAAGTTCTTATTTTTTGCTCCAATGCTCTACCACTTGCCAGGAGCCAGCTCTCCCCCGAAGTCTCTCTTCCCATATATTCCCTTAGATTCTCTGGAAACGTCCTACTTTCCAGAAAGTGGTCAATTTTCTGTTCCTAGAATTACTGCTCTTCTTCTCTTCTATCTCCTGTTCAGTTTGTAGGTGTTCAGAATGGTTTGATAACTATCTAGCTTAACTCCTGGGACCCAATGGTATTTAGGCCCCCTACTCCTCTGCTGTCTTGCTCCTCCTCCCTCCATGCTCTGTATTCTTATACTATACTGGCTGTTCCTATGACTTGGGCAAATCTTTCCTTGTTGGTTTTTTTTTTCCCCCCCAGATCCCCTTTTCTTCCTTTCAGGTTTTTTGGGATTTGTTTTGTTTTGTTTTGTTTTTTCCCTTGCCCTCATCTCCTTTATCCTTTATATGTTAAAGCAACTTCAGTTGCAAGTGACAGAAGACCTAAACTGGTTAAAATAAATGGAGGATTTATTGAGTCATATAATTAAAGAGTCCATCCATGTTCTGACTTCAGGTATGGCTTGATCCAGAGACTCAACGACATAAGGAACCAGTGTCTCCCTTCCCTGCAACCCATGTGTGTTTCTTTTCCTCTATGTTTCATGTAAAGCAAAGGACTGGCATTAATGTAGGTATCAAGATGTCAGTAGTGTGTTGAGCATCTTGACTCACATATGCGCGTTTCAAGAGCAGCTCAGAGGTGGGCAGGTTTGGAGTCTATTCATAAAAATACTCAAGAGCCAAGACCTGCTTTCTGACTATGATTCCAGAAGCATTCAGGACTCATTGAGGTAAGGAAGAAGAGACTAACTGAGAGGAAAAGAAAGGTACTTCCTAGAGAGCAGCAAGATAGTAGTCAGTTGGGTAAGGCTGAAGGCTGGGATACTAATGTGTCTTTCTGTTTGAGATTCTAAGAAGAGGCTGGGACAAGTGAATTTATAAGGAAGGGATAATATGAATTCAGTGCAAGATCCCATTAATCCCATTAGCTAAAGGATTGTGGGAACTCCTTGGGATCTCAATTTCTATCAGCATCATTTATGTTCTAGGCCAAATCAGGTCAAATGACACACAGCAAATACTGGGTGAAGAAACATCTTTCTACCTGAAGAAATTCTCAGTCCCTTTCCCAAATACCTAAATTTCCGTAAGAGTCTGTATAATAATAATAATGGGTTTTGCCCTGTAGGTTTAAATTCAAAAAAGTTGTGATTTTCTGCTTGCAAGATCACAGGATGCTATGAAATCTCATTCATCCATTTAGCATTTACTAACCACCTGCTAAGTAACAGCCACTGTCACACACAGCCCGCTCTTTTGTATGTACTGCTAAGGAGAACAGATGTGGTCCCTCACCTCACAAGGCTGATAGTCTGCCAGAGTCTGCCACCCTTCACATTTACCTAAAATAGCTCATCTTGATTCTTCAGGTTTGAACCCATGGGAGGATTATTTCTAGGAAAGATACCTGGAAAATGTAATCAATAGCCATAATCAGCCCTCAGCCCCATTTCTCAAGACTACTGTGTGTCTAAAAATTTTTTATAAAAATTTATTTCCTGGAATCTTTTGTTCTTGATTTATGACAAAAGCTCTATAATGACTATTTTAAAAATGACTTAATAAGGCAGTAGTTTTGCCTCTGTTCTAATATGCCAATAGATCACTTAAGTGTCATTTGTTAAACCACTTAGGTCAATAAAAATCCTTTCATTGTTTTTCCCCAAGTGGTCATTGAGCCACGTAACACCAGCCTTAGTCCTTTGCTCACACTGCTTTATCTGCTTTTGGCTGGCATGGGTTATTAGTAATTATTTCTTCACAGACTATTAGCCAAGAATTATCATGATACGGTAATGGTAAAGGTTCCCAAAGATCAAATGTCCTAATCAGGAAGCAAAGTGGAGGAGTAAGCAGTTCTTCAAAGTGGATTGAAATCTGGTGAGTGAGAATTGGCTCCCTCATACGCTCACATATAATTGGAAAGACTGACTGCTTGCTTAATATGGAACAATATACTTTCTCTCAGTATATTTTAAGATTTCACATGTATTCATTTAATAGCTGATGTGCATGAACTAGCAACTGATGAAAATCCATGGGAAATAGAATTAGAAATCATTCTGACTGAAGCAAACAAGAGAGTTGGCACCACAAGCGTTCATGTTGTCCCCTTTCTCTCGTCATGCCAGATAGCTCCCTGAGCGCAAACAGATAGAGATCTCATTTGGAGGAGTTTTATAGTTTCCTTTCTGACTACAAAGATAACGCTGTTCATTGTAGATTTTTTGGAAAATACAGAAAAAATACAAAGCAGAAAATGGAAATCATCCATGATTAAATTTATGTTTCAGCTGACATCTTTTTTTTTTTTTTAAACAACCACAAAAAGAAGTCTTCATAAACTATGAGGGGTTCTTATTATTTCCTACTCGTGGTTAAGGAAAAAAAACAAAATGAAACAAACATCATACAAACAAGGTTTGGTAAGGTTATCTTCCCCATCCGTTTTTCTGACCTTTCTTCTCTGTTGTATTTGAGCTATATCAGTTCTCTATCCAGGGAAATCCCTGTCAGAGAAAAGAACCCCTCTGTTGTCTGTCTCTCTCTTGGTTTTTCCACTCTCTGATGTTTGTGGAGAGGAACATGTCATTTTGATATAATGATGTCTGGGAAATTGAGCACAATTTGTTAAAAATAAAGCCATGTGAAAATTATGAGAGGGAAAAAGGGAAGGATGACAGGTCGGCAGCTCTGTGTTCCCAGAGACCGAGTCCCTGTGAAGACACCAAACCCAGTGCAGCTGAGCCTCTGGTTGAACTCACATAGTGAGGTCTCCCTCTCTTCTGTTTAGCTAGAGATTGTGGAATATAATGATTTGCAAAATAGAAGCTTCTTTATACCATAATTTGATATTTCAGACCCCCACAAGCCTAGCCTTTAGAGCCTTATTATGCCACCATGAGGTAGTTCCTGGGAATGATTCTTATCTCTCCTAGACACCTGTAAAACTCCTTGTCAGCGAAAAAACGTTAACCCAAGTATGCACAAAAGAGCCTTGTCTTGCTCTAAGGGGAACCAAAGCTAAGGCTGTGCTTCATCTCCCAGATGGTGGCAGAGGTTTGGAGTCTAGGTCATTTGTATGAGAAAGCAATCATCTCATCCCTCTGTAGCCAAACTGACCTAGCAAGAAGGCTGTCTCCCTAGCCTCAAAGGTTTCCAGGGAATCAGAGCTCACACTGTCTTCCTATAATAACAGCATCTGAAAGGCTGGGGACACAGGGGGCTGACCTGTGAGACTATCAGCCCCTCCTAAATGGAAGCCAGTGAAAGACAGTGAAAGTCGCCATGTATCTGCTTTCTCACATTTCCAGGTACTTCAGATCCACTGACCTGCCCAGAACCACATTTTTTTTTTTTTTTTTAAGGTTTTGTTTATTTATTTGACAGAGAGGGAGTAAGAGAGAGCACAAGCAGGGGAAGCAGGAGAGAGCAGGCTCCCCACTGAGCAGAGAGCCTGATGCGGGGCTCCATCCCAGGACTCTGGGATCATGACCTGAGCTGAAGATACTTGCTTAACCAACTGAGCCACTCAGGCCCCCCCAGAAACTCCTTAAAGCCTGAGTCGAAAGCCCTGAGGTGAGATGCTCTCCATTGCCTTCAGCCCAAGCTGCCCCCTCAGTGACAGCCATCTAGACAGCACTTAGTGCATTCATGTATCCATCAATCTGAGATTGTGTATGCTGCCAGCATAGATAGGAGAATCTGTTGCCAGCTAACTCCCCAAATACCACCTGTCCTTTGCTTTTAGGACTTTGGCCCTGTTCCATTTTGCTCTAGGGCTTCAATGCACACCTTCTCCCATCGTGGAGTGCGTATTCTCCCCCTGCTTCCTGAACCCCTACTCAAGCTGTCCATCTTCACTCTGCACCTCCTCCACAGGGAAGTCTGCCCTCAACTCACAGGTAGTTTGCTTTTTGTCTCCATTTGAAACCCTACTGTCTATGTGTGTTTATTCGATCAAAATCTGTCCTTTTCAGTAGACCGTCAGCTCAGGAGAATGGGACCATGTGTGTCCCCACTGCCTCACTGAGTGTGTAGCCCAGAGGATTAGTCCAGGAAACACCCAAGTGAGAGATATTGTGATTATAACATGGAGATTAGAGTCTGTTTATTTGGAAAAGGACATTTTCACATGTTTGCTCTATTTGATCATGTAATAAAGGAACAAGCCGTAGATTCTGTCAAGGCATTAGGGACAGAATAAAATACCAAAGAACAGGGAGGCGGGAGAGAAATTCATGAAGCTACTTAAATTTTTAATCCTACTTTTAAAGGGTAAAGTCAGATGTGTTTTCAAGCTGTTTCTGCATTTTTAACGAGTGTAACTTTGGAATATTCAGCAGCAAAGGTGACCCGCGGGATCCCTGGTTCGGTACGGGAGGCTACCTGTTAATTTCATATTCTCTTTTCCTTTCAGATTTGCAGGAAGAGTCAGAGCCTCACACCTTTTTACTTGAAAAGCTCATACACGTTCCCTATAAACCTCCCAAATGTATAAAATAATTACCCAGGAGACAAAAGAGCAGGGCTCCTACAGTCAGATATTCGTTCACGAATCTATGTGAGGCATTGTTCCATCCTGGATCAGATTACAACTTGTTCCTGCTTTCAAAATATATTTCAAGTTACATTATTAAAATGCACCATAAGGCGTCTTTGTGTAGAAAATCGAAAAATAGGACTTTAGATGGGGCAGACTTCTCTAGTACCCCAAGTTTTTTATTTTCCTTGAAACATTCCTTCACTTTGAAAAATATAAGTAGGCCATGGAGAGAAATGCCTGATGTGAATTTCTTCTAATAGCCCCAAACTCCTCTTTCAAATTACCTCAAATGCAATTCAGCATTTTTTTAGTGCCAGATTGATGGGGGAAAGAAAGTGCGTATTAAGCCTTCTTTATTAATTAAAGGCAGTGAGGAAAGAGTCATCCTAGCTCAAGTTTATGAAAACAAATAATGCTTGAAAATGAGCTTGCAGTATAAAAGTGGCCAATGTTGTGCGTTAATAGTTGGTGTTTATGTTGGGTATCATTGCCTTGGAAGGGGCCAAACAACTAATTACTGGTGGGATTCAAGAAAGAAGAAAGTCACAAGATTTTGAATGGGATTTCAAGTAGATTTGGAAAACCATTCAAGGAAACTATCCAGAGAAACGATTCTGTTTTTGGCCTATGAGACAAGCAAGATGAACTAATAGATCATGCTTGACTCTAATTCTTAACATTGTTCATAGCCAGGCTCTTTTATACCAGGTGAATGATGATCTGGGTCACCACCAAAAGTAGCTAGTAGAATGAAAACTTTTACAAAGTTAAATGTGTGTGTGTGTGTGTGTGTGTGTGTATGAATTATAGTACTTTCTCCTACCCAGAGTCCTCTGGACTCTAAGGGAGATCCAATCACAACCATATCCGGGTGATATAGCAAAGGGTAACCACAGTAGAAGAAAAATGAAGCTTGGGAAGAAAATGGTCTTTGGAAGTTTAATCTTTCTCTATATCTCTTGCTTTTCTTGACCATCTTTCTAAAGGTAGAGTGCCCTTGAGTTTTATTTGGACAATTTCTTCCTGCTGAGAACTGCTAGGTTATCTTAAGGATGTGGTCATTTTTGTTGTTGTTGCTTTTCTTCTTTTTTTGCATTTGGAAGGAATGATTCTGTCTTGAGTTTTCTCAGGAAGTTAGCAGTTTCAGGGTGAACAGTAATAAACTGTTGTATGCAGGGAAGAGAGCTTTTTCTCCTACCCTCTTAGATTCTCTCTCTGGTCCTGAGAATTAAACTGACAAAAGACAGATAAACAAGGGAGGGAGATTTACATTTTATTTGATGTTAATAGTTTTACACATAAAAGAAGCTTTCATATATGTAAGAAATGAAAACCCAAAGAAACAGCCAAGTCTGAGAGCTTATATGATAAACAGTGGAAATGCAAAAAGACATTGGAAAATGGGGTTTGTGCTGGGACATTGCATTGTGGGAAAGTGACTAGAAATATATGGAGCAAACTAACAGAAGATAAGGGTTATTTTGGTAGGTTCATGTGTATATAAATTCCATTCAGCATCGACTTCCCATCCCTAGTGGTCAGACTGCTCTTGTCTTCCTGGTACTGGGAGGATACCTTTCTCCCAGGAAATTTATGTCCTGCTTTTAGACAAAAGGGGGATGGGGGAGAGCTGTTCCTGCAGCTACTATTTTTTCCATTGCTTTCAGCTCACAATTATTAGTATGCCAAAGTGGCATATTTTCCTATAAACATGTGCTTATCCCCTTTACTTTAAATCCCTGAATGGCGCTGTTCACATAGAACAAAGGAAGAGGTACTTGTTTTTTTTTAAGTTTATATATTTTTCCTCTTTCCCCCTGTCTCCCTTCCCCCCCTTCTTTCTCTCCTCCCCACTTCCCTCTCTCCTCCCCTCCTCACCCCCCTTCTCAGTGATGGCATGTTAAGGGGCCCAGGCTCTCTGAACAAATCATAAATGTCAAATAGGTTTCTTCTCGGGTACATGCTCTAGAAGATCAGTCATGGCTGTCTGGAGAACAGTACCATGAAGGCTTCCAAGGCTCATTCTGGGCTCATTGAGAGAGGGAGCTGTAATCAATGAACGTGTCTCTGGAGAGCGTGCCCCACATATATTGGCTCATCCTGCTGTAGGCCACACTAGATGCATCCCAAGAGCCATCAGCACTTTGTTTTCTGACCATTTATTTCAATAGTCATTAATCAAAGAATCTAGAGTCTTCACAGAAAAGCAGCTCTAATGAAGCCAGACTCATTTCCCTGAGATGGGAGATGCCAAATGGTAGAGATAATCAGAATAAGTAAAATTGCCTGCTAGCAGATTCTAAATTACATGCATAGATGTTCAGGGTACAGTAAGAATAGGCCTGACTTATCTTTTACCTCTACATATAGTCGATTACTTTCTGTAAAAGTGTAACAGGTTTATTTAAGGCAATGCTTGATGATATTCTAAGGTTTTACAGACAACTGCCTGTGTCCAGAGATTTGTAAATATGCTGCTTTACCTGGCCAGTGCAGATCAAATGGAATTCTGGATCATTTGGAAGGCAGAGGACTTTGTGTTTGAAATGGAGATCAGTTAGCTTCTGCAGGGCGTATTTGAAGTCACCAAGGCCCGTTTAATCCCCAGGTGGTCAAATTAACATTAGTCTTCTCTACGTCCAGAAGCTTCACACCCCACTCAGCTATCAGAATATGAGCAGGCAATGCTGCAGTGCCTCTGGGCACAAGCCACCACAGGAAAGAGGTCCCCAAAGGGTTTTGAAAACAAAATATATCTCAGTGTTCTGTAATGGAAACTACTTCCTTCCAACATCTATCTGCTAGCTCTAGGTCTTGAGTCAGATTTATCAGTATCTCAAAGACCCAACATAGCTGGAGGAGTGATAGGGAAACCCAAGACTAATGACCTTGCTATTTTCAAATTAGGGACCATGCTGAAAGCTGGTGTTGTGAACAAGGCTGTGATATGCAGCCCATGGAATCTGCCTCATTCCAGCTCAGCTTTGCTGGATATTGTCAGACTGTAAGCTTTGTTTTGTCCCTTAGTATATTTTCAGCACCTAGAAAACAGGAGCTTGGTCAGTAGGTGCTAAACAAATGAATGCATATTTTCATAGATGTATGTCACCGGTGGGAGCAAAAGAAGTGTGCTGTGGCCATATCCCTTGGGACTAACCCTTCTTGGACATACTGAGGGAGGCTATTCTATTACAAGTGCCTTCTCCTCCCCACTTCAGAGCTTTCTCCCACCAGTGCAAGGATAGAACCTAAAGTGCTGGGAAGTTAGTATCTCCCTCAGAATAGCCCTCTCCTGGAGTCTGCTCTGGGGAACCCATTCTGAAGCACTAATAATAAAGTAATACGGAGCAAGGATGAGAAGCTCAGCCTACAGCTGCCACGTCTGGGAAAACCATTGGGTAGAACATACCCAGCAGTTAGTGACTGAGGAGTTTCCTCTTGGTATATTAAGGATAGTGTACTACTTATTGAGAGGCCAAAGAATTATTCAACTGAAGTCGTGGAATGATGATCCTGTAAGCATCTGATAGCGTTGTATACTTGGTGAATCAGAATCCGTAAAGGTGTGTTCTGTGCTTTGTCCTTCCAATCCATGGATGCTATTCTCCTTGGTCTGCTCAGTGTCCCTTCCTTATGCATCAGCAGATGAGGTACAGTAATTCACCCTCTTTGGCCACAGGGGTGATAGAGTTGTGGGCACTTGACCCAAGGCAGGCCTTTTTTTTTTTTTTTATTTTTTTGCTTTTCTAGTTCTGTTGGGAGAATTCTCCCATTCCTCCCTGATAACTAGGTTGGGGACTTCCTGAAGTCATGTTCCCTGGCTGGGCTCTTCATCTTCATTCTGAGAGAATGGAGCCAAAACTCAGAGGGGCAAAGGACTACACCAACTCCGCCTGGCCATTCTGGGGTATATTCATGTGAGTCAGTTGAAATGCACCCTGCTTTTCTTTCTTTTTTTTTTTTTTTAAGATTTATTGATTTATTTGTAAGAGAGAGTGTGCACAAATGCAAGAGTAGGGGGACGGGAGGGAGAGGGAAACTGAAAATCTCAAGCAGACTCCCTGCTGAGTGCAGGGCTCCATCTCAGGACCCTGAGATCATACCCGAGCTGAAATCAAGAGTCAGGTGCTTCAGGTGCTCCATCTGCTGAGCCACACAGGTGCCCTGATGGCTCCCAGCTTTTTGTCAAGAAGAATCCTAATACAGGATGCATAGGATTTCATCTGTTACCTCTGCCTCACTCTAATCTCTAATTTACTAAGGAGAAATTCAGAATCTGGTGATTATGCCAGTTATATATCAAAGTTCCTGGGATGTTCTGGAAGCTGTTATAAGAGAAAAGAGACTGTGGCTAATGTCATCATTGTGGAGGACCCATTCCCTTTCTGTGTGTACAGCGGAGCATAATGGACGAGTTGCTGTTTGAAGCACTGACTACATTGTAATATATGGGTCATCAGCCTCAGGCCCTTACCTTGGCTCAGTTTCCTTCCCTTCTGTAAGAACCGGTCCACACTGGAAATTGAGCACAGTGTCCATAAAAACCGACTAAGGAGGGCAAAAACTCATTCTGAAATATTCCTGGAGCAAAACAGTTTTGATAATATATTTCACTTCCACTGAATTGGCCCAGACTAATGCTATAGCCCTGCTGAAGTACAACGGGGCCTTCCTCCTGTTTCTTTTGGATACTGTTCATAAAACAATAAATTAGGTTTTTTCTTCTGTGATTCCATTTAACGTCTGAATCTCCAAGGTTTATTATGGGCTTTTTTTTTTTTTTTTTTTTTTTGGAGAGTCTCAGAAGCTACAATTAAAAGACAAAATGTTATTCTTTTTTTTTCTTTTCTCTTAATGATCTTCAGGGAAGTTATTTTGTGTTTGTATAAATATTCTAATAGGATTTATAAACCCTATCTCCCTCACTCTCATCTTTACAAGCTGAGGCAGTGCTTGAGAGAAGAAGCCCATACATCACTATTTATTCAGCTAATGTAATGGGAAGAGCTCTCTCTGGATAGTCTATTTATCTCTTCGCATTGGCACTCGGTAGAGGTAAGATCAGCCGGTGCTCAGCAATCCGGGAGTTCCTGTTCAGAAAGAAGTGAAGTCAACTGATTTTTAATAGCAGATCAATAGTGGGCTTTTTTCGCTGACCCTGGCAAGAATGTAAACTAATAGATACCTTGAATCCTGGGGATTGTTCTGCTTTCTGTCATAAAATAAAATTAAAAATTAACCATATCGTGCTCTTCCTTGTGTTCCAGAAGATGATTAATGTTGATTCCAGAGCTGAAGGTCTTTTGAGTTCATCTGAGGTTAATTTGGCATATTTAGGCCATTTCACATTAAATGTTTTATGTGTGTTAACTTCTCTGCTTGACCATTTATCAGTCTGGAAACTCTGTAAGAACTGTTAATTATCGAGGCATCACTTTGCCTCAATGTGCGGGCCCTTGGATACCTTCTTTGCTATAAAACTGTAGCAATGTGGGTGGACTGTCGGGTGCCAGGGTGTTATCTAGAGGTTAGATAACGCCAGCCAGGCTCTGCCACTGTGGGAGTCTTGGTATAATGAAGGGATTTTGCAGGTCCCCACTGATGGCCTACTTATTCCTAGCAGGAAACCAGAGACTACAGTTCAAGGACAGCAGTAGAATTTGGCTATTTGTCACATTAGCGATGGCCCATATTTTAGTTGCCTTATGCTGTCTTAATCAGGCAATCAGCTGGAAACATGAGAATTATTCTGAAGTTTAGAAGAAAGATCAGGAGAAGACAACATTAAGTCCTCTGTAATATGGAGACAGTCCAGGAATGAATATTTTAATCCTCTTAGATAAAATTGAAAAAATGATAATTATTATTTGGATTCAGGAATAGCATAAAGCATAATGTTCTGCTACACTCCATTTCCATGAGACGCTCTAAGAATTTTTTCTTCTTGCAGCAAAGAAATCTGTTTACTTGACTTAACTAAATATTTGCTTTTTTTTTTTTTAATTTTACCATGGGCATGCCATGTTTTGATGTTGTTCGTCTTGGTGGTTTGGTTTCTTCATTGCTGTTATGTAGAATAATAATTAAAATTCTGTAGCTGCTTTGTCTTTAGATATTTTTGATAATAGAACTACAGAGATTTTCAGGGAAAATTAGTGTTGTTATCAGAAAGGTGTTACACATCATAATTTAAGGTTCATAGTTAAGATTATGTTTAATTTTAGCACACATTAGAAATTATGATAAATAGCCATCATTACCTTTCTTGAAACAGAATCAATTTATGTCATTCTTCTGCTTAAAACCCTCTGGTGGCTTCCCATGTTTGTAGAATGGAACACACTTCTGAACCGTGGTCCCTGTGCTGCTGCTTTCTTCTTTCCGACCAGTCTCCCCTCTCCTCCTTGAACACACAAGTCCATGCCCTTCTTCTTAATATTTGGGCTTCTGTCTGTCTGGAATTCTCTTGTAGCAGATTTTTGCACAGTCTACATCTTTCTCATCAGCCCCTTTTCCCTTCGTTGCTTCTTCAGAGCCTTTTCCTGGTCCCTGAGAAGTACCTTCCTCTACCTCCTGTGCAGCCATTAGATCTGCTCGCCTATTTTATCATTTTCTTCAGAGTAGCTCTTGCTCTCTAATAAGGACCTTTCTTTTTTTTGTTTATTGTTTCACATATGTCTTCTTCCACTCCATACACTCTGACCCCAGAGTAGGAGCTATCTGATGGCAGGGGAATTTGTTTCCACCCCCGGCAGGCATAAGAGTGGGGGGTGGGTGTAATCATAACAAAGTACCAAGTAAGGAAGTGAAGAGAAATGCCACCACAGTGAGCAGAATCAGGCCCTACTCTTTGAAGGAGGGACCTGATTTAGATGCACCTCTGTAGTCTAGAATTCCCCTGTTCTGGAAAGCTGAAATGAAGAAACTACCAAATCTGCACTTTCAGCTTGATCCCACAGTGCCTCCATATTGTTCCCATCCCTACTCAGAGCCCTTCTCAACACCCTCCCAGTGGCCCTCAGCTGGGACTGAAATACCTCCAGCAGTGATGGAATAAAAGACCTCCCCTCCTGAGGCAGCAAGCTGTACTTGACTGTGACTTCTCCACACTGACCTTGAGTGACACTTGATGCTCCTTAGACAGTTTGGTGATCCAGATAGCTTCCCCAGAGCTTGAAGCCCTTCTTTGCCTTCACCTCATCCATCTCACATAGACACACCCCACCCCCCACCGAAATTCTGAAGTCCAACACAGGCTATAGCTTTATGGCTTAGTAACAACCTCTAACTAAAGCAGAGGCATTGAGCCTTTGGGCATCTGATGAAGTTAGGACCCCTTTCTTTCTTTCAAGTGAAGAACACAAATGTTTACTTTTGTGCATTATTTCAACAGGATTGCTTACTGTCTCTTGGATTCACTACCCCTGGCTTGACATGGGGCTTCATCATAGTGAGAAAAAAATGGGGAATTACCACTCAAGCCAATGTCCGAATGTGTGATACTCTTTAGTAGCTGGGATGATGAGTCAGTTTAGGAAGCTGATATTGGTTCTTTTAGGCAGTGTCAAACATAATGGGAGAGAGGGAGAGTGGGGGATAAGAGCCATGTACACTTATGTGGTGTTTTAGGCTATCTCTTCACTGGAAAGAGAAATTGACAACATTCGAATTTGTTAAATTAGGAAGAAGAGTCAGTGTGGTGTATTTGCCATCTGTCAGACCCATGAAGTCTTTGTTGTGAAAGAGCACTGCCAGCCAACCTTCATATGTTGGGAAAGAGCTGCTGCTTTATCCCCCAGAGTTAATAGAACCTTCCATTAAGAAAGTTATCATTCAGTTATCATTTATTGTTGTTCTTTATGCGGCAGGATGGTGACACTCATTTTTAGTTTCTTTCTTGTTGAAAATATCCTTCTCATGTGGGCTCACTTACCTGTGGGCAGATTGGGAGTATAAGTGAGATGCCCCTTCCTCAGCCAGGCAACAGATCACCAAAGAGCAGTCCCATCACCCCTTGGTTTAGAGTTTCAGAGTGGCCCCACTGACCTGGAATGTTCTTTGAGGGCATGCAAATTCTAAAGGGGCTTCATCAGCTCTTGCTTACCCCTGCTTGAGATATTTCTACTTACAAAGGATTTTGGTATCAATAGAAAACGAAGTGATCCCAAGAGAATCTCTAAAATATTTTATTCCCACAGCTGGTATTTTGCAAAATACTTTCCTCTCCCAAGACTATCAAGTAATTTATAAGGCCTCCCCTGTAAACATTTTCAACTAAGCATCTTGTTTTCCCTGAATCTTGGAAATAGAAATGTGCAAAATACGTGAAAAAAAATGCATTGAGGGAAGCAGTAACTTATAAACTATGTTTCTGCCTTTGATGAGTTACGTGTTAATGCATTGGCTACACAAACAACATGCAAGTCTAAAATGCCCCCTCACTTCCATAGCTTTTCGGGACCCCAAGTCCAGATCCTTGGTGCTTTGAGAAGGTTATTTGGGAGAGTCTGGGTGGGTCTTAGCTCTGGGGTATCTCAGCCTCGGTGTGACATTTTTAGCTACTTATGTCAAAATAGTTTTCAGATGTTGAATGGGAAATCAAAACAATGTCAGAAAGAACAGAATTTTGATGGCTCCACAGGATAGTTTAGATGCATCTGTCTGCTGAATTTCTAAGCCCCCAAAGGCAGAAGATACTATTCAGTTAATTTTCTAAGCCTTAGGCTTTCTTTTTCTTTTCTTCTTCTTCTTCTTCTTCTTCTTTTTTTTTTTTTTTTCTTCTTTTCCCATCAGGTCCTAAGCCTTCTTGAGAAATTTGGGACCTTCTCCTTAGGGGGAAAAAAAAATGTCTGTCTATCCAAAAGTTTTTCCATAATTTCAGGATGTATGAAGTCTGCACCCTTCATATACTTTAAGGTCCATACAAGGACCCCTCAATTCTGAACTTCTGATTAGATAGTAGTTTGGGTTGTTTCAGAGAACTAAAGTGATCTGAAGAACACAACTAATTAATTAGCTCTTTATTCTAGGCTCTCAAATTTATAGTAGGGCTTTTAAGGATACTTTAGATATTCAGATCATGGGTATAGCTAATTATACATAAGTAATTTCAGGGTTCTAACTATAATATAGTATGTTGTAGGTATTCCATGTTCTACTTCCATTTTCAGGAAGAAATGAAGTATTTTAAATTTTAAATAAGGTCCTAAAGTCCTAATTGACATCTAAGGTAGACCTGTAAACCCAGCTTTAGGACAGAGCTTCCCCAAAGTTGCTGGCCAAGACCATGGACCTTTGTGAGGAAGAGCACACAGACTTCCATGTTTAAGTCCAGTGTGTGATTCATTAACTGTGTGACCGGAACAAGTTGCTTAACCTATTTTGGTGTCTCTGTTTCCTCATCTATGAACACAGATTATTGTGGGAATTAACTGAGATCACACATGAAGAATTCCTACATAGCACAGTGTCTGGCCCACAATAAATGTGAAATATATTTCATAATACCATACACTTGGCTGATGATATTTTTGACCCATAATTTCATAGTTGTCCTAAAACTACATAACACTTAAAACAGAATACTGCCAATTGACTACCAACTTCTCAATATTCCAATTATCTCTCTCTTTTGCCATGTGTTAATAGGCAGAATAACCAGAGCTATTAGCAATTTGGCCCAAAAACATCAGTATCCTTGATTCATTTGCTGTGTGTCTGTGTGTGTGTATGTGGGTGTGTGTAAGTCTTTTGTGCCAGGCCACAGATGACTACTTATAAATACATTCATATCTGTCATAGGAGATTCTCTTTGCTTTAAATTTGTGAAGAGGGCTGTGGAAGGGAGCATTTCGTATTCAGCTTTTCATTGTTTGATAACACAGTGACTGTGTCTTGGTTGCTATTATCAAGATGTAATGTTAGATCCACATTCTTTAAACTCTACACAAAAAGAAGACCTTGTTATTATGTGTAATAACCTCTGTGAGGTTTGGAAACTTCAGTGTGTTTCTTTTTATGACCCTTTCTCTTGGCTATTGATGTGGCCAATGGTGGATTCTTCTTCAAGGGCTGGCTTTCTTTTAAATAAGTGCTTCAGGGATGCCCACTTTCTCACTAAATATATATCAAAATTTTGGAAAGGGAGCATAAATTGTAGTCCTCTTAGCAAGGAGAACCCTCCAGGTTGCTTCAAAATAGGACTTTACACATGGAAGAAACAGAACACTGAAGTTTAGTGGCAAATTCAAGACCATTGGCAGCTAAGTGATCTTGAGAGAAATGGTCCCTTTTTACCTGGGACTTAGTCTTTCTGTCTACAAAATGAGAGAATTGAAAATGCGTTCTAGATTCTTAACCTCCTTTGGTTCTTGGATCCGTGTGGCTGGCTGACGAAAAATACTTACCATTTACATAGTCACAGATGGAACTGGAGGGTATTAGGCTGAATGGAACAAATTGAACAGAGAAGGATAATTGTCATATGGTTTCACTCATACGTGGAATATAAGAAATAGTGTAGGGGATTATAGGGGCAGGGAAAACTGAACGGGGGAAGTCACCAGAGAGGGGAAAAAACTATGAGAGACTCTTAACTATAGGAAACAAACTGAGGGTTGCTGGGGGCGGGAAGGGGAATGAGGTAATTGGGTGATGGGCTTTTAAGGAGGGCATGTGATGTGATGTGTACTGGGTGTTGTACCACTTGATAAATTCTTTAACACTACACCTGAAACTAATGATGTACTATATGTTGGCTAGTTGAATTTAAATTTAAAAAAAAAGAAAAAAGAAAACTATGTCCTAACTCTGTAGTAAAAAGCCATATTCTCAAAGAACTTCACCAGATTCTCATGGCTTCCCACCTTCAGGGCCCACTCAGAGACTCCTTGGTGGTACAAAGAGCCTCAATTAAGAGCTCCCCATAAGATGTGCCTTCAAACCATGTCTGGCTCCCAAATTATTCTCCCAGTGCTGGTGGAAATATCTTGCATACTTGTTTTCGTGCTTGAATGTTTGACCTCTCTGGGTCAGGATTTCTTTGTTGTGTCTAAGTTTATCAACACAGTGGAGGACTCGGAGATGTTATTTCACTTGGCATTTTGAAATGACTGGCCTTTGAACCTACACTAAAATTTGCTCTCCCTTGTCACTATTTCTAGGACAAGCTCAGAAATGAAGATATTTAGAAAGTATCAGACAATGTAGATATGATAGGGGCAGATTTCAAGCATCAAATTTGTTGGTTGACTGTGATAGGACTGGTTTGCAGGGAAGTGGGGTTATCTGCATGGGGATATTGAATACTAAAATTGGACCCTCCCTTCCTTTCCTCTTGACATAAAGGACATGACATAAATGATTTAGTTGCCTTTGTCTGCTTCTTAAAACAACTTTCTTACTTGTATTTGTAGAGTACCTAATTCTTTGAGAGTCTTTAGTATTTGAAAACTGTGCTAATTTGTTCAAGACATTAAGAGTGATAGCGGTTGATCGTTAACATGCTTCAGGGGGCGGTTTTAGATTTGCTTCTACCATATATGCCCTTTGGCGAAGTCATGGCATGAAAGAGGAAATACATTAATTTTATGAGAAGCATTCACTCAGCAAAATTAAATACTGCCTGTGCTTAAATGACTATTGGAAGATTCTCTTCCCCATATACTGTATAGAACACTTTTTGGGAACTATCTTATTTCATTTTTGTGCCAACCTCATGGAGTAGATCCAGTTAGTATTCTCAGTTTTCAAAAAAAAAAAAAAAAAGAAAAGAAAAAGAGACCCAGGGGACAAAGTAAGTTGCCCAGGGGATTAAGTAAGTTACAGCATCACCCAACTTGTAAGTGATTGAGTTGTGTCTGAACTCAAGTCCATCTGGATACAGAATTTATACTCTAATACCCTGGGTTGTCCTGGAACACTCTAGTTCTGGAGCAGAAGCTGGTATCGTTGCTGTCTTTGAGAGTAAAGGAAATGGAACCACGGAGTCAGAGTTCCAAGTCTTATAGCCTGGATTTCTACCCCACTTTTAATTTCCAACTCACTCTTTGGCTTACTCCAGTTTATGGCCAGTTCTGGAGTTTTTAAGGTATGGGTCCCGTCTCAACCCACCTGACTCCCATGTGTTCACAGGACCAAATGTCATCAAATTCTACAAGATGAAGTCTCTTATTTCTGGGTTAATGGATCTTGATTCCTTCTTGCTACAACACTTCTGTTTGTCTTGCTCCTCCTCCCTCCCTTCCACCGTCTTTCTCCAACCTTTCTCTGCTCTTTACTTTATGCAATAGCATCCTCTTCTCCAAAGGGCCAACTGAAAAAAAGAAAATAATATAGGCCCTATCTTTTGCTGCTGTTTTGAACATTATGTTATTAATAATTATAAAAAATAATTACAGTAAGACTATAAGAATAATTGCTAACATTTATTGTTTAATTATTATGTGCCTAGGATCTGTACAGAGCATCTTACACTTACTCTTTCATTACATTTTAAATCTACCCTTTGAGGTAGTATACTTATCATCATCTCCATTTTAGGAATCACCACTTGAGGGACAGAGAGGTTAAGTGACTTGCCCAAGATAAAAACTTAGTAAGTTTTGGGACCCAGGCTTTGTGACTCTGGAACCCAAGCTCTTGGCTCTTTCCTTTGCTGCCTTCTCTTTATTCATGATAAGCAGTAGGCACATAACATGGCAAACAGTAAGAACTTATTCATTCTTTTAAGAAATAATCATAGTCTCCTATGTCCCAACTGCTGAGAATACGGTAAGTGAATAAGAATGATAAAAAAAATCCCTGTCATTATAGAGTTTCAGCTGAGGGGTGGGGACACACAAAAATTAAATAAGTATAAGATGTGTATCTTGGATGATGAGTTCCATGGGGAAAGATAGAACAGAGACCAGTGAATGCCAGAGGTTGCCATTAGAATCATTATTTCTGAGTAGTCATGGTAAAGGTAGAACTCATTCTTGTTAGATTACAAACTCCTGGTAAGATCAGGAGCTGGTGTAGAACTTTTCTTTCCACTTTGGCCTCCATTTTCACAGCCCCCCCTCAACCTTTGAATATTAGGCAGTTTCAGAACATGAAGTTGTAATTCACCCCTCTCAAGTCACATACAACATTTAGTGTGAGTTTTGTGATTTAACATTTATCGAGCTTAGCTGCCATGCACATTGCAATTATTGAGATAGGTCTGAAGTTGATACTCTTTGCATGCAAATGTGGTTGGCTTTACAGACATCCATCCTTTACTAGGTGTGTTAGTGCCACTTAATATGTGGCAGTATTAAGTATAAGGAAATGCAAAGAGAATGAGATAAAAATTAGTCTGTATTTGTATCTCATGCTGGGTGAAGCTGTTTTATATGCACTAGAATAGTTGGTAGAACTAAAGCCAGCATGGCCTAAATACCTGGCACTCTAGGTGGCCATTTGATTGCTGAGGTGAAGCATCTACCTACCACATTTGGGAGCAAGGTTTAGAAGATGACGTTTAATGTTTAATGGGGGCATTTAGACTCCCTACACAAATGGGGCCAAACCATGTGCAGAATGGAAACCCAACTTGCCTTTGTTTCGTTCTTTCCTTTTTTTTTTTTTTTTTCCTTTTTTGGGCATTTTGTAAAACACCATCTCTCTTTTGGGAGTTGGGGTACAACTTGGCCAAACTGTCAATGGTAACATTCAGATGTCATAACGGTTCCCTTTGGCCTGACTTTATGGCCTATATAGATTGCTATGGCTGTAGCAATTATGAGGCACTCCATATCAGTTGTTGAGAAATGCCACTGTGGCCCAGGAGAACCATATTCTTCCTTATAGATGGCACAGGCAATTTTTGTCTTCAACATTTTGTACTTGAAGACTTTACAGAGCCCTGTGAAGTATTGCCTCTATGGTCCTACTTAATGGTACTACTAGGAGAAACAGGAAGCTTTGAGACATTGCATCCATATTTTTGTTGGTGGAGAGTGGATAGAGAGCCTCTCCTATTTATCAGAAATTGATGCAATAAGAAGAAAAATGGAATCTTGTCCTTGGCCCAAGTAATTTCAATTAACAAATATTAATGGAACAACTCTTACAAGTATTATACAAACCCTAGGGATGAAATGTTTAACAAAACTAACATGGTCCCTATATCAGCAAATTTAAACTCCAGCTTTGTAGCGAGAAATTAATAAACATACAAAACCAAAATCACATCTCTGATGTCTGCTACAAATGAGACATATTAGTACTGTAAGATCTAAAATCAAACAGAATTGCCTTAGTTGAGAAGTTCATAAGAGATCTTGGCTAGAAATGGATGATTGAATTAAGATACAGAGGGTGGATAGGTATTAACTAAATAAAGGAAGAGATGGGGAAAGAAACACTGGGAGCATGTGTAAGGAAAGACTCTGTGGCAAGGGAGAGAGTGATGTGGTAGGAACATAAGACTGGAAAAGACTGAAGATGTCAGATAGATTGTAAAGATAAACAGAGCCAACTGAGGTCTTCTGGGTTGTGTTTAGGATCTCTGTCTTTATCCCAAGTACAGTGGTAAATCACTGAGAGACCATAAGTAGAATCAGGTTCATGTCTCAATAAGATCAGTATAGTATTTGAATGGAAAACAGATTAGAGGGCTTATGAATGGACAAGGAAAGAGGAGTTTGGAAGACAGTCAAGAATGTAGACAGCAAAGTAAGACATAGCATTAATTATCATCATAGGAAATAGTAAGAGGCACCAGAAGTGAGGAATCAAGAATTTTAAGAGTTGGAGCAGAGAGAGTTACACTCTATCTGCCTGGGCTTCATGAGAGAGTTAGCATTCAATGGTGTGGTTTCATTGGTAAGAGTTGAGGAAAAGAAATCAAGAGCAAAAATATGGAAGTAAGAAAGCCCAGGTAGTGTCCAAAGAGCAAAAACCAAGTACTGCTATAATGAAAGTTACAGAAATCCCAAAAGAACAGGAGTAGTGGACATGTTCCTGATACCGGCACTGAATAAAGACACAGGAACTCAGTTATCTAAACTGTAGTACCAAGCTCTGTGAGCAGAGTGGGCTGAGACCTGGGTCTGACTTACTGCTGAGACCTGTGGGTCCTGGTTGAATTTGATTGTTAAAAATATGGGGTGAGATGGAACATGCAGAGAAGAGATGACTTGCCCAGCAGTGGGTCTTACAACCTCAAAGGAGTGACAGGCATGTTTTAGGTTGGAGTCTTAGTGACCATGAGCTACCTGACCCATAAAACTTAAGGAAGTTTATAGTTTACTGCAGTGGATACCAAGAGTACGCTCCCAGCCATGCATGCCAAGAAATGAGACATGTGGTTGGTTGGTAAACAAACTTCTCAAGTCTCCCAACTTTTTCAGTGGGAGACACATTTGCATTGGTGGTGGCATTGATATTCTTATTGTCCAGGGTTAAGTGACCCTAGGTCTCACAAGCGCCATTTGGGACTTATCAAGCCTCTTAATTATGCTACTAAGTAAGTCTGAAACTCTGGAGTGTGTTCTTTACATGTGTGTCACAGCTGAATTTAGCAAATCACACACCTAATTCCAACATCTTTGGTACTCAAAGTACCAAAGAGTACTCATCCTTCCTAGGACACCAATACAGTCTTGCTACATTGTCCACAGGTTACCAAATAATGATGGGCCACATCACATGTGCAGCTTTTTAACCATTATATTACCATCCATTCAAAGTTGTTGAGTGACAGAGCTTGCCATATCTGTCCAGGGTCTACCAAAAAGAAGTTAAAATCTTAAGAACTTAAATGAATGGAAGAAACAAGGTAGAATACGGATTTGACATTGGCAACATTTATAATTATATTTTGTTGTCATTTAATGTATCCTTAATGCATGCTGGGCCCTGTGGTAACTCATTTCTTCTGTACAGTGACACTTGAAATCCACATAATCATGCCCACGTTGTAGGTGATGAAATTGAACTTAGCAGATGTACTGTGCTTGCCCAGTATCACACAACTAGTGAATAGAGGAGCCTGGGCAGGAGAGGTTTGCTTGAGCCAAAAGCTGACTCAAGACCCCATGTAGGCTTCCAAGGCCCTTTGTTTTCCCATTGGCTGATATACATGTTACAGACAGATGTTGTTTGGGTATTCTCTTTCTTTCTTGGCAAACCTGGCCTCGGCTTACTTGCTAAATGTAACCCACATGAAACAATGAATCCCTCCAGGTTCCTCAACAGATCATAGAAGGAGGTTAGCCCCCCAACAGAGCTTAGAAACCTTTGCATTGATAATATTACACGAAATCACCCCTTGAACCAGACTCTTCAGATACAGGTGTTGATGGCTTTAGTGTCCATGCACAAGGGAATTCTCATTAGGAGGCCCTCCTGGCAAAGATAATTGTGGTGCCTCTCTCCCAGGTGTGTTCACATTTTTAAAAAATTATATATATATATATATATTTTTTCTTGTGTCTATCAAAGTACCTGCTGTCCAAAGATTTTCCTCTTCTCTGTATTTTTTTTTTAAATCTTATAAACCTGATAGCTTTCAAATAGAACTCAGATTGCCAAAGACTGAAATTCATTTCCTTGAACTTTATATTTAACTGGGCCACAGAATCATTCTCAGAGAATCATTTAAATTAATATGAGGCATTATGGTATTAAAGGGAAAAAATTTTGCCCTAATTCCCAATTTCAGAGTTTCTCGAGACCTCCGTTCTGGGCTGTGACCCCGGGACTGTGTGCAGCTCAGGTGGCTGAGGAGCCCACACATGTCCTGAAGTCACGTCTCAGACTCTGCTGCTTGGAATACAAACATAGAGGGAGAGTTTATTTTTCTTCTCTGGTTGTTCAGTCAACTGGTTTACCAGTGAACCCTGGTTAAATACGGAAAATATGGGAATTAAGAAAAAAAAAAAGGCTGGAGTGGGAGGTGGAGGTTTTTGCATCCCAAGTGATAATTCACCCCAAGCTGTGTTAGTGCTGGACGAGACAGCTTGTGCGAAAATTTAGGAGTCCCGGAGAACAACAATAACAAAAATTAACAAATGGCAGGATGAGTAGCAGAAGGGAAAACTCAGCATATGCTGCTCGTTTAAAATGTAGTTTCATTAAAAATCTTTTTCATTGCACCCTAAAACAATCTGTCCTTGCCAGATAACACATTGGACACCAAAAGGCTGTTCCCTCCGCTTGCTTTCTTAGTTGTAAGCCAACCCTTTAAAAATAAGAACACAGCTGTTCAAGACAAAATAGATTTGTCAGCTTGTCTTTGAAGGTAAAATAACAAGGGGGAGCCAGTGCCACTTCCTACCACTTACTGACGGTAGCAAGCAACACTCAGTTGTGTTTGTGTTCAGTCAACACTAATCAATAAACATCTGTTGGAATGAGCATTGGTGCCTCTTTACGATTCATTATGCTTCATTAGGAATTGGTATTGTCTTCGAGGGAAGAAAAAAAATCTCATGTAATTAAAGAATAGTATCTTGTGTTCTCATATTTTTCCCCCTAAAGACCTAAATTCTTTTAAGGCCATTATTTACAGTACATTTATCTGTATTGAAATGTAACTAGTTTTCCTTGAAAAGACCATCTGTTCACAAAGACCATCCTTTTTGTCCTCCCAAAGGTAAACTTGGGAGCGTGATGGTATTAGGCGAGGAGTGTGGATAAATGAAAATGTATGAGACAAAAGGCAGGTGAAGGGAGCTGGGTGCCCAGTAAAATGACACTCAGTCATGTTCTGGGTGGGGATGAAAAAGAAAGGTCAAGTTTGCTGGAGGGAGATGTGCCTTTGAAATGACAGCCATTAGAAATAGTTTTACCAAAGGGAGGTAGTATAGCTAAAATTCTCAAGGCTGGTTAACTTCAACAATCCTTTCGTTGGACTTATTATACACAATTTCAGGGGCCTCTGAAGTATTGGGCCTACAGTATACTTTGTTATTTTACTGTCAAGAAAATATCTTGATTTTGAAGGTACGGCTGGAAATACTAGTGTGAATGAATAATGCAGCTATACTTACATAGGTCACCTTAAAGACAGTATGGATTTATTCCTGCTGAGGGAAAATATCCTCAAGTGAACTTAACAAAATGCATTTAATACACATGAGTATACAAATAAAGCAAAAAAGTAGCTGGTAATGGCCCCAAATTACGCAAAACACCGTTACTGTTCCCATTAGCTTAACGTTTGTTTAACCAGGGCTTTTGGTGAACTGAAAAGCAAACACATCACTTCAGAGAGAGCAGAGCACAGCAGAGGTTGGGGTGAAATGCAAGCATTGGGATTAATGAAACATTAGTATTTACTTTTCCACTTACCTCATATTAGAGTCCCTAAATACAGAGGTTTGGGGGCTGTTTTGTACGAACAAAAGCTTTCTTTGAAAAACACTCTTAAGGAATTTCCCTGGAAGACGGTACCACATACAAATGAAGGAAACTGGAGAATCCAATGCAATGTGATTGTTTTATTTTTGAATGATGGAATGAAGACTGGAGTAGAAAAAACATCATTAGATATTCTTGGGCAACACAATAAATATGCATGGAACAGGTCACATCCTTTCGAATTTAGATACAGAGGACTTTCTGTTGTTATACAAATGAAAGGCATGGTTACATGTGGAATATAATACACGTGTGCAAAAAGTTTCATGTGTGAGTAATACATGAAACATGGATTTCCCACACGATCTAGCAGACCTACTCTTTGTCTACCTATTTCCTAAAATGGCCTGGACAGATCATTTCCCAAAATGTGTCAGAATGGTTAGCAAAATTAAAAAGCTAAGATACCCCAGTGAAGAACGTTTGTTGCATTCTTGGTTTCTCTCTTAGACATTTGTAGGCAACATTGGCATCATAGAGACTTTGAGGAATCTAGCAGTAAATAAATAACTGTGACTTTAACTCCAGCATTACTGGATAGCAAGCCCTTTTGTTCACGGCACATGTTTTGGTATCTAGCAGCATATTTGTGGAAATGCACGTTGGCACACGGTGGCCAGTAATGGCATCTTCCTGACTTGGGCAGCTAATGCACACTGTGGGGAGTGATGGATTGAAAGAGGTGAGGCCCCATTTCTGTGTGTTTCTTGGAGGAAAGAGAACTTTGAAATGAAACCACATTGCTGTGAAGATGCTGGTATCTGATCTTCGGAATCAGGATTTGAGGGGTTACTTCTCGGTGGAAGAGCCTTTGTTCAGGAACTATCTCAGGGGTTCAACTCTGGTTTGTTTTGATTGGTTTTGTTTTTGTTTTGTTGTTTATTCCCACTAGCCCATGACCTTGAGTCTAATGCACATCTTAAATAGGTCTGGGTTTCCTGAACTGCTTGAGGTTCACATAGGTCCCTGCCCTTTCTCTGAACAGGTCTTTGCTTCATCAAAAAAAAAAAAAAAAACACCTAATTTATATTGTGAAATTAAATTGAAACTGTATGATCTCATCACCTGTAGCTAAGAGTCCTGGATACCTGACCTTTGTAGAAAAGTACACAGTCAAGTTTAGCAGTGGGTGCAACCTAAAGCAAATTTGCCTTCCACAGTCCTTCATGTACATTAAAAATGCCTCCCTAGGATGAGAGGTGGTGTTTTTTCTTATTTCACTGTCTCTTCAAATTGGTAAATGGGAAAACTAATCCCGAGTCCTTTGAAATGGTACTTTTTCTGGCATTCTGCTCTGTTGGATAGAAGTGACATTCTTCACAAGGCTATTGTGAAGGACTGTGTCTTTACCTCACAGATATCCTGATTCTTTGTTCTTTATTCCTTCTTACTTTTTTTTCCCCCTAAGGTATCTCATTTTTTCTCCTTCATTTTTCTTAGCCTCCCCTCCTCCTTCTTTCCTTTTCCTCCTTTCTCCTCTCTTTTCCTTATTTCTTTTTTTGTTGAGTCTTTTCTTCTTTGATTTTCTCTGAAGGAGAATTATGATAACTCCAAATACCTTTCACTGTATTTTGTTACATTCCTTGGATCTATTGAATTTATCCCGCAAACATAGAAACTGAGATGCATCTGGGAGCCATGCTGATTCTTAGTGAAGATCTTTGCCGAATTATTGCCCACAATTTCAAAATAATGTGTTTTAGAATTTTACCCAGATTTTGTCAAGCTATGTTCTAAGGCTATGGTTAGTTCTTTTGATAAAGGGGCATTTATGCTTACACAATATTTAGATCAAAGGACCACTTGAAGGGGTTGCATAGGTTGCATGAATGTTCCTGGCCAACGTGGAAGGGAGGATAAAATCCAGTCCAGGCTTCTACTGCAAGCCTTATGACTGGGGACCAAGAGTCGAGTGCTTCTTCCCTCAACTACCATCTTCATATTTACCCCACAAAAGGTTAAGTACCGCAGCCATCCCGGTTTAGACACCCTGGCTTATGATGGTGATTCTTCCAGGCCCAAAAGCAGTTCAGCACTTTAATCTGCAAGTTCTCGTGTTATCCTTTTTTGGATGCCTTTGAATTCAGTGATATTTTCTCAGAAAACCTCACATCAGTTCATCAGTTCTACCTGCAAGTTCTTTCCATTCATCCAGTCTAGAACAGCCTTGAAAACAATGCCATGTTCCCTTGAAGTCTCATTTTCCAGTCTATGTTGGCCATCAGTTCTCTGAGCACCCCCATTTGAATTACTCTTTCCAGCTTGTTCATCTTCCTTGACAGAGCAGAAAGGAGGAAATGAGAAGCTGATTTAACTTCTTCTCTGATGGTCTAGTTGTATTTGGAGATAAAATGATTTCTAATATTTAAAGATAGCTTTGAATATCACATTTAATATAAATTTAGTTATAGTCATGGGTGTTTTGTGAGTGGGAAGTTGGACTTAATCTTCTTTTAAATGTTCCTTTTAAGAATCACTTGAGGGAACTGGTTCTATCTAATAAGCCTGAAGCCCAGTGGAAGGTTAGAACTGCAAGGTCTACCCCCTTTCTCTTGTTGGAGGGTGAGAGAAAGTTGGTCACTGGTGGTTGTGTTAGTGTAAAATTTTTGAGCGTGTTATGCTACCAAGGGATTTTACTCTCTAGCTACAAGAGGACATAATTCTGCAAGAGATGAAATAATTTAAGTTAAATAAATGGAAAAATATTGTCATCTCTTAAACAATATTCTCTTATAGTAATGTAGAAAGCAAAGAGGGTGATATTTCTGTAGCTCTGTGAGGTTTAGTATATAATTCAACATATTCTCACATATATATGCGTGTATCTATGTCAGATATATCTCCTTAATAGAATCTCTATTTCCTATACACAAAGATACCCTCATCCATATTGTATTCATGCTCTGTTCTGCTAGACAATTGAAAACCTTATACATTTAGGAAGTATTGCTTTGTTAAAAATACATGTTATTGATTCATTACATAATATAAGCATCGTTTTGCTAACTCTATGATCTACTTGACTCAAAACTCTCCTATTTAGATATTTCTTAAGATTTGAGGTTAATGGAGCAGAGTGTCGCAAACCTACTTTCTTCCCCCACACCCTGAGAATACCATTTTCCTCTGAATAAGACTTTTTGCTCTAATAGATTTTATCCTAATGTTAATTTGATTTATGGGACTGATGTTGAATTTCTTCCTTTCAAATTTATGGTCTGGTAGATTTCATGCTGAGTTTAAGATGCTGAGCCTAATGATATTCACATTGGTGGCATTATATTGATTTGTTTTGGTATGATATATAGGGTTTTTAAAAATAATAACACTGAATAATTGTACATACACAATGTACTTTTTTCTGCTTATGCACACTGGTATTAAGATTTATGTTCAGCAACATGTGATTAATTTTCTAAATACCTAAATTCAGAACTTGAAACTGATGACACCTTTAACTGGAAATAGGTAAAAATGTGCGTCCTCCCTTGTTATTTATGATATTTGAGTGCTGCTATTTATTTATTACAATTTATTTTGTGGACTCCTGTTGGGACACTTTATAAATAATTTGCACTGAAAAAAAATGAGAGACTTATTTTCTTCTAGTTGACCAAACTCTAGAAAAAATCCTAAGTAACTAGTTTTGTATATGAAGTGGAAACTCTTTTACTTTAATGCCGTATTCTGCAAATGAGTTACATATCACATCAGATGGAGTAATGAATCAGAACATAATTTATCAGCTGTATTATATGTATGTTATATGTATTATACCAAAGTGTAATACATGACATGCATTCTACAGAAATAATGATTAATGGCTGATCAGTATTGGTCCACACATTGTTCATGGAGAGTAGAGGAAGTTGTGAACCAGAATGGTATGTTGTTTCTGAAATATAAACAAATTTCCAGCTAAATTCAAAAGTTCCTTTTTCATACGCCTGTGTAAAGTGTCTAAGATCAGTTTTAGTATAATATATTTTAGCTTTTACCATGAATAATATACAGAGTATTAGTAAAGACATTGACCTAAATATTAAAGTTATTAAATATAAAAAAAATTATGGGTCAGCTTATTTATGGGTTGCTTTATTTTTTAAAAAATTCCATACAGATAATTGGCATTAAATGAATTGAAAGTCTTATTTGGTTGGCCAGATTTATTCCCTTGTTAACCAGCTGTGCTTCTGTTGTATAAAAACAGCTTTACTGGGGTCTTTGCCAACACACGCCAAACTATTAGGATGAAAAATGTGACTTTTTAGTGACATGCATCTGTTTACCAATTCACATCCAACATTTTAAATCATGTTCTCTTAATTTGCTTGCCTATGTTCCTGTGAAAACTTCATTTATTTCTTCACAAGATATTTTAAAGATGAACCATTTCCCCCAGTTTGTAGCATAGCTTTATGGAAATAGAACTCATTTTGGAGTCCAACAAATTGCTCTTTGAAACTGGGATTCTACCACTCACTGAATAATCTTTGGAGAATCATTTTATTTTTTGAACCTCAGCTACTTAATTTTTAGGAATAAATGAGAGTATAAAAATGAAAGCCTCCAATATAGTACTTAAATACTTGAAACATGGTAGGTAATCAATAGAAGTTTCTCCCCTTTCTCTCTATCTCATTGTCTCTTTCTCGCTATCAAAAAAGAAAAACAATGGTGAATAATTTCAGGAACTAACTGTAGTAGTATTTAACCCATAGAATTCATACTTAGAGTTTGAATGAATTTGAATGAGCTTTGAGTATTTTTGACCACCAACCTAAAACCAGAAAACCTTTAACACAACCAAAACTTTTTGCTTTTCTTATTATCCTTGCCTTGTTAGAAATAAAATATTAGCAATGCTGAGTTCCATGTAAAACTCAAAATATGTGTGTAATGCATACTTGGAAAATGGTTGGATCTGGTTGTTCTTTTATTATATTCTTTATGGTGAGCCTCATTCCTACATATCATGTTTTGTGCTCTTGAGCTAGCAAACAAATATGTGAACAGTTGCTTTAGGTTGGAATTTAATACTTAAATAAATAAAACTTTAAAGGTAAAGGAAATTGTGCCGAGAAAATAGTTACTGTTTTCCATTGCTTCCATCTAAGAAGAGACATTCACCTTTAAATATCTCTTGAACAATGGAAATGAAGAGCTCTATAACTTTGTAGTCAACAAGTGTGTAGATTAAACTATCATTTAGGATCTCATTAGCCATCTTTTTGCTTATAACAATAATAATTTATCTTTCCTTAACAGACCCTCCTTCCCCCACACACCCAACCACATGAATGTCCTATTACATTTCTAGGGTCTTCTGCTCTTCAGAACTTTTGACACTTAGAATTAGCTGAAATAAATTAAGTGGTCCTGGAGAGTACCAGTTTACTATAAGTAGATAGTGCTGTCTTTTGGCTTTGATTAAACTTTGAACAAAGTAGCTCTTAAGAAAAAAAAATAAGAATAGACAACATTAATTATATTCCAGAGGCCCCAGCTTTAGTTGATGGCACTTTTGCCAAAAACAGTAGGCTGATTTTATTCACCATTTTAATACTCCATATAAATTATTTCACCATATGGGTTGGTTTTCAAGAGGAATATTTGAATGATATAGCTCCTTTTGTTTGGATGCAGTCAGGGCTATTGAATTAAACATTTTAGTTCTAGCCTTTTAATGGAACATCTCCATGGTTTCATTTTTAGAGAAAATTAAAATTAATTATTTTGCAGAATGATTCTGTTGTGAATTGAGAAGCCTTGCTTGACTTGGTTGTATTAATTCATTTGTTATTTTCTAGACACTATACTAGTTCTAGAGGATTAATAACAAAAACAAAAACAAAAACCAGACACCACTATTCTGTCTCTCATGAAGCTCATAGCCCAGCATAGGAAAAATATGAAAAAGTGAGCTTTAAGATAATGTAAAAAGTGTAATAGAGGGCAATGAGAACAATGAAATTATTTCCTTCCTTGTAGAAACAGGTGTTGGTTAAATTTGAGCGCTTAGTATCTAATTATTAGGTAATTAAACTCATTACTTAGTACATGTATTTTCACATCTCTTAGAGTTTTTGCCATTGGGGATTGCTTCATCTTTACATTCCTATTTCCATAACTGCATATTATTTCAAGCATAAAGCACTTAAGCAGTAAGCTTAGATATGAGAAAAATGGCTCTAGTAGCTAATATATCCTAACATCTATGAATCTTCCAGCTAGCCGTAGTGAATTGACTCCACCCTAAAACTGAACATTGGGGAATCCTTTAGATCAAATTCTGGGCCTAGTCCCTGCCCACCACAACTTTCAAACATTTTGGCATTCATGATAGGAAGGCATCAAGAATCATCTTAGAGTCTCAAGGAGCATTTCTTTGAATGCACTATTAGTAAATTTGATCTGTTGCTTGCTGCATCAACTGCCAGGGTAATTGGACCAATTGGAGTCTCTTCTGGTTCTTCTGAAGGCTAGTGATTGATCCTCTCTTCTCATTTCACAAAAGATAGAATAGCCATAGGCATATTTACTGGCAAATAAGACATGTAAAACAATTGAGAAAAATAGAATGAAGGGAAATGTAAAAGAAAATAGAGGTTCTATTAAAATGGGAGGAAAAGAAAGATGCAGGTAATCATAACAGAGAGAGAATGTAGATTAAGTGATTGACAGGCATGTTTTGCCCAAGTTCTCTGGAACATTGTTGTTCATCGTATCCTTTCTCTATTGATCTCCCCAGGCGTCGACCACCATCTCTAACTATCCAGTGGACTCTGAAGTTATTATCTCCATCCCAGACCTCTTTTCTCGCTCCTACCCTACAACTGAACCTTTTATAGGCCTTTCCACTCTGTTGCCCTAAAGGTATCTCAAAGTCAGCATGGCCACCTTCTGGAACTTTTGGGTCAGATCAGAAACCTCCAAGTTATCTTTTATTCTACCTGCTTTCTTACCTTCACCAATCCAATTCATTACTAAGTTCCTGAGATTTTTACATCACTGTTTCCTAAATTCTTCCATTTCTCCTCATCACCTCTGGCACCAGCTGGTCAAACTGCCAAACTCTCTTATCTGAACCACTAAGTAACCTATTTACTGGTTGCTTTATGCTCATTCTAGTTCTACCATGCTTCTATATTATTTATATCCCTAAAGTCTAATTCATTATGAAAAAAAGATTGCCCCCACCCTACTATTCCCTCCCTCTCTCAAATCCTTCCATGGTTCCCTGCTGCTGTTCCATGCTCCCTAAAGTGGTCTGACCCCCTACTCATATCAGGCTCTTCTCATATCACTCTTTCCTTCACTGACTTGTTCCAGCTACATTGGCCATCAGCTCTTTGAACACGTCATGTTCCTTCCTTCCCTGGGCCTTTGCATATGCTGTTCTTTCCTCTGCAATGCTCCACTTCCAATCCCTACCTCCTTTCTATCTAATTAGTGTTGATTTGCTTTTCAGTTCACATCTCAGACCTCATTTCCTTAGACAGACTCCTAGCTAAAGTCGTGCTCCTTTGTCATATGCTCCCATTGAACTTATTCCTTTCTTTGAGAGCATGATCTCAGTTTGTGATTACACAGTAACATCATTGATTAGTGCTTCCTCTTCCATTAGTCTGTGAACTCCTTAAGGTCATGCACCTTCTCTGCTTTCCTCATTACTCTGTGCCACCACCAACTACAGTGATAGGTACATGGTGAATATCTGTTGAAGCAAGAATTAATGAAGGATAGATGGATAGATGCATGGGTGGATGGGTGGATGGGTGAATGAATGAATAACCCAAATTACCTTTTGTGAGATTTATCACCCTCACTGCCCAGTATTGCTGCATGTCTTATGTGTTGAAATGAGAAATAGTATGCCAGATGATTAAGAACATGGGTTTCAAATCAAAGCACTTTTGTTAGTGCTTCCTTTTTAGGTCGTGCTTTAGTGTTAGTTTGTTAATCTTCTAATCTTCTATACAAGTTATTTGACCTCCCTAGACCACATTTTTCTATAGAGAAAATAATGTCTCATAGGTGCTTTGGTTGAAGGTATTACATGAAATAGTCTGTTCCCATCGTCTTGGCACAATGACTTTTCATACTGAGACATTATTAAATGGTAGCTATAGCAATGATCAAGAAGTTTCAGAGAACTAGAGAATGAATTTTGTAGCTTTGATGCTGATGAGGATTACAGTGTCCACCCCATACATAAAGCAGAGCATGGAACAATTCTCACTGCATTGCTCTCTCACTGTTGTAATTCCACATGCAAATAGGACTATACTGATGGTGCCTCATCTATCTATCTATCTATCTATCTATCTATCTATCTATCTATCCAATATCATAAAAGAGGATCATGGAGGTCATTCACAAATCTGAGTCTCCAGCATCTACCTTATTTTGTCTGTCAAAATTTATTCTAATAACTTCAGTGATAGTCAGCATTCTGGTAATGATTTTCAATGCATACACCAAAGCCACACATAACTAAAATGATACTAGATGGAGAGTAAAGAGATTGTGATTTTGAGTCTTGGGACTAAAAGCTGGGACTGAGCAGTTGCTTTATGTTGAATCTTTTTTTCAAAATTATTTTTATTAACATATAATGTATTATTTGTCCTAGGGGTACAAGTCTGTGAATCATCAGTCTTATACATTTCACAGCACTCACCATAGCACATACCCTCCCCAAAGTCCATAACCCAACCACCCCCTCCCTACCTCCCAACCCTTCAGCAACCCTCAGTTTGTTTTGTGAGATTAAGAGTCTGTTATGATTTGCCCCCCTCACAATCCCATCTTGTTTCATTTTTCCTTCCCTACCCCCAAAGCCCCTGCCGTGCCTCTCAAATTCCTCATATCAGAGAGATAATATAATAATTGTCTTTCTCCGGTTGACTTATTTTGCTCAGCATAATACCCTCTACTTCCATCCATGTTGTTGCAAATGGCAAGATTTCATTTCTTTTGTTGGCTACATATTGTTCCAGTGTGTGTGTGTGTGTGTGTGTGTCTGTGTGTGTCTGTGTGTGTGTGTGTACCATTCTTTATCCATTCACTGTTGATGGACATCTAGGTTCTTTCCATAGTTTGGCTATTACAGACATTGCTGCTATAAACATTTGGGTGCATGTGCCTCTTCAGATCACTACATTTGTATCTTTGAGGTAAATACCCAATGGTGCGATTGCTGGGTCATATAGTAGCTCTATTTTCAACTTTATGAGGAACCTCCATACTGTTTTCCAGAGTGGCTGCACCAGCTTGCATTCCCACCAAAGGTGTAGGAGGGTTCCCCTTTCTCCACATCCTTGCCAACTTCTGTCATTTCCTGACTTGTTAATTTTTGCCATTCTGACTAGTGTGAGGTGGTATCTCACTGTGATTTTGACTTGTATTTCTGTGATGCTGAGTGACGTGGAGCACGTTTTCATGTGTCTGTTGGCCATCTGTATGTCTTCTTTGCAGAAATGTCTGTTCATGTCTTCTGCCTATTTCTTGATTGGATTCTTTGTTCTTTGGGTGTTGAGTTTGATAAGTTCTATATAGATTTTGGATACTAGCCCTTTATCTGATAGGTCGTTTGCAAATATCTTCTCCCATTCGCTCAATTGTCTTTCAGTTTTGTTGATTGATTCCTTTGCTGTGCAAAAGCTTTTGATCTTGATGAAGTACAAATAGTTCATTTTTTACTTGGCAATGTTTCTAGGAAGGAGTTGCTGTGCCTGAGGTTGAGGAGGTTGCTGCCTATGTTCTCCTCAAGGATTTTGATGGATTCCTGTCTCACATTGAGGTTTTTCATCCATTTTGAGTCAATTTTGTGTGTGGTGTAAGGAAATGGTCCAGTTTTATTTTTCTGCATATGGCTATCCAGTTTCCCAACACCATTTGTTGAAGAGACTGTCTTTTTTCCATTGGACATTCTTTCCTGCTTTGTCAAATATTAGTTGATCATAGAGTTGAGGGTCTATTTCTGGGCTCTATATTCTGTTCCATTGATCTATGTGTCTGTTTTTGTGCTAGTACCATACTATCTTGATAATTACAGCTTTGGAATAGAACTTGAAGTCTAGAATTGTGATGCCACCAACTTTGGCTTGCTTTTACAACATTCCTATGGCTATCCGAGGTCTTTTCTGGTTCCATATAAATTTTAGGATTATTTGTTCATTTCTTTGAAAAAAATTGATAGTTATTTTGATAGGGATTGCATTAAATGTGTAGATTGTTCTAGTTAACATAGATATTTTCACAATATTTGTTCTTCTAATCCATGAGCATGGAATGTTTTTCCATTTCTTTCTGTCTTCATCAATTTCTCTCATGAGTACTCTATAGTTTTTCTGAGTACAGATTTTTTGCCTCATTGGTTAGGTTTATTCCTAGGTATCTTATGGTTTTGGGAGCAATTGTAAATGGGATCAACTCCTTAATTTCTCTTTCTTCTGTCTTGTTGTTGGCTTATAAAAATACAACTTATTTCTGTGCATTGATTTTATATCCTGACACTTTAGTGAATTCCTGTATGAGTTCTAGCAGATTTGAGTGGAGTCTTTTTGCGTTTTCCACATAAAGTATCATATCATCTACAAAGACTGAGAGTTTGACTTTTTCTTTGCTGATTTGGATGCCTTTTATTTCTTTTTGTTGTGTGACTGCTGAGACTGGGATTTCTAGTACTATGTTGAATAGCAATGGTGATAGTGGACATCCCTGCCATGTTCCTGATCTTAGGGGAAAAGCTCTCAGTTTATCCCCATTGACAATGATATTCACTGTGGGTTTTTCACAGATGGCTTTTATGATATTGAGGTATGTACCCTCTATTCCTATATTTTGAAGAGTTTTGATCAAGAAAGCATGCTGTACTTCGTCAAATGCTTTTTCAGCATCTATTGAGAGTATCATATGATTCTTGTTCTATCCTTTATTAATGTAGTGTATCACATTGATTTGCGGATGTTGAACGAAACTTGCAGCCCAGGAATAAATCCCACTTGGTCGTGGTGAATAATCCTTGTAATGCACTGTTGGATCCTATTGGCCAGCATTTTGATAAGAATTTTTGCATCTGTGTTCATCAAGGATATTGGTCTATAATTCTTCTTTTAATGGGGTCTTTGTCTGGTTTGGGGATCAAGGTAATGTTGTCCTTGTAAAATGAGTTTGGAAGTTTTCCTTCCATTGCTATTTCTTGGAACAGTTTCAGGAGAATAGGTATTAATTCTTTTTTAAATGTTTTGTAGAGGGGTGCCTGGGTGGATCAGTGGGTTAAAGCTTCTGCCTTCGGCTCAGATCATTATCCCAGGGTCCTGCGATCGAGCCCTGCATCAGGTGCTCTGCTCAGTGGGGAGCCTTCTTCCTCCTCTCTCTCTGCCTGTCTCTCTGCCTACTTGTGATCACTGTATGCCAAATAAATAAATAAAATATTTTTTAAAAAATGCTTTGTAGAATTCCCCTAAGAAGTTGTCTGGCCCTAGGCTTTCGTGTGTTGGTAAATTTTTGATGACTGCTTCAAACCTCTTACTGGTTATAGGTCTCTTCTTCCTTCTTCTGTTTCTTCCTGGCTCAGTTTTGGTAGTTTATATGTCTCTAGGAATGCATCAATTTCTTCCAGATTGTCAAATTTGCTGGTATATAGATGCTCATTGTACGTTCTTATAATTGTTTGTATTTCTTTGGTGTTGGTTGTGATCTCTCCTCTTTCATTCATGAATGTATTAATTTGGATCTTTTCTATTTTGATAAATCTGGCCAGGGGTTTATCAATCATATTAATTCTTTCAAAGAACCAGCTCCTAGTTTTGTTGATTTCTTCTAATGTTCTTTTGGATATCATTTCATTGATTTGTGCTCTGATCTTTTTTATTGCTCTTCCCCTGCTGGGTTTAGGCTTTCTTTGCTGTTCTTTCTCCAGCTCCTTTAGGTGTAGGGTTAGGTTATGTACTTGAGACCTTTCTTGTTTCTTGAGAAAGGCTTGTGTTGCTATATTCTTTCCTCTGAGGACCATCTTTGCCGTGTCCCAAAGATTTTAAACAGTTGTGTTTTCATTTTCATTTGTTTCCATGAACCTTTTCAATTCTTCTTTAATTTCCTGGTTGACCCATTCATTCTTTAGTAGGATGCCCTTTAGCCCCATGTATTTGAGTTCTTTCTAGCTTTCCTCTTGTGATTGAGTTCTAGCATCAGAGCATTGTGGTCTGAAAACATGCAAGAAATGATTCCAAGCTTTTGGTACTCGCTGAGACCTGATTTGTGACCCAGGATGTGATCTATTCTGGAGAATGTTCCACGTGCACTAGAGAAAAATGTGTATTCTGGCTGCTTTGGGATGAAATGTTCTGAATATATCTGTGATGTCCTTCTGGCCCAGTGTGTCATTTACAGCCTTTATTTCCTTGCTAATCTTTTGCTTAGATGATCTGTCCATTTCAGTGAGGAAGATATTAAAGTCCCCTACTATTTTTGTATTATTGTCAATATGTTTCTTTGATTTTGTTATTAATTGGTTGATATAATTGATTGCTCCCATGTTAGGGGCATAGATATTTAAAACTGTTAGATCTTCTTGTTGGACAGACCCTTTGAGTATGATATAGTGTCCTTTCTTATCTCTTATAGTCTTTGGCTTAAAATCTAATTGATCTGATATAAGGATTGCCACCCCAGCTTTCTTTTGATGTCCTTTAGTATGGTAAATAGTTTTCCACCCCTTCACTTTAAATCTGGAGGTGTCTTTGGATCTAAAATGAGTTTCTTGTAGACAGCATATCGATAGGTCTTGTTTTTTTTTTTTTTTATCCATTCCGATACCCTATGTCTTTTGCTTGGGGCTTTTAGTCCATTTACATTCAGGGTAACTATTGAAAGATATGAATTGAGTGCCATTGTATTGCCTGTAAGGTGACTGTTACTGTATATTGTCTCTATTCCTTTCTGGTCTACTACTTTTAGGTTCTCTCTTTGCTTAGAGGACCCCTTTCAATATTTCCTGTAGGGCTGCTTTGATGTTTGCAAATTCTTTTAATTTTTGTTTGTCCTGGAAGCTTTTAATCTCCCCTTTTATTTTCAATGACAGCCTCGCTGGATATAGTATCCTTGGCTTCATATTTTTCTCATTTAGTGTTCTCAATGTATTATGCCAGACCTTTCTGACCTGCCAGGTCTCTTGGATAAGTCTGCTGTCAATCTAATATTTCTACCATTGTATGTTACAAATCTTTTGTCCCAAGCTGCTTTCAGGATTTTCTCTTTGTCACAGACTTGTTAGTTTTGCTATTAGATGATGGGTGTGGCTCTAGTTTTATTGATCTTGAAGTGGTTTCTCTGTGCCTCCTGGATTTTGATGCTTGTTCCCTTTGACATAGTAGGGAAATTCTCTATTTTAATTTGCTCCAATATATTTTCTGCCCCTCTCCTTCTTCTGGGATCCCAATTATTCTAATATTGTTTTGTCTTATGGTATCACTTATCTCTCAAATTCTCTCCTCATGGTCCAGTAGTTGTATGTCTCTCTTTAGCTCACCTTCTTTATTCTCCATCATTTTGTCTTCTATATCACTAATTCTCTCTTCTGCCTCATTTGTCCTAGCAGTAAGAGCCTCCATTTTTTTTAAAGATTTTGTTTATTTATTTGACAGACAGATTACATGTAGGCAGAGAGGCAGGCAGAGAGAGAGGAGGAAGCAGGCTCCCCGCCGAGCAGAGAGCCCGATGCGGGGACCGATCCCAGGACCCTGAGATCATGACCTGAGCCGAAGGCAGAGGCCCAACCTACTGAGCCACCTAGGTGCCCCAGGAGCCTCCATTTTTTATTGTACCTCATTAATAGCTTTTTTGATTTCAACTTGGCTAGATTTTAATTCTTTTATTTCTCCAAAAATGGCTTTTATTTCTCCAGAAAGGGATTCTCTAATATCATCCATGCCTTTTTCAAGCCCTACTAGCACCTTGATAATTGTTCTGAACTCTAGTTCTGATATATTGCCAATGTCCCTATTGATTAGGTCCCTAGCCTTTGGTACTTCCTCTTGTTCTTTTTTTTTTTTTTTGTAGTGAGTTTTCCACCTTGTCATTTTATTCAGATATGAATATATAAACAAAAGAATTAAATACTAAAAGGGTGGCAAGGACCCCAGAAAAATATATGCTAACCAAATCAGAAGAGACTCGAAACCAGAGGGAGAAGAAAAGGGGGGGGTATATTTATATATATATATGTTCTATATATATATATTAGACTGGTGAATAGAACAGAGCCACCCAGTTGGTTTCGGGCATATCTGGTCTCTTAGAAGGAATTACCTCCCAATATTTTAAAGAATGAAAAACTTATGTATATGCAAAAATAAGGGTAAGCACAATGAAGGGATGGAATATGACTGTAAAGATGAAAATTTTAAAAAGGAACTGATAAGATAATTTGATTGAAAAAAGAAATAAAAAACAATGTAGGAGAGAATGTGATCAGACTGGAGATTGGAACAAAACCATATGCTAGATTTAGGGTGTATTTTGATCTCTTGGATGAAATTGTATTCCAAAATCTTAAAGAAAAAAAACCCTATATGTATACAAAAAATAAGGTTAAATACAATGAGGGGATAAAATATGACTACAACATTTTAAATTTAAATTAGAAAATTTTAAAAGACTTTTTAAAAAAGGTATTGTTAAGATAAAATAGTTTAAAAACGTGGAAAGAGGAAAAGTTTAAAAACATAGAGTAAGAAAAGAATAAAATTAAAAAAAGATTTCACTTTGCCAGACTAAGGGATCATGGGAAGTATGCCATGAATTCTAGGTGTTGCTTTCCCCTAGCCCTGGATTTCGCAGTTCTCATTGATCGTTGAACTTGGTCTTGGCTGAATGTTCTTGCTGATCTGCGGGAGGGGCCTGTTGTTGGGATTTTTAAATGTCTTTTCCCAAGGCAGAATTGCACTGCCTTTGCCAGGGGCCAGGCTATGTAATCTGCTTGCCTTTTCTCTTGGGAGCTTTTGTTCCCTGAGCACTTTCAGGAGAGCTTTGGAGGAGAGCTTGGAGGATGGGAATGAAAATGTCAGCCTCCAATCTCCAGCCTGGAGAAGCCAAGAGCTCAGGGCCCCACTCCTCAGTGCACCCTCAGAGACAACCAGTTAATCCATCCTGTCTTCCTGGTCTCTGGCCTCCGTATTCACCTGGTCTGTGACCGAGGATTTCTATATCTGGTGCATGACCCCATTTGAAGTCTCCAAACCCAGGAGATTTCTGCTGCGTGCTTCTGGGCCACTCCTCCCAGAGAAGAAAGAAGGTGGTCTCTCCAGGTCTGCCACTTGTGAGATCCCTGCTTGATGAGCAGTGGCTTGACCATGCCTTGGATCATGGCTTAAGGTAACCCTGAGTTGAGAGCTCACTCCTTGGCTCCAACTCCATCTCTGTAGCCAGCTTCCCTGCTCCAATACCTGGCAGCTCTGCTGCAGCTGCACTCACACACCCCTGGTCTTTCTGTGACTCCATGGGTCCTGAGACCACACTGTCCCTGTGAGGGCTCCACCCCCACTTAGCCTCTGGAGTGATGTCCCTCAGTGGAGCAGACTTCTAAATGTTCCGATTTTGTGCTCTGCTGCTCCACTGCTTGCCAGGAGCCAGCCCCTCCCACCGCAGTCTATCTTCCCTTGGCTTTGGATTCACTTCTCCACATATCCTACCTTCCATAAAGTGATCAATTTTCTGTTCCTAGAATTGCTGCTCTTCTTCTCTTCTATCTCCTCTTGAGTTTGTAGGTGTTCAGAATGATTTGATAACTATTTAGATGAACTTCTGCGACCTAATGCTATTTCAGCCTGCTACTCTTCCACCATCTTGCTTCCTCCCCAGTTGCTTTATTTTGCATTAGAAGAGCATGTTGGAATTCTCAGGATATTTTACCATGTTTATCCCAATCCCAAGAGCAAAAGTGAGGGAAGAAGAGAAAGAGAAGAGCATAAAAGGTTAACACTGGAAAGGAACTTAGAGACATCTATTTAAGGGTAGACAACACATAAGAGGCATCTTCTCCTGCCAATTTCACAATCACAGAACACATCATTATTCCAATAAGGCAGTTTCATCTCTCAATCTCAGACTTCTCAGTACAACCCTCTACAGAGCAGCAGCTAGTTGAATGGTACTGACACTCAGCACAAAACCTTTTTGCTATTCCTCATTTTGTTTATCTCCTATTACTTATGTGAGATACATAATTATATTACTTCATTACATATTTCTTTATTCAATAAAAAATCAGTGTGTAAGAGGAGAGATCTCTTCAACTTAGAAATGATCTACATTTTCTCCCACAGCTTGTGCTATTTCAGTGAGACCTCACTGTGGAATCATCAGCCTGGTGATTCTTTACAGTCTTTCTAAAGGGATCATGTGTTTTAATTCCAAGATCTATTACAAGAATCAATATACATGCTGTTTCATATTTTGAGCCAATAGCTTGCTGAATTGCTTGCATTCATATGAACTCTGTTGTATGGGGCAGCCATACGAGAGATGGTACTACTGTCAAAAACTATGCCAGGTCTTGTGATTTATCATGATTTTAGATACACCAGCAGTTGCCTGTGACAGGTACATATTCCAGCTAAAAAGGGTTTTATTTGAAGGCAGTTTGGTAGATGTGGTTCATATGGCTACCTATGCTAAATGTCTAACTTGAGATTCTATGATAGTATATGCTGTGGTCACCTTCAGTGGAAAATTATATGTGTGTGTGTGTGGTGTGTGTGTGTGTGTGTGTATATAGTCATATATCTCACATGTATATATTAACACACATACATGTGCCCATGTTCAAGGATATATTTATGAAAACAACTGGTCTATATATTGAAAGTATAATATTCTACTCTTTTTGTTTCTAGTTTTGCTTTCATATCTGAGAAATATTTGTTTACTGAGTATGAAATGTTATATAGCCAGGGTCTGTCAGAAAAATGGCCAAGTTCCAACATGTGCACGTTAGTAAATAGAATTCCTAAGATTGGTATTTGGTTGCTCACCAAGGAAGGTCTCAGCTTTCATAACTAATTATATTCAACTTCAGTATCACAGTTGAGAAGCACTAAGTGCCACTAACATTTTTCTTTTGTCCACTTGGGCAAGCTACATTGGGTGGATTTGCTGGTGAGTCATTATTACCTAGATCATCATTATTTCAAGAACGGGAGTCAACATTTGTGACATACTTACCATGTGTTGGGACCTGGGCTGGCATGTTCATCTGTTCATCTGTTCATTCAATTTAGTGAGTGTCTACTGAGTATATTAGTCTGCTAGGGTAGACATAACAAAGTATCATGGACCTGATGGTTCAAACAACAGACATGTGTTTTCTCATAGTTTTAGAGGCCAGAAGTTCAAGATCAGTGCGTCAGCAGGTTTGGTTCTCTTGAAGTCTCTCTCCTTGGCTTGCAGATGACTGCCTTCTTGCTGTGTCCTCACATGGTCTTTTCTCTTGTACACACTATCTCAGTGTCTATTTGTGTATTCAGATTTCTTCATATAAGGACACCAGTTACATTGTATTAGGACCCACATAGTGACCTCATTTTACCTTAATTACTCTTTAAAGTTCCTATCTCCAAATATAACTACATTCAGAGGCACTGGGGTTCATGTTTCAGAGCATGAATTTAGGGAGGAGAATACCATTCAGTCATTACACTGAGTGCCTAACTGTGATCTCTCTCCACCTGTATGAAGTTCCAAGGACTGAAGGAAACACAGATGAGGTTCCTGTTCTTTGAAACTTAGAACAGGAATGAGTAATAAGAATCAAAATAAATATTTGCTGACCAATTAGGGTTGGTTCTATGAAAATAGGATGGATTCAAACTGGGGGTTAGAATAAGTAAGGACTCTTTAAAAAGTAACATTTAAGCTGAGAGCTGAAGAACACTAGGGATTTTTTGTTAAGATAATAGCATTTGTGAATTGTTTCATATATGCCAGGTACTGTTCTCAATATGTATTTAATTTAATATTTGCAACCATATGAGATAAATAAAATTATTATTTCCATTTTACAGATGATTAAAGTAAGGTACATAATACTAAGGAGACTGTCCGTAGTCACAAGCAGTAAGACAGTTTGACTAGCAAATTGAAGCTTTTAACCACCAGGTTAAGGAAGAGGAGTTTTCGGGCTAAGGAATGAACAATATGTGTGAGGGTCCTGACTTAAGAATGCATGGTTTATCTGAGGAATGGGAAATAGGCAAGTAGGAATGCAGCTTAATGACCAAAGAAGAAAATGGTGCTAAAGGAGTTTTGTAAGTAGATCCTGGAAAAATTAGAAAACTTACTCGTGATTTCCTTATTCTATAAGCAACAGGAGGCCACTGAAGGACGTGACACAAGAGACTGGGATCTGCTTTCCATTTGTTAAAAGTTATGCTGGCTGCTTTGTGTAGAAATGACTATAGAGGTACAAGACTTGAATTAGGAACTCACTCATGCACCATTTACAGTCACCAAGATGAGAGTGGTGTTGGTGCAGAAGAAAGGCATGCAGTATTAACCTGTATTTTGGATGTGAAATCCTTAGGATTTAGCGACAGATGTTGGGAGAGAGGGATATTTGAGGAGTCATTAATGACTTGTAAATTCTGGCTTACCAGATGAGTAGAGGGAAAAATTTACCAAGATGGGGAAGAATTAAGTTTAGAGATTGGACCATGGAAAGTTCCACTTTTGACATATTGGTTGGAGACTTCCATGACATCCATGTGAAGATCTCAAGTAGATATTTTGACATTTGAATATGGAAATCAAGGAAGAAGTAGGTCATTGAGGATATAAAAGTATGTGTCATCAGCATTTGTATGGTATGTAAAATAATAGGATTGACAAGGGAAAAAGTATGTTGCTAGAGAAGATGATACGATTTAGAACCCAAACTTGAGGTTTTCCAACATTTAGAATTTGTATACAAGAGGGTGCCTGTGTGGCTTAGTCAGTTAAGTATCTGCCTTCAGTTCAGGTCATGATTCCCAGGGTGCTGGGATCGAGTCCTGCATCAGACTCTTCTCTTGGTGGGAGTCTCCTTCTCCCTCTGCTCCTCCCCACTCCACTCATGCTCACTCACTCTCTCTCTGTGTCTCACAAAAATAAATAAAATCTTTTTTTTTTTTTTGAGGAATTTATGTAGAAGAGAGGCCAGCAAAGAAGACTGAGGAGTATCTAGAGAGGAAATAACACCAGGAAAGGTCATCCTAGGTCCCAAGTTAACTGCGGGGAAGGGGGTACTTATGGGAGAATCATCAGCTGTGTCAGACACTGCTATCCATAAGTCAGGTGAGTTGGGGACCAGAAAGTATCCATTAAATTTGGCAGCCATCATCACTGATTGCTTTGGTAAGAGTAGTCTGTTACATGATCTCACTTAATTTTCACAACCACTCCATGATACACTATTATTATCCCCATAGCTCGGGGGTGGGGGGGAGATTGAGACTCACAGTGGTAGGTTACTAGCCATGACCACACAAATTGTAAGTGGCCATCTCAGCTTTCAAAACTGAAGCTGACAACTCAAGAGTCTGAATTCTTCACCGTTTTACTCTCTTCACAGTATTAATGCAGAAAAGTAGCAAATGACAGTGTCAGTTTCATCCCTTAAATTCAGATTACAAAAATGAACATTTAAATTTAAAGTGATTGTCTTTGAGAACCGTTCTGAGTTCTCCTCTCACTTCCAGACCTAGCATACAACTTTGGAACTCTGCCTCCTCGTTTTCAAAAGAAAGGAATTTGAAGAAACTTTTAAAAGTCCCTCCTAGAATTCTGAGACTTTATTAATATAAGCAACTTCCAAAAGGAAGCCCAGGAAAGGGCTTTCCCAAAGGAAACAGCTGCACTTCTTAATGCCAGCCTGGTCTTGAGTTGATGTTCAACATGAGCATGTCCAACACACATACCTTCAGTAAGACTTTTATTGGATGTGCACACTATGTGTCACATACTGTCCTTGCTAGGTGTTTGCTCAGGATATTCCCCCACCTGGAGAGTCCTTTTAGTCTCCCCTTAGAGTCTCAGATCCCAGATGTTTAACAACCTGCCCCTTCAGTGCTTATCACACCCCTTAGATGAGAGGTGGATGTATGTTCCCCCTAAATCGTTTGTTTCCAAAGCGCCAAGGGGCAGGAACCATGATTTCTCCTTCATTCTGACTTTACAAGAAGCCATAGCACAATGCTTTTCTCAAATGATGTTTGTTGAGTTGAGTCTTTTGCAAATAATAAGAGCTTTGTTGAATTCTGAAAGCCCAGGGTCTTGCCAGAGGACTTGGAATGCACCAGACCTTTATTTTAGCAGAGAGGCACAAACGCATGTTTGGAAAAACAAAACTCAGCAGCAACCAGAAAACCCTCTAAAATGTGAGTTTCCCTCCTGTGATGACTGAGGCTATAACCAGTTGTACAAGAACTCATGGGGGCTCCTGGGCTCTGATTTACTTCTAGTGTTTGCTCTTCTCCCTGTTTCTCTCTTTGCCACTCTTCAAATTAAAGTGCTATTGTCTTGCTTGGGCTGCTTGCCAACTTGAGGGTTAAGACTAAAATACCACAAGTTCACCACATCCTCCCATTTGGTCACGAAAGAGGGCAAAAGGACAGGCTCCACTTGATGCAGTTTGGTCATAAAAACAGCCTCAGAACCTTCTTTTAACACACACAATTGGATCACACCACGGGTGCCAGTACCTCTCAATGTGATGGTGTACCAGCAGGTGCCAGGAAATGCTTAGGCACCAGGATGCTGCTTGTGGGCACGACAACAAGTTTGGGTGCTTAAACCTTTGCAAAGGGTGGCATGTGAGTTTGACCCAGAGAATGCAGGGGCTTTTGATACAGAGAAAATGGTAGAGATTGGGGCACCTGGGTGGCTCAGTGGGTTATGCCTCTGCCTTCAGCTCAGGTCACTATCTCAGGGTCCTGGGATCAATCCCTGTCTCAGGCTCTCTGCCCAGCAGGGAGCCTGCTTTCTCATCTCTCTCTCTCTCTCTCTCTCTCTGCCTGCCTCTCTGCCTACTTGTGATCTCTGTCAAATAAATAAACAAAATCTTAAGAAAAGAAAAGAAAAGAAAAGAAAATGGTAGAGGATCTTGGGAGCCTGGAAAGGTTGGAGTGTTCAGTTTGTTAGGGCTTCCATTTCAGACTCGGTTTGGCCTCTGCAGAGTGTTGAGGGGGAGGCTGAGCTTGGCTCGGAGCCCTCCACCCTCACATTACCCGCTGAAGCTCTACACTACCCTCTTCTATATGTGGACATTCCTTCAGTGCGAGTTTTTTGGAGAAAGGGGGGCTGCCTTGCTAAAACTGTGTTTGTAAGTGCTTGGGCCAAGGTATGCAATGCCTGCACCAGTGCAGGAGAAGGTGGGGCTCACATGCCTGGTGGGAACAGGTTTTAGAAGATCTTGCAGGTTGTGCTAAAGAATTGGACATGTCCCTCCAGGTGGGGTGGGGCGGGGCAGGCCACGAGAGAATGAGATGAGAGGACTGGCTGTGGCACTGGGTTGCATGCACTTAATATATGTGAACTCAATCAGCTCTAAGTGCTTGGCAGAGAGCTGTATCCTGAGAAATATGTGCCCTGGGAGATACACACAGGCTTGCACACACGGGTCCAATACACACATAGGGCCAGGGGGTTACACACACATACACACACACACACACACACACACAAAGAGACCTCAAGACCCAGAAAGAAACAGCCATAGAGATACTCATAGAGAGAGAAATACTTAGAGAGCAGGGACAGACACAGAAAGACATAAAGAAACACGGTGCGGGTAGAGGGAGATACACAGAAACACATACCCAGACACACGTAGAAGCCCAATGACACTGAGAGAGAGAAAAGGGTGATATATGCACAGAAGTGCACACATAGAGACACACACATGACAGACACCAAGAAAGGGTCACAGAAAGAGAGACAGAGACACAGAGACAGACACATGGAAAGAGAGAGAAATACATAGGGAGAAAAGAGGCAAATTCCTTAGGTACAAGTCATGAACCACTCCATTCTCAGGGTTTGTGCCCAGAGTGGCTGCCATCCCTGTCATTGGCTACAGTCCCACACGCCTCTCACAGTGTGCGCCTCTGTTGGACGGAATGTGATGCTGGTGGCTAAGAATGTTTGTCGACTATTTCTTGCTCCCTACACCCAACTGGGACTTCATCAGGTGCTTGACGGCAGTACCAATGCTTGGTTCTGACAAGGGTAGTGGGGCTTTTCAGGTTTGTTAAGGGGTAGTCCATTAATAGTTCTGGATATCTAGGGGCAGCTCCTATGCCACAGAGCTTGCTGAAATTATTCAAACTAGCCGGTTCTCAGCTTACTCTGCCTTGTCCATTCCTTCCCACAGAACCCCATAAAGGCTCAGGCTCTGGCCTTTGGTTCTCCACTCCTCTGACTCCTTACCAACCCCAGTTCTGCTCCATGGGATGACCCCCCACCCCCACCCACCTTCGAATCTCTGAGGAATACATACTGTCCTTTCAGTGGCAATTGTTTCCTGACCTAATGGCCTCACCACACTTAATTAATAATAAAAATCGACATTAAAACACTTTCGCATTAGTAGCTAAAGTGTAAGTCCTTGAAATTGAATTCTTGTGCAAGGAGTCTAGGAACTTCTAGACAAGGCTATGGAATCAGTCATTGGCTGTAACTCTCTGGATACCGAGAACAAGATCCTAGGCCAAGTAGAGATGAAGACCATGAGAATGACCCCCAAGAGAGGAATTTGGGAGAGGTAACTGGAGGCTGCCAGAGATATGAGCAAAGCTTTAAAGAAAGGGCTTGACATACCCAATCACATAATTTTAAAGGAGGGGACTGTTGAATAAAGGTTATAGATCAGTATTCTCAGGGACATTGCAGGCAGGAGACCAGTCCCATTTCTTAGCTTTGAGAAGCAAAGGTCATGGCTGGGAGAAGGTATGCTGAGGAAAGAACTGGGATGGGACAGGTGAAGTAGCTGGGGGTAGCTGGGCAAAGGGACTTTGCCCTGAAAAAGAAGAAAGGGTATTAGAAGTTGCTTTTCTGCGCTCCATCCTCCAGAAATCCATGGCCACTGTTGTTGAGTGGCAAGCCCTGAATTACACTGACCCCAAAAGTTGTATGAGTTGATACCTGTCATGGCTATAACCACTGCTTCCAAGAGAAAAATTAGTTGAAGATAAAATGAGGTACCAAAAATGTATTTAAGCACTTCTTGCTGATTGTCTTTTACCCAAAGAACTCTGATGATGGCGTGGACATTACCTTATAATGCCTCAGCCACCTCCAGTCCTCTGGGCACCTGAGACTCTCTAGCCACCTCTAAACCTTCAGTCAAGGGTAAAGGCCACCAGATCTTGTGGCCTACCATCCTGGTTTAGAGGTTTTGTCTTCTTTCTGGGCTATGAACCCAGCTGGGTGCATACTAGTCCCTTGGAAGGGAACACATACGATTTTCTTCAGGATCTTGTAGGGTTGGGATTGTAGCCTGCAGTTCTTTTCTGGACAAATCCCTTAACCTCCCTAATCCTTGGTATTCTCACCTATAACACATGGATGCTTATAATACTCAGGTTAGAGGATTGCAGTTAAGAAGCAAACAAGCTAACATGACCTCAAACCCTTAATACAAAGCCAGGCACCTAGTAAAGTCTCCTCCTGCTCTCCTTTCTACTATGTTGAACCTTATGAAAGTAGGTCAAAACAGCAAATCTCAACCATTTTTATGTAGTTCAATGTAATAACCATATGATCGCTACTATTTCCTCATATGAAGTTGTCTTATTTATGCGCTGCAGAATCCTGGGGGCTTTTGAAGACTCAGCTTGAGGACAATGGCTCCCAGTGTTAGAACTAAACATGTTTTCCAAAGCATGTGAAATGAAAGGAAGATTTTTCCTCCCAGTGCCTGAGAGGTCTGCCCAGGGGACATCAGGGGACTGCAGAAAACTCATCTGAGGTCATAGTTGGCTGTTCCTCATCCTGGAAGGTACTAGGGAAGGGGGAAAGAAAGCAAGGAGATGAATAAACACAGTGCTTTCAGATGGGGGTAAGGAGTGGGAAGAAATTTAAAGAGGTGATATAAAAAGGAAGTGGGTGGCAGTTTTGATTGGAGGGTGGCACAGGGAAAATCTGCTCTGGGGAGGGGCCATTTGCAAGTATGGAATCCCCAAGGCCAGAGTGTTCCTGGTATCATGGGGAAGGGAGGAAAGTCACGGTGGCTGGCATGTATGGACCGGGACAGCGGGATGGGAGACAAGGTCAGGAGGGAGGTGGGCGTGGATCACAGGCTTCTTGAATGGTAATTGTTTTTCTTCTGTCGTGTAAGACCAAAATACTAAAATGCTCTTAACGAACTGCAGTGATAATTCTTATATTTTATGTTTATAAATATATATTTATAAACATAAAATTATATATAATTCTTATATTTTATGTTGTGTCTTTAACAAAGACAAAGTTAGGCTTTTTTTAATCTGTTTTTTGTTTTGTCTCCATTATTTATTTGTGATCCATAGAACATCCATGGCAGAGAGAGAAAGGAAAGGGGGAACAGGGAAAGCTGTTGTGTTGTTGTCTTTATTTTACAACCTGGGAGGACCCTGAGGCACAGGGGACCCTGTGGAGGTGCTAGAGTCTACCCCCTGTGTCCCCTTACCTGCACTCCTTCCATGACACCCCCCCCCACCCCCGTGACTTGGTCTTCTTTGGAGCTTTAACTCCTTTGGGGGAACGATTCCACAAAGCTCAGGTATCTCATTATCTAATTATGCATTGTTGTGATTTGTAAAGAAGGTAGCTGTTTGTTTTATTCTGAGCTGCATTCTCCTCGGCAACTCTCACTAATTAAATGTAAGTCTGGAAATAGGTTAGAGGTGCTAAGCAATTGCCTGTGTTCTGAACATGATGTTCGTATGTAAACACAGCCCACAGATCACACGTTCTGAAATGCATGTGTGCTTAATTAGCCAAATGTGAGCCACAGGTTGGCATAAATAGATACTCTTCAATAAATGATGCTGTGTTGCAGTGTTAGCTAGAAGTGTGGGAGCCGAGAAGAAATTAATCACTAACACATCAGAGTGTGTGTATTTCTTCCTGTAATTAGTTATCCTTTCCATGGGATTAAATGATTTTTATCTACCCCCCAACTCCTAGATCCATGGTAACCATGGTTTCTGCTTCAGACCCAGGTTTAGAGTCACTGAATAAAAATCCAGGTATCGTTCGGAGAGTCACTCGGTAGACATTAATGAAGTCACCAACTAGGTGCCCCCCTCTTAGCAAGCCCTGAAGAAGACATAGATTCTGCATATAGATGGGTCAGGGTCTAGAAGTTCTGTCTGTGGAGGAGTCCAGATAGACAGGAACAAAGCTCCCCAGTGAAACCTCTAAACAAGTGAGGGAAAGAAGAGATGATCTCCAGTTAAAGGGACCCGGGGAAGGGCTCCTGATACTTAAAAATTTCCTGATAAAAAGACTCCTATCTAGAATGGTAGAGAACTCTCCAAACCCTGTAATAGAAAGAAAAAAAATGAAAAATCTAATTATAAAATGGATAAAAGTCCTGAAGAGACATTTCCCTGACAAGAACAAAGCACACAAAAAGATGCTTGACGTCACTGGCTTCGAAAAGATGCTTGACGTCAAGAAGCCCAACATGAACTTATGCACCTGATATATACCAAGCCCCTGAAAAACTGATGTGGACATTTGCAGGGAAGAAAAAATGGTTGATTGTTGATATGGTGCCCCCAGGAAAATGGGGAGCTAATGCTCTAAGTTTCAAACTCCCTATTGGCTTATGAGTGAGGGTTCTTAAGGGCAAAATTTGAGACAAGAGTCTTCTGATAAACTCAATGTTGTTGTTTGGAGACCTATGAAGTCACATTAACTGATGTTACTTACTTGTTTCTGGCGTTGCTCTCTGTGGTCCCGTGGAGGTCTGCTCCATCACAAAAAAATTGGGAATCTGCAAAATAGCTTTGTTCTTTATGTTAGAAATGTCATTTTGCATCTGGTGCTGAGGAGTTCAGGAGAGTGCTATTTCGCTGGCTTCCTGAGTATTTGTACATGCGTAAGCTAGTGGGGTTACATGTTTTCATGTTACTTTGATTGACAGGCAGGCATTCCCATGTCTTGGGCCCTGGGTCTATGTGTTCCCTGGCCAGTCCAGCCATGCCCTGGGCCAGTATCACCCCTGGTATTCATTCTTTCATCTGAACTAACAAGTTGGATGTTAGCTTCACAGCCCCTAGGGGAATGCAAAATCAGACCACACGGACATATCACTGCACACAGGTAAGGACAGATCAAATAAAGTGACGACACAGGACTCTGGTGAGGTTGTAGAGAAACTGCTTCTCTCAGGTAGGAATCTAAAAAACCAAACATATCCTTAGCCAGCAATTACACTTCTGGGCATTTACCCCGGAGAGATGAAAACTTACATGCCCAGAAAACCTTGTGTATGAATGTTCAGCGTAGCTTCTTTGTAGTAGCCGAAAGCGGACAGCACCGTGACATCCTTTGATGAGTAAGGGGTTCAACAAGCAGGCACGTCCCTACCATGGAAATCTACTCAGCAATGAGAAGGCGTGAATGACTGATACAGCATTGATGGATCTCGAAGGCTGAGTGGGAAATAAGCCAACCTCAAAAGGTCAAATAACATTTGATTCCATTTACAAAGGACTCTCAAAGAACAGTCTTATGGAAACAGAGAACAGGGCTTAGAGGCTGCCGGGATTGAAGGCGGTAGGGGAGAGCGTGACCATGAGCGAACACAAAGGAGAGCTTTGCCTTCTTGGATGTGTCATTTCTTGAGTACAGTGGTGTTCATGCGTCTACACACATGCTAAAGTGACTCTGAGCTATACACACATTGTGCCAGAGTCACTTTCCTGGGCTTGACAGTGTGTGCTGCCACCCACGCCATGTTGTTCCGTACCGGGAGGAACCGGGGAAAGGGTACACGACACACGATTTTTCTTCACTGGTTTTGCAATTTCCTTTCTGTAATGCTCTCAGAGTAAAGCATATTTTTTTAAGTTAGCAGTAGAATAAAAATGATAATCATAGTGAACATTTAGAGAGTACCTACTGTGCACTAGGCCTTTGCTAAGGACTTATTTTATGTAATTGATTCCTAATTCTAAGGGGGGGGAGGGGGAAATGCTGTGAGATTTATAAAATCATGTGTTTGTCTTATTGACAAGGACGCAGGGCCTGGAGAAGTCAGATAGCTCGCCCCAGGTCAGACAGGGAGTAAGTGGTTAGAGTGAGGATTCCCACGAAGGTAGTCCAGCTCCAGAGCCACATCTGTCCCCACTGTCCTCTTCCTTGGGCTGCCTGGGGCTTGCAGGGGTGTGTTCTGTTGAGCCAGGACATCTGTGTAGCCAAAGAGGAATTCCTGTGGTAAAGCCTTCTTCCCCTCCAGGGCTGGTCTCTGTACTTGCGAGAGGGTGGCAAGGTCTCTAAAAACCCACTGTGAACCGTGGCAGGTGTGGGGGGCAGCCCTGCTGCCTTTACCCAGGTGCCAGGGAAGCGGCTTCTGTAATTAGCTGAGGAGAATGGAGTTGCCCCGATTTCCACTTGCAATCTTTGGTTCTCACTGAAGCTAAAGTCCCCAAGGGCCCCACTCCTTATATTCCATGCAGAGAAAGGCTGGGAAAAGGGTGGGGAGTGCATTTCAAATAGAACAGGTGTTAGTGTTCTTCTTCCTTTTCTGCCCCTGAGATCGAAATCCTCCAATTTCCATGCTGATTTATTTGAGGTTGAGAATATTTCTTTGTCCGCTTCCTACCCAGCTGCCTAATCTCCCTATGATCCCAGTCCTAAAAAAATTCTTTGACTTCTGTCAACCTGAAAATACTTGGCACCCGCCGGCCTTCTCCTGCTTTAAGCCCCGAGCCCCCGTCTCCTAGCAATTGGCATTTTCCGCTTTGCTGCCTGCCTTGGGCAAGGGTTTCCGACGCAAGGAGTAAAATCTGAGCAAAGCCGTGTGCTCTCAGGGATGTACCCGCAGATTTATTGTGATGCCTTATTTTTCTTGTTACTAGTATAATAGGAGCGCGGGTCTCTGCTGCAAAGAGTAGGCTAAGCCATCTGGTTGGAACCAATTTAAGTCTCCAGTCCCTGAGGCAGAGCCCCCAGGTAAGAGTCCCAGCAGAGGAGTGAGTTGCTGGGGACAAGAGAGGGAACCGGGCAGCTGGGATCCTGGAAAGCGCCGCTCTGGAGGAAGGAGAACTGCTGTTCTGTTTTATTCAAGGAAAAGCTGCTATTTCTTGAAAATGAGAGGTCCTTTGACCATCCCCATTGTCGGTTGACTATTAAGCCAAGAGTCTGATAAATGTCACCCACAAACAGGTGAGGAGGGGAAGATGACACCTGGGCCCAAGCTGGGTTTGGGGCATCAGGTTTGGGCACAGGAATGTTGGGAAGAAGGAAATTCATGGGAGATGCCCAGAATGTGGATTCCAAGGATCTCTGAAAAGATGGAGGACAAAGCCGATGTTTGCCTAAGAGCCAGATGGGCAGCCTGTAGGAAGGGCCCCATGTAAATATTCAGGCTGAGAGGCTAAATATGGATGCATATCTGGGGAGCGGCAACCCGAGTGAGGGGTTCAGAGAGGTGGAGGGGAGTAGAGCCTGACGTAAGGCTTGAAACAGAGCTGCTGGAGTCCCTCCATCAAAGCCCTACAACCTCCTTGATGGTGGTGGTCTGAATGGTTTGCCAAGATCTACCTCTTTTTTCTGAGTCCACTTTGGGGCATAAGACAGAATTCATGAGAATAATCCAGATCCCAAGGCCTGAGGAGATTTTACTGATTGTTCTGGAGCCAGGAAGTCGAGGGAAAATTCCAGGCAGTTGAAAGTCAGTGCCCATCAAATGTACCATGGCATCTCCAAGCATTCCCCCTTCCCTAAACACACACTCCCAGTTCCCAACTCTTTCCAATTCAGCCACCCCACTCCAGCACAGCCCTTGTCCCCTTAACCAGCCACTCCAATGGATAATATCATGTTTTGAATCCAAATATTATCCAGGTCCACAAAGTAGACACAACGGCAGTGAAGAATCCCAGCTGTAGATGTGTAACTACATCATACCCACATCAGAGGCTACAAAATATTTTAAGATAGAAGAGAATATTTGGTATTATATGGAGGACATTGCCATGGACAAAATAAAGCCAGCCATGAAGAAAGAGAGTATGAGAGAGAGGGGTCGTAATGTAGAGAAGCTTCAGAAGAAAAGGAGATAAGGTCAGTGAGGACATTAGTGTCCCAGCTGTATCCTGGCATCTTTGGCAGGACTTTCACTGTGGCCCACCCCAAGGAGGTTTGAATCACCCATCCCCCCACCTTTTTTGTGCCTTGAGAGCAGAGCAACTACCCTACCGTGAAAAGTAGTAGACAGTTAGAGAATGGTCACCTTATGACATCATGTGCACAAGTCTATGCCATCAGTCTTGTTTTTGTTTTTCCCTTAAGGATTTCTACCTCTTAGATTCATGTCCAGTAGAATTCCTTATGATCTCTTGAAGATTGAGTAGGGATGCTTCCTCTCTCCTCTTCCTCTTCCTCCTAGTTCTCTTAAAACAGTCAAATCCTCCATGTATCTATTGACTATGTGCTAGGCATGTTCTCAGGTAATGGGATCCCAGCTCTGAATATGTCAAAAAATGAAAAAATAAAAACAGATTACCATTTTATGTAAGGAATGGGGGGGACTATGGAACAGTGGGGCTTCTTTAATGTGAAGGAACTGAGAAGTCCTCACTAAGGAGGTGTCTTCGGTCAGGCTGTTATAACAGGACACCATAGCCTGGATGGCTTAAAAAGCGACATTTATTTCTCACTGTTGCAGAGGCTGGGAAATCCTAGATAATGGCATCCTCAGAGCAGGCTCTGGTGAAAGTCCTCTTCCACAAATAGGAGTCCCAAATCCTGCTCATGCTGGCTCTATCCTCGTGTCCTAATTACCTCTCCAAGTCTCCACCTCCTCCTCCCATGTCCTTGGGGAATAGGGTTATGATCTCAGCATATGAATTTTAGCGGCATACAAACATTCACTCTATAGCAGGAGGTAATGGTACCTGAGCAGAAGCCTAAGAGATAATAGCCAACCTACATTGATCATGCATTGCCTTCCAGGGGCAGAAGATGTGGGAGGGGCTTTCCGTGCAGGGTTTCCTTTAACCTGCTCAGTAGCCCACTGAGGAAGGTACTTCTTAGCTGCATTCCTAAGTGTGGACCCCAAGGCTTACAGACCTAAAACTGCTCTCCCAGGGTCACTCGGGAAGTGAAGGGTGACATGGGGATTTCACCTGACTTCAGAGCTTGGTCCTGCTAACCACCAAGCTCTGCTGCCTGAATTCTGTATCCTGCGGGGAGAAACACTTGGTTCTCTGCTTTCAGTCTCCCTCCCCAGTGGGTTGAAAGTAATGGTTTTCACACTGTGGTCTTTGGAATCTCCAGGGTATTTGTTTTTATTTTGTTTGTTTGTTTTGTTTTTTGAGGCCAGGATAGGGGTGTGGGGTCACACCATCGTGTCTGGAGAATGCTTCTACTTCTGTCTGTTTTATACATTAGGCTTCAACAATCTTTTTTTTTTTTTTTTTTTTTAAGGGCTTGAAGTACCTAAAAGAGTTGTAAGAGGACTTGCTTAATGAGTATTTAAAAATTTAAAGAATGGAGGGTGTTTGTGGTCACATAGCAATAATGATGGCTGGTAGGGGCTGCGACAGTGGTGACAGCTGGTGGACCCTTGCCTCAGGGCTTCATAGGTGTCAAGTTCTAGTACTTTGCAGTACTCATCCATTCAGTCCTCACAGCAAGCCCAATAGGGGGTTTATGTTCCAAAGGAGGGCTCAGAAGACCTGAGGTGTGCCCACTGGTCCAGCTGCCACAGCTGGTGAGTGGCAGGACCAGGACCTGAGGCCAAGGGGGTTCAGCTGCAGAATGTGCACATTGTTAACCCATGATGCGGGGCCAGGGACCTGAACCTTCTGTCACTAGGCTTAAAGGGAGAGCTACGCTTACCCTGAAATCTATACGTGGTGGCTATGTGTCCACGGAGGGAACTAGACAGCCTGCATAAGCCATAAGCCTTCATTGTTCAGCACCATCTGGGACACTCTTCCTGGACTGCTCACTGATGCAGGTGTGACATTTCTCAGGGGCCATGTGTGGTTCCCCAGCTTTCACATCTATGGGCCTGGCATGGCCTGCTTGTGAACTCATTTTAAAAGATGGATTATTGGTTCATCATATTAATGAATTAAGCCAACACTGGCAGCAGTCAGGGCTCAACAGTGTCCTAAACACCAACATTTGTTTTCTTACATGCAACAGGACGGTCAGCCATTGAATGGCCCTCCTTGACCAAAAGTTAATTCTAAAGGTTAAAAGGCAGGGGAAGATCATCATAGATGGTTTACCTCACTTCACCTCCTGTACAACCTAGTCTGACCCATGCCATGAAGGGGAGACTACCTGCTAAGTGTTCCTTAAAGGGCCTCACCGCTGGAGACTCAGGTCTAGGGTCAGATTCCTGGAAAATTGGAGTCGTTGCCAATGCAGTTGGGTGCACCTATGACCCCCCCACCCCCCACAGGAGAGATTGGACTAGGTGATACAATGCAGTGTGTCTTCCATTAATGGCCAGTCCATATGGAACCGTGGAAATGGAAGCTAGCCACCGTGCCGTTCTGGACTAAAAGAGTTTAGTCAACATAAATCCCAGGGCTTCATTCGCTGAAATCACCCAGGAAAGGAAACATTATTGATTTCTCATATTATCTAATTTCTGGGCACTGCCTATGGAATCACTCTGTCTCATTGAACAATAAAGTATATTATGAGAAAAACGAGAGACGGTTCCAGGGCTTTCCTCACTGCCTGTTTCCTTTTTTATTATTATTGCCTTAGCAGCATTCATCGTTGGAGCCTCAAAGCCACCAGACAGGGTCCCACAAATCTCCCTGGCTCCTTGTGTGGGAGCCAGGCTGGGATGATATGCAGTCCTCTGGTTGCTCCCAGTGTCATCATTCTAGACCCAAACTGAGATATGATTGAGGAGGTCCCGATAAAACTGGGGATCATTGGCCTAATCGGAGTCATTTATCCTGTCTTGAGCTATCAAATCAGTGCTCTTGGGTTACAGGCCATTGGGTGGGGGTGGTTCTTTCCTGGTATATTTCACAATGATTACTTTGAAAAGAATATCATTTCTGAAGTTCGTGCTCTATGGAGTATCCAAGTAGAACATTTGTAAGAAGCAGCAGCTCCACTTAGTAGATCTGTGGGTTCAGATTTGGCCCATCCTGCAAGAGGACGTCTTTTTTAAAAGCATGACTCACAAATCAATACCTGCTCACTTGAGTTAGAAGGAAAATGTTACCCTCCAAAAGATGGTTCTGCCTAATTTGTGAATTCCGGAACATTAGAAAACAAGAAAGCATATGTACCAAGAGAAAAGCGGCATGTGAAAAAAAAAAAAAAATCCAAGGGAGAAATAGGATAAAATTTGGATCGTGCTAAATTCTATTTATGCTGAATGTTGTATTTTGTTGGAGTCGTATGTGAAAATAGCCATATTGAAATGGTGAAAATCTTATATTCAACTCATGTTAAGGAAAGAGAATGTTCCTTTGAAAGATTTTGCGGTAACATTTAAAGCAAGAAACTAATTATTCATAACAAATCACAAAATGGTAGGAGAGGGGGAGGTTCACTTAGAAACATTTCCCTGCTTGCTGTTGTTCCTATGGTAAGTAAACAGCACCATCTCAAAATGTCGCATGCGGACTCAGAGATATTTATGCATATTAAAGAAACACAACTTTTAACTATGTAAAATGATTCCCTCCTGACAACGTTTAAATAGTGTGCCAACCCACCAATAAAGCAGGCTGACAGGTCATGAAGGGATGCATTTCATCATTACTCCCAGAGGCTGAGTATCTGGGTCTTATCACACCGCAAAGGATCTTTGTTCCTTGATTTTATCTGGCACTTTTTTTTATTTTTTCTCTCTGGTTGAACAACCCAGTTGTCACTGTTGGACAAAGAGAAAAGAAATATATCATTATGCTTTAGTTATTTTTAAAGCACCTGCTTTTTGGAACACAATTTGCAAAAATTATTTGAAATAGATTAACCTTTTGAAATGATAATGGCATAAAATTATATTAAGTAATTTTCTTAAAAAATAACTCACATTGAAAATAAAGTGTGACACCATCAGAGTGAAACCCAGCTTAGGATCTTGTCTGGATTCGGTTACTTCTGGGTGATTATTTGATACTCAAATTATGTGTCTGTTTTCCCACCCAGGAGTGTCCATCTTGCTGTAGCCTGACGTCCCGTGAACTTGTAGGTCTGCCTCCTAGTCTCTCTGAAAGCACTAGAAAGGGAAGTAGCACAAGCTTGCCCTTCATGGTTGACCTTTCTGGGCTTCTCATCAATTTTATTTAAACCAGATATTAAAGGTGAAAACTATGGTAGTGATGCACTCGGCTGGTGAGATAATTAGGAAGAACCATTTCCATAATTACTATGTCACTGTCTCTGGAGGGACATGAAAGCTTGTCCTGTCCCTTTAACAGGACAAGTTGCTAATCCCCTTAACATTTTTTTCCCTTTGGACTGATAATATTTCACAATTTTTTTTTTTTTTTTTTTTTTTTTTGCTTTGTAAAATATTCCTAAAGGGAGGCTTAAGCAATAATGCACAGATTATGGAAATGATGCTCATTAAGTAGAGGGCAAGATTTCTAGAAAGCCACAGAGCTGTCTCGAAACATGTAACCTCCATTAGAGGCTTCATTTGAATGTTTATTCATGGAGCAGTAAACGTTTATTATTATACATTTTATTGAAACATAAATTAAAGAACTGTAATTATGTGTATGGCAAACAGTAAAGCAATGTGCATTTGTCACAGAATGAGTAAGACAAGGAAAAATGCCATAATTGTTTCATTTGCATCCAAATCCTTTATTGTATACCCAACAGAAAAATACCCAGAGGGAATAACTCTGTGGATTAATGTTCTGATACGGTGTATAAATAAAAAAAAAATACATATTCTAGATATTCTTTCTAGCAAAGAGAACATCCTAGAATTAATTTGTCAAGGTTACAACTTATCCAAAGAAAGGGTGGGTTTCTTCTTTTCTCCTGAGAGAGAACCACAATGACTCTTATTAAAGTTAATGCTGAGCAAAGAATACGTCCCCTTGGCAGTCTCTGCAGTGCTGATTGTTTTCAGGATGAGCTATTTGCTCCAGACACTCAAGCATATTTGAGGAGTTTTTAAAAAGGACTTACATGAAGCTGGAAAGACAAGACCTTCAAACTTTTTACACTTTTGTAAAAACAAAAAATACCATTGATTGGGAAAGAAAGGAAAGTGCAATGTAATCACCATAGCTCTACACGGGCCATATCCTGGTGTGTGCAGGAACGCTTAAGCAGAGGGAAAAGACCAGAGTAGCCAAGAGAAACTATGTATGTGAGGTTTCTTTTTTCTTTTTCCTAAAGCAACCTAACAAATAAAGGCTTAGCAATCACCTACTAGCCATCCATCTATCCACTCATCCACCCATCCAACCTGTTCACCTGTCGAGGATTTATTTACATAATATAGAATGTAGGATTTGGGGTAAGGAAATAATCAGAAGAAAAATGCAGTCAGCAATAACCCAGAGTTCCAGACTAATGGAAGAGAAGTACCTGTAATTATTGATACTGTATAGTAAAAAGCAAACCTTGAGATACATACAAATCAGAGGAGCCCTGGAGAGTTTGAAGGGTACACAGAGAAGGTGGCATTGAACTGGCTCTTACAAGTTGGGGGGAAATGGGAGAGAAAGAATGAGAAAGGAACTCCACATAGAGGGAGGAACATTGTGAGATTTTTCTTATCAAGGATAGGTACTGTAAACACAGAAGCCACCACAATTGCTGATAAAAAAATCAAGGATGACAAATCTGGAGACATTCTTTGAATCTCTTCAAAGTCATTTTACTGGAATTGTCACTAAGGCATTCTATCTGCCCAGCAGCAGACAGAACCCTCGCATGTATGGCTGAACGGGGAGACTTTCTTGTCCTTGAGTTGGTCTACCTGGTTGTTGCATGAGCATGCCCTTCTGCCAGAGAAGTGACCAGAATTGCATGGGTTTATCACAGTTTTATAAATCTTGAGTTTGTCAACTTTTCTTTTTTCTCTTTTTTTCCAATTTATTTTATTTTATCTCTTTTCTGTGTTCAAAAATTCATTGTTTATGCACCACACCCAGTGCTCCATGCAATACGTGCCCTTCCTTCAGAGTATCAGCCATGCTCAAGCAACTGCCTATGTCTTTCATGAGACAGAAGAAACACCTTGTTTTTCCTGTGCTCAGATCATCCCATTTAAGTTGAGGAAAAAAAATAGAATATAAAAAATAGAAATATAGGAAAAAGAAATAAGGAAAAAAATAGAATATAAAAGGAAAAAAAATAGAACATAAAAAGCCATTTCAGTTAAAAAACAAAACAAAACAAAAAAAACCTCCCAGAATTTGTGGAGACCCCATTGAGTTTTTTGGCTTAACAATTGTGTCTTCAAGCCATACATCAATGATGGTGCGCCAATTGTGAGTTAGAATAATACATCATGAGAAGGACAGTGCTCTCATGATATATGGGCACAGTACATCATTTCAGCATCACGGCTTTGATGATGTATGGCTCCAAACCACAATGAGAGTTTAAAGGAGCTTTTAGCGACCAGACAGCTTTAAATTTCAAATTTTCTAAAAATTAAGGTCTTCTCAAGTCAAATAAAAGCAAGATGATGGAATCTGTTGCTGTATTAAGTGTCCCTGCCCTCTGAGAGCCTGGGCATGTGTCTTTCCCTCCTGGCTGTAAGCTCAGAACATAGAAATAATGGGCAGAACATAGAAATAATGGGAAGGCTCTTCTTCCATTTTTCCTTCATAAGAGCAGAAGCTCAGAGAACTGAACAGACAAGAGCTATGTTCAAGGCGTCTGTTTTGCCCATCTATTCCCCCCCCCCCACCATCTTCTGCACGGCAAACCCAAGTAGCTCATCATCGTAGTGAAGTACTGGGTCACAGGAGATGATTTTCTGTTTTCTTCATTTTAAAGAGGGCTTCTGCTGAAACACAGAACAAAATGAGCACATAAAAAGTCGAACGACTTCCTTACCCATTGCTCACCAATTCAAAACAGGGCCCACAGGAAGACAAACTGGCCTTTTCTATCATTTGTCTTTGTAAAACCAATGCACTGATTGCAAATGAGAAGACAACTCGAAGGTGACTGACATCTGGGCTGTTCACCCAGAGTGGGAAATGGGGGCTGTTGCTTAGCTCCATCCCCATTCCTGTCTTAACGATGCGTCTATAAGATGCTGATGTTGCTGAGGAAAATATACCGCTTTGCTTAAAAACCGCTCACTTTTGGGGGCAAGGAAATCGCTATCCATTAAGAAAGCAGGTGTTGGAAGAACCTCCCCTCCTCCTCTGTTTTTTAATCCTACCGCAGTAAGCGGAACAAAATGAGGAATCTCCCTACTGTTTGTATAATAGGCCCAAACAGGAACAGCAAGAGACAATTACATTTCAGTGGCTTCTTCCATTTTCCTTTACTAAGTGAATTAGAGGCAAGCATGGCGGTGGAGAGGCTGCCATGTGGAGAGAAACATCTGGGCAGGAGGAATTAACACAATCTCCCTGCCCATTATCTTGCCTCTAGTTTTTTCACTCCTTTAGCTTCCTCCACAGATTCTAATTCTCAAATTACGATAGATTTTCAATGTCTGCCTCTTACTCCTCCCTGACTTCCAAAAGGCAAAACATCCTGTTTTCACCAAATAGAACTTTTTTTTTTTTTGGTCTCAAAAAAGTTCTGTGCTCCCCCCACTTCTTATGTAAGTAGCTTACCTATATAATCTGGGTATCAAAGAGGAGAAATAAACACATCACCCGTTATTCTGAGGCTGTCAGTTGAACCGTCTCAAGACCTGGTGTCTCGAGAGAGGTGGATTATGTCATCGCTGGTTTGAAGATTCCCCTAAAATTAATCTGCTTCTTTTCTATAAAGAGAACACTGACACATCATTTAATGACTTTTTTTTTCTCATGAGTCAGATGCTTTACTTAAACATCTGTTGTACTATCGCACCATTCATCCATCCGCTTCTTAAGTCATTGTCAATTATACCAAGAGCTACCATATCTGTGAGAACAGTATATTCTTGTAACTGTTCACAGTGCTGTGGGCACATTAGCACATCCAAAACACGAAGACATAAGAGCTATGACTGTCTCCATTTTTCTAGAGGTGGAAATGAGGCTTACTGAGAACCAGTGAATTGTCCAGGGTCACCAAATCGATCATAGTGGCGGAGCGGAGATTCTCACGCAGTTTGGTGGGATGTCTACATGCTGTCTGTGTGACACCACTGTCCTTCCCAACTACACAACCAGCATTTGGGTGAAACGTGTGTCTGGGTGTATTTGGAATAGTCCAGGGTTAGGCCTGTCATCATAAACAGGCCAGTGTATTTGTGAATAGTGCCTCTTTTCACGCTCAGAAGTTCCACTGTAGACAGTAAATGCTGTGGTGCCCTAACTAGCAGCATGGTTCTTGCTAGGCAGTCCTACTTCTGCTGATTCTAAGTATTCTCACCTGCCTCTACTAGGCAAACAGAGAAGGAAAGGCAGGAGGCTGGCTTTGGTGATGTTCTTGAGACAAGGTGGCCGGCTAACTCTGCTCATGGGCTTATTGCCATTTATGTATCTTTTTTGGAGAAATGCCTATTCCTACTTCTCCTATTTTTAGCTGGAATGTTGTCTTTTCTTACGTTGTAATAGTTCTTCATATGTCCCATATACCGGGCCCTATCAGATATATGATCTACAAACTGTTCTCCCATTCTGTGAGTTGACTCTTCAAGTTTCTTGATGGTAGCCTTTGAAGCCCAGTGTTTTACATTTAGATGATGACCGTCCTCTTCCACTTTAAGGACCCTGGGCCCAGGTGAATAATCTGAGATCGTCCATACTCTTTCCCTTTTACGAGCAACTGGTTAACAACCTTAATCTTTCTACAACCTACTTCTCCCTTGCCAAGGAACCTAATATATTCACAAGTTCAGGGGATCAGGGTGTGAACATACTGGAGGGGTCATTCCCTGCCCCATGATCTGCAGTGGTGTTTGTTATTCTTTAGAATCAGATTCGCCTTCTGAGGTCACTCATTGATCTGATGTGAGGAGGTTCAAGTGGCAGCAGCTGGTGGTTGCAGGACACTATTTATGGAGGAGCCCAGCTCTCTCCCTCTAGTCTTCCCCCACCCTTTCCCCTTTGCCATGACTGTATTGCTTATAATGAAAACGCACTGTATTCCAGCAAGGGCAAAAGACACCAGTGTGACAACATCGACCATCCTCAAGTAAGTATGAGGTAAAGTAGGTGTGTTCAAAAGGGAAGGAGAAGCTCCATAGCACAAAAGAGGCAGAGCCTACAAAAATGTTGGCAGGGTATGAAAACTCAGAGAGATCCTCATTTGGAGGAAAACTGAGAGAGAACAGGGTTTTTAAAGCTAAAATGTGCTGAAGCACAGGGGCCGAGAAAAGGTAGATCTCCTGCTTGATGGAAAGAACTTCAGTTTAATAAATGAGAGAAGTGGAGACTTGTCATTGAACAACTTCGTTCATCTGTATGATATCGGGCATGTCTTCCAACTAGGAGGAAGTAAGATAGAAATGGAACTCAGGAGATAACACTGCTCCAAGTGAATTGAAATTTCTATGCAAAGGCTGGTTCTAACCCATGATCCCAAAAGGACTTGCAGATGTGGTCAAAGACATGACTCAAAAATCACAGAGCTTGAGAGAGGCATCAAGGAGCTGCAGCAACGAGGTGTCCTTGAATTTGGAGTGTGTATGTGGGGGAAGCTGTGTGGTCTCCTAAGAGATGGTGTCACGACAGACTCGGGTTCAGATTTCAGTGCTTGGTTCACTCTCTTGCGGGAGCTTGGCAAGTTGCTTAACCTCGTTGGGCCTACTTTGCACCTGGAAATGGTAATGAATTTGTTAGTCACCTTTTGGGAGTATTAGAAGGCTTCATTGAAATGGTTGCAAATCATCCTAGGACTGGTAGGAAGCAAGCCTTCAATAAATGCTCACAGCAATTTCTGGTACTGAAGATAACAATGATCATTGTGGAAACCAGCAGGCTGAGGAAACTTCAGCCAGTATTTCCACAAAAGTGATTTCTGTCCTCCACCGCCCATATCACCATTGATTTCTTTGCACGACTCCTTTTCCTTAGATAGTTGTCTGTGTTTATTTATCTCCCTTTCCTCACCTTCCTCTCTCTCTTAATCCATATCAGTTTTTTTTGTTTTTTTTTTAAATAATAGCTTTATTGAGATATAATTCACATGCCATCAAATTCACTCTTTCAAAGTGTATAGTTCCAGATTTTTCTAGAATATTCACAATGTTGTGCAACCATCACGACTAAATAATTCCAGAATATGTTCATCATCCCCAAAAGAAACTCATGCCCATTAGCAGTAACTCCTCATTCTTCCATGGAAAATGCTAATCTACTCCCTGTCTGTATGGATTTGCCTATTCTAAACATTTCACAAATGGAATCAGACAATATTTGGCCTTTTATGCCTGGCTTCTTTCATGTTGCATAATTGATTTAGCATAACTCTTTGACTTAATGGTTCTTCATTTTTGTTTATGGCTGAATCATGTTCCATTGTCTGGCTGTACCGCATCTTATTGATGCATTCACGACTTGATGGATATTTGGTTTGCTTTCCCTATTTGGCTATTGTGAATAATACCGCTATAAATATTCATGTGCAAGTTTTTGTGTGGACATAGGTTTTCTTATCTCTTAGGCACATGCTTAGGCGTAGAATTCTGGGTTTACATGGAAACTCTGTTTAACTTTTCAAGGAAGTGTCAAGCTCTTTTCCAAAGCAGTAATACTCTTTCACCTTTCTGCCAACAGTGTAGGAAGGTTTTAATTCTCCATATTCTCGCCAACACTTGTTATTGTCTTGCCTTTTTTTTTTCTCTCTAATTGCCATTCTGTTGAATATAAGGCAATATTTTCAGTGTGGCTTTGCTTTGTATTTCACTACTGACTAACGATGTTGACTCTGTTTTTAGTTAACTGTTTATCACCCTGATTGCACTGAAACCAACTCAGGTTTTCAACATTGACACTGATGATTATTCCTTCCTTCTTGAAATTTCTTCCTCTCTCAACTCTAGCACTGACACTTCCCTGACTCTCCACACCGTATCCTGAGTTTTATTTTCCTTCCCAAACTTCAAATGTTTAAGTGTCCCAATTCTGAATTTTTATCTCTGCCCACTATTTATTTTTCCCCAACACTTATCTTTACCTGCAATTAAATTGTGTATTTATTTACTTGTATATATTGCATTACCTATTGGAATGTAGGTTTGTTGGGGGAAGGACTTTGTCTTGTTTGGTACTGGTTCCTAGAGTAGTACCTGGTTATAAATAATTTTGCATGAATAACTGTACTAGAAGAGTATAAATAGATGTTATATAAATAAGGACCCAAGATCTCCATTATTAAATAAGTTTCCCAGTTGCTAATTGAACATAATTAAATGCATTCAGTGTGGTTCTTGTCTAATACCTTAATATGCTTATGAGCCTTGTGAAATTTTACTTGACCATGAAACATTTTTTAGTGTGAAATAATATGTCATGGCTTTTCTGAAGTATTCTTCTAACTCAAGCAGCTAAACTGCTTGAAACACTAGCAAAATTTAAATTCTAGCAAAAAATAAACCCTGGTAAAATTTTGGGAGGGCTTTGTTAAGTAGAAGTTTTGCTATCACTTAGAAAGGTAAGTGGTGATCACCAAGGCTCCGTATGTACTCACAAAGGACAAGTTATGTCCAAATACCGCCATGTGTGCCTTCATAGTGCTTTGTTTGTTTTGTTTTGCTGGAATACCATTCTATTGAAAGGCCATGGTAATGGTATTTGTTCACAATAGTGAAGTTGTGAGCTGGCTTTATCATGATTTCCTTTCTCTGAGAAGTCCAGTGTGTTGTCAGGATCTCGTGATCAGTCTGTCACTTAAGAATTTATATCAAGATATCAGGCAGGGTTGAGGTCTGTGCCCTGGGGAGAATCACCTATATGGTGAGCTGTTTGTTGTCATCAGTGTCACAGTAAATCTTAGTGGCTACCAATGATCAGGAATGACATTTCCAGGACTGGGTGATAACAGAGCTTATAGAGATAGCCCTGAATACTAAACCCAGGCAGACAAGGTAAAGAAAAGGAGACACAGAATGGGCCTGGACTCTGGAGGTTCCCCTAATATAATATTAAGTCCATAGCCGGGACTGTTTCATTAGTGCACCACAACAAGCCTATCCTTAAGGATAAGGCACAGAGAGTGACCAGAGTGCAGGAAGCCAGGGAGCTTTTAGTAATAGGAGGTCTTCCATAACCCAGTAGAACAGACAAAACAGTGAGTGACTCTGGTGCCTCTGATCACTTTTGGCAGGAAAGAGCTCAGGAACCAGATGGATAGCCTAAACAGAGGACATTGTCACCACCTGGGAGTTTGCTTGAAATGCACATTTTGGGGGCCCCGGAGGTCTGTGTCTCACCAAGCGCAGATGCATGCTCAACTTTGAGAACTACCAGTCAAAACAATAGAAAGAAGCTGCAGCCGCAAACTAGAATTGTACCCACACTCCCAGGATCTTCTTAAATCTCTCCCCTTACTAGCATGCGATCCAGTCCCTGGAGGTGATCTCTACTTGGTCTGAAGGGGGAAAAAAATGATAATAAAAAAAGAAAATAAGAATAATAGTGCTGTAGCTATGTGTATTGAGTGCTGATGATGCTTTGCACAGACTTAGTGGATTTGGTTTTTTTTTTTTTTTTTGTAGATTTTATTTATTTATTTGACAGACAGAGATCACAAGTAGTCAGAGAGGCAGGCAGAGAGAGAGGAAGGGAAGCAGGCTCCGCGCTGAGCAGAGAGCCGAAGGCAGAGGCCTTAACCCACTGAGCCACTCAGGCTCCCCCAGACTTAGCGGATTTGAATCCTCTTAATGACCATGTAGGGTAGACACTGTTCCCATTCCTGCTGCAGCTGCGGATACAGAGATCCAGGCCCTTCTGAGGCAGGGGCCATGGACAGTAAGTGGTTGGTTAGGGCTGACAGCAGACAGTTGGACAGCGGAGCCCTGGTGTGGAATATCTGATTATTCCACGTACAAGGAAGATGGTGGTTGGGTGGGTGGGTGGAGAGAAAGAAAGGAGGAAAGCAGGAAGCAGGGTAGAAAGGAAGGAAGGATAAAAGGAAGAAAGGAAAAGGGAAAGAAATGAGAGAGGAAGGAGAGCTTCAGGTGTGGGAAGCAAGGGTTGAGGGAAGCCTCCTTCCCAGGTGGGCTCTTTCCTTGAACTGTGACATTTTTCTGGTCTCACCTTGAAGTCACCCAGCCTGTGTCTTTCAGAATATCCAGCCCAAGCGCATCCTCCATTGCTTTCTCCTCAGGCTTTGGTCCACGGGCAGTTTGCAAATTTATGTGTTCCCCATTTATTTGTGCCCCTTGTCTCCCTAAGCTCACGCAGTCTTTGTAACTTAAGTATACACTTGTCCCAGTTACTGAGCAATCCGTGACTGCCTTCATTGACTGGAGAATATTCTGGCAAAAAACTGTCCTTCTTTGGGGCTGTGCACTCAGGGGCTGACGGAAGCTCCTCTGCCTTCATTCACCTTGGACCGTATTGTCCCTACCTCTGCTTTAATAGCATATCATTTTTCCCTTTCTTGTGCAGCGAAGCCACAGGGACACTTAATCTCACATTCTCCAGAGGCCCTTTGGAAGCTCAGAGGCTGATCTCCGTAATCAAGAAGGGGGTGGGTGTGATCAGGGACTAAGTTTGATTCTTTGTCTGCCTCTCTACATTTAGGCTTTTCATTTTCAACATTCCTCCCCACGGTTTGTAATAAACGCAGGAACATAGCTCAAGGGCAGGAATGAGGTTATAACTTGAGCTGCGGTACAATAGAGGGCTATTTGGAAAGTAAAACTTTCAAATGGCAGTTTAGCCTTGAAGAATATACTGAATTAGATATGCGATGTGCCTTGATTCACGATCTCTGCATAATAGCATAGCTCTGTCTAATTACCTGGATGCTTCATAGACTGGAGACATGGACTGTTTAATAAATGGAACTCATTGAAGGAGCGTCGATGCTCATGAAGAGTGTGGGGACAAGAGCCACAAGCCCTGGGTTCCTGCATAGACACTGCACCTCCTGCGGGGCCCTTGACCACTACTGAGGGGTGTCGATTTCCTTACCTTAAAGGGGTTCTCAGAGTAGAAGTTGCCTCATGGGATTATTCAGAGCAGTACATGAGATCAGTGCTAGCGTAGATCTTTCTTATCACAATAGGTCAACGTTTAATAAAGGAGAACTATTTGTATTACTTTTAAATAAAATTTTGCTGGAAAAACCTTAATTCTGTAACTTGGCCCACAACCCTTTGCTACCGTCGCTTATTTGCTCCCACGCAATTCTCCCTTGGCCAAGTCTCATTTCTTGTCACTTTCAGAGTCACTGTGGTCACCTGTCACTTCACAGCACTGGCTAACTATAGCCAAGACTGACAGCTATGAATAATTCCACAGACCCCCCTAAAAATGTTCTGGCATTTTCACTCCAATTCTCATCCATGCCACCACATTGTTCTCTCTTGTTTTAGGCCTCTCTATTCTCCATGGATTTCAGATACGGTTACTGAAGGTGAACATCCTCCTCCTCTGAAAAATAATCTAGCAGGAACCAATGTGAAGTAATTGGGCTTCATGGGAGCATCACTGTCAAGTCTAGAAATATATGGGGAGATAATCACATTTCATTTTTTTTCCTCTCTCATTCATTTTCAGCATGTTCACGTCCACATTCTTCCGAGGAAGGCTGGAGACTTTCAAAGGAATGACAGCATCTATGATGAGGTGGGTCCTTCTCTCTGATCTATTGCGTGATCACAGGGGCTGTCGGTGTGAGGAAATCAAGCTGATGAACCAGGTATCACCCTGGATCTATGGGCTTATGTGGGATTCTGCCCAATATGACTTCGGAAGTGGCAGGAGAAGCCAAGGAGCCAAGAACGTCCATGACAGGAACCAAAGACAAATGAATTATAATGATTTTTTTTTTCCAAATGAAATGTGGCAGAAACCAAGTGTCCTTGTGATTTCCTCCCTCTCATTTCCAAGGACACTAAATATTGTGTGGAGATACAGCCCAGAGTCTCCACAGGAGAAAATCTATAGTGCTGCTGACCAATGAAAATCAAGCCAACTCATAGATTATTTTTCTAGTCAAATGCTCCATTTAATTTTAACTCAGCTTCTCTCCCCTAATAACATTTATTCAAAGTGGAACTTTGAATTATCATCCACAGAACCTAGTAGGCTTGAATAATAGGAGTGCTGCCCATGTATCGTAAACATTTGAACAGCGAACTGATTTCTGGATATTTCCATTCAAAAATATAAATGTGAAACCACTTATAGAGACGAAGTAGAAAGGCGATCTGCTCCTACGGTCCTCTACCTGGGGAACTTTGGGGGTCTGTGTGCACCATGTGGGGTAAATAACCTATAATGGATATGCTGGTGTAAAATCCTAGATGGATGATTCAATTTAACTACTTATTCTAGCCAGGGAAGGGCACATATGTTCCCCAAATGATCAGGTGGCAGAGGTGCCCCCAGTGCTTGCTTGGAAAGGGTTTTGAGGCTGTTTCTGGATGAAATAAAGACAAATGCTGTGATTGATTAGCTGTGTCTACCACAGGTGTCAGATAGGAAAGGGGTACCAGTCCTGCCATCTTTTTGACACTACTCTTCTAACCACTGGAGAACAATGCTTCAAGTACATTTTTTAAAAAAATTTTGGTTGTTCATCGTGTGGCCCTATCCCTGTGATTATCTCCACCTGGTTTTATATTTGTAGGGTTTTTTTTTTTTTAGTGTGTCTTTTTTTGTATTTGTAGTGTTTCTTTGCAGTAATTGGATATTGAAATGGCTACCAAGACCCTAAAATAAAGAATGAGAGGTCATCAGTTAATAACGAGACTTACAATTAATTTTTCTGGGACTCACTGGTTCCTCAGAGGTGACTGGTGATCATGCTTTTGGGACAGCCCTCACTATATTGTGCCTCCTGTGAGCTGTAATAGGCCTGTGCCGAGTGGAAACCTTCTTGTCACACCAGTAACTAGAGTACTGGCTTTTGGTTCCTAAATTCCCAAGTACTGGCTTTTGGACCAATTGCTACAAATCTCCACTCCCCAGAGATCCCATCTCTAGACATTCTGACCCAGCAGATTGTGGGGGCACATTGGAATCAGTAAGTATGGGAGCATAAGAAAGTGCCCAGGAGATTCTGATTATGGCTAGATTTGGGAATAGTCTCCCAAATCTCTACTTTCTGAAAGTTCTATCCTATAATATTATAATTTGAACTTGTTTTCGTTAGATGTGGAATGTGACTTGGAGTTAGTAAGGGCTTAGTTCAAGCTGGAAGAAAATCAGAATTATGGAGTAATTATAAAGAGATGCGTTTTTTAAAAAATATGAGTACTGATCTTATTAACATAAACTAAGGTTAATAAAATGTTGCCAAGTACAGGCTATTTTAATGAATAAATTAGCACATGATTTATATACAAGTGAATATTGCTAAAGTGTTATTAAAAGTGCTTGAAAACACTGTTTTCTTAGGCTGAACTGTCACCTTGAAATCTTATTTATATTCTAAATGCACTTGTGACAGGAGCTATGGGGCTACATTTCAGCCCAGTCTGAGACACGATGTCCAATGCTGAGGGTGGCATGTGTCCTTTCTCCCTCCCTTACTCTTTTGCCCTTGTGTGCGTGCTCTCACAGCATCTCTGGCCCCATAGATGAGGCAACACATGTTCCTGCTTCAACCTATTTGGAGAAGCATCTCAGGAGATGGAATTACTGTAAGAGCTCTATTTTTTTTTTTTCAATTAACTGTTAAGTCTTGCAGTATAGACAGTACCCACTAAGGGAGATTGTGGTATAAAACTATGAAGGGATTGAACTTCAGAGACAGGCAGAATTAGGTTTAAATTCAAGTGCTACCTGCTAATTTTGTAACATAGGGCAAGGCATTAAAGCTCTGTGTTTTATCTTTAAAAATGGAGATAACACCCTTCAAAAGCTCGTTGTACGAAACATATGATATACTGTACCTAAAAAGCTCATTGTGGGGATTGGTACCTACTAGGCATTTATTAATAGGTAGTGGTTCTATTCTTATTATGATCATTAATTTTGTTTTTCAAAGGACTAGCAGTTGGTGGGTAAAGGCAGAATTTATATTCAAAGCCAGGACATTGGATGCTTCCATTCAATACTCTTTTCAGGGGTCAGATTTCCAATTTTCCCTCTGCCTTTCATTACTCTTTCTCAGATTCATCTTCCTCTTTGTGCAAAAATATACTTTTCCAGTTTCAGCACGTAATAAGATAATGTCTAGAAAGTGGCACCAGAAACATGAAGCATTGCACAGGCATTATTGGTACAAGACATAATGTGCATTAGACTGAGTGATCTTAATCAGAAATGATGGAGTGATGAGGGACAGCATTCTTTATGCTGATGGGAGCACTCATTCTAGATTACGTATCTGTCCATGAAATACAGCAAACAGACTTGCTTGGAGGGTGGGGAGTGGGAACGGGGACAACAGGAGAGGGGGCTCCATAAAAAGCAATTGTGTTCCTTCTACTGTGGAAACAGAAAATGATGTGTAAAGGAGTGTCAGATTATAGATCAGCTAAGAATGTGGGGTTCTCCCTGGGCCCTGTTTGAGGAGAGAGAGTGACAAACTGGAGAAGGTTCACAGAAAGATGATTGGGATGGCAGAGTCTGGACATGTTGATCTGGGGAGTAGTGGAAGGTAGAGATATTTTGTCTGGAGAAGGGTGGACTTGCAGGGGGAAGGCAGTGACAGAGTCATTATTTCTAAATATTTGCCAGTAGGTGGGAAAAGTATTAAATGATCTGTGTGTCTTTGATGGGAAGGGGGTAGAAATCTGGGGTTTGGGGGCTAAAAGGAGCCAGATATCAGCTCCATATAATAATAGATCAAATTGACAGAACTTGCTAAACACTTACAGTGCCGTGTGTGTGTGTGTGTGTGTGAGAGAGAGAGAGAGAGAGAGAAAGAGAGATTGGGGGTATGTGAGGGCTTCCTTTTCCCAGGTCCATGCAGGCACAGAGTGGATGGCCATGATTCCTCAGGAGGACTTCCACATCCAGTCCTTGGAGGGACTTCTTGGTTCTATGATTCCACTCTTTACCAATCTGGCCCATTGGATCATTCCCTTTATTTTTTGGTTAGGCAAGTTCTGTAACAACTAGTGTGAGCTGTTGCTGTAGTTGTCATCAGAATAATAGCATTTGGGTTGCTACCTAATAGGACAAAATTTTTTATGTAGCTCATAGAAATATAAGTGTAGTTCTCCTCTGAGGTATGGGTGACCATGATCTATTGATTTTTCTCATTCTCAACCTGCTTCCTACTTTTCCTCCAGTTCATGTTGCATAGGGATGGCCCACAGGCTCTGCTTGCCTCCTCATATGTATTTTATTTTTCCTGCAAAATATTTTTTAATGACTTTGAATGGTGTCGGGCATCTTATTCATTCTTTGGGTCACTACATCTCCCCCAACTCCCTGTCTCTTAGCAACGCTTGCCTCATATGTTTATGATACCCATCTGGCCACTGAAGCCATTTGAGTTTGAGATCTCTATTTCATCGACTGCCCCTCTTCCCTTTACCTTTCAAATGTCACCACTCCACAGGATTGTCTGTCTCCTCTACTGTGCATGTCACTTCCGTAACCTTCCGTTTTACCTCCATTGGTTCCTCACATATAGCACTATGGCCCTAGGTAAGTTCTTTAACTTCAGTATACCCTGCCTACCTCTCCAGTTTCTTGTTAATTTCATTCTCCCTCACTGCTTGCTTTTGTCAAGTACCTATTCTTGTTAGCCCACCTCAGGGCCTTGGCACTCATTGTCTCCTTTGCCTGTAACCTCCACTGGCTTCCGGTCTTCATCCACATCTCAAGCTCAAATATCAGCTCCTTGAGGGTTCTTTTCATGGATTCCCCAGCCCATCTGAGATAACTAATCTCTTATCTATCTTCACAATAATTCTATCATAATTACTATATTGATTTCCTTCTTAATACTGACCACGCTTGAAATAATTTTATAGCTTAGTAATCAGTGCCTGTGTTTCCCACTATGCTGTAGAGAGTCTTGGGAATAGGGCCTAATTGGGCAGAAGGAGGTCTCCAAGAAAATATTTGTTGAATGAATGAGTACATGAGGAATGAGGCATTGAACTAGAAGAACTTGACATCTCTGCTAGTACCTAACATAATTTAAAGGGAGAGACATCTTGCTTTTCAGGGGGTCAATTATTAACTATGGACCTACATTGGGTGAGATTCTGACATGGTGATGTCAGCCATCTGAGGCTAATTTAATGGAGAATTTATGGAACAGAATCTGCTGGTCAGAAATCCGTGTACACACATTTCCAGATCGCCGCATGTCAGAAGGACAGCAAAGTAATTATAAACCTTGTATGATGGCTAAGGAAGTCTGGGAGGCACGTGTCAACATTGATAAGTCACTTGCCTCCCCCAAAATCTAGACTCACATGTCTGCAACAAATACAGATGTGGGATTTGCTGAAAGCAGCCTCCAGAATTCTCTTCCTTTGATTTCAATCTGGATTGTCCTATCTGGGGTTATCTTTATTAGCTCTTCCTCGAGCTTTCTGTCTTGGATGTGTCTTTGTGCATTTTGATCACTAATTTATCTTCCTCATATCAGAGAATGAGTCTCCTTTTTCTCCCTCAAAAATGAGTTCACACTCCACCCTTTTCAAGGAAAAATCTCTTATAAAGTCCTTTTGGTAATGTTTTCCATGAAGATCTTATTTGTCCATTGTTCTCAAACCCTTTCTATATCCATGCTCTTTAAACTTCCATGAATTATGTGAGGCCTTCTCTGAACTCAGTGGGCCCTCCATTATCTTGACAAGTTGATGGAGATTATGATAATGACATAAATGGGTCCTTGGTTAAAAGAGAACATACAGCTAATGTGGGGGAGGGAAACACCCATTGCCTAATGCCATGGTACATCATCTCATTAACTCAGTAAGGCTTAACCTAGCTGTGTCCCAAATAAGCAAGTCTCATAACTGTATTAGACAATTCATCAAATGTTTATGGGTGACATTGAATGGTTGTTATTGTGCACTGTATATAAAACCCATTACTGATGAAGGAAGTGACTATTATTAAAGCAAATGGGAATAGCAATCAGCAATTGGACAATTCAACCATGAATTTCATAGACAGAGCAACTGTGGGTTCAGGCATGTCATGGGAAACAATTGCTTGGCTTAACACAATGCATGAACAAAATCAATTTGCTAAAATGCAGGTCATTTGGCCCTGAGGGCTGGAGAAAACTATTATATTGCTGATAATATTTATTGTTGAACTTGGATCTCTTTCACACACCATTTGACAATGGGCTCAAAGTCCATGGGTCCCCAGTTGACTCCAAAAGGGAAGGAATGTTTCAGTGAGACAGTTAATTAGCTTTCCCCCCCCTTTTGAGTTCAATGATATCTTCATACTGAGTAATGCATTTTTTACTGTTTGAGAATTTTGGAATGAAAACTTGGTTACCTCTTGTTAAGAATAAAACAGAAACTAACATGGAGGACATTGGGAAATGGGGAGGAGAAGGGAGTTGGGGGAAATTGGAGGGGGAGACAAACCACGAGAGACTATGGACTCTCAGAAACAAACTCAGGGTTTTGGAGGGGAGGGGGTTCGGGGTTGGGTGAGCCTGACGGTGGATATTAAAGAGGATACATATTGCATGGAGCACTGGGTGAGGTGCACAAACAATGAATTTTGGAACACAGGCACACACAAAAAAAGCTTAAAAATAATAAAACAGAAACTGTGGGTTCTTCTAAATTCATGAGAACTTTCAAATTTTTCTTAAAAGAATTTTAATTGCAGCATAGTTAACATATAATATTACATTAGTTTTAGGTGTATAACCTAGCAACTTGAAAATCATATACATTATGAAATGCTTGCCATAGGAAGTGTAATTATCATCTGTCACCATACAAAGTTATTATAATGTTATGAGAACTTCTACCTCAAAGAATCTGGATGTTGTATAACCAATAAAAATATATAGTTAGTGGTAATTTAATGATCTTTGACATCAAATTCTCCCTGTGTGGATCTCTAAGTATTCTTTGCTTATCTGTTTTAAGTATAAGAGAATTGGGTCGACATCTGGTTTATCCTTTCCTAGCTCAGATTATTACTCAGATGTCTCTGTTTCTTGGAGAGAGGAACACAAGGTTAGCAAAGAAGCATTTACCCGGTTAAAAATTATTTCTGCCCATTTTTCCTAGTAGAAATAAGAATTCAGGGAGTATACAAGTCATGTTAGTTACTTTTGACTCTACACATATGAAATGTTGAGAAGCATGCAGTGTTATAATGGTGGGCTGGGGACCTCCAGGGATAATCCTGCAGTCACTGGATACAAAAGGAAAAACACTGAAGGAAGGCAGAAGAGTGGCTGGTGATGAGAAGGACAGGTATCTATAGGATGTACCTCAAGGCAAAGGTTGACACCACTATGATTTTTCTTGAAATAGGCCTTGACAACTTCCACGGTATACCAGTCTTGTCAGAACTGCTCTTCTCTCTCATTTGAATGTGCTTAATTGCATATTAATAAACAATGAGCAGCAAAAAGTTAGTCACATGTCATTCTATCCATCATACCAAAGTAAGTCCATTCCATGTTTTCTGAATACAGCTTTATTGCCGAGAGTCTTTTCTGCCTTCCCCAGTGAATCCTGTCTCCAAACAGACCTATCCCAGTAGAAATCAATAAGATCACGCTAGATAAGATGCTTTAAGAAGTCTTCGTTGCTGAGATCTTTCTGTCGCAGTTGTGTTTTTAGTAATACAGTGACTACTGCAATCAAACCTCAACTAACATCAGTAAATAGAGATTGGACCATTTGTGTATTTTTCCATTTTAAAATTAAGTTTATATTCAAGGCTTTTGACAAAACTATAACAGTTACTTCATAAGAGTGTCGAAAAATATTCAGTAACTTAGGAGCCTGTGACCCGCTAAAAAAAACTATCAATATCACACATAAGAATTTTTTCTAAATCTATTTTGCTTGAGAGTTTTGAGAGAATAGGGATTACTGGAAGAAAAAAATATGTGCAGAAGTGGATAAGTACAGCAAGAAGGAAAGAAATATGATTAAGCATTGACACTTTTCTGTCAATATAAATTATAATGGCCTTAGGGCTCCTGGGATGGCTCAGTAAGGAGTCCAACTCTTGATCTCAGCTCTGGTCTTGATCTCACAGTCATGAGTTCAAGCCCAATGCTGGGCTCCATGCTTAGCATGGAGCCTACTTAAAAAAAATTATAATGACCTCAAAGAAAAAGTTCCCTAAACATTTGACTTGATCTCTGTTTTAAGGACGAAAAGCCAAATAAGCAAGAATTAAGGGCGAAAGAAAGAATAAAGATGAATACAATTTTTAAGCCCCAAAGCACTTGATTTTTTTTCTTTTTGCTTTTCAATTATCAACTGCCAAATTTTTTGGATAAAAGAATGATATACCTAATTAAAATAGTCTTTATGAGTAAGTCTTATTACCCATTAGCTTTGAGCAGGACCTATTCTTTGGATCTATCTTGTGTTACATGCCAGTGGAGAAGAGTAGATCTCCAAGTTACCTGCTTCAGAAAAGGTATATAGGGCTCTAGAAACATAGCCTGGTCTTTGGAATCCTAGCTCATGTGCCCACAGTATGGCTATACTGTCACCCACAATATGACTATACTGATGTCTCCGTCAGGTGATATCTCTCACAATGTTCCGTTCTGTACTTCCCATACTGTGTGTTAGAGCAGCATTGCAAAACAGAATATAATGTGAGTTACACATGAATTTAAAAATGTTTCAATAGCCACATTAAAACAAGTGAAAAGAAATCGGTGAAAATAATTTAGTGATATCTTTTTTAACCCAGTATAACCAAAAGATTATCATTTAATCATGTAATTGATGCAAAATATATTTTTTTAAGAGAGAGAGAGTAGGAGAGAGAGAGAATTTTAAGCATGCTGGGCCTGGAGTCTAACTCAGGACTCGATCTCACAATCAAGGATCACAGTTGAGATCATGACCTGAACCAGAACCAAGAGTTGGACGCTTAACCAACTGAGCCACCCAGGTGCCCCAATACAAAGCATTATTAATGAGATATTTACATCCTCTTTTTGTTTAAGTCTTTGAAATTCAATATGTATTTCATATTTCAAACACATCTCAATTTAGACTAGCTACATATGGCTAGTGGCTAACAAATTGGAAAGTACAATTTCAGGCTTGATTAAATCCAAATAACTACATTAGCTTTCATAAAGTGTAATTTTAATGCAAATCCTCTTAATTTTTTCACCCCACCTTTCCATATCCAGATGATAATAATTTATTTTTCCTGGTCCTTAAAACCATAAGATAACACAAGATATATGTCATCAAAAGGTTGAGTTAGGGCCTATCATCCTTAATCAAATGCTTTGTGTACGTGTAACAATGAAATGACCTCAGAGATGACCAGTTGGATTCCTCTACACAGTCTATTTTCATTTTTCTTCTAATTTATCTTTATTCTACTAATTTCACCAGGGGTTGACAAGATAATCCATGAATTTTGGAGGATAGATGAGCCACTGTTTTGATCATTATTTCTTTGGACCGTTGCTTCTCTATGAGTAGCATAATCAACCATTATTCAGGTGGCCAAACTTTCTTCCAGTTTTGAAAAGAAACCCATTAAGTGTACATTTAAAAAAAGTTTTAGGGGCACCTGGGTAAGTCAGTGGGTTGAGGCCTCTGTCTTCTGCTCAGGTCATGATCCCAGAATCCCAGAGCAAGCATCGGGCTCTCTGCTCAGCAGGGAGCCTGGTTCCTCCTCTCTCTATGCCTGCTTCTCTGCCTATTTATGATCTCCGTCTGTCAAATAAATAAAAATCTTTAAAAAAAAAAAAGTTTTATTTATTTTAGTAATCTCCACCCAAAGTGGGGCTTGAACTCATGAATCCAAGATCAGGAGTCACATGCTCTACCGACTGAGCCAGCTGAGCCAGCTTCCCCCCCTGCCCCCTGCCATTAAATGTACTTTTATGGCAATATCAGGACTTAAGGTTGGGCCTCCAGATCCGGACTGGTTGCTTCATGCCTCAGTTTCCTCATCTGTAAAATGGGGATTATGATGGGACTGCTGGAAGAGTAAAATAAATTACTGCATATAAAGCCCTTGAACAATGCCTGATGCAGTGTTAATGCTTAATAAATGTTAGCTGTTATTTGTGTAATTATTAACACTATTATTACTACCATATTATTATCAGAGAGTATTATAAAGAGTTAGTGGGAACGAGTGAGAAGTTGGAAGCTGAACTAGGTGACTGTCCAGAGGACCCCTTCTCTGGAGACCCAGGAGGTATTCCAAATCCAAGAGACCCATCAAGGCGAGATTGTAAAGGTACAGTGTCATTACAATTCTCATGCCCGTCTTGGGCCAACAAACTTCAGAGAAACAGCAACTCAATAATTTGTGACCACTTTAAACTTTTAAGTCACCACAAGTGTGTAGCCCACACTGTCCAGACCTGCAAATATTTCCATTGACAGAATCTCTTCTGGAAAGAAGAAATTTTTATTTATAATTTTATTCCAAGACTTTCAGATTGCTTTACCTTACTGGCAAGCAGCTCTTTCAGAGATTGTTATGACCCCCTGATTTATAGGCGCCAAATTGAGAGATGCCAGATTTTCTTTCTAATCAAGAAAATCTAGAATAGGTTCCTAAACCTACATAGGTCTAAATTCTGTGCACTGGGTCAATACGGTGGTTTATTACTTCTTTAGTGTTGAACTTGCTATTTGAATCTCAGTATTTTTTATGTTTCCAGTATTTGAAATGAGGGACGGGGGAGATTTGCTACTGGGATTAAATAATAGGTGAATAGTAATAAACAGTTCTTAATTTTGTTTCCTAGAGAGAGAACTAATGAAAACTACTAATAGAATAAAAATATTATTGTCATTTACTGAGAGTCCACAATGGGCTAGACTCTGTGTTAGGTTCTGTACATACATTTCTTAAATTTTCTTAAACCTTGTGAGGTCAATATCATTAATACCATTCAGCTGAAGCTACACCTCCCAGCAAGTGTGTGTTTGTCTCAAGACATTTTAACTAGTTCATGACAAAACTTGTCTATACCACAGTCCATCTGACTACAAAACCTTTGGTCTGAGGCAAATATTATCCTTCATTTTTATGGAAAACTCAAAGATAGTGAGATGAGTGATTTCTCGAGATGATATGATCTCCAGTGCTAAATCTCAAATAGTTTCAAGGTCTCTGTTTGGCCTTAGAGACATTCGCTCACGCCCACATATCCTAGATTTCCAAGAAACCCATAGGTCCTGGACACACCACTGCTAATTAAGCACATAAAACTTAGAGTGTAGGAAATTGGCATTTTCCAAAGTTAGATATGTTCTCTGCTTTTCACATATGACCCACTAGTCCCTAGCTAGATACTTTATTATAACTCCTTTTTATAGTTTTTGTTTTTGTTTTTGTTTTTTTAAACACAAGGAAGTCATCAACACACTCTAGCCAAGCTTCTACAATTCCCAAGGTCATCCTTTCTGATCTGGTTTTGTGCACTGAACCTCTTAAATACTTTTGCATGCTTTATAGTGTATTCATGGCATGATAACAAACTAAAATATTTAAAAGGAAATTGCTGCCTTTTTCTTCCTCAAAAAGAAACATTCCTGGCTTACAACTCTCGGTGGACCATAAATATCTTCTAGGCCAGCTGTACCAGTACCTGTTGGAAATCCTTCTTATATTAACTGTAACTAAGGAACTTATAGAATATTCCCTTTTCCCTGAAATGAAACCTTGTTTCTGCACCATCTTTTTCCTTTAAAAGAATTTTGGTTCTTTTTAGATAACTCTTCAGAGATTTTGAAGAGGAATGTGCACAGTTGGGTCAGATCCATGTATGAACCTTCAACTAGGTTCTTCAGTAATCTTGGCCACATTAGTTTTTATGAAGACTGAAGCTGACTTTACTTTTAGCTATCTGAAATAAGCAACCATACTTGTTTTCTTAAGCCGTTTTCCATCTACATGATGGGTCTACCATTTACCTTCCTTCCCTGGGGCACTGGTGTAGTTTCTTTGTTCACGTCTCATCTCGAAATCAAGAGCATGAGGAGCTTGGGGGATTTTATTTATTAGTGATCCAGTATATAGCTGAATTCAACTTATTAAGGAAAAAGTTAGGGGTGATATTCTTAAATGCAGAGGGGAATTATGGTGTGGTTATGAATTCAGCATGCTGATGAGGTCTTGCATCCAATAAAGTACAGGGTAGGGCAGTGAGTACATTTACTTTCTAGAATAGGAAAACTGAGGCACAGAGAAACCTAGTAACATTTTCAAGGTCACACACACACACACACACACACACACACACAGAGTAAAACAGGCAGAGGATTCATACTGCTCAGTTCTCTTTCACTCCATTGCCTCTGTGAACTCCCAGAAGTGTTTTAATCACCTTTGTCTTCCCTACCTCTTCACACCCGATAAATCCCGCTACCTGATGGAGTAGGTTCTTGAAAAATGTTTGCTGAACTGAATCTGTTACTCCCCTGACCCTCTGAATTCAGAGACTAGCTCTCTCATTTCTCAGCTCTGTGGCTTTTCTTTATCAGCTGCAAATTCCTCCGTTAGTTTTTGGGGTACTACCTTCCTTCCTGTCAAAATCCCCCCTCAGGAAAGAAACTGCATCTTCATTGTAACAAAGTAATTCACATTGTTCCCTTCCCAGAGATGACAAAGTATTTTATAAACTAACAAAGCCTGTTGGGAAAAGAGCAGGATTTTGAAGCTGGAATATCAGAACTTAGTCTAGAGGTATGTGGGACTTTGTTGTTAACTCCAGAATCCAATCACAAAGCCCAGCTCTGGACCTTGTACTCATTTCTGGAATCTACCTGTAATTAGTTTGAAACTTGGCCCCTGAGACCTGAGAGCCCCACCAGCACTCTCTTAGATAAATCAATCCAAGATAGAATAATCCTCATGCACCTTCATATTATGGAATTGTGTCAATACCCTGCCAAGAAAATAATAGATATTTCTCTCTTATTCCACTGTAGGCTCAAAAATACTGTTATCTGTATCATAGTTTCCAAATTACCTCAGAGTGTGTGTCTATAAAACTTGTATAACTGACCTATTTCATTTTAGAAAATTCATGCCTGGGAAATAATTTAAATGTCAAATAATAGAGGGATATATTTTAATTGTATGTATTCACATATGTGGATGAGTGCTTTAAAATAATTTTGATGATGTAAAACATTGAGATTATAATATTGAATGAAAATAGTGGCATGTAAATCAAGAATAGAATAGAAACATATACTTCTGGTAATTAAAAGGTATTGTGACTGGGTAACAGAATCGTAGGTCTGTTCCTTTTCTTTCTTCATACCCTTTGGCATTTTTCCCAAACTTTATATAGTGAACGTTCAAAATTCTGTAACTTAAATAAAATATTAGGGGTAGTTTTTTTATAAGCAGACTTTGTGTTCTTTTAGACTCATTGACAAAGACCAACAGTTATGGGGGGCTGGCTGGTGAAAGAGACTTAAATTTTGGTGAATCCTTCATGAGAGATGCTCGTATGTGACTGATCACTTGAGCAGCAATACCCAGAGAAAGGGCCTTTGTTAGTAAAAAATACTATTTAGGATCACATTTCCCTGAGTTCCCACCCAGAGAGTTGCAGGAAAGGATACATTAGATATAACGCTCCAAAGCCTCCTGCTCCCTAGTCACTTTGTCTTGTCTCAGGTTTCTTCTCCATCACCAAGTCATCTCCTACCATTTCTGAGGTCCATGAGTGGGCCATAATTAATTTCACAGTTACCAACTTGACTATACAAGAATGAAATACACTTTAATCCCAAATTTGGATTTAATTTGTGGCCCTGAGAACAGACCATTTCATCAGCCCAGGGCCAGGTTTTGCTCAGCAAATTCAGCACTGTCTCAGTGAGTTCAAACCTATAATTCAGCCCTATTCTGGTTTACAGCCTCTCAGTTCAGCATTCTGCTCTCTGGGACCACTGTCAGCCACATGTCATTTGGGGAGGGCAGGGGTTATGCAGTTCTTGGCTGTTATTTCTTTGGCGTCTGGTGTCTAAGTAATTTGCCTTTCCTGGTCCTTGGGTGTATCCTTGGTCCATGCCGATACCCATAAGCAGGGCAGTTAGTTGTCCACTGAGGGTTGGTGATCATGGTTCCTGCCTCCCTGAGGTGTCCATGGTCCTGAAAAAGCCTCTGCATACAGCACATGAAGAGCACTGACTCTGTGCCCTTTGCCACCTTTTCAGCATTCTTCTCATGGGCACAGGAAAGTTCTTCTTTTCTTCCATGCTTTCCTGAGACCTGCAGGAGACTTAGGACTCCCTGGTAGACACTCGTGTTGTTGATACAACACTTCATCATTTTCTTTGCAGAGAAATGTGCTACCAGAGTTGATGATGAGAAGAGCAGAGTGCAGCTACACTCTGTCTTGGAGTCCCAACCCAAAGGGGAGGTTTCCGGCAAGTCACTTGTGGAAGGCAGAATGACTGCCTCCTAAGGGTGTCCGTGGCTTGATCTCCAGAACCTGTAAACATGTTACGTGGCAAAGAATTAAGGTAGTAGATAGAATTAAAGTGGCTGCTAGCTGGTTTTAAAAGAGGAAGATTATCCTGAATTCTCCTGAGTAGACCCAGTATAATCACAAGAGTCCTTACACATAGACAAGGGAGGCAGAAGAGTCAGTGTCAAAGTGATGCAGCCAGAGAAAGACTCAATCGGTCATTGCTGGCTTCAAAGGTCAAAGTGGGCCATGAAGCAAGGAATGCAGCCGGTATCTAGAGGATGGAAAAGGCGAGAAAACAAATTTTTCCCCTTGGCCTCCCAGAAAAGAATGCAGACCTGCAGACCTCTTGATTTTTGCCTGTTGAGAGCTGCCTTGGACCTCTGACTTCCAGAACTATAAGATAGTAAACCCATGATGTTTAAAGCCACCAAGTTTGTGGAAATTTGTTATAGTACAAATATCAAATTAATGTATCTTCAAACTTCAGGATTCAGCCCGGGGTTTGGAAGAAGGGCAAGGGAAGAGCCTATTGCCCTAGGTTGTGCTTATGAGCTTTCTCTCTCATTCTGTCACTCTGTCTCTCAGTTGCTTTCTCTCTCTTAAGTTCTGTCTCTTCTCCAGTTTGAAAAATCTTTTTTTCAAGTCCAAGGATGGGCAGGTAGAGCTATGCAGGCTCCTTATCCCTGCACGAATCTTTTCTCTCTCACGCTGGGCAGGGCCTTTTGCACTTAGAAGTCATGTTGGTGAGTGCAGGAGACTAGTGCTAAGCAGTAGTTATACTTCCAGTTAGCCAGAAGAGAGGATCAAGAGGGAAATGGCACACCGGTGATTACTTTGAAAGAGTAGCCTGCCTTATGTGGATAAGAAATGAGCCACAGTAACCACACAGTAGAAACCACTGAGTCCCATGGGGCAGTCCACTATGATGAAGGGTATTAGAGGTTCGGGGAAGTGACCACCTTCCTTCTCTCCATAGAGGTTCACGTCCTGGCTCTATTGCTAATGAGACCTTGGTCATTTCCCTGCATCTGGGGCTCAGTTTCCCTTTCCTCAAACTGAGAGGCATTCATCTCATCTCGGTCACCTCTAAGCACACGTTCAGCTCTGATACTTTGTGATTCTATGACACTAACTAGTTCAATTGAGAAAGAACCACTTACCCTGAGGACTCCCTCCCTTTGATTTCTGCATGGAGGCCACATTAGCATAGCAAAAAAGGATATTGACACTGCAGTTGACTTTTAAAATTCACCGAGAAGGGGAGATAAAATGAAAACACACCAGATGGAATGTGAGCTCCCTACTATTTTCAAAACTTAGATACTTCCACTAAATGTTGGCACAAACTTAAAATTAAATATCATGGTGAATGCTATTTACAGTCTTCAAAGCGACAACAATAGTCCCTTTACAAAGGGAGGGCTATGAAAAGGTTGATTCTATAACTTTAGGAATTTTATTTTATGGAAATATTAAGGAAATAATTAGCTGGATATAAAAATAACAGGGAGGGGAAGTCATGCAGACAATTGAGACACAGTAGGATTCCACCACTGACTGACTGGGGCCTCCGGGAACTGAGTCCTGAGAAGCACTGTGAATTTGGCTCTTCATCTCATGAAGATGCACTAAATAAATTTTCCCTGTCTTTAATTTTTAGGGATCCTCCATGCTGGGCTTCTCTTTTTAAATTATTATTATTATGTTATGTTAGTCACCATGCAGTACATCATTAGTTTTTGATGTAGTGTTCCGTGATTCATTGTTTACGTATAGCACCCAGTGCTCCGTGCCATACATGCCTCCTTAATACCCATCACTGGGCTCACCCATCCTCCCCGCCTCCTCCTCTCTACAACCCTCAGTTTATTTCCCAGAGTCCATAGACTCTCATGGTTCATGCTGTGGTTCTAGATCTATTTGGGGTTACAGACCCCTTTGAGAGTCCTGCTGAAAGCTGGAAACTCCCTAGCTAGGACAAATTCTAAATATTTGCACAGACATTGTAAAGATTTACATTTAATGTTACAATTTTTTAAAAAATCCTGGGTTAAGAATATCCAACTTGAAGTAGAGAAGAATGTTCTCAACATCTAGGAAATTAGGGGCTCCTGCGTCACTCAGTCGATTGAGTGTTCAGCTCTTGGTTTTGGTTCTGGTCATGATCTCAGGCTCATGGGATTGAGCCCTGCATCAAGCAGTGTGGAGTCTGCTTAAGTTTCTGTCTCCCCCTACTCCTCCCTCTCACTTGTTCATTCATTCTCTCTCATTCATTTAAAAGAAATCTTTTTAAAAATCCAGGAAATTAGAAAAAATTATTTTGTACAAGAAGTTTTATACACACATATGCATGTATGTGTATGTACACAGGCATATACATGGTCACACATAATCAAGGATTTGAGGCTCACTGTGTCCACTCAAGACCCAGCTGTCTCTATGTGAGAGCATTTGACTGTTGAGGTATTCTCTTATAGAGCAAATGTCAGAATATGGAAGGTGGAGGAGAGGGTCTTTTGAAAAGGAAATATTCACTGGACCTATGGCAGTGACCTTCATCGGGGAGCCCATAATTGCACACATCTGATGGTTGACTCTCTCAGCTTTCCTTTAATGAAAAGTCCAGTCCCAGAGTCAGGTAGTAGCTTTCTAAAAAACAGGACATACAATTTTCCACAAAGGATTAGGACTTGCACTTTTATTTGTTAATTGACTTGATTTCTGATGTGTGATGATTATGTAACACCAAAGTACAGAAAACAATAATCTTGAAATTTACCAATCATAAATTTTTTTGAAGTGTTAAGTAGTCTTTAAATAAGTTGTAAAAATAGGAATTTGTTTGTCCTTCTGTCAGTGGAAGAAGTTACATATTCGGTTTTTCTATTCTCTAATATGCTCTACCTGATTATTTTTTAAGTGCTAAATGACTCGGGCTGTGGCTCTATAATATCAAAAAGATAGTTTGAAATTCAAAATTTTTGAAGAATCATGGAGCCAGTTGATTCCAAAGTAGTTGAAAAAGGTGATTTTCTGAAAAGAAAATCTGTTCACAGCTGCTCTCATTTTTTCAACTTCAGTTAACGTTTTATATGCAGTGGTCTCATTCGTCCTGCACGTATTCACCAAAGGCGTACTCCTTGGGAGACTCTAGGACAGGTTGATCCAGACATTTGAATTCAGCTGATGCGTTGCTCAAACTTAATGCATCTCAAAAGAAAATGCGTCCCCTTCTCCCATAAAATATCTCCCTCTTCTAGCCATTCATACTGTTGGCATCCACCTTCTGGACAAGCCCAGCTAGAAAATCTCGTTCATTTCTAGCTCATTCCTTTTTTTTTTTTTTTTAAGATTTTATTTATTTATTTGACAGAGATCACAAGTAGGCAGAGAGGCAGGCAGAGAGAGAGAGGAGGAAGCAGGCTCCCTGCTGAGCAGAGAGCCCAATCCAGGGCTCTGTCCCAGGACCATGATCCCAGGATCATGACCCGAGCTGAAGGCAGAGGCTTTAACTCACAGAGCCACCAGGCGCCCCTCATTTCCAGCTAATTCTTGAAGTCTATCCCCTATATACTGTTGTTCATCATGTTCTATTAACTTTTCCTGCCCAACACCTCTTATAGTTATTCTTATTCTTGGGTAGGCAGAATTCCTGGGATTCTCCTATCCAGAAGTTTTCTGGGGGCTTTCTCAGAGCTTTCAAATCATGTCTCCAGTGTACCTCTCTCTTGATTGTGGGTGAAATTAGAAGAAATCTTATAATTCTGTCAACTATTTTTTTTTTTCAATCTCTTTCTGAAGGTTGGGCTGGAAGGTTTTGTTTTGCTTTTTCTTAAGATTTGATTGTTTATTTTAGAGAGAAAAAGAGAGAGTGAGTAGGAGTTGGGGGGGGGCAAAGATAGAGGAACAAAGAATCTTAAGTAGACTCCATGCTGAGCAGGGAGGCTGACATGGGGCTTGATCTCACAACCCTGAGATCATGACCCTTGAGCTGAAATCTAGAGTCAGATGCTTAACTGACTGCCCCATCCAGGTGCACCAGGGTCGGAGATTTTAATGCAACTCCAAATCACACCAAAATTATCTTCTATGTGTTTCTTTCTCTTCCTCCTTCCCATTTATTTCTACTTTCCTTTTTCCTACCAGCTACTTTTGAATATTATGACATGGGTTTATACTTGATTCCCAATTTAGGGGTTCTGTTAAATTTGCCCTAGATTTCATCATTATTTTGTGGCCGTTATTATTAATTTTATTAGTTGTTGGGGAATATTCCTTCTGTATTCTTTCACCATTATAATGATGAAGCAGCATTCTTTGTATCATTTCTTTCCTCTCCTCATTCTTTTCCTCTTTCTTCAAACCCTCACCTGCTGGTATCTTTTGGACTTTGTTCCAGCCATTCCCACTTATTCCACATGAACTGGCAGATTACTTTTCCCTAAATTCAAATCCTGGCTTCCCAGTGTTTGGACAAGTCCAGAGTTCCTGACCTATACTTTCAAGATTCTTTGAAATCAAACTTTGCCCCCTCATCCAACCTGTCTCTTGCACTGGCTCAATCAGACTGCTATCTTTATGGGCCCAGTAGGGGACTAAATCATTTCCACTTCTGTGCTGTTGGACTGCTACCTCCAATGACTCTAAAAGCTCTTGCCTCAACCAATGCCCTGTCCAAACTTTATTTTTTAAAAAGATTTTATTTATTTGAGAGAGAAAGAAAAAAAGAGAGAGACCATGAGATGGGGGAAGGTCAGAGGAAGAAGCAGATTCTCTGCTGAGCAGGGAGCCTGATGCAGGACTTGATCCTGGAACTCCAAGACTATGACCTGAGCCAAAGGCAGTTGATTAACCAACTGAGCCACCCAAGCACCTGCCCTGTCTAAACTTCAAAGATATTTCCTGACTACTGCAGCCCACAATAATCTTCTCTATATCTTATTACTTATATACTTAAGCACTTAGATTCTCAGAATAACAAAGCTGAAAGACTCCAGAATAATATACTACAGTTTAGAAATGGAGAAACCATGTCCAGAGGAGTTAATGATAATAATAGTGACCATTTTTTGCTCTTACTGTGTGCCAGGCCCTAGGTTAGAAACTTCCCATATTTTTATAACAACAGTGTTTATTCAGATATAATTAAAATACCATATAGTTTACCCATTAAAATGTACAATTAAATGGTTTTAAGTGCATTCACAGAATATGCAGTCATCACTGTTTAATTTCAGAACATGTTATCACCCCCAAAAGAAACTCCATTACCAAAGGCAGTGACTCCCCGTTCCTCCCTTCCCCCAGCTCCTGGCAATTAGTAATCTATTTGCTGACTGCGAATATTTCACATAAATGGACATTGTACATTATGTGGTCCTTTATGACCTACCTCTTTCCACTTACCATCACATTTTCAAGGTTCATACATCATGTAGCATGAATCAGTACTCCATTTCTTTTTATTGCCAAATAATATTCTGTTATATGACAGTACCAAATTTTGCTTATTTATTCATCAATTATGGCCATTTGGGTTGATTTTTACTTTTTTATGAATAGGGCTGCTTATAAATAATGCTGCCATGAATGCTGATACTCATGTACAAGTGTTTTCATTTCCCTTGGGTATATACTCAGGAATAGAGTTGCTGGGTCATATGGCCTCTCTATGTTTAACCTAAAGCATCAATACCATTTTACATCCCTAGCAGCATGAGGGCATGAGGATTTCAATTTCTTTATTTCCTCACCAATATTTGTTATTTTCTAACTTTTTAGTTATAGTCATCCTAGTGGGTATGAGATGCTATCACATTGTGGATATGAGGCATCTCTCATCCAGGATGGCTAATGATGTTGAGCATCTTTGCATATGCTTCTTAACCATTTGCATAACTTCTTGGGAGAAATGTCTATTTTGAGCCATTTTAATTGGGTCACAGGTAATTTTATTACCAAGTTATAAGAAGAATCTTCCATATTTAGGGGCACCTGGGTGGCTCAGTGGGTTAAAGCCTCTGCCTTTGGCTCGGGTCATGGTCCCAGGGTCCTGGGATTGAGCCCTGAATCAGGCTCTCTGCTCAGTGGGGAGCCTGCTTTCCCGCCACTCCACCTGCTTCTCTGCCTACTTGTGATCTCTGCCTACCAAAAAAATAAATAAAATCTTTAAAAAAAAAAATCTTCCATATTTAACTCATTTAATCCTTGTGCTTCTTTCTGGGATTGGCAGATTTACCTTTATTTTGTAGGTGAAGCAATTAAAGGTCAAAGATGTTCACTCATTTGTCCAGAGTAGCATAGATGACAATGGCAGGCTAGGACTGAACCTCTGGATTTCTGCCTCTGAGGCTAGGATATTTCCTAATATTGTGCCCATTTGTATATTTCACCATTTCACTTAAAAACTAAAACAATGAAGAGTAAGGATAACAATAAAACTATTAGTAAATTCCAAAAGACAGTGTAGAAATGGACAGACTTAGTACCATTAAGGAAAACAGGGTTAAATGAGAAAATCAAAAGATTAGGGACAGTGAAAGATGTCATTAACCAACAGAGCAGGAAGCAAATGTTTTCTTCTCCGAGTCATGTCAGTCACACACTTGAGGGAAAAACAACAAACCTCGGTATGATCACATCAAGGAAGGACTGCACAGATTCCAAAAATTGGGCCTAAGGCAGAAGCCACCCCTAGGCTTGACAAATACATGGTACATAAGGAGTGAGCAATTCAAGCACAGGTAGATGGCTTAGTGCAAGGTGGTGCTGGGGACGGCACCTGGGGGAAGTCTAAGCGGGGACAAGGGAAGGAGAGACATTTGGTTTGCTCTAAATGTATAAACCCAAGCATCCCTATGTGCCAGTGTTCTAGGTACTGCAGGCCTTTCTTCTGTTAACTTTGATTTCATCAAGGAGCTAATATATCATGTGGCTGAAGGACCATGTCACTGCCCCTGTTCTGCTCTCCAGCCTACACGGTTGCTTGAAGGAACCATTCACTGGAACAACCTAGAAACTCACTGTTCTCATGCCCTGCAGGGCTAGTTTGGGACTAGAGCTATTGGGAGCCTGTTCGTTAAGTCACTGTCACTATCTGGACCTCTACATTTAAGGTCTGAGACTACCTAGGGAGGGGAATCCAATAGGTATCATCTTGTATTATTCCTGTTACTGTGCTAGATAAAGGTGAAGGGCAGGTACAAGGTCTCCCACTGAGCCTCTATTCTGCCTTCTTGGTGCCTACCTCAGGGGTTACAAACTATAGTGAGTGAACCAATGGCTTGGTTTCATAAATAATGCTTTATTAGAAGACAGCCATGCTCATTTTTTCACATATGGCCTGCAAAGCCTAAAATATCTACCATTTGGATCTTTATAGGAAAAGTGCTTCCTGGCCTGGCATCGTACTGGGCCCACAACAGCTGACTCTTATACCCTCCATTGCCTTGTATACTTCCAATGTCACCTAACTGGCAAAGAGCTATCAGGAGCCAAATTTTTATTAGTTCCACTGAGATGTTCTTTCCCTCGGTGAGGGTTACTTGATGCTCAAGGCTGATGCTAGCAGAAGCCACAGTACCATTTTTTTCTTTAAATGGTTAAAATGTTTCTTGCCTGCCTACGCCAGGTATGTCAGCCTACCGCTACCCATTATCTGCCTACTCAGATGAGATCATTTTCCATTTGTGAAAATGTCTGAGAAGTTCAGTATTTCACTTGCATCATGTCATATGCCCACATGTGCCTCTGTCACGTCAGCTCTTACTTCTGAAGTTCATTGTTAGTGGAAGAGCAAAACACGGAAAAACTATGTCACTTGCCCAAGGTCCCACTTTGAATCATGCTTGCAGTCTAAATCCAGGCCCAGAAAAAAAAAAAAAACAAAAAACATGAATAGGTAAGGTTGTTGTAAAGCCAAATGGGATGTGGCTTTGGAATGGGAAGATGGTAGCAAGGACTCTGGGGACAGACCTAGGGACAAAACTTTCTGCTGATACCCAGTATCATTCCTTGGAATCTCAATCTCCTCGCTGACAAAATGAGGCTAAAAATATTTTCTGGGCCATGGTATAGTTTGAAGGATTCCATCTGACAGCATGCATTAATTGCCTAGCAGACGACCTGGCATGTGATGCTCAGTAAATGCTAGTACCCGTTGTTGTTGCTGTTACTATTATTATTTTACTACTGTAAGTAAGAGATCAGTGTCTGAACTTGAGCTCATGGCTCTTCATTCCGTGTCTGGAGTTAAAGGTCAAATGCCCACGGAAGAAAGAGACCATAAATGATTAAAATCGGCTGGGAGTAAGATAACAAAATCTGTGGAGTGTATTTATTATTTAAAAGATGCAGCTGCATGTTCCTTTCTGGTTCATTCTTGCCAAGCAGGAATATAAGATGAAAACTGCCAGATCTAATAATTATTCCTGGAAGTCTTCCTTTTGAACACCGGAAAACAATTTCCATTAAAAAAACAAAATTATGTATGATGGGGCACCTGGATAGCTCAGTCAGTTCAGGAGCTGACTCTTGATTTTTGGCTCAGGTCATGGTCTTGGGGTTGTGAGATGGAGCCGCATGTTGGGCTCCATGCTCAGCAGGGAGTGTGCTTGAGATTCTCTCTCTTTCCCTCCCTTCCCCCCCCCAACATTCTATCTCTCTAACATAAATAAATAAACCTTTTAAAAATATGCATGGCAAAATACTACCAGATCTGAAGGTTACATCTGCTTTGCAACTTCTTGTATGAAGGCAGCAAAACCTTCCCTAGGGAAGAACGTTCCTGGGAAGCTCTGCTCATATTTGCTCACATCTAAAGATGGTTTCACTATCTTACTTGAGCATCCAGCAAATATTTGTCAAATAATCCTCATGTGCCAAGCACTGAACTAAGCATTTCGAGATGATCCAGAATCCCTGACTGTGAGAGCTTCACAACTAGTGGAAGGACCAACATGTCATAACGTAATTATGTTATAGTAATCAATGAATATTTTCAAAGTATATGCACCTGCCCCAGAGGGAGCAGGAACAGGAACAGGAAGGGCATTCTACAAGAGGGGACATTTTCATTGAGTCTTGTACGAGGAGTAAGTGTTCGCTAGACCACTAAGGGAGGGAGTAACGGAAGCCACTTAGGCTTTCGTTTGTGCAATATGGTAGCCACTTGCCACATATACCATGTGGTGGATTTGATTGAAATTGAATTAGACATTTGGATCCTTGGTTGTACAAGGCACATTTCAAGTGCTCAGTAGCCACATGTGTTTAAGAGCTCCCTCATAGTGCAGAATTAGATCACTCTCCCCCGCCCCCCGTGGAAGATTCTGTTGGATGGTGTTGATCTATGGTGTCAGTGAAGAAACAGATACCCCAGGACTCTAGCAAGTTCACAATACTACAAGTTTTGGGGTGTTGCTGGAATGAAAGGTGAGCAGAAGGCAGAGCAAGATGAGGTGTATGTGGCATTTCACTGTTGTTCTTCTCATCGTTGACTCATCGTTGACTGTGCTTGATCCAGGACGCCATCATTTACCCACCCTCCCGACCACTGCCAACATAGTTCTGGCTTCTTTTCTTTACAGCTGACATGCACACAAATACATTACACAGTCCTAAAAAAAGCAACATTACGCTTGTCTGTGTTCCAGGTTTCTGCAAGGATGGCATACTCCTATTCTTGCCTTAGATACAGCCTGTGAATATTAAATATTTTAATGATTTTTTTTTCACAGTGACAAAAACTATAAAAGGAAAACAGACTTAAATTTATTTTCATAACATGCTGGTCCACATTGCTGAACCGTATTTGGAAGCCTATGAGATTATTGCTATGGCTATGTATTGAGCATTATTAAAATTATTCACTGTATTTTCATGTCATCATTTCATTGTCTCTGCTTGTAAGATATTTAAAAATACAGGATGAACTTTAATTTAGTGCTCATGAAAAGAATGAAAGATTTATACTAACACATTGTTAATTTAATTTGAGTTGTATGTGGTGATTGATAAACATTAACCACTTTTTTCAAATTGTTCTGATGATTTTGCTTATGTTGGATTGATCTCAGTTAAACAAAGGATGCAATTTGAGGCTTAATTTGGGGTTTAATTTCTTTGCAATTGGTAGTTTGTATTTCCTTTTGGATAATGCCTTTTTGCCCTTCATAGCTCATTTACGTATTATTTCATTTCCTCTTGAGAAATCTATTCATCCACCATATAGATATTTACCCCTTTACTGGGCCAGGCTCTGTACTCGAGATACAGCAAAGAAGACAGTCAGATCTTCTGCTCTCATGGAGCTGACACACTAGTGGGGGAGGGATGACCAGTCCCACAAATATAACTGAGCATATACAGAGTAAACTTACAGATTTTGACTCATAATGTGAAGACAATAAAACAAAGTAACATATCTGATAGAAAAAGAAGAGAGAGCAGTTCTTTATCCGCTATAGTCAGAAAATTTCTCTCTGATGAGTTGACTTTGAATTGACTTATGAATGATGTGCCAGTGGCAGCCATGTAAGCATCCTGAGGAAGAATATTCCAGGCCAGTACAGAGGCTCTGAGGGGAGAAAGATTTAGCTGTGCTGGTTAAGTAGGAAAACAGGCATTGTAATTAGAGTATGAAGAGGTGAGAAGGTACCAGACCTTACAAACATTTTAAGCTCCAGTAAGGACTTGAGCAGGTTTTGAACACAGGAATGATGGGCTGTGATTAGTACCTGTAAAAGGATATTACTGTATGGAGGAGAATGGAAGCTGGTGGTCAAAAGTGAAATCGGGGTGTCCCACTAAGAAATGTTGGTGACAATGGCTTGTCCATACCTGGTAGTAGTGGTAGTAGTAGAGAAGCGTGTCAATTCTAGAAATACTTTTGTGGTGAGTTGACACAACTTATTGGTAGGTTCTAGCTGTGACCCCAGTTACTGCTCTAGGGAAGATGGGCATGTAGGAGGAAGGGACAAATTTATTAGAGATGTCTAAGTGCTTTGTGCCCCAGTAAGCAAAGTCATATTTGGCTATATCTTCCTTTTCACCTTCCTTTGTGATTTCAAAGTGGAAGAAGTGTTTGCTCTGCTTTGAAGAAAAGTGGTGACCTGTGCTGTTTTCTACTGTTACCATTCATTTGCTCCGCAGAAATTAATAGAGTCCTCATTAAGTATTAGGCATTATGTCAAGCACCAAGACTACAATGGTTCCTGCCCACATGGAGGTTTCAATCTAGTGGGAGAAACCTTTCACAAGTGAGTCCACACTGATCTGTGTTCCATACTAAGGAAAAGTTTGACTGCAACAATATGGATGTGTTGAACCAGAGAACTCTTGGTTGTGAGATGGGGCTGTGGACAGCATCCCTTTCTCCACCCACTAGAGGCCAATAGCATCTCCTACCAAGTTGTGACGACCAAAAATGTCTCCTGACATTGTCAAATATTCCTGGGCGGGGGGTGGGGCATTGGTGAGAATTGTCCTCAGTTGAGAACTCATGCCCTAATTCCAGTTCCTGTTGCCTGATGACAGGAAGCAGTAGGAGCACTATTACAGGCAAATTCAGAAGCCTATTCTCCTTACCCACTAGGTCTGAGAGGGTTTGGTGTTTTTTTTTTTTTTTTTTTTTTTTTGCCTCTTAGTGATGGAGCCAAACTTGCAATATGTGAAGTCTTCGTGTAACATTTCAGGTGGAACCAGTCTCCTTTTGATTCTTTATTCAGTCGGGTTGAGCACAGGAAGTGTGGCAATGCATGTTATTAGCAGTCTGGGAAGTCAGGAGAGAGCCAAATGACTTATTTTAAGTCAAGATACACCAATTTGGATCAATTTGCAGTGCCCTGAAAATATGAGGTATTGAAAGACATTTTCATCTTTCACAGTCCGAAAATGTTATAACAGCACTACTGTAATATGCTGCATTTTGGAGGTTAGTTCTACCAAATTCATATGTTCAGTCTTATGAAGAAGTGTCTAGCTTTGACTTAGTCCATTTCCACAGCCCCCTCATCTTCAAAGTGTGGTGCTGATTAATTCTACACTTGAGCTGAGGAGCAGATTATAGAACAAAAACAGCTCCATGGACAAAGAAGACCACCACTCTGCTTTGCAACGCCAATTAGCAACAGTGGTGACTAGTCCTGATGATGATGGTGCTAATGCTTACTAAGTGAAGTGAAAGTTATATACTAGACATTGTGAACATTGCTTAATGTGTTATATTTCTTTAATGCTAGTAATCCTATAGTCATTGCTGTCTTTACCATTTTGTATGTGGTAGATTGAGGTTCCATCAGTGCCTTGCCTAGCCGATCAGTTACATGGCTGGGATTCAAACATCTCAGTGTGTCTTCAGAATCCATTCTTTATTTTTTTTTTAAAGATTTTATTTATTTATTTGACAGATCACAAGTAGATAGAGAGGCAGCCATAGAGAGAGGGGGAAGCAGGCTCCATGCCGAGTGGAGAGCCCGATGCCAGGCTCGATCCCAGGACCCTGAGATCATGACCTGAGCCGAAGGTAGAGGCTTAACCCACTAAGCCACCCAGGCACCCCCAGAATCCATTCTTTCCCTCTTTGTGAAACTGCCTCTACAGGCATTATTAATGGATCATGTTACCCTTTTCCACTGAGTCCAAATGTGGCCTCAGGGTCCTTCTCAACACGGGCCACTGCCATGTGGTCAGAGCTGGTATTTGAGGTCAAACCTACTTGCCTGTCAGTACCTTAATTCTCCTCCCTCAAGCATTAAGCTGTAAATTCTGAGATAGAACAGGGAGATACAGTCAATACATGTGAGTTAACATCCAGTGAACCTGTGAGGAAGGGGAAACATGGTTGAAATGTATCTTATAAGTAACAATCCAGGCTCCCCGAACTTTAATCAATAGAACTATTATTTTCCTGCTTACTCATTTCTTTCTTAATTTTGTAAAGGCAGATAGAACATCCTTTCTGCAAATGTGGTTTTCAGCAGACTTGTGGTATTGTCACATTGGTGGTCTTAGTCTTTCAATTTTGGAGACATCCCTAAATTTCTCCATTAGTAGAGATACCTTTGAGGATCAGTCCTGGGGATGTGTTTTTTCCAGATTAGAGTGTACAAAATCCAATTTGCCTTCGTGCACTGATTCAGTTCATCTTACATTCTTTGCTGTTTGGGTTGCAAAGCGTCCTTCCCAATAGTCTAAAACCTGGAGGCTAGAGGGAGATTTTCTTCCTCTTATTCTGACCATTTTGCTCTTTATTAGACCATTCATGGGTAGAGTGAGACTGGGCTGTGTCACCAGTACACACCTCAAAGCCTGAGATTGATTCTTTGTGCTACTAGTAAATATACCAATGGAAGAGTTAGCTTACCTTTCCCTGTGAATGGCCTGTGAGTGTCAGATAAAACAAATGGGCCAGCAACAAGCTTTGGCTGGGTAAAAATGTTAGACCAAAATATGATGGTGCAAAGATAATAATAACACTAACTGACCAGTACAACTGACTATATACTTTGAAATTTTATAGATATAATTTTAAAATACAATATGTTATAATGACTGTGTCTATCAGTGATTCCATTTTTAAAATATGGTCTGAAGACTAGTTTAAAAGTTTCTCTATTTTTTAAATTAAATTAAATTTTTTTTTCAGTGTTCCAAAAATTTTTTTTCAGTGTTCTAAATTAAATTTTTTTTTTAGTGCTCCATGCAATACATGCCCTCCTTAATTACCACCACCAGGCTCACCCAACCCTCCACCCCTCTCCCCTCCAAAATTCTCAGTTTGTTTCTCTGAGTCCACAGTCTCTTATGGCTTGTCTCCCCTTTCAATTTTACCCCACTCACTCCTCCTCTCCATCTGCCAATGTCTTCCATGTTATTCCTTATGCTCCACAAGTAAGTGAAACCATATGATAATTGACTCTCTCTGCTTGACTTATTTCATTCAGCATAATCACTTCCGGTCCCGTCCATCTTGATACAAAAGTTGGGTATTCATCCTTTCTGATGGAGGCATAATACTCCATTGGATATATGGACCATATGTATTTTTAAATGAAATATGAAAATACTCTAAAGGAATCAATGTTTTTGAGATTCCCAGACATGACCAGAGAATATGTTTCATCCTAGATTCAACATTAGGTAATATTTTTATGATTAATGGATAGGTGGTTTATTTCCAATAAAATCTTAATTTCAGCTGGGTTCATTGTTTAAGGATTTCCCATCCCCATCTAAATTATATTGCTAGACATTACGATTTGTTTCCCTTTTGGGTTCCCTGGGTGGCTCAATTGGTTAAGCATCTGCCTTCAGCTCAGTTCATGATCCCAGGGTCCTGGGATAGACCCTGCATCTGACTCCCTGCTCAGGAGGAAGGAGTCTGCTTCTCCCTCTCCCTCTGCCTGTGTGCATGTGCGTGCTCGCTCTTTTTAATAAATGTATGTTTAAAAATCTTAAAAAAAAAAAAAAAAAGGACTTGTTTCCCTTAAAAAAAGTGATAGAACAAGTTCCCTAGCATGAATAAAACCCCAGTTCCACTTAGGTCCACAGCATTGTTTGAAGAATACTACTTTGTTAAGTCTTACTTTTCAAGTCTGGTTTAATTGTCCAGCTCTTGACTCTGCCTCAGTGTAACTGCCATCTAACCTCTTTAACACCAGGGCTCAGGAAAGTGATGACTTTAAATTTACTGTTGTTTCATAGGTTGTTAATGACCAAAAGAGTCTATCAATCTTGCTGACCAGAATTATATTTAACAAAAAAGATGGCCAATTACTGGACTGTTTTGCTGATAGTTATTTTAATCACATTGACTGCCCTTCTTGGGGCAGAGGGCGATTAGGCAGTAGAGACAGAAGACAAGCCATCCTGGCAACGTGGGGCTGATGTTGGGAATTGCACTCCAGAGGGCAATTTGTCAGTTTGCTTAGGAAGTTCAAAACTCACTTTGTTGTATTTAAACACCACTGCCTATTTGACTAGCTACATTCCTTCTGATGATGTGAACATCTGCCAGTTTCTTTCACTCTTCTTCAACTTGCAAATTACAGGGTCACTATTTAGGGTGGACTGAGACGGTAGGCAGCTTCAGATGATAAGGATCTGACTAAATTTGGGGGTGGGACAGTATCTCACCTCAAATCGTCAAAATGACATCGAGCTTGCAAATTTTGCTTTCATCTTTTTTACCTTTAGTTCAGGGGCAGTGCAGTTATCCTATGTCTGCTTTTCAGTGTTTCTTTAAATTTGATAGTCTTTAAAGAGCAGTTATGTTCTATTCAGGAAAATGCAAACAAATCTCTGAGTGCTTATGGATTTCTTGCTCCTCAAATAATTTACTCTAAGGGTGCTTCAAATGGGTCATTCTTCATGGCCCTGTAAAATGACCATGCCTGTAAGACATCCATGAATATTCAGGGTTTTTTTATGGTTTTATTTTTTTTAATATTTTATAAACATATAATATATTTTTATCCCCAGGGGTACAGGTCTGTGAATCGCCAGGTTTATACACTTCACAGCACTCACCATAGCACATACCCTCCCCAATGGCCATAACCCCACTCCCCTTCTCCCAGCCCCCCATCCCCCAGCAACCCTCAGTTTGTTTTATGAGATTAGGAGTCACTTATGGTTTGTCTCCTTCCCAATCCCATCTTGTTTCATTCATTCCTCTCCTACCCCTATAACCCCCCAATGTTGCATCTCCACTTCCTCATATCAGAGAGATCATATGATAGTTATCTTTCTCCACTTGACTTATTTTGCTAAGCATGATACCCTCTAGTTCTATCCACATCATCGCAAATGGCAAGATTTCATTTCTTTTGATGACTTCATAGTATTCCATTGTGTCTATATACCAAATCTTCTTTATCCATTCATCTGTTGATGGACATCTAGGTTCTTTCCATAATTTGGCTATTGTAGACATTGCTGCTATAAACATTTGGGTGCACGTGCCCCTTCGGATCACGTTTGTATCTTTAGGGTAAATACCCAGTAGTGCAATTGCTGGGTCATAGGGTAGTTCTATTTTCAACATTCTGAGGAACCTCCATGCTATTTTCCAGAGTGGTTGCACCAGCTTGCATTCCCACCAACAGTGTAGGAGGGTTCCCCTTTCTCCGCATCCTTGCCAGCATCTGTCATTTCCTGACTTGTTAATTTTAGCCATTCTGACTGGTGTGAGGTGATATCTCATTGTGGTTTTGATTTGTATTTCCTGATGCCGAGTGATATGGAGCACTTTTTCATGTGTCTGTTGGCCATCTGGATGTCTTCTTTGCAGAAATGTCTGTTCATGTCCTCTGCCCACTTCTTGATTGGATTATTTGTTCTTTGGGTGTTGAGTTTGCTAAGTTCTTTACAAATTTTGGACACTAGCCCTTTATCTGATATGTCGTTTGCAAATATCTTCTCCCATTCTGTCAGTTGTCTTTTGGTTTTGTTAACTGATTCCTTTGCTGTGCAAAAGCTTTTGATCTTGATGAAATCCCAATAGTTCATTTTTGCCCTTGCTTCCTTTGCCTTTGGCGATGTTCCTAGGAAGATGTTGCTGCGGTTAAGGTCGAAGAGGTTGCTGCCTGTGTTCTCCTCAAGGATTTTGATGGATTCCTTTCGCACATTGAGGTCCTTCATCCATTTTGAGTCTATTTTTGTGTGCGGTGTAAGGAAATGGTCCAATTTCATTTTTCTGCATGTGGCTGTCCAATTTTTCCAACACCATTTATTGAAGAGGCTGTCCTTTTTCCATTGGACATTCTTTCCTGCTTTGTTGAAGATTAGTTGACCATAGAGTTGAGGGTCTATTTCTGGGCTTTCTATTCTGTTCCATTGATCTGTGTGTCTGTTTTTGTGCCAGTACCATGCTGTCTTGATGATGACAGCTTTTTAATAGAGCTTGAAGTCCAGAATTGTGATACCACCAACTTTGGCTTTCTTTTTCAATATTCCTTTGGCTGTTCGAGGTCTTTTCTGGTTCCATATAAATTTTAGGATTATTTGTTCCATTTCTTTGAAGAAAATGGATGGTACTTTGATAGGAATTGCATTAAATGTGTAGATTGCTTTAGGTAGCATAGACATTTTCACAATATTTATTCTTCCAATCCAGGAGCATGGAACATTTTTCCATTTCTTTGTGTCTTCCTCAATTTCTTTCATGAGTACTTTATAGTTTTCTGAGTATAGATTCTTAGCCTCTTTGGATAGGTTTATTCCTAGGTATCTTATGGTTTTGGGTGCAATTGTATTTGGGATTGACTCCTTGATTTCTCTTTCTTCTGTCTTGTTGGTGTAGAGAAATGGAACTGATTTCTGTGCATTGATTTTATATCCTGACACTTTACTGAATTCCTGTACAAGTTCTAGCAGTTTGGGAGTGGAGTCTTTTGTGTTTTCCACATAAAGTATCATATCATCTGTGAAGAGTGATAGTTTGACTTCTTCTTTGCCGATTTGGATGCCTTTAATTTCCTTCTGTTGTCTGATTGCTGAGGCTAGGACTTCTAGTTCTATGTTGAATAGCACTGGTGATAATGGATATCCCTGCCGTGTTCCTGACCTTAGCGGAAAAGCTTTCAGTTTTTCTCCATTGAGAATGATATTTGTGGTGGGATTTTGATAGATGGCTTTGATGATATTGAGGTATGTGCCTCTATCCCTGCACTTTGAAGAGTTTTGAGCAGGAAGGGATGATGTACGTTGTCAAATGCTTTTTCAGCATCTATTGAGAGTATCATATGGTTCTTGTTCTTTCTTTTATTAATGTGTTGTATCACACTGATTGATTTGCAGATGTTGAACCAACCTTGCAGCCCTGGAATAAATCCCACTTGGTCGTGGTGAATGATCCTTTTAATGTACTGTTGAATCCTATTGGCTAGTATTTGGTAAGAATTTTTACATCTGTGTTCACCAAGGACATTGGTCTGTAGTTCTCTTTTTTGATGGGATCCTTGTCTGGTTTTTGGGATCAAGGTAATGCTGGCCTCATAAAATGAGTCTGGAAGTTTTCCTTCCATTTCTAATTTTTGGAATAGTTTCAGGAGAATAGGAATTATTTCTTTTTTTAAATGTTTGGTAGAATTCCCCCATCTGGCCCTGGGCTTTTGTTTGTTTGGAGATTTTTGATGACTGTTTCAATCTCCTTACTGTTTATGGGTCTGTTCAGGCTTTCTATTTCTTCCTGGTTCAGTTGTGGTAGTTTATATGTCTCTAGGAATGCATCCATTTCTTCCAGATTGTCAAATTTGTTGGCGTAGAGTTGCTCATAGTATGTTCTTATAATTGTCTATATTTCTTTGGTGTTAGTTGTGATCTCTCCTCTTTCATTCATGATTTTATTTATTTGGGTCCTTTCTCTTTTCTTTTTGATAAGTCTGGCCAAGGGTTTATCAATCTTATTAATTCTTTCAAAGAAGCAGCTCCTAGTTTCATTGATTTGTTCTTTTGTTTTTTTGGTTTCTATTTCATTGATTTCTGCTTTGATCTTTATGATTTCTCTTCTCCTGTTGGGTTTAGGGTTTCTTTCTTGTTCTTTCTCCAGCTCCTTTAGGTGTAGGGTTATGTTGTGTACCTGAGACCTTTCTTGTTTCTTGAGAAAGGCTTGAACCACTATATATTTTCCTCTCAGGACTGCCTTTGTTGTGTCCCACAGATTTTGAACTGTTCTGTTTTCATTATTATTTGTTTCCATGATTTTTTTCAATTCTTCTTTAATTTCCTGGTTGACCCATTCATTCTTTAGTAGGATGCTGTTTAGTATCCATGTATTTGGGTTCTTTCCAAACTTCCTCTTGTGGTTGAGTTCTAGCTTCAGAGCATTGTGGTCTGAAAATATGCAGGGAATGATCCCAATCTTTTGATACCGTTTGAGTCCTGATTTAGGACCGAGGATGTGATCTATTCTGGAGAATGTTCCATGTACACTAGAGAAGAATGTGTATTCTGTTGCTTTGGGATGAAATGTTCTGAATATATCTGGTCCAGTGTGTCATTTAAAGCCTTTATTTCCTTGTTGATCTTTTGCTTGGATGATCTGTCCATTTCAGTGAGGGAAGTGTTAAAATCCCCTACTATTATTGTATTATTGTTGATGTGTTTCTTTGATTTTGTTATTAATTGGTTTATATAGTTGGCTGCTTCCACGTTAGGGGCATAGATATTTAAAATTGTTAGATCTTCTTGTTGGACAGATCCTTTGAGTATGATATAGTGTCCTTCCTCATCTCTTATAGTCTTTGGCTTAAAATCTAATTGATCTGATATAAGGATTGCCAGTCCTGCTTTCTTCTGATGTCCATTAGCATGGTAAATTCTTTTCCACCCCCTCACTTTAAATCTGGAGGTGTCTTTGGGATTAAAATGAGTTTCTTGTAGGCAACATATAGATGGGTTTTGTTTTTTTATCCATTCTGATACCCTGTGTCTTTTGATTGAGGCATTTAGCCCATTAACATTCAGGGTAACTATTAAGAGATATGAATTTAGTGCCATTGTATTGCCTGTAAGGTGACTGTTACTGTATATGGTCTCTGTTCCTTTCTGATCTACTACTTTTAGGCTCTCTCTTTGCTTAGAGGACCCCTTTCAATATTTCCTGTAGAGCTGGTTTGATGTTTGCAAATTCTTTCAGTTTTTGTTTGTCCTGGAAGCTTTTAATTTCTCCTTCTATTTTCAATGATAGCCTAGCTGGATATAGTATTCTTGGCTGCATGTTTTTCTCGTTTAGTCCTCTGAATATATCATGCCAGCTCTTTCTGGCCTGCCAGGTATCTGTGGATAAGTCTGCTGCCAATCTAATATTTTCACCATTGTATGTTACAGACTTCTTTTCCCGGGCTGCTTTCAGGATTTTCTCTTTGTCACCAAGACTTGTAACTTTTACTATTAGGTGACGGGGTGTGGGCCTATTCTTACTGATTTTGAGGGGGGTTCTCTGTACCTCCTGGATTTTGATGCTTGTTTCCTTTGCCATATTGGGGAAATTCTCTCCAATAATTCTCTCCAATATACCTTCTGCTCCCCTCTATCTTTCTTCTTCTTCTGGAATCCCAATTATTCTAATGTTGTTTTGTCTTATGGTGTCACTTATCTCTCAAATTCTCCCCTCATGGTCCAGTAGCTGTTTGTCCCTCTTTTGCTCAGCTTCTTTATTCTCTGTCATTTGGTCTTCTATATTGCTAATTCTTTCTTCTGCCTCATTTATCCTAGCAGTGAGGGCCTCCATTTTTTATTGCACCTCATTAATAGCTTTTTTGATTTCAACTTGGTTAGATTCTAGTTCTTTTATTTCTCCAGAAAGGGCTTTTATATCTCCCGAAAGGGTTTCCCTAATATCTTCCATGCCTTTTTCGAGCCCGGCTAGAACCCTGAGACTCGTCATTCTGAACTCTAGATCTGACATATTACCAATGTCTGTGTTGACTAGGTTCCTAGCCTTCGGTACTGCCTCTTGTTCTTTTTTTTGTGGTGAGTTTTTCCGCCTTGTCATTTTGTCCAGATAAGAGTATATGAAGGAGCAAGTAAAATACTAAAAGGGTGGCAACAATCCCAGGAAAATATGCTTTAACCAAATCAGAAGAGATCACAAATCGTGAGGGGGTGAAAGTGGGTAAAAAGAGGTTCAGAAAGAAAAAAGAAAAGAAAAGAAAATAAACAATTAAAAAAAAGAAAACGAATAAAGAAAAAATATAAAAAAGAAAAAACATATATATTAGATAAACTAGCTTTAAAAATGTTAAAAAAGAAAAGGTTAAAAGTTAAAAAAAATTTTAGCAGAAGAAGAGAAAAAAAAATTGAAAAAGAAGAAAAAATTAAATTAACTGCAAGACTAAAGAATCATGGGGAGAAAGCCATGAGTTCCGTGCTTTGCTTTCTCCTCCTCTGGAATTCTGCTGCTCTCCTTGGTATTGAAACTGCACTCCTTTGTAGGTGAACTTGGTCCTGGCTGGATTTCTTGTTGATCTTCTGGGGGAGGGGCCTGTTGTAGTGATTCTCAAGTGTCTTTGCCCCAGGCGGAATTACACCGCCCTTACCAGGGGTGGGCTGAGTAATCCGCTCAGGTTTGCTTTCAGGAGCTTTTGTTCCCTTGGCACTTTCCATAGAGTTCCGGAGGACGGGGATACAAATCGTGGCCTCCCAGTCTCTGGCCCGGAGGAGCCGCGAGCCCGGGGCCCCACTTCTCAGTGTGCCCTCAGAGAACAGCACCCAATTACTCCCGTCTTACTCCGAGCTCACCGAGCCTGCGACCCATTCAAGGTAACCCCAAGCTGAGAGCTCACTCCTCAGGTCTGTCTCTGTAGCCGGCTTCCCCGTTCTAATACCTGTAAGCTCTGTGACACTCAGACACCCCCCGATCCTTCTGTGACCCTGCGGGACCCGCATGGGCTTCAGCCCGGTTTAGCCTCTGGAGTGATGTCCTTCAGCAGAACAGACTTTTAAAAGTCCTGATTTTGTGCTCCGTTGCTCTGCCGCTTGCCGGGAGCCAGCCCCTCCCCCCACGGTCTATCTTCCCATCGTTTTGGATTCACTTCTCCGCCAGTCCTACCTTTCAGAAAGTGGTTGATTTTCTGTTTCTAGAATTGCTGTTCTTCTTCTCTTCAATCTCCCGTTGGATTTGTAGGTGTTTGCAATCTTTAGATAAGCTATCTAGCTGATCTCCTGCTAGCTGAAGTAGTCTCAGCCTGCTACTTCTCCGCCATCTTGACTCCTCCGAATATTCAGTTTTTAAGGACCCTTTTATTTCATAAGGCAAAGGCACAAATGTAACCCTAGGCTGGTGCCCATAAAGGGATGGCTACTATGGACACCTGCTTCTGGGCCCACGTGGGAAGAGCACAGACCTATTAGATTGTCTCCGATGTTGGGAGAGTGAACAACTTAGGAAGGCCATCCCCTCATATCGGCAGCCTCAATGTCTCTCGTACCTTCTACTCGTTGTACCTGGCAAAATCTTTCCACCAAAGCATGTTCCAACAACTTCTGTCTTTACTAACTCCTTTGCACCTCATGCAGAATGAACTTCCCCTTTTTCCATGTTACACATCTCCTGGTTTATGGTTGGTGCTCTATCACTGGCAAGGTTGCCTCTGGAGACCACACTTGCCTTGTATTGGTCTCCCCAGTTCCTGACATTACAGCTGTCACAGAGTTGGCCCTTGGCCTCAGTTGGACAGCAGGAAGGACGGATTAGTAGTCTTCAGCCCATAGATGTTTAGGCCTCTGGAAAGTGTGTAGGGTCTTGGGAGACTTGGCACGTGTCCCACCATGTTAGGAACCTACCCTTTAAGCGTATACTACTGTTCTTTTGACTTTGTGTTGGAGAAATGCTGAGTGTATGGTTGTGTGATTGCATCAGAGTTGGTGTCTGGCAGCTAATGGAGGGGGCAGGTGTGGATTAACTTAGAGCATAACTTCCCAAAGCATAGTCTCTGGAACCATGACAGGCTGAGACAAAGGAGGATAAATGAAGAAAGTTCTATTGTACATAACCTTGAAAAATTCTCAGCTAAACAAAATTAAACAGGTTTCTTTACTGCAGAAATTCTCAAACCTTAACATTCTTTATGAAACTCCAAGAAGAGATATAATCAGCATTTCTAAAAGTACTTTCACCACATTTTTCTTTTTATTTCATTTCTTTTTTCTGGTTAGTTGGCCTTCTTGCCTTCCTTCCTACCTTCCTTCCTCAAAGCAGTTCTATGGGAATAGTGTTTCGAAGATCATACTGGGAAATTTAGACACTAAGATTCATTAGCTGGTTTGGCTGATTTCAGACAAGAATCATTGAATTGGCTCCAATTTTGTGTATGAATTAAAGTAACTGTTTTGCCTTGAGAAGCTAACAAATGAGCTTGGGAATTTCCCCAACAGGACATGAGCTGAGGTAGCATTGATTATTCAGGGACTTTAAGACCAGCCTCTCCTTGAACCTGGCCCCCAGTGAACTAGAAACCAGGGAGATCACTGCAGTCCTTTCTATTCCAATGACTGGTTTTCTAGACACCCTGAGAAAGAGTTCCAGAGGGATGCCCAGAACTGTATTGATGGCCATACTAGCATGAGAAATGGGAAGAGTGGAGAAGCAGCCACAGCAGCCACCACAGTCAGGTCTAATTCCCTCCATGGAGTGCCCACAAGGAAATCATCTGTGCAGAACAATAGAAGCCTCCAGGAGCCTCACAGTCTTTAGCCTCTTGAAGTTAATTTTGTACTTGGAAATAATGAAATTACTGATGGATCAGGCTGGGCTCTCTGGTATTTAATATCTTCCCCATCTCTGTGCCTTGTGACAATGCTGTCGATTAACTGTAATGTGGTATTTTGAGCACCATTTAGATATTAATTATTTTTTAATAACCTCTTCATTGAAAGCCTAAAGCTTTGCCTAGGATTCTAATGAAAGTTTTCACATGAAAGAGAGGGATAATATTAAACAGGCACTAATAAACCCTCTGAAGAAAATTCAATACAATATCTTTGACAAAAGGAAGGAAGGAAGAAAAGAACAACACGTTTCCAGCCAATGCGCATTCTCTCATTAGGATGGTACATTTATTACTGGACCATCACTGCAAATTATTCTTAGTTATGTATGTGCTTATGAACCCATGAAGAATTGGAGTTTTCTTAATGAGCACCAAAGAACATATGTATTAAAAATCCTTTAACCCTTCCGTAAAAGAGAAACCACTTATTAGCCATTATGTCTTAGGATTGGAAAGTATTTTTTTCTTTGAAAGCATTCAAAGCACATTTGAGTGTCTTCTCTTATTTGACCTTTCAGCATTCCTTTGAGGGAGAGTGAGGCCAAGGCTGCAGTGTCTTTTATGTAGAATGTGTTTTTCTGGAGAATGTAAAAAGACTCAGTCGTGGATCCCCAGCGAGTCAGGGACCGTGCAGAGGGCTTCACTTTCACGGTGTAATTTGAGGGTGGTAGGAGGAGGCTTCATTCACTATGAGAATAGTTCTCCTGGCCTGTGGCTCATGTACTAGAATTATCACCACTAGAGATTCATGAATTGTTCTTTTAGGCATCTAATTAGGAAGGCAAATCCTAGGGGAGGTGCCCATATTATCATCAGAGCCTTGAAAAGACCTGGCGTTGGATGGCTGGCACTATGCGCTGGGAAGGCTGGACTGGCTGCAGATTTCTGGCATCTGGTCCCATTCTGACTGTCCAGGGCTCATGGGCTGTGGAACACTGTTTTAATATAATCCCAAGCAGTAAGGACAAATGAGGACAATGTGTGTGCATGGGACTATGTTGAGAGATCCAAAGACAGACTAAGACTTTCAGAAGGTCATCCTGGGCAGGCTAATCACTGATGGTACAGATATGAGGACCCAGTCACTTTCCATTGATATTTGTCCAGATCTTTCAAAAATAATAAATGAGTAGGGGCAGTCTCTTTCTCTTTCTCTCTCTTTTTTTACTGTGGAGCTGTTATTTTTTAAAAGCCTTGATTTTTTTTCCTCCTAGATTTTTACTGCATAGTGAGTGGAGGCTATTACTATGGGTGATATATATCCCTTTATGTGGAAAATAAGATAAATATGATATTATTATACAGTTCCCTTACATCATTTCTTTGTCTGCAAATTTGGCCCTTTTAATAGTGTCTTTCCTAAAAAAAAATAAAAATAAAAATAAAATTACCAAGCTTCAACTTCACATGCAATAGAAATGCACTTTTTTTTCTTATTAAAAAACAACAACAGCAACAACAAAAGTTCAAATTCCTTTTTTTTAAAGGAGGTTCTCCAGGGGGTGCCTGGGTGGCTCAGTTGGTTAAGCAACTGCCTTCAGCTCAAGTCATGATCCCAGGGTCCTGGTATCGAGCTCCATGTCAGGCTCCCCACTCTGCCAAGAGCCTGCTTCTTCCTCTCCCTCTGCCTGCAGCTCCCCTTGCTTGTGTTTTCTCTCTCTCTCTCTCTCTGTGTCAAATAAATAAATAAAATCTTTAAAGTAAAATAAAATAATAAATAAAATGTGGTTCTCCATATGGTCATTTTAAAGTTATAGTAAGTTAATTGGCTAATCTGGAATACACGACGATTTGGCCAAGCTAGGTAACCGAAAAGGGTGAATTTCCAAAGCTGAATCATTGGGTCTGAATTTCTTAAGAGGCAACTTATTAAAGAAAACAGATCCCCTTTTTTCTTCTCCCACATTGCCCTGATGGCAACAGAATCCTGGAAATCCTCAGGGAACAAATGTGGGATAAAAGTTAGAAAGCACACACGGCTTATTTTCTAAGCTCTGAGCAGACCCAAGAAGAAAGACTGAATTTAATCAAAAAAGATTTTATTGATGAAGGTGTCTCTCCTTCAGGCTAAACTGGGGACCCTGCATGCCAATAAAACCATCTCATTTCTCAGAAGTAGCCTTCTACATAGAATCTAGGGGAAAACTTCCTGGGGGCAGGGCCTTGACAATGACCAATCGGAAATCGGCCATCTCCCCTGCTGTCCCTCGCTGAGTTAGGAGGCATCTGCCTCTATGTGGATTGGGTGATTTTTAGTTCTTGGGCAGTCACCTGCATGTCTTTGGGCTTCGGGGAGAGTATAGGTTGTGCCCGTGGACCTGGCTGCGGCCCCCGGCTCACGCAGGCTGAGGCCTCGGGGATTGCTCTCTGCTGCTCTGCCGTGTTAACTGTTTTCCTGCCCAGATACGAAGATGAGCAACTGCGAGCCTTGAGTTTTTATGACTGCTAATTAGTACCCTGTTTGTGCCCTCTTAATTTCTTATTATAATAGGGTGGCATGACACGCAGTCTTCTTTTTTTGGCTTTCTGGCTGCTGCAGCCAGAGGGGGCTCTATTTTGCATTTTCTCATTACCTGGAAGCTTGAGGAATATTAATAAAGATGAGTTTAAAAGGGCAGGCTGTGTTCGAAAACTTTCTAGTCCTCACCTTAAATCTGGAATTCTGATCCTGTTCTTCTCACAGCTGTGAAAGGAAGCCCTTGCCCCCAAAGAGGATGCTTAGACGCCCGTGAATGAAATCAAGCTCTGGAACAGATTCCTCCGCTACTGTTCTTTCTCTCGGTCTTTGTTTTTCCTCAGAAATCAGCAGGCCGGTAGGGGCATCTCCAAGGCTATATGACTTGGTGAAGTGGAGAGTGAAGAGTCTGGAATTCAAATTTGGGTTCTTCGTTTTATTATCTGGGCATCCTTAGACAACTTGTTTTCTTTTCTTTTTTTCTTTTTCTTTTTCTTTTCTTTCCCTTCGCCTTTCCCTTTTTCTTTTCCCTTTCTTTCTGTTCTTGTCTTCTCATACTGTCCCCTCTTTTCCTACCTCCTCCTCATTTAGCCAGGCAGCCAGAAGTGTACTTACTGACTGTCCAGACACTTGCTTCTCTGAGCTCCACGGGGATGGAAATTCTGTAAGGTGAGGGGCCACCTCTTTGTCTTCTCTGGAAACCGTGCAGTGTGATTTCTGGTGAGTAGCTTGTAAGGTGTTATAGGCGAGATAAACACGACGCCAGGCGAAGTGGGCGCAAGGCAAGGTTTATTAAAGGCTCTCTCTGGTGAAGTTTCAGGGCTCAGGAGAAGGGGAGCCAAGAAAGTTGCACTGGGAAGAGGTGGGCACCCTCGGGCGAGGTTCTGTGACTCTGGAAAGCAGAGTGGGGGAAGTCGCGCTGGGAGGGAGTTGGTGGGGGTCTTTTATCTGTCTCCTGCATAGGTATCGGGGTCCCTATGGAGGCTTGACCCCGGCATACATCCTTTTGGCGGGAGAGTCAAGGGTTAAGGGGGGGGGGGTAGGCTGGAAGACTGCGAGACCCCGCAGTGATGCCATGGTGGTCCTTTCTATTGCTCTTCCTGCACTCCGGGAGCCTCCGGAGCTTCCGGTCATTTCTATTGTTTCTCCTGCCCTCCCGGAGCCCGCCGACCCAACATAGCTGATGCTCAATAAATACATATTTACTTAGTGAGGGAGCCTTGCTCTCTTGACCTATAAATCAGGGATCATAATGCTGCCCTTATAAGGCTATAGGGACCATTAATTGGCACAGTACTTGCAGAGTGCCTAGGAAATAGCTGGTCCCCAATCAGCGGGAGTGTAATTCCTTCTTTCCATTGAGCTCTATGAGCTGAGATGCTCAGGCGAAATGTGGCTTCACACTTATGAGAATGAATTGGTGGGAATAAAGGAAGTTGAAGGGGGGGTGCTTTTTTTTTTCTTTCTTTCTTTCATTTCCCAAATGACCACTTTGGGAAAGAGTGGATTTCCAGGCTGTCAGATGTAATAGGAATGTGGCATTCCTTGCCGTCTGGTGCTGTCTTCATGTGATAGAAAATATTACGTGTAACCACAGGGCCCTACGAAGGCACTGCAATGCTCTGGCATTCACAGGTAGGAAAAACTGCCTTAGAACCTCCATATCAGTTTGCCCAATGGAAGGCTTTCCCTCAAATGTGTCTTTTTGCCTTGATCCCACCACCCTCCTGTCCTTGCAAGTATAAATGCCTGGCATTACCTTCCTTTAGGGTCAGAGGTTTGAAAATTTCAAGGAAAACTAGCAAATATCTTCTTGGCTGAGACCTGCCTCCTGCTGGTTTTACTCACTCTGAGTGTGCATGAGTTCTTATGAGCCACAATGGGGATCCTGCCACATGCTTGCAATTCCCAGTGGAAAGCTGATTTCTTTTGGTAAATGAAAGCAGTGTTCATGTCCTTCATATATGCCTTGTGGCTTCCATGGAGGGAAGTCAAAGAAAAAACCCAACTCTTGGTGCCCCAGGCATCTATACTTCAGGGCCTTAAAAAAAAAAAAAAAAAAAAGCGACATTAAGGTGAAGTTGGGATGTGAAGCTGGTGGGTCTTGGAAAGCGATGATCAGATAGAGCACTACAAAGCAAGACCCTGTAGGCTGTAGCTGCTGCATTTTCATTCTATTACAGATGCTCAGAAGAGCTTGGAGCAAATCAAATCACAGAGGTCCATAGTTTAAAAGAAAAAAATATATAGCACCAGGTAGCATGGGCTTGATGTTCTTTTCTCGAAGCCCTTTTGGGTTGATTTTCCTGAGGTCACTGATTCCTTCAGACTCTCTGGAACAGAGAGGACACATGGTAGTCCCTGTGCTAATTGGTTCTTAGTGTTTCTTAGGCAGTATTTGTGTAGTTGAAGCTGAGCTTCAGCAAGGATGAGGCTGATGTGGTTTCCCTCTCTGGACCCAGTGCTTTTCCTGTTTCCCCTTCCAAATGTTGATAGTAAATGATCTTTGGCTACCTCTTAACTTCTATGTGATCCTTATGGCCAGCTGATGAGCTTTCTTAAGGGCATGAAGCTGATAATAGAAGGGCTTAAAAACATCTTTACTTGACGACAACAACAACAACAACAAACCCAGCGTGTCTACTTGGGTATCCCATTTTTGTTTTGCTTAATTTTTGATTTTGGTGATTTTTTTTCCCCACTATTTTCTAAAATGTAATACTGCAAGGAAACATTAGCTTAAGGTCTCTTCTGTCTTTAAATGAAACGAGTTACAGTTCTAAACTAGTTTGAATACAACCAAACACCAAACAGGATCTCTTAATACTATCTCAATACATACGAAGTTACATATTCTCCCACAGATTTCCCATTAATGACCTTTCATTTGAATACTTTCCATTATGTGCAGTAGCTACTTCTCAACAGTCTACTGGCAACTGACAGCCTGTTGAAGTCTGCTGTTCCTCCCTCCCTGCTAAAGGTGAATTTCCCTACCATCCCCTAGCAGGATACCCCTGTCTACCCTCAAAATAATGGAAGGAGGGTTCTGATCTGTCACCAACTTCATAGTCTTGCTGTTTGGGAAGTAAATTGTATAGCAAATAATGACCCAGTAAACCTCCTACCCTCTAGTTTTCAACCATAATGAAGTTGTTCGTAGGAAAGTTGAATGATCATCTTTACTAAGTATATTTATTATAGTTATATCCAGTGGTGCACTGGTAAATGTTTAAACATCATCCTTTCAGGAGAAAAAAAATTGTATGGGAATGTCCATATCTTATATATACGTATAAGTTTATTGTAAATTTTATTGATTTAAAGTATGCATAGCATATATTTTTACTCTCACAGGTTGCTTTTATTGATGTTGGCTGAATTCCTGTATTTGTAGTCAACTTGTGGTTTCAATTCAGCTACAGTTTGAGAAATTCAGATGAGAGATAATTCTGGGTTATTCTCTAGCTCAGCGATGTTGCAATGTTTGACATGCATGGCAACATGAAGACAAAAGTGAAACAATGAAGAAATATGCCAAAATGTTACTCATTGATCAGTGACATGAGTGACCTTTTGCTGAGTGAGGTCATCGATTTAGAATACTGGAAGAATATCCTCTCAATTTTCTGTGCTGTTCACAATGTAATAGCTATAGACACAAAACACTTTTAAGTTTAATCTGTGTTAATATCTTATCCGTTACTTCCTTAAGCTAGATAACCAACCAAACATTAAATCTGTAGTGTTTGCCAATTCCATCATATAAATACTCCCATGATGGCTGATTTCAAGCTACAAACTAGACATCACTATGCAGAGTTAGAAAGATATTTGCAGTAGCACACTATTGTATGGGATTTCAGCCATACAAAGAAAGCAGACATGAATACTGAAGAAGCATAGACAATGGTGAAATCATTAGGAAGTGAGGATTTTTAAATACTATCGTTGCTATTAATGTGTATTTAATTACAAGTTACAAAGTAGCTTTTTACGGCTTTTTAAGCAACTGGCTTACAAAATTTCTGAAAACTATAAATAACTCCTCATGAGTCAGTACAAACCAACCCCAGCACATCACTGTATCCAATGTATGTGGATTCCAAAATAAGCGAGATGAAGGAAGTTGGGAAAGAATGGGGGTTTGCTGACCTAGTAAAACACTGAAGAAAATCATTTCCCCTGGAAACTCTGTCTCCTCCTTCTTCTGTCAACAGCACAGTCATGGCCAAAGTCCGTTTAGTTTTGCCTTTTGTCAACTTGGGAAGCTCTGAATTCTCCAGCGTTAGGTGTCTTTGTTCTCTGTTAAGGATAAATTGTGTTTCTTTGGTGACAAAGAAGATCAACCAGGGCTAATACAGGAAAGGAGGCAATGGTCCATGATGTCGTGCTTTTCTAGGATGCAGCAACATTTGCAACAGCATCTCCCTTCCTCTCTACAGTGTGTATCTGTTTTCTAGATGTTCTTCCCTATCACCTGAAGTCCTTTGAAGCTCCTAATTTCCCTACACCTCTGCTCACTGGCCTGAACAGTCTTTTCTGTAAACAGTTTGTTCTGTGGGAAGGTGAAAGTTACATCCTTGATGCAGATAATGTAATCAAATGGAAAGTAAATCCCATCGCCACGTCTGGATTTCTCCAGTGAGTACTACCTGAGGGATCCCTTAAACCTCACTTACTGGCTGCTCTGCTCGAAAACAATGTACTATAAATACTTCCCCCTCCTAATTGTTTTCTGCACTTGAATATTGTTAATAACTTTTTTTTTCTTTACCCAGTTGAAGATATGAGGACATTTCAGTAGTATAAGTCCCCAAAATTATTTCATGAAGTATGTTATCTGTATATTTCCAAACACATAAATGTGCATATGTGTTTTGAATGTTTTGTCTCCCATACCTAAATGTTTTTTTACACTGTATGCAGGCATCTTAAAGGACTCCTATTTTGATCTTGACTGCCCCTGAAAGTGTTTAATTTGAACAGTAGGCAAGACAAATACCTCACATTTAGACTGGTTGAAAATGAGAAGAAAATACCATTTTAGTGAAAAAGGAAGTAGGAAATAAAAGTTTTTAATGTGAATAATTTCATAGCACCTGATGTTAAATTTTTTTCTTGTATCCCATATTACTATAATTTAGTAACTGAAAGTGTGCCTCAGCTAATTTGTTAGGGAAAAAACTGACACCTTATTACCCATTCAGAAATTATAGTGCTATAGGTTTGTTTTATCTTATTTCAATTTGCATTAATTAATAAAAATTGCATTATTATATGTTAAAGCAAATAGCTTTAGCTTTATATCATAACCAAGCAAAGATCTTTTAAACTCTAATATTCTGTCCTGATATTTTAGTTTCTTCCTTTTTAAGACTTAATTTTACTCATTTTCATTGAAGGACAAAAACTGCACGCAAAAGAGGAGAGGGTAATGTTAAGTCTTTATAGAATTTTTTTCTTTTAAACCTGGAGTATGTGGCTCATTGATGGACTTTATGAGATTTTTCAAACCCTGAAAATTATACATGGACATTTATGTGTATGTGCACTTGCCTTGGGAATCCATAGTTTTAATCAGAATCTGACAGAGGGTTTATGATGCCCAAAAACTTAAGGACTACTGCCTCATAGAGATTAGTGGGACCCATAGTCTTCCCATTCTCCCTACCTCACAGAAATGACTTTATGCATGACCTGTTGCCCACTTCTCCTTCCTCTGTGTTTCCTAAGATACTTTTATCCCTGCATTCTGATATGTGGAAGAATAAAGAACCAAATATGTAAATATATAAAAGTTCCAAAACCTGTGCCAGTGTTCTAGAAATAATACATTTGGTCAACAGCTTGAGGTGGGTTGGAACATGGCCTCTTTGGAAGCAAGGATCTCCATAGCCAGGTGGTCTTAATATCATTTTATCCTTGCTACATGGCCCAGTAGAAGCATTCAGTTGCATGATTATGGAACAGATGAAGAGATAAATCATTGAGAAGCGGGAGCTAAGGAACAGTGTTGCTGCCCATTACAAATGTCTGTGTGTTAGATGTGTTTGTTTCTTTTAGGGAATAGACCCATGAATCCATTATTTATATATATATATATATATATATATATAATATAAAATAAAATATATATATATTTTACATATATAAATGTATATATAACTAAAGGCTGTTAAGATGTCCAAATGAACAATGGCATTGCTATTTCTGGTGCTGCCATATTGGAAGTGACTGTATTTATTGGTACTCCCTAAAGGGACTTAAAGACCAGAATCCATTCTTTCCATTTAGTCTGAGACTGTGGAACTAGAATTAACACAGTATTGTTTGGGCTCATGGTAAAAATATAGACAAGTAATAAAGAAGATGGTTCATTGACCTAACATCCATTATCATGAATTAATTCACTTAAATATGTCAGAATTACCTCTGTTCTTGCAATTTTAACACCAGCTAATGAATTTTGATGGCTTCTAATGTGCCTGATATTATCTAAAGTTTTTTTTACATGCATGATCTCATTTAATCTTCAAAACACTGTCATTAGTAAGCGTTGCTATTCTCCCCCGAGGACCCTCAGGCACACAGAGATTGAGTACTCATACCAGGTGACATATGTACTGAGTTCTGTCACCAAGGTTCAAAACCAGGCAGTCCAACATCCCAGAGCTCAGCTTCTGGACTCTGCTTAATCCTTACTGTGTGAGAGCCAACATGCTTGAAGCTTAGAAATGACAGTGATCCAGACAGACATGGTTCTTACTGTCTTGGAAGTGGAAGCTGTGGTAGAGGCCAGAGGGCCTGGAAGTGGAGATTGCTTTGAAATAAATGGACAAGGAAGAACTTTGGAGAAGATGTAAGCTGGAGGAAGGGAAAAAGACAAGGAAGAGAGAGATTCCTCACCAAGAGAAGAGGAAGTGCAAAGACCCTGGGGAGGGAAGGAGCTTTTAGTATTTTAGCAACAGCAGAAGCCAGAGTAGCCAAAGAGTAGTGAGCAAGGAGAGGAAAAATTAGACTAACGGCTGCCATGCATTTGTGTCTTACTCTTGAAATCCCCAAGAATGTGGCTATGGGCAGTCTGAAACCATATTTCTTTGTTTTTGTGACCTGATGCCATGATCTTCCTGTAGGACTTTCCTATCTTGTGTTTGATTTCCCATTTCTTCTTAACTCCATTTGGACTTGTTCTTTTCTTATCTTGGTTCCTTTGGTATGGCACTTGACCATAACGCTGGGGGAACTAGATGGGTTTCACTGGTTAAACCACTGAATTAAAGGCTCAGAAGTAATGTGATCCAAAGTGTCTTAATACAAAAGTACTGGCGAAAAGTCCACGAAACTAAGAACTAAGCTAGTCTTTATTAGTGTCATGGGGCAATTTCCACTACACTACTGGGTATTTATGAACCCAGAAATTGCCATGATTATCTCATTCCTACCCATGTCTAACATAAAAATTATATCTGGATTATATTACTAACTTTATCTTCCATTTATTTGAGCTCCCAGAACGTTAACTCATTTGTATTTTGTTTGTTGGGCTGTGTTTTTCTCTGAGGAGCTCAATTTTGTCGTTGCATGCATCAAATGGGTAGGATTCATCTTTGCTTCATCTACCCCATTATGGCAAATGGCAGTTGATTAGGGCTTTCTTTAGATCATTATCAATTGTTTTCTGCCTTGCAGATAGTGCTGTTAGGATGAATTTATCATATCCCAGAGATCGTATATAGCTTGTTATTTCTAGGTGATTTATTACCCTCACCGTGGAAATGTTGTTAGTGAACATTGGGGAAGCAGTGGCTGCATTGAGAAATATCAATGTATCCTCATGTTCTGGCTTGCAGTGACAGTCAGAGATCCATCTCACTGACAGTTACCTTGTTAACATTTTGATCAGATGGCAAATTTGTCATTTTTCATGGTAACAAGTATAAGTTTGCACAAGAACCATAGATAGATGGGGAAGATAAAACAGGCCTCTCTTAGTATTTCTGTGTGATGTAATCAGTAATCTTGGGGAGAAGTGAAATAATTACTCTGTGAAAAGCTCATCCACTGTAAAATGTGTTTATTGTAGAAAGCTCAAATTTTTCTTCATTTGGATGGAATGTGCCCCCTTTTTTTTTCTTCGATGACAGTTTGATTAACACACCAAGCCTCTGTGAAATAGTGAGACAGAACAAAAGGGTTTACAGTTAGAAGCTTTCGGTTTAATCATAGCATCAGCTGTGAGCCAGGTGCGGAAAGAGAAGTGCACACAGAGTTCTCAGAACAGGGCAGCAGCCATCGCCAGGATGGGGTTTGAGTCCTTCCTCCTTCTCCAGTTGAAACTTGCTCTGAATCCTCTTTCGTTAGCATCAGTATCAAGTCATGTAGGTGGTTCTCCAAACCCCTGTCAAAAACCATGAGGTCATATATCTTGATGCCTCACTTGTGTGTGATCACACAGCCAATGTTGTCTTTGTGTTGTTTTTCTCCTGTTTCCTCTTGGGCTGTGTTTCCTGAAACTGCGAAATCGTTAAACTCGCAGCACTTTTGAAATCCCTGAGCTCTTTCTGGTGCTTAGCGGGTGAATGTGTTCGAAAAAGAATTCCACTCTGGGAGGCAGCGTTTCTTTACACTGACTGAGAGTCCGAAATGGGCTTCCGACCTTCCTGTGAAAATAAAAGTTCTTGGTGTAATGGACAGGTGTCAGTTAGAGGGCTTAAGAACCTCTGACAAACCACTATTATCAAAACTCAGGTATAACTGGAGAAAGTGCCTGGAAGTACCTGGGCGGTGACTAGAAGCAGGAAGACAAGGCTCTGGATGTCGAATACAAGTTTCTTTTCTGAACTGTTGTATCTCACACACATACACATGCACGCACGCACGCACGCACGTGCATACACATACACACATGCCTGGAAACCCAAAATACAGTTGGTTTTCAAATGCTTCTGTCAGGTGGCCGTGGCCTTTGGAAAAATTATATTATATTTGTATAATTGCAGTGGATTGCAACCATAGGGAGGAAAATATGCCAAGTACAATCAATCATTCTTTTCTTTATAATTTTTTTAAAGGCAGGAAATGCTCATGGCTCATTGATATGAGCCCAGTTCTTCAATAATGGCATAACTATTAACCTAAAATATAACTTCTTATTCCTTATTAGTTTTTGAAGAGTTGAAAGTAAGCTGTTAAGGTGGAAACCAATCATGCTTTCAACTATCCTGCTTTATTTTTTGTCCGGGCTCGAGTGAGGGTTTTTGCTTTCTTGTTCTCATCTGTCTTGCCATGCATAATTATACAACTCATTCTTGGAGAAGGGAGGAGGCGTGAGGAACTTTCTTTCCATTTGCTTGGATACACCACTTTGAATTTGTCATTCTAATGACTAGTATCCTTAAAGAAAACATTCAGCGAGAGAGAGAGAGAGAGAGAGACAGAAATGTATGAGGACCCATGGGACTCTCTCATTTTCTTCCAAGGGGAACCTGTGATAATCCTTATATTGTCTGAATGCCTCTAAATTTCCTATTTTTCAGTCTTTTCTCTTCCTTTTACTATCTAATGATCATAGCCCAAGCCCTCATTCTGCATGTCTAAATGAGGGTAACCTCTTTTTTTTTTTTTAATTAAATATTTTTTGAGAGAGAGCGAGCAAGAGAGAGAGAGCATGAGAGCACAAGTGGAAGTGGAGGGCAGAGGGAGAGGGAGAAGCAGACTGTCCGCTGAGCAGGGAGCCTATGCAGGGCTGGATCTCAGGACCCCAGGATCATGACCTGAGCCAAAGGCAGATGCTTAACCGACTAAGCCACCCATGTGTCCCTAAACAAAGTTAACATCTTAAATGAATCCCCCTCCTCTCATCTTTCTGAAGACCTCTAGGATTTATTTACATGTCCTTCACATCCATCTCTGATGTCACCTGTCACTTCCTGTTATTAGTCACCGCTCACTGCTCATCACCACTTGCTTTTTGGAACCATGTCTACATATTCTCGAAGTTTGTTCCAGGACTCCTTCATCCCCTTTGTGTTTATCAGTCTCTTCTTAATTCTTCAAAGGCATAGACGACACTAGACTGTCATTTATAAGAAAACTTTTTTTGATGACTCAAGGAAAACATGAAAGAATTACAAGTCTGAGTCAGTTAAGTAAAATGCTTTTGTCTGCACATTATAAAAGATTCTGATTCAAAAAGCTCAAACAGTAAGTTTAAAGGTAAGCTGTTTCATGGTTGGTTATCTCATTGACACAAACATCATCATGAAGAATATAATTTCTTCCCCTCCTTCTACTCTATGTTCTCTCTGTGTTGGCATCTGGTTCAAGACTAGTGACCTTCATAATTACAGGATGTCAATGGTGCTGTAGCATTCCACCCAAACCTGTTAACAGCAGAGGATTTGTACCCTTGTCTTCCTATGTGGCTCCTTTAGGAGACAAGGAGGTGTTTCATGGGTGTCTCCCCAATAGCTGAGTATGTCAGTGGTCAGAATCCTATCCTGTGGGGCACCTAGGTGGCTCAATTAGTTAAGCGTCCAACTCTTGATTTCAGCTCAGGTCATGATCCCAGGGTTGTGAGATCCAGCTTTGTGTCAGGCTCCATGCTCAGTGGAAGAGATTTTCTCTCTCCTTCTCCCTCTGCCCTTCCCACTGCTCACATACACCCTGTCTTAAATAAATAAATAAATCCTAGAAAAAAAAAAAAAAGAAAAGAAAAGAAAAAGGATTATATCCTCTATTTCCATTAATTGTTTAGACCAATTCAGTTGAAGGTGGGATTAGCTGCCCACAAAGAAGATGAGCAGATGGAAAGAGGTCATTACCTTAACAAAACCGAGGTTCTTTTAGCAAGGTAGAAAAGAGAAATGGAGAGTGGAAAGACAACCGGCCGTGTCTACTACTAATGCAGGAAGCTCTAGCTGAAAGATGGATTTCAGATATTTCTGCTCTTATCCTTGATGGAATGGTCATTCTCTGCTAATCATCTCCGTCCTCACCTCTAGCTCATCACCAGCATTAAGGGGCCCATTTACCCCTAAAGATAGGAAGGCCCCCTACCTCTCTTCATCTCAAAGTCTGTTTTTGTGCCCCAGGATGACTGACCATGGAACATTTGTTTCCTCTGAGGGAAGCTCCATCCCAGTCTCCAGAGTAGGGAGGGCCTGCTGCCTCTGCCGTGCTGAAAGCACGCAGTCCAGCGCTTCTCTCAAATTTTCAGTTATTCAGATTTAAATACTATTGCTATTAGATGCCAAAAATAATATTTTATATAATTTTGTTATTAGACATCAAAATCATCCATACTAGATGATTTCAGCTCTAATACAATGCACATTTCCATTTAGGAAAAAAAAAATCTAAGATCACAGTTTCTTGTTAAGATGTTCATTGTATACCTTTTTGCATTTTCTATTATTTTTTTAAATTGTAAAATACACATAACGTAAAATGTACCACGTTAACCATGTTCAGGGGACAGTTTAGTGGCACTGAGCACATTCACATTGCCCCCCTCACCACCATCCATTCCTAGAACTCTTCTCATCTTGCAAAACTAAAAACTCTGTGTCCATTAAACAATGACTCCACATATCCCTATTACTGTGGCCCCCAGCAACCTCCATTTTACTCTTTGTCTCTGGGAGTGTGACTTCTCTAGATACTTCATACGGTATTTGCCTTTCTGTGACTGGCTCATTTAATTTAGCATGATGGCCTCAAGGTTCATCCATGTTGTAGCATGTATCAGAATTTCCTTCCTGTTATGACAAAATAATATCCCACTAGATATGTAATATTTTGTTTACCCAGTCATCTGTTCAATAAAATATTTTACATTTTTAAATACCAAAGATGTAATAATTCTCAAATTTTCTAGATTACTCCAATAAAATATTTTACATTTTTAAATACCAAAGATGTAATAATTCTCAAATTTTCTAGATTACTCCAGTCATCTGTTGACAGACGCTGCATTATGTCTACCTCAGCTTTTGCAAATAATGCTGCTATGGGTGTACAATATCTCTTTGAGTCCTTGCTTTTAATTATTTGGAGGCACATAAACCCAGACATGGAATTACTGGATCATATGGTAATTCTGTTTTTAATTTTTGAGGACCTTCCCTACTATTTTCTGCAGTGACTACAACGTTTTATGTCCCCACCAATAGTGCACAAAGGTTCCAATTTCTACATGTCCATACTAACATTTGTTATTTTCTGTGTATAGGTTTATAAGTCATCCCAATGGGCATGAGGCAGTCTCTCTAGTAATTAGTGACACTGAGCATCTTGTCATGTCCAACTGATTTTATTAAATATATTTCTTAATATCAGAGTCTGAAGCATCTGTATTTAGAATACTTTGCTGACTGTGGACTACAGCAATTTGACTAGAGAGGCATATACCTTAGATTTACATGAGCAGAAAAGGTTTTCCAAAATACTCTCTTCTAGAGCTAGGACTGATCTGCCCCCAACATAAACTCCAAATTCCTTTGTAGAACAAAAAAACTGCATAAGACCCATCCTATCTCCAAAATGCAATATTTGTTCTAGCTTCACCAATTTTGTAATTTGGATTCTACCTCCAAGAAGAAACTGAAGGAATGGTTAAAATAACAACCTGTCTTCATAGCACCAAAGCCACAATTCACATAGCTCAGAGCCCATAAACATGGAAGAAATAGCTACAAAGAGTTGTTAATACTGTAGAGGGGATCTCAGTCCCCAAGCACGAAAATGATAGCGAGGTGACCCTCAAAGGGACCCAAGAGCATTTGCCTCTCTTTTTCCTCGCCCCAATTTGGTAGTGTCTCTCTTCCCACGTGCTGTGCTTGCAATGCGGATCCTTTTGAAAGAGGGAGTATTTATAAATAGTGCTTGAGATATATGATTTCATGGAAAGCCAAAGACGCATCAAAGGAACTCAGGGGTTCCTTTATTGCCTGAGGAAATACTATGCGTATAAGCTAACTATAATTGTATTTACCAGGGATCCCCATCTGGTAGACCTATATGTGTTTAAATGACCATCCTCTTTTTGCTTGTTTCTCCACTGGGTTAGAGAACCTCTGCAATTTGCAATCTATACAGTTCTTGAACTAAGGCTGTTTTTCATGAAACAGAGGTAGTGTCTGATCCTAAGGGCATATGGGCTTGGGAGAAAGTTTGAGATCTTAGAAAATGATGCGACCCGTGGTTGATGTATGGATGTCATATGAATACATATGAATGTGAACCAGGGACACCATAGGAAACCATGTCATGAGCCGTCTTTCCCTAGCAGAATACTTACAAAATGAGTCCCCCTCTGCTGCCAAACCATTGTTAGGTCCCTGGCATTTGAAGTCAACCAACAAATAACTGTCTCTAAAACAAATTTTTGGTTGGGAAAGAAGGTAAAATTTTTTTTTCCCTAAAAACTGAGAGTAACAAAGCCATCTGAATGCTCCTAGTATCACAAAAACATAGTTATTTTATCGGCTTCCCCTTCACTGCACAGGAGAGATTACAAATCACAGGGCATTTTCCCTATTCCCCAAACAAAAATAATAGCCCCACAAAGAGCCCAGCATGAGACAAGAGTCTTGATGACTCCAATGAGCGTGCCTTGGCCCACACTTCCTTCACCTTCCCAAATGATGATGAAGAGGCAAGCCAGAGCAGTCCTGGGAGATGAAAACTCTTAAAGAGTAAACAGTGAGGAGTAGTTAAGGAGAAATGGCTGACACCTCCAGTAGTTGCCTCAGAGGTCAACGAGAATGTAGATTGCTTTCCCTCAGGCCTTGGCGACAGTGACAGAAGAAAAGAAACGTCCTAAATCATAGTCTGAATTATTGTTCCCTAGAAAGAAGTCTGAGGCACCTTCACACTCGGTTATCAGTGCTGGAGTGAAACACTGCTCTTCGCAGGACCTGCAGCAAATGAGAAATAAACTCGTGCCCCTGCCTTCTCCAGAGGGAACTAATGGGCAGAGGAGACTGGGATGGGCCATACCCATAAGAGTTTCCCGTGAAATGATCAGAGTCACAGGAAAAAAAAAAAAAAAGGAACACTTGCCAAAATAGGAGATGCCTCTAGAAATTCTGGGTTTTCAGTTCTGTTTTGTCATCCAGGCTTCTTTGGTTTTGCTTTTGAAAAATGGGACCTGTCTTAGGGGGATTTGGAGAGTGATTGAAGTGGCTGATTAGCAGTTGATAAATAGAACAGAGTACTAGAAAGAATGGAATGGGAGCCCGCAGGAGAGTTTTCATCTCTAAAAGGGGAAACTGGCTGTGGGGGGTGGAGGGGCAGTACAGTGAGAAGAGTTTGTGTCTGTCCTGCTCTGGTTGCATCTCCAGTGCCTAGTGTGGTGCCCAGCACAGGTCGGTGGGGAACAATTTTCTTCTGATTAGCCGAAACACAAACACCTGTGCAAGCAGCTTCTTTCTTTCCCCAAACCATTCCCTGGTATGGAATGCTTCGATTCTTGAGGGGATAAGCAGGGAGCAGCTGGCATCTTCTAGAGCCTTGGACCAGCAGCAACAGCATCACCAGGGAACTTGTTAGGGATGCAGATGATGAGTTCTGTCCCTGACCTACTGAGATCTGAGAGGAGGGTGTTCTGCAGTCTCTGGTTCAATAGGTGACTCTGACAGACAGTAAAGCTGGAGAATACCACTGGACTGGTCAAAACTGCTGATTCATTTTAAACTTTTCTTTTGAACTTTTGAACCAGGTGTGCTGACATCTCCTATGAGTAGAGAATGAGCCCCCTGTGTTAATGTGTGCAACACAATTGTTTCTGGGCTACAGAAGAAGCTGGGTCAAAGAACTTGAATGCTTTGAACTTGTTTTTGAGGCATTTGGGGTTAGCATGACATGGAAGGATACCTAAGGAATGCACAACTGTTTGAGAAAAGCTGTAAACATTATGTGATTCTTTTGTTGGGAGGCAGAGATCGTTTATGACCTTTACATTTCCCTGCAGAGAGGTTGTGCTGATTTTATCTCCCAGAGCTGCATGTATGAAGGGAGTAGAGAGAATTATATTCTTTAAAGAGGAGATCTTCTCACCACAAAAATGTGTTCCCTGGAGGCCGAAGGATTCAGACTTATATGTTGCTTCACTCCTGAATCGGCATGAAAAGAGAGCAAGGTCAATGCCTCAGGAGATGTAGGTAGGGATGTAGTGTCTTCCGTCTTCTGTCTTCCCAACTGGGACATATTTGAGGTAAAGGGGTAGAAGGTGCTATTAATAATGTCTTTGGGACATTCGTGTTAAACTGTACCTCACCCTAGACAGTGGTTCTCAACTGGACAATTTTGTTGTGTCTGTCCTCCTCGTGTCCCACCCTTTCCTGCCATTCCCCACCTCCCAGGGACATTTGGCATTGTCCAGAGTCATCTGTTGTTGTCACAGCTGGGGTTGGGAGGGACACTTTTCATCCCTCCCCACGTGAGAAGACTAGATTAAATTACTAGGGATTTGTGTGGCTACTGAAGGCCAGTAGAAAGTTCTGTTAACTGGAGTCTAGAAGCCCACAGAAGGTTCTAGGAAAAAAAAAAAATCTCTTTTTACTTAATTTCAATAAATTCTAATTACCCATCAACATGGGTGACATTGTGCTAAGTGTTACTGCATCACAGTGAGGAATGTGATCCCCTGCAAAGCCTACAATCAGTTTGGGAAGAAATAAGCCAATAGGATCCTGCTGGTAATATGAACTTCACTCGCATGAGTGGGTAGATGCAGACCAGGTGCAAAGTGGGTCGAAAACCATAAGAGATTGATCAAGAAGGCCTTTCACTGGAGTAGGTTTTTCGATCATCTTGAAGAATGACAAGAATTTTGATGGGTTAAGGAAGCTAGCAGGGAAGAGAAGGAGGAAGCTGAGAAATTTTTTAAAAAGGAAACAATATAAAATATAATTGAAAGTACAGAAGCAATTATTCGCATGGTATTCATAGAATGAAAAGAATTCCATTTGCATTGTACCGGTGGTTCTCAGTGGCTGGTTTTGCCCTCCAGGGGACATTTGCAATATCTGGAGACATTTTTGGTTGTCACCTTGGGGCAAGATTGCTACTGGCATCTAGAAAGTAGAGCCCAGGGATGCTGCTACATATCCTACATTGTGCAAGAGAGCTGACCAAATATCAGTAGTGGAGGAGGAAAGCATCAGCTCGAGGCTGGGCAGGAGAGTAGGTGACCGCAGTGAAACAATCAGAATGAGCATACGCTGCAGCCCCGGGGTTCTCTAGTTATTGTTCTGGTAGATTCTCTCTTTCTGATATGGATCCTTGGGAGAATCAGCTCTTAGTAAAGTGGTAAAGTACCTGGAGAATGAAATCAGTGTCCCTAGATTGGAATCTATCCAAGAGAATGCTGGGTATGGAGTCTGACCTGGAAGACATTGCTAATCTATCAGACACTTTTAATACTGAGCCCACATACAGGAGGGCCCCCTACCCTCCTGGCCATCATCATCGTGTCATTCAGAGTTGGCAAATCAGATGAAATGTTGGCATCATCCTTGCTAGACTCTAAAGCTGACTATGTAAACCTGGGTTTGTTACACAAATACTCTCAGCTTTAACTCCTTTCTTGTGGAACGAGGGCTCGGCTAGGGTAGAGATATTTCACAGGTTGCAGTGGGACTATTTTAGCTAACCTATAAGAACCATTTTGAAAACTGCAATATCCTACAAATATTAGTTATTATTAATAGTACACACAGAAAAATGCAGGTGGGTCTCTATAAGATATGAAAACATTTACAGTGTTGGTCTATCTGCTGTTGCCTAAACTAGGTCCAGAAACAGTCATTTCGGTAGCTGCCGTGGTTGTTTCCTTTGCAGCATGCACACGTCCTTGCCACTCTGCATGGGGTTTGCCGCTCCCGGGTCTAAAATTATGGAGCAGGGCAACTTAAAACGGAGTCATTGGAGGATCAGTGCTAGTCGCGAAGAAATGCATGATACCAGTCTGGGATGAGAAACTCTGTCATGATTTGACATCACCATGACATTAAACTGCATGATCAGTGGACTTGTCTTATTGAATAAGGGCAAGACCAATGTGAGTGTGGTCATACTCATGTGGTGAATCAGCTGTGGTGTCAGCTGTCTCTCGTTATTCACACTAGGGCAGTGTACCTGTCAGCCATAATTAGAGAGAAACACACACACACACACACACACACACACACACACACACACACACACGTCCTTTACTGCACATAGTTTGAGAAGCACCGATACGGAAGAATCACGTGTGCCCATGTTCGTGTCGGTTTCTAGCAAAAGCAGGGTAACGAATGACCTTTCCCTTAGTACCCAGAACTTTTGAAATCTGGAATCTTTTCAAACTGGAGGCAGCCTCCCCTGTTTCTGGTTTTTTAGGACATATACATGAAACTTTTACAGGCAGGTGACAAGAGATTAGTCATTTGCACCTTGCAGTTTCTTCCTTCCTTGTTAGGTAGCTCTCTACTTCCAGAAATCCACTCTACTGTTATTGTGTCAAAGAAGGCAAGGCAAGCTTCCTTGAATGTGACTGAGTTCGCATTACCCACTGCCAAAAGGAATCAGCTCCGGAAGAATGGAGACAGTCCTCATCCTTATGAGACGTCTCTATTTTTTTTTTTTTTAGCTATTTTTCACAATAAGATGATTTTAGCCAGAGTGCTTATTAAGACTGGGTTGAACAAAATGAAACCAAATGAGCATAATAAGAGATTCATATACAAAACTATCTGAGCTTTTAAAGTAATTGTTAGATAACTTAGGTCTGTGGATTAATTTCTTTGTGCCTCAACTTCCTCACCTGTAAAATGGGAATGCAAACCTGTATCTTCTAAGTGTAAAGTGGGAGTTAAATGAGGCCATGCATGGGTAGTGTTTGCCATGGTACCTGAGAGAGATGAAGTACTTGGTAGACAGAAAGGCAGGAATAGAGCCTAGAGTTAAAAGCAGGGACTTGGTAGTGCACAGAGAAGAGTTTGGCTTCAGGCTGTACCACTTCTCAGTTGCATGACCTTGAGCAACACTTTGAGCTCTATAAGGCTCAGTTTCCCCTACTATTATAATGGAGAAGATAATAATTGCTGGTATGAAGATGAGTGATAATGTAGGCAATACTAAATACAGTCAGAATTTAATAACAAGTAGGCAAAAAATGGCAGCTATCATTGGGATTAATGTTACTCCAGAAGAAAACTCCAAACTGATTTAGAATAGGAAAACGAACAAAAACTCCTAAGAATTATATAGTAGGCTACTTTCATCTGGTAAATTTAGATAGAAAGTTAAAAAAAAAATGTACTGTATGAAAGGTTGGAACAATGACTAGTACATGAAAATGCAGGCATTCAGCATTGAACGCAACCCGATGAAGGGTATTTTTTTTTCCTTAATGTGGTATCTAAGTTAGAAAATTTATCAACTATGGTTGTAGTTATTATGGAATTTAAACATGAAAGAAAGAGTGACCTGAGAGACGCTTATGTATTGCTCATTCTTCTTGGCTCATCTGGTAGGAGAAACTGACCTATTTGACCTTGTTGGTTGGAGGAAACCCTTTTACTTTTAATTTTGGAATTAAGGTATAATATAAAAGAGGACACAGACTTTGATTTCTTAATAAACTCATTTGAAACAGCCGTGGACACCTGTTGTTTCTGTCTTCCAGGCATAACTTTCAATGATTCCCAATAATAGTGACCCATTTTCACTGGATAATATTTTCCCCACACATCATATGGTTTTGACACATCTCCTGTTCATGGTGTCCATATCAGTACGTAGTATGCTAATATGAAACATAAAGTTCTCAGCCAGATCTATGCAAGAATGAAATATTTAAGAAAAGACAACAGCAGAATATTCTGGTCCCAGCCACAGAATGGGGATATGACCAGGCATAGGTAATCAAGGTATACCATCTCTTGGCCACAGTGACTGATCTAAGGAGTGAGCATCTGATTGAACAGTCAATTAAGCTCTTTTCCTGGAATTTTATATAAGAACAGTAGGAAGATCATTTTTTTTTCTCTTCTCTTCTTCTCCTCCTCCTTCAATCTGGACTCACTGAGCTGGTGTAATTTAAGCCTAAAAATGGCTAAACACATCTATTTCCTCCTCCAGGCTCCTCTACCCCAAGCTGAGCAAGAAATTAGCCCAACACCCATAGAAAATCGGATTCAAGAGATGCAGAGTCTAAAGGACATCATTTTGAGTTTCTGAATGCCATGGAGTTAAGGAGTAGAGATTCTAATATTGGTTGGTTTGAAAGCAAGAGTAATATATGTTTAAAGTTCTGAGTTGCTATCAGGGCAATGCACTGTGAGCCTTGTGGTGCTTGGGACTGAGCCATAAACTGACTTTTAGCAAAACAGTATTGATAGCAAGATGGTGTAATTCATGTTTTCATATGTGCTTCTTATATCAAGGGATATGTGAGCTAATTTTCTTTTCACAATCCATAGATAAGAAGCAATACCTTGTATTAAAGCATTCCCCATTATCATTTTGAAACACATACACTGACAGTCACATTGAGAAATTTTTGTGTGTGTGGAAATAACATAACACTAATCTTATTCCTTCATACTGATTATACTGTGACTAGGAAATGGAAGAACATTAATCTCCCTGCTTTAGAATCCAGAAAGCATGTTTGTACAGAGGACTGGTGTTTTGGTGTCCTGAAATGCAGACATAAGAAGGATCACTTGACGAATCGCTTGATTCTTTGAGAAGATTATTATTTTTTTGATATTGAAATTAGCTCTTTTGCTAAGACCATGTTCAGTCCTTGTAGTGGCAAAACATAATGAAAAGAGATAACAGTTATTTCTGAAGCGTTTCTGCATTAGTTCATTCACTGAGCATAAAAGAGCATTAACTGAGAGTAAGATATGTTGGGTTTTAGTCTCAAGACCGTCACCAGCTCTTTGAATGACCTTTGTCCTTACATACTTCTTGGAATCTGTTTCTTCACCATATCCAAAAGTTTTTGAAGAGACACACTGTAAGCTGCCTTCCCACCCTTCATTCCAAACACAAATAGGTTTATCTTATGACTTGGGATGCTAACCACAAAATGGTTTATCTTATACCCTTTGGTGGAGGTATGGGGAGGATTTTGTTTGTATATTTAGAGTAAAACTCTCAAAGGTCAAGGAGTATATGATATGTGATATTTCGTTCTAAATTTTGGGCCAGTTGTTTTTTTTTTTTTAAGATTTTATTTATTTATTTGACAGAGAGATCACAAGTAGGCAGAGAGGCAGGCAGAGAGGCGGAAGCAGGCTCCCCACTGAGCAGAGATCCCATTGTGGGGCTTGATCCCAGGACCCTGAGATCATGACCTGAGTTGAAGGCAAAGGCTTAACCCACTGAGCCACCCAGGCACCCCTGGGCCAGTTTTGAATTACATAGTTTTCTCAAGCTGAAGCATACCGAAAAAATGAAACTGATAGATTTCCCTCTTGTTCTAGAAGCAATCACACCGGGGGGTGGGGGGTGTATGATAAGGTAATCACAAAATAAAGCAAATTACATGAAAAGCAAGTGAAATCACTGTTTCAGGAGTGATTTAGGTTCAGAATGAGAAAATGTTTCCTCTCATTCTAGTGTATATGGGGAGTGAGAAATCTTAAAAGGGGGGCAGTTTCTGTCCTAAGATTTCACTTATAACTTAATTATGTGTTCTGTAATAAATTCACTGTGATATTAATTGAGAATAAATGTGGTTATTACTTATGTTTTGATCTTGTCTTCCTGCAGGAGCTTCTTAGAAATCACCCTTTTTAAATTCAAGTAGAAAGTATGTCCAGATTTTAACATGGAAAGGGCAAACTGCATAGCAAACAAAGAGGAAGAGGGTAATCTTCATAAACTGTCATTAATGACTCATCCTCTTATTAGGTCGAGAGTGGCTCTGCTGATTATTAAGATAATTAGAGCTATCAGATTTTACCATACATTGTTCTGATGGTATAATTGGTTGAGTCTTTTAACTAATTAGAGGCTATTTATATGGGGTGGTTGCAAAAGGGAAAAAGATACAGCCCTCACATTAATGAAGTTCGCTAACCCCTTATTTGTCATAGGAAGTAAAAATTTAGAGATCATTTTGTTTGTGGCCACCTGCAAGGGAAGGGAGAGAACAGGTAATCTAGACATGAGAAGAGACTAATTTTATTCACGGAGCCTAAAATCAACTGAGAGTATAAAATGATTGGGTTTTAGTCTCAAGACTGACCTAAAGTTCTTGGACGGATCCCAAAGCAAGAGCTTTGGGAGAACTTTCAGGTCTCCACCCAGGAACACTGTGTTGATCCTTGGCAAGACATTGAGCCGAGCTGTCTGGTAGAAGTGGCAGTTGTCTTCTGTTTGAGCATTATACCCCACCTCCTCGCCTTCCCTACCTGCAACATGTTTCCACCCTCCCCTTCTCAAATTGTGGTTAGTGGTTTCAAACCATGGCTTCTTATCAGATTTACCGTTAAACGTACTCCAAGTCCAAATAATTTTTACCATCTTCACAACTACTTTTCTCTTCTAGGCCCTCATGTTCTCTTGTGTGAGAAATTTTAAGTCTACTTCTATTCTTAACCCTAACAGTCTATTTCCCATGGGGTAGAAGACTTTAGAATTTAGATTTTGTCATGCCCCCTTTTTTTCAAAGGTCCGTACACCTGACAATGACATCTGCTTGGTCTGCCCCGCCCCCACCTTTTTTATGCCTCTTTTTTTTTCTTCCCAGACTAGAGTCACAGTGCCCTCTTTCTGTTCTTAGAAATAGGAGCTTTTTCCTGCCACGGGGTCTTTGTACTGGCTGCTTCCTCTGCCTGAAATATTTCTTCTTTAGATCTCACATGATGGACTATTTCTGTTTATACATGTCCAACTCCATTTCCACCCCCCAGCCAGGCTTTCTCGGTCTCACCACATATGAATGTGGCCCTTACCTCACACACTTTCCATCCCATAATTAGGCCTTCTTGCCTGTATACCATCTATCACTTGCTGAAATTATCTCATTTATTTAGGGGTTTATTATTTGTGCCTAGTAAATATTTGTTGAATTAGTGAATTCTTTTAAGAGTAGAACCATATTTCATATGCCATCATTAAGACAATACGGATATATGAAACAGATATAAGAGGCACTTCTCTGACTACAATAAGAAGACACTGAACCCACTGGGTCTCTCTCTCCCTGATCCAGCCCCTGGGGAGCCTTCAGTTCTTGCACATGACCTTGGACTCCATGATCACATCTTGAACACTGTTTCACTAGGCTCTTGGTTATGGCAATGAAGAAGTGGCCTGGTATATTCCCACCATTGTCTACCCAAGTCCAGATCTTGGCTGGCCAACCCTTCATGAATCAAGTCTGTCTCTCATGCTTACTCTTCTTTGTAAGTGAGCTTGAAGTAGATAGCAAGGGGCAAACGCATTTTGTTAGTGATTGAATATGTCTGAACAAAAGACCTGGCTCCTTTCAAGTCTTGCAGAAGCTCCAACCTAGAATCCCATTTGGCACCTCGTTATACCCCAGGCCCCGCTTCCGAGAGGAGGTCATTATTTCAGCCTATAATCTGACATAAAGGCTTCCCATTTTTCAGTTACGTAAAGTAATATAACACACATCTCGGCATCAGACATCAGGATTAACACTGACAAGGCTTACATTAAAATGCTCTACCAGGCAGCATCTCTAAAGTGAATAGAATAGCTAACGTGCCTGCACAATGATTCTTGCTTCATGGGGAGAAGGATTTATGTTTAAATACTATTAACATTTTAACTGTGACAGCCATGGCTTAAAAGAATTGTATTTTAATATAAGATTGAATGTATTTCTATAATAATACTAATCCCATGTTATTAATTTTTTATGCTTTTAATTTTGATAACCCAACTAACTAGTTTGGGGAATGTCATTTCTTCCTTGATTTAATTTTTTTCTTTATTTTTTTAAATAAAATTATGCTGTTAAGATGAAGTGCAGAATTTGGAAATGGGAACTGTATTTGACTTACAGTGTAGGAGTCAGAAATGGGCAGGATTCAATTTAAGCTGAACATCGACCATTAATTAGCAGTGATAGTAGTAGTAGTACAACTAATTATGAGCCTGGAGCTCTGACCCCCTGGGGAGTGGTGGCCTTGATGGTGTAGAAATTGCTCTTGAGATTACATGAGGATGGACGAATTAGGCCTCCCTTCTAAATGAACAGCATGCAGCATTTTTTTTTTTTCTCTTTCACATGATTTCAGAAGGGCCGCTGTGGGCAGACGTGGTTAAGCTCTCCATCTTCTTTCCTACATAGAAAAGCAATTCTTATTAGAGTTTCTGTTGTATGCATGTGAAGAGAGGAGAATGCATGCAGGAGGGTGTGGTATGCAGAGAAGTTAAGAGGAGAGAATGTGCAAGTTATATAAACCTACCCAGGGTCACCAAATAGAGAGCTGCTGGTAGTGCACAGTGTCAGTCAGAATGAGCGAAGTGTGCTGCAGTAACAAACAAATATTATAAATATTTTTTTATTTATAAAAAATAAAAGTGACTTTCTACCTTATGCCATAATTCTTTGTGGATTAGCAGGGCATTCTGCAATATAGCATCTTCACTTTAGGGATATAGGATGATCATTGTTCTACCATCTGAAATATTACTGTTACCCTGGCAAAGGGAAAGGAATATGGCAAGTCAGGCAATATTGTGCACTCTCAGAGGCCTCCACCTAGAAGTTGGCTCACATGGCTCTGGCAGGCCATGTGACCACATCTAATTTCACAGGAACAGGGACATTACTTTTACTCCAAGGAAGAAGAAAAACCAGAAATATGAGTATACAGCTCTTATGACTACCATGGGCATCCTAATAATGGGTAAGCCAGGGCTGAATTCCAGTCTGCATTCCTTTTGTTAAACAGTGAGCCCCTGGCTCAGGGCTTTATCTGCCCAAAGAAGAGAACATCATTTTCTAATTTGTAGGAAGTTACCTCATATATAACAGTGGTCGAGCACCTCGGCCGTGTAATTCATTTTGCCTGATGGATGATGGTAATAACCTGATTCATTTGTTCCTTTATTCCTGCCCTCAAAAGTACTCAGTGATCAAGTTTCTACTATGTATTAGACATAGGGAATAGAGCTTTGAATAATCAGGCATGGTCTCTAGCCCCACTGAGTTTATGGCCTCTCAGGGAAGACAGATAATAAAAAAGAAATAATTACGAATGTAATGAAAGCTAATGAAAGGAGATGTATAGGGTGCCATGGGTATACATGACAGTAAATAAGTTATACGTTGCAATCACTCTTCCTACTCATGGCAATGTCTTGACTTTCCCCTTTCGTTTTGGGTCCTTTGAGCAGATAATTAGACCAAGGGGCAGATAACTTAGATGACTTAGTCTTTGAGACACTGATGAGCATTAGAAGAGTGTGAACGCTGGTGTACACCTCAGAGCAGGTCTTTTTTTTTTTTTTTTTTAAAGATTTTATTTATTTATTTGACAGAGAGAAATCACAAGTAGATGGAGAGGCAGGCAGAGAGAGAGAGAGAGAGAAGCAGGCTCCCTGCTGAGCAGAGAGCCCGATGCGGGACTCGATCCCAGGACCCTGAGATCATGACCTGAGCCGAAGGCAGTGGCTTAATCCACTGAGCCACCCAGGCGCCCTCAGAGCAGGTCTTGAAATGGCTGTCTGATGGTCTATTTGATGCTTAATAAGACTTTATCCTAAAGAGTGTGGGTATGTGGGTGTGCGCGCACGCACACACTTGTGCTTTTTGGCTTGGAATTAAGTGTTGGCCCAGGCTTCTCAGCATTGCCTCTTAAAAGATCTGCAGCAGATGCTGCCAATATACCTGTGGACGGTGATCATCCCACTACGTACTGACCCTTGGCTTCCATCTGTTAATACCATGATGCTCTGGCTGGCCACCGATGCTATCCACTCTGCCAGTGAGCAGTGCAGAATTGATTGGAAATGCCATCCTCTGCTACCCTACCTCCACGTGGTCGCAGTCATCACATACGACTAAATGAAGTTAGTGGATAAGTACCACCTTCCCTCGCTCCTGTGGTGGAGTAAGTCTGAAACGTGTGTACGCTGTCTCTCAGTGGGATTCAGTCCCTCTAGCCCATTAAACATAACACATCTGGTATATGTATTCCTTCCTCTACCTCAGTTCCCCACTCCCGGACTGGTGCTTTCTGGAATCACCTTCCAAATCAACCTGCCCTCACAATCTTATATCAGGATTTGCTTTAGAGGAAACTAGCCTCAGGCATGCATATTTAAACACCGAGTCAGTAATCCCCAGAGTCGAGGCCTTTGAACTTTTCTTAGTCTGCTCCTTTACAACTAGGATGCTACCAAAAAAAAAAAAAAAAAAAAAGACATTTGAGATAGGCAAGTCAGATAAGTAACAACTGAGTTCTGCTGGCTGGAAGACCAGTGATGCTGGTCACTGTGATGACTGGGCTATGGAACCTAGAGCTCTGTTCATTTACTCACATATTTGTAGCTGCCAGGAACATTGAGCACCAATGGCCATTTTTCTCCCAAACGCATCTCATGATAATTTGGCGTTTTTGTGTTCATACTCAGCATGACTAGGACCAATTACATCACAAAGTCCTTTGAAAAAAAAAGCACTTAAAAAAGCAGAACTACAGCCATAGAAAATGTATGTGCCTGTTTTATTCTTTTTTTTTTTTTTTCTTTTTTAAATACCATGTCCCATGTTCTTTCCATTCGTAATTCCTATCCTAACTGCATCATTTACTGTTTGACTTTTGGGCATAACATACATTGATTAGAGAAGTAAATTAGGGTCCAATTTATGAAAATAGTCTTCTTGGACTTAAAGGAAATTCTTGTACTTTTTGGAAAAGGTGATGGATATAGTTTTCAGTATAATATCTGCATAAATGATGATTGATTTGCAATTCATCACCTTGTTTGCCTTGCTCCTCCTCCATGCAGAGACCTCATTTGTGCCTTATCAAGGAGGAAATATTTTTAGGGATGTGATTATTTGGCAGAAGGGCTAATAATGATGGGGAAAATTTTCAGAAAATGTATCCCAACTGGGAGGTTGTGCAGTTTCAAAAATAGCACCTTGAAAGTTGGCACATTCAGTCCTTCAGGCATTGCTTACCTTGAACGATATCTGAAAATAAATGTTTCCCTGTGAGTCTGTGCACAGTGGATTTTTACTCTAAACTTCAGGACATAGAAGTGTCACCAGCACTCTCTCTTCTGCAGTCCACCAGTCAGCATCACCAAAGGGCTCAGTCTTTCTAACCCCCCTCATCTTTGCATGTGGGCTTGGAATCCATACTTGACATAGAATGGGTCATCTTGTATTTTAGCCATCTTTGAAATCAGTTGCACTGCCCACCCGGCTTCCTCATCTCCATGTGCTGGCAGTTCCTTCACCTTCTGTCAGGAGTTCATCCTTCTCTTCCTGCCAGCTGGTCAAACCCTACCTCAACCCTGCTCACGTCTTCCACAAAGCTTTCTCCATCAGAGCTCGGTAAGGCAGAAGGCAGCCTACTGTAATGGAATCAAAATGATCTTTGGTGTCTGATGAACTTGTTGTCAAACCTTGGCTCTGCCATTTACTAGTTGGGGGAACTTGGTCTGGAGTTGAACCTCTATACCTTGCAGTTCCTGTATTGAATTTCCACCTCCTGAGCACACTGTGAGGAATAATGGGACAGTAGATACAAAGGACCTAGTCCAGAGTGGGAGCTCAAGGAGTTTGACTGTTCTCTTTCGTTCCATCCTTTGAAGTCCTTTCATATTGTATCTGCCACTCTCTGGAGGCTCAGTCGGATTCCTTTGTACCATGTATTAGAGGATTTAGGTTTTAGGTATATGTTTCATCTCACTTTTCATCTGAAACCCAAATGTACCTGTCCACTCTGGGTTTCCCTGTGCTGCCTCAGTACCTGACCTCCAATCAGCCTTATGCTTACCATTAAATCAAACAAGGTAGCCCACGGTGTCTGTCCTAATGGTGTTGATGAATAATGTGGATGTTATTGACAGTGCCTTGGAATAATGGAAGCACTATGTTCTTCACCAGAATTTATTCCACTTTTCCTTAGCATTCTTCTTTTCCTACTGGTTCTTTTCCTGGTGGTGATTCTTTGTATGGGTGTGTGCACATGCTTTCTCTCAATATCTAGCTTTTTTTTTTTTTAATTACCCTCTCCTCCTCCTCTTACAATGAATCTCTCTTTCTTTTTCTTCTCTGAAGTCATCCAGATCACCAACGCTCACTGTCATTCACAATCCTCCTTACCAGTTCTGTCCAACAAAGGATCTTCTTTAGGATCTGTGCTTCTTAAAAAGCACAGAAGATATTCGAACCATATATGATGTAATCTTTCTGTGAAATGTATGCTGTTTCCTTTTTTTCAGAGCTCAGCACTTTCAGGATTGTTGTTTTTTATTTGTTTTTTTGTTTGTTTTGTTTTGTTTTGTTTTTAATTTTGAAGCTGTTGCAAACCTATAGAAGAATGGTAAGAACTGTCACATTTCTTTTACCCAAATTACCCAACTTTTAAGAGGTCACTTCATTTATTTTCCTTCTCTCTCTCTCTCTCTCAAATAGAGGTATTCTTCCTACATGATGCCCCCACCCCCAGTCCCTACATATATATCAGTTTACCATCCTAAGGCAAGGACTGTCCTCTCATAACTATTATAAAAACTCCCCCAGCTGGGAGTCAGTGCTGTTACACACTGTCATCCAATCTGTAGACTCCATTTAGATTCTGTCAAATGTCTCAACAATGACTCATTTTCTTTGGTGATCCAGGATCCCATTTGGAATGTGGGTTATCATTCATAGTTTCTTTTGATCTGGATCCGTTTCTCAGTCTTATCTCACATTTCCCCATAAGCTGACCCTCTGTCTATATCTTCATGCATTCTTGTGTGCATCCCTTACAGAAATTCTGCAGAAGTGATGCTGAGATCTTCTCAGTGCATCACAGAGAAGGCACACTCTCATGACCCAGCCTTTCACTGGTTCTCCTGGTCATGTTGGTGTTTCCCAGGTTTTCTCATCATTATGTGAACATTTCCTTACTCTCTGGTACCAAATAAGACGTTCTAGGATCATTTTATACTTTTGCTGTCCTGTCTTAGAATCAGCTATTTTTCCAAACAACCATGGTTCCTTTCAGTGGAGGATAGTTTTAGAAACTAACATCCAGGTACTTGGTGCGCTCATGGCTCCTGGGAAGTCCTCTCAACACACAGAGCTTGGAAATACATGTGTACGTACTTCCATATGCGTGTATCATATCTATGTGCATGGGCATGCATGGGTACATATACATCCCACCATGAGTTCATACTCATTCAAATGTAACTCTTCAAATCAAATCTTACTCCTTTTCCCTTTCCGTGTTTATAAATGCCCTTGCAGATAATAAGAAACCTGGCTCACGTTGTCTTCTCTCTCTCTATATATATATACACTTATTTGCTCAGTATAAACAATCTCCTAAATTTCTGCCATCCTTCCCTGCCCATCACCTCTGCCCCCCTCATCCGCTCTTCTCTGCTCCCTCAAACAATGCACACACCACTCTCCTGATTTCTGGGTGACACCCCTCCCCACGCCTTTTTTTTTTTTTTAAGATTTTTATTTATTTATTTGATGGACAGAGATTATAAGTAGGCAGAGAGGCAAATGGGGGTTGGGGGGGAGCAGGCTCCCCGCTGAGTCAAAGGCAGAGGCTTAACCCACTGAGCCATCCAGGTGCCCTCCCCATGCTGTCTTATATGTTCAGCTACAGTACATGCTCCCATTGAGCATGGACCTCCACAGGATGCCTTTCCTTCTCAGCATCTCCTCCTTGGATGCTGTCATCTCTCTCCAGCAGGGAAAGGGAGGGGAAGATGGAAAGAAATCACCATTTTTGCCTTTTCACTGATGGATGGATTTTGAGAACTCCCATACCCTCTGTCTTTTATAATGTATTTGCACCTGGGTCAAATGAACAAATGTCTCAAATGTTCACCATCCACCCACTTCACTCTTTCAGCATTATCTACCTCTCTCCAAGGTTGATTCAAAGCCTTGTTGGAGACAGAGATAATTTGATACTTATTCAGCTGAGCCAACCAGACATGAAGCTCTGACCCTAGAGAAAACTAGGAGAACTGGATGGTACAACAGGTGGTACCTGAATGTTCAGCTCAATTTTTTTTTTTTTTATATCCAGTCATCTTCAAAACCCTCTCTCACCATCTTGTTTCTCTGTCTCAGGCTTCTTGAAAATATGTTAATGTTCACAGTTCCCAGTATCACTATAGACATAAATGGTGAGAAATGCATCCTTGCTGATTTCCTTTCTAAGGTACCAGTAGTACAAAGACAAGCATAAAGTCTCTTAAGATGCAAGAGAATCACCTTGCACAGCATAGTAATAGATGATGTCATGTTATAATCTTTAATGGGATGGTGTTTTCCACATGTAGAGGGCAAATTGATTCTTAAATCTTTGTTAGTTCTCTATGTCTAATGGATGGGTAAACTCTGGGGAAAGAATAGAATGAAACACTCTATCTTCCCCTCTGATTTTTCAAGCCATCAGAGTTCCCAAGCCTCATGTTTCCTGCCACTCAGCTTTTCTCCCAATTGAGAACTCTCATTCATTTTTCTAGATTCATTATTTGTGTGAATAATCTTTTCCTATGAAAATATGAAATGGATATTGACAACATTCTTGATAACCTTAATGGAATAAAGCCACAAGCCTTGCCTAAGATAAATTATCATAAATCTTATTTCTTAGGAACCTGGCAGAGAGTTCCAGGTGGGCAGGAAAGTGGCCAGAATGAAAACAAACAAACAAAAAATTCTTCTGACCTAGAATTTGTGGCAGTAGTGGAGGGAGCTGCCATGACATGTCTGATCTCATTAACGTTCAAGGTTCCCCACGCAGGGATGGATAAATGACAATGTATCACTCACTCCTGCCCTCTGAAACCTTTCCATTAGAAAGGCTGCAATTTAATATCACAGGTCACAAATCAAACCCAACCTGAAAACTACCTTTCCCAAAAAGGTGAACACATCCCATGCCTTGTGGAAGGAACTAGAGTGCCTCTCAGAGGAAGTGCTGTGTCCCCAAAAGCAGCTATTCAAATCACCTCCAACTCGAAGTGCCCACCATATACCAGTGTCCAGACTGCACACAGTTGTTATATTAACTTGGCTTTTTACACATTCTGTAACTTTGGGCAAGTCGAGATTCTTCTTGACTCAGTTACTTCATTCCTTAAGTGGGAATAGTACTCGAGGTTGTGAACATTCAAGGAAAATTGTTTCATTTTGGTTTTTGTTTGTAAGAACACTCAGCCAACGAACTAAGCACTTGATAAATAGTAGCTATGACTTATTATTGCTTATTGTTACTTCCATACACTGAGCTAAGGGCTTTCTATTATTGACCTCATTTATTATCCCAGAATTAGGTAGATAGTATGAAACACCATTTTTGTAGAGGAGGATACTAAGTTTTTGAGAGCTTAAGTAACATTCTTATGTCATACAGCTAGGAAATTGGTACGTTCTGAAGCTAATGTGATCCTTCTAAAATGTTAACAATGGTACTTAGGTATTGGAAATCAAGTTTCTTATGGATTATAACAGTATGCTACTAAGAAGAATGATCTATATCTGTACTTATGAGTGAAAGGAGGCTGTAATTTTTCTCTCTTACAGTGTTTTTGTCTGGTCTTAGTAGCAGGGTTATACTGACCTTATAGAATCAGTGGGGAATAAGTTCTTTTTTTCTATCATCTGGAAAAATTTTGCATGGAATTGGAATGATCTCTTCCTTGAAAGTGTGGAAAAACTTGCCTGTACAGTCACCTGACATGGTGTTTTCTTTGCAAAAAGATTTTTAATGAACACTTCTAATGCTTGAATAGTTATGGAACTATATAAGCTTCTTTTTATATAAAAATAAAATTTATTTCCTATGCCCATCCTGGTAACTTATACATTTCTAGATACTTGACCATTTCATCTAAGTTTTTTGAAGATTTTTGACGTAGAGTTGTTGATAATCATTATTTGTTAGTTATTTGAGCTGTATTTGTGTCCACCTTTTTCATTTAAAATGCTAAAATTAGGGCGCCTGGGTGGCACAGTTGGTTGAACATCTCGCTCTTGGTTTCAGCTTGGATTGTGATCTCAGGGTCGTGAGATCAAGCTCTGCGTCAGGCTCCACACTCAGCATGGAGTCTGCTTGAGATTCTCTCTCCCTCTCCCTCTGCCCCTTCTGCTAATGCTCTCTCTCTCTCTAAAGTAAATGAATGAAATCCCAGGTCTACTGCTCACTAGCTTTGTGCCTGTGATAAATGGTGCTCTGTCCCAAGGCCTCAATTTCTTCATCTGTAAAAATCACAAGATAGGGTGCATGGGTGGGTCAGCCAGTTAAGCTTCCAGCTCTTGATTTCCACTCACGTCATGATGTCACTGTCCTGAGATTAAGGCCTGCTTCAGGCTCTGTGCTGGGCATGGAGCTTGCTTAAGATTCTTTCTCTCTCTCTCTCTGCCCCTCCCCTGGCCCTCCTACCCACTGGTGCTTCACAGTACTCACTCTCTCAAAAAAAAAAAAAAAAAAAAAAAGGAAAGAAAGAAAAGAAAAAGATAAAGATTAAATTAAATTTAAATTAAAAAAATTAAATTAAAAAAATTAAAAATTAGAAACCATAGGATTCTTGTGAGGATTACGGATAAGGCCTTGCCCTGTGCTTGGACTCTTGAAAAGGGCTCTGTAATATGGGAGAGAGGGAAACCAGCTTTGCTGCCTATATACTAGCCCCTGGATTCCCTAACACAATGAGCTGATACTTCCATTAGGCAGAGTAATGATCTAATTGATAAGTGGGATGTCAAGTGGAAATTCACAAAAGAAACTTGACTTTTTGCCTCCCTTTCCCTGTTCTTTAGCCCATGTGATGTGAGCACAGTGGAGGAGTTTGCTTTACTGACCTTCAATTATTTATCAGGCGTATTTGTGCTCAGTGACACATGTGGCAGATATAAATCCATGAGTTCTTCCCCCTGGAATGCTTCTGGCCAAGGTATACAGTGGGGACCCTTTAAAGCATCAATGTTGAAGAGCAGAGATTGATCTCGTTCACAGCCTTTCCTGACACACATCTGGGGCTTCCTGGGATTTCCTCAAAGTGCAGGGCTAATGACTTTTGATACCAATCGATGCAGAGCTAATTAATTTACTTCACAATTTACATGCACTCTACCCAGTATTTCAGATGATTTGTCTCCCTTCCTTCCTTCCTTCCTTCCTTCCTTCCTTCCTTCCTTCCTCCCTTCCTTCCTCAAATCTGTTGCCTTTTCTTTACTCAGAGACTAATTAGCTTATAATGACTTTATCTATTATTTGGATTTTTATGGTGGGAAGAGTATGGAACTGCAGGGAAGGAACACAGGTATTCAGGGATTCCATGAAAACCAAGTCTACTACTACAAAGACTATTGAGTCTTTGTGACAGTTAAGAATGTTGTTAAGAATGTTGTTGTCTAAATTTCACTTGGATGCTTTATGAAAATTAGGTAGCTGATTTAAACTGTCTCTGGAAAGTTCCAAAGTAGCATAAGAAGAAAGAGACTGCCTTTTCTCCCTCTCCCTCTCTTTCTCCCTCACACATGTACATAATGAATATGATAAAAAGAAAAATATGCCCATGGAAATTATTCTCAATCACAGAACTATAAGTTCTTGTCTTCCGTTTAAAACGCCATCCCTTCATGACGAGATATCAAAGGTTTAGTTAATTTAGATTAATTTTTGAATTTGATATTTAGTAGTATTTAAAAGGTATTTGTTGGGCCAAAGATTAGCTCTGCATCGATTCGTTATATAATGGTTCAAGTTAAGTATATCCTATTGCAGTGATAAAAATCATGGGCTGTGGAGTTCACTACACTTGGATTTGAATCTTTTCTCTGAGGCTTATAGTGTCTAGTGGGAGATGTTTACATTCTTTGAGTCTCAAGTTCCTCAACTGTAAAATGAGGATCATAATATCCTATGAGGCTACTCTAAGAATGAGTTTTCATGCAAGGGGTAGAGTGTATTTCTTGTTATAGAGTAAGTGTGCTATAAGTGCTGGCCACTCTTGGTGGTGGTGGTGTTTTCTGCTTGGAAGTTCTTTCCCTTGTTCTACTCTCTCTCTACTCCAAGAACAAAGAACCATTCAAGGGTTTTTAGAAAAAACAAACTTACATGGACGGCCTCATCCTAATCTGCTTAAGGAGATGGAATGTGGGTGGTTGGATGGCCATACCCTAGAGAGCAGGACTCCGCTATACATTAAGTCATTCATACTCGATTTGCAGAAGCTACTCACTATAACAGTTTTTTAATTAAAATACTTAGGAAGAACTAATATCCCCTGCTGGGTGGATCATCTCTCTGTCTGAGCTAAGACTCACACAGTGTGTATTAAAACAAGATTAAGGTGTAAATTAGAATCAGTTCTACAGGTATGTGTGACTACTTTTTGGCACTTAATTGGAATCTTCCTACTGGTTTGTTTAAAAAAAAAAAAAACTCCAAAGTAATATCTGATTTGCATGTTGTCAGAAGCTTGTAGGAGCTTTAAACTTGCAGTTTAAAAATAATACCTTGGTGAGGAAACTAGCATGACAGTGAATGCAGTAGCATCATTAGGGGTCGAGGCAAATTCTAGTGGGCATGGCAACTAATGATGGTGACACCTCATACAGTTTTGGGCAAGATGCTATTGTCTCTTGAGAACACAAGTACATTTAATATGCCTGATTTGGGGGTGAAGGGAACTTCTCTACAATGTAGAGGTGACTGAGAATAAAGCTAAGCATTGCATAAGTTGGATGTGTATCAAGTGATAATTGGATGGACTTGGAATCTTGCAGAACTGGGTTTGAACCCCAGGTCTACTACTCATTAGCTGTTTCATTTCAGACAAGTAATTTAGCCCCTTACATTCAGCTTCCTTATTTGTAAAATGGAGCTAAAAATACATCGCTTGCATTGAGGTGGTAAAGATCAAGTACAAAAATATATGTAAAATATTTCTTGTAGGGACTGACATGTAACAAGCTCTCTATAAGTTGCTGCTTCTCATCTTCATGGTTCTTATTAAATATTACATTTTAACTGACATTTAACCAGCAACTAATGAGCTATGAAAGTTTTGGTTAACTAATAATTAATGAGCTGTAATAGTTTCTGAGCTGTGAAAATTACCACTGCTGCCACCCCCACCATGTGCATTGACTTAAGATTTCACATGTGAGGGGCACCTGGGTGGCTCAGTGGATTAAGCCTCTGCCTTCGGCTCAGGTCATGATCCCAGGGTCCTGGCACTGAGCCCCGCATTGGGCTCTCTGCTCAGCAGGGAGCCTGCTTCTTCCTCTCTCTCTGCCTGCTTCTCTGCCTACTTGTGATCTCTGTCTGTCAAATAAATAAATAAAATCTATTAAAAAAAAAAAAAAGATTTCACATGTGAGAACACATGCCAGCCAATGTCTGGACTCTGCTAGGTTCACTTTGCCCAAAGACCCTAGAAGGGGCCCTAACTGCATCTCCATCAAGGATGGTGAAGACCCTGCTTCCTTAGCTGATTCTGTTTTGCCAACTCCTGTGCACCAAGGAGACTGGACGACTCTTAGATGCAGCCAACACCTCTGGGACAGTCATCCAAGTCATTCTTGTGAAGAGGAGCTCTCATGGGGTCAGACTGAAGTAGGACGTGAAATTGGGTATTAGAATACCAGGATGGCCACCTCTGTCTCCCCTTGCACAGCACCCTTCCTGTTGTCTTACCATCACATTTACGAACGCAGAGAGGCTCTTGGCTTGCCGCAGATCCCATTTCCAAGGTGCCTTTTCTCTGATGTGTGTGAGTTCCTTTCTGTCATTGCCCAGAGTGTCTAGGTATTGAGTGTAAGTGTGGGAGGTGCACAGAGAGGTGACTCAGTTTTAATTGAAATTTTAAACACAGTTTCTTGGTGGTGGCCATGCTGTCTGTCCCTAACCTCTCTGGTTAGAGAGCCTGAGCTTGCACTGGCTCATTAACTCAGATAGCTTGGCCTTTAGCTTCTCTTCCATGTGTGATGTACCAGACTTCACTTCTGCTGTGTAATTTAAGAGGAGAGACATACCACGGTTTTTATTGGAGGGCTTAGGTCTGTCAGGGTTCTCTGAGTCTGAGTCTCATTTTAATGAGACAGTACCAGGAAGGAGAAAAAAGGAAAAAAAAAAAAAAAAACCCAAACCATATAAGATGCCATTACCTCAAAGAAAGTCTCCCAGAACCACTGGCCCCACATAGTACTTAAGAAGTTGCAAATTACAAATTAAGGTAGACGTTTGACAAAGAGGTTGAGTTGTCAAATCAAAATTTGCTAGGGAATTTTGCAAATTACAACATTTTCCCACTGATAATGAAAAGTGACAGTTTCCTTCTGCTTAGATGCTAAACCCAACGTCTTTACTTTTGCAATTTACATGGAAGTAATGAATGTTTTGTGTGAGGGCCTCTCCCTTCCAGGGAATAGAGCTTCACCTTTCTAATATTATTGAATTAGCAGCCAGCATGCAGAAAATTTCATTTTAGCATTTGCTCCTCATAGATAATTTTTTTAAATGTTGAAAAAAAATGTACTTAATTAAAGTTGTATGGAAGAAAAAAAGCATGGCTTATCTTAAGGTTGTGCATTCATACAGTTGTATAGGTATAATTTATTTTAATGAACTAAAGTCAAAGGTAGCTTCTGCGTGCTTAGTATATATTCTTATAATATTGCTGATCTCTGTCCAAAATTGACATGGGCTTTTTCCTTCACTACAAAAATAATTCATATTCTTTGAACCACTCATAAAATCCATTTGTATTTCTGAAAACAATGCTAAGCTTTCTTAGAACTGTGGAGTTTTAGATATTTTTGCTCTGGATTGGAAACCAACTAGCTCCTTTCTGGTAAGCCCGCCTCTTTTGTTCCATGCTTTCCACATGCCCTCAGGTGCATGCTGTTGGCAAGCTTAAAGAACAACTTTCCAGCTGGCTGCTTCCTTGCGTGTCTGCATATATTTCTGAATTGGAGGCCAGACCACCCCTCAGATTGGAGTTTCAGTATTGTGCCTCCGTTAGACTGTAACTTGGACCCACCTCGCGCTGCGCGCGCCATGATTTCATCTTCTCCATATGCATTTTGCAATAGCAGAATCTGATTTCTTTTTTTATTTTATTTTATTTATTTATTTGACAGAGAGAGATCACAAGTAGGCCGAGAGGCAGGCAGAGAGAGAGGAAGGGAAGCAGGCTCCCCACTGAGCAGAGAGCCCGACACGGGGCTCCATCCCAGGACCCGGGGATCATAACCTGAGCCGAAGGCAGAGGCTTAACCCACTGAGCCACCCAGGTACCCCCAGAATCTGATTTCTTAACGAGCAACTCTACCTTTTAGTGTGAATAGTTGCCTACGAAGGGATGTGAATCTAACCTTGATCTATGAGAGTACTCTCCTCCTAGAATTTGCATGATAACATTCCATTTATTCCATTTTAAATCAGGTGATAATTGAGCAAAGAGGAACTAAAGGCAGTGGAGAAGGACAGATATAGCTAAACACTCAGGGTGAAGGGTGAGAGACAGGAACCCTGGAATGCTTTTGTTCCCAAGTATTTTGTTTTACTGGGAATAGGAGGAATTATCTTTGAACTGTTACATTTTTCTGGTAGAGCTTTTCACCGCATCGCAGAGGCCCCATAGGCAATCCGCATGGAAACAGGTTGCACGGCGTCATCATTGCATCATAAAAAGCCGGGCACCTGAGCATAACTCCCCATCTCTCCATTTCATTCCCTAATTTCCCTAATACACTCTTAAACATGAGTACTTTGGGGAGAGGAAATTATTGTGTGTTAACACAAAGGAATCATTTATTATTTTTATTTTTTATAATTTCCCAGAACTCCGATATTGTTTTAGAAAACACAAATATTACTGAAAATACGCAAAGATCCAGACACCTGTTGAAGGGCCATATTGTTATTCTGTCATAGAAAAGTGTCCCTTTTCTATGAATATAGATATGTATATTTACACATAATTGAGAATCTTTCCCAAACTCTGTAGATGCCTCTGATGCTAAAGCCTATAGATTGCAGGGCAAAACTGGTCATCCTTATGAACCAACTTGACTGCTTCCTATTTACTAAAGGTGCGTTGGGGCTTTAAGAGGAGCTGTGCATGTGTGTGCATGTGTGTGGGAATCCGGGCTGTGGGAAGCAGGGCCAAGGTGAAGTCTGGGTACAGGGTGTTTAACAGGCATGAACATCCGTTAAAGGAAGTGGCGGGAGCAGGACTGGACACAGGGGAGGGTGGCCTGTAAGGCAGGCCTTGCAAAGTATCACCCAAGCCAAAGTGGGCCCTGGCATGAATACTGTCCGTCAAGGTCGTCCTGCAGTGAGCTGAAACGGCAATGCCCTTCCACGGCTGCTTCACTCAGTTAGCAGATCCTGGCTGCCCAGGGAGGGTATGACCTCTGGGGAAGCAGCTCTCTGTGGCCGGGGCCCGTCTGAAGCAGCTGGTGGTTGGACACTCTTTGTTGACCACCGCCTCACAGTTGGGCAGCAAGTCGTTCCCTAAAGGGGAGTCAGGGCCGTGCATATTTGCGTCCACCACAATATGTGTGTGTCTTCCTGTCCCCAGCCGAGCCTCCCCCCACCCACACCTGGTCTAGCACGTAACTCTAATCTTCCTGGATGACAGTCAACCCAGATAAGATTATCTGACTTTTTCTTTTAATTATTTTTTAAAGATTTTTAAAATTTATTTATTTGATAGAGATCACAGAAAGAGAGAGAGGAGGAAGCAGGCTCCCTGCTGAGCAGAGAGTCCAACGCAGGGCTTGATCCCAGGACCCTGGTATCATGACCTGAGCCGAAGGCAGAGGCTTTAACCCACTGAGCCACCCAGACGCCCAGATTATCTGACTTTTTCTTATGCATACCATAGTCAACCACCAAGAGGGCCGAGGACTCCGCCAAGAATGTAGTGAGCCGATTTTACCTTCAGAGGAAACCCCAAATCCGAAGGTGGATAGGATGAGACCAGGGAGCCTCTTTGTAGTATGGAGTCACAAAGTGAGGGCACCATGGGTTTCTGGGTATTTTGATAACAATGGGAATGTGAAGCAGCTACCAAATGATGTTGATTGAGCTGCTGTTTTATATGCTGAGTGATTGTTACTCTAATATCTCATTCAAATCCTCCAACAACTCAGTGAGGTCAAAGCTGTTATCATTCCCTGTTTACAGATGAGAAAACAGGCTCTGAGATTTGTGGAGATCGCAGAGCTATCAAATGGTGAGGCAGGGTTACAAAGCCCAGTGGTCTAGCCTCACAATAGTATTAACCATTTCCTGAGGGCTTGGCCATTTTTATGAAGGGATGCTCAGGGACCTTCCTTTGCGGAAGACAGCAGAATAGGCACTTAGGTTCCAGCACTATCACATGTGGTCCCTGCCCTGAAGAAACTCAGCAAGATTTCCACACCTAAAATGATCAGAAGATGGCATGAGTGTTCCCACATACATGCTAAAGAAAAAGTGATCTGTTCAGAGGGAGGAGAAATTTCACCTAGCTGAGAACATTGGTGAGAGCTAGGCCTTCACAATAGGTTAAAAATGATTTTTTTTTTTTTGACTCACTCACTTAGGAGATCCAGGCTGCACAAGAAAGCAGGTGGTTGCCAACATTTAAAAATTACGAGATTTCATGATTCCTGGTTTGCCTTTTTAAATGAGAGAGAGAGCTGGCCGCCAAGGGTGTTCATTTCTATGAGAAATGAACAGAGATGGCAGAGCATTTGGCCCTCAGAAGGGACCCCTTCCAGCACCTAAGTGGGTTAGTTCAGGAGGGACACAGACGAGAGACTTGAGTGACAAGATTGCATCTGGGCCCTCCCAACGGAAGCAGAGACCTGCAGGAGAGAGGGGTGCCTGTGCCTCAGGGCAGAAGTTAAGCTGGAAACCAGGTTCCCACCTTGGCCTTCCTTTTTCATTACCGGGAGCCAAAAGGGCACATAGCCTGCTGAGCGACAGCCCTGCCCTCTTCTGACCCTTCCTGTGGCCTTTCTCTAGTCCCCATTCACCGCAGCCTGTGTACCGAGAAGGGTTTTAACTGAAAGTGAGAGGTGAGATCCGGTGGTGAAACATGAGGCCGGAAAAAGTCAGTAAAAGAAATCATCTTTAAGAGCGAGGTTTAATGCCGGCTTCTCCCCTGAGGGGCCTTGTCACTTCAAGCCTTTAATACAGGACCTGACAAATATTTAGAAAATGTTCAGGCCGGAACCATTTTGCACAAGGAGAGGACAAGATGTCCTGATAGATTTTTTTTCTTTTCTCCTTCGTCTTCAGTATCTATGATCCTCTGAATCCTTCTAAGGAAACATGGGTCTCAGAGGCTATCCTCCAGCTGGCATTTGGCGCTGGGCGAGAGCAAGAGATAATGGAGCGAGGGCTGAGTAGATCTTCCCGGAAGACTGGGCGGGAGAGAAGGAGACCAAGACACCTGCACGGGCAAGGGGAAAGGAGCCTCTTGGTGGGCTTAGCTGCGTCCACAGGCGCTTTCTGGAGATGCTGGTGGGAGCGAGGCAGTGCTGCGTGACTGACAAGAGTTGAAGTTCTCACAGAGGGGACTGAATGCTCCGGGGTGGCTCAGGCTATGCTCCTGAGGGACACATGGACTGCCTGGGGAGCCCAGCAGTGATGGTACGGCCCTCATGGGGTATGTGTGCTGCTAACGATCAAACACCACATAGGGCAGTGGTTTTCTTCTTCTTCTTCTATTTTTTTTTTTTACTAATTTAACCCAACTCTGATCTTAAATATATAAGGTAACTCGACCCAAAGTAATACAGTTCGGAATGAAATGTGGTGGCTGGGCTGTAGGTTGTCAGACCGGACCTCCGGACCTGACCAACATGACCTCCCTTCTGGTTCCTCCTCCTCCTGCTTTCTAAGGCACCGTCCCCAAATCAAGGGCTCCTCAAAAGGCAGACATGACAACTCTGGGAAAGAACTGGAATGTGTGCAGAGTATTTTTATCTAAGCCTCCTGACCATACTGTGAGGAAAACAGAATTTGTGTCCATTTTACAAGTAAGGAAAGTGAGATGTGGAAAGGCTGCCCAGCTCCCTCAGACCTCTTCCTGTGTGTGCTCATCAAAGCTGGGAAGTGACTCAGGCTTCTGGGCCTGAACCCCAGCTCCCTGCCCTAGAGCGTGCGCCCGAGCCCCACAGTCGGAGCAGATCGGCATGGCTGGGGAGGGCCTAGATGACCCTGCAGGAGCCGAGCCAGGCCTTGGCATCTACTCGTTGTTTGAGCCCATGTGGGGATCAGAAAGGACATTTCTAGCAGGAAGAACCACAGGAGCAAAGCCTGGGAGGGAAAGGATGCAGGAGGCTTGAGTAGTAGGTTTGGGCTGGCTTGTAGGGGCCTTGCAATCCCAGGGAACTTTGAGTTCTGCCATTGAGGCAGTGAGGGGGGAACCACCGTGTGGTTGTCAGCAGGGGTGGGGCCAAGAAGACAGAGGGTTGGAGGCAGTCTGGCCGTGGAGGGCAGCAGGTGCCTATGGAGGGCGAGACTGAGGGCAGGAAACACAGCTCAGGGAACCGGTGAACTCCATCCGGGAGTGAGGAGGCAGTTTGCGCTGGTTAGGAGGGCTGGGGCGGCAGGGAGCCTTTCACAGGCAGGGGTGGGACGGGGCGAGGGAAAGGCTTTGGAGGTGGGTAAAGAAGTTAGAGACAGAACAGTTTCTAGAATCCAACTCTGGGTGGTGTTGATGATGCCAGTGAATACTGATCCGTGCTTACTGGGTGCTGGGCACCCTCTGAGCCTTTCACAGACGCTACCTGATCTAATCGGCCCACAGTCCTCTGGAGCAGATACTGTGATTATCCCCGTTTTACACTGGAGAAAACTGCAGACAGAGAGGTTCAGGAACTTGCCTGTGGGTCCTGGGGACAACATTCAAACCCAGGCAGTTTGACCCCAGACCTGTCTCTGTAACCACTTTGCTAAACTAGCTCTCAGAGAAAGTGAACTGGTGTCAGGAGGACCTTTGGCAAGTTTTGATAGAGAAAACCAATTCTCTCAACTTCTGCATATTTTGTAAACCAGAATTGCACAAATAGCATTCCGTGGGAGAGCTATAAGAGAGATCGTGAAAACATATATTGGCTGGAGAAATAGTGACTTAAAATTAATCAGGCTTCCATAGGCCAGGACTCTTTGGGTGCTTTTTAGTGGGAGAAGGTGCCCGGAGCATTGCCAGGAGCCAACACAACAATGGCCTGTCCTCAGCAAATTTGCAAAAGCGTAACTTTTGCTTTCCCCACAGAACCTTAGCTTGTGTTTCTCCAAGCACAGGTGTTGTGAGGAATATAGTTGAGGAAATGATAGCCTAGACATAGTGTGAGCTGGGGGCAAGAAATAGCTGTGCAACAAGTAGACACTGACTGTGGGGAAGTGAGGGAGCATCTCCATCAGGAGCAGGGCCAGTCCAGCTTCTGCGGGAGCCTCAGCACACTTGGCATCCTGCACAGGCTCCTTCGCCCAGTCCCGGCATTTCTCTTGATGGGCCGCTTCCTGCCAAGCCCATGAGTAACACACATGGCCATGGCCAGCATCTCTCTCCCCAGTGGGAAGTGGCTGCACCTGTTAACAGCCTGGGCCCAATCCCTTACAGAAATGTGGGCTTCAGTGGCCACACTGAGACAGCAGGCCCCCGGCCTCTTCAGTGGCTCACAGCGTGATGGCCAGTGGCACTCCTAGAGAGGACATACCGCCCGTTCTCGTGTGGAGGGAGAACCCGAGGGCCAAGCTTTCCTGGCATGGGCAGAGGTCAGCCCTCACTCCTCCCTTCCCCGCCCCCCACCCCCACCCCGGGAGCAAGGAGACCGGGGAAGGAAGACAGAACCTCCATGGGTTTGCTGGGTATTTTTATATCTGACATCCTTGCCAGCCACCGCCCACCTACTGGGTCTCCCGCTGAGTTAGCTGAGCCTGTTAACAAATGCACTAAATGCCTTTGAAGGGGCAAAGTATGGCTCACTTTGTTCATGTCCCAGCAGTCCTGAAGGCTGAGAAGGCCCAGCTTAACAGTCTGGGGTGGCGCAAAGCCGCCCACCCTGGGAAATTTTAAGAGAATCACAAACCGTCTAGCAAGAAACTTCCCTCAGGACTGAATAATACTGCCTGGTCTCTCAAATCTCCTTGACTTGTGAGCCTTAGCCATTATGTTTTATAGATTTTATTTATTTGAGATGGAGAGAAAGAGAGCAGAGTAGGGGGGCAGAGTGAGAAGGAGAAAGAGACTCCCACAGAGCAGAGAGCACCATGCAGGGCTCGATCTCAGGACCCTGGGATTATGACCTGAGCCAAAGGCAGACCCTTAACCATCTGAGCCACCCAGGTGCCCTGAGCCTTATCCATTAGATAAACACAGGAGAGGACTGTGTCTAGGGTGTGCTGTCTTTGTTGCCATCCATGAATAGTCTTGACTCGAGGTCCTGTAGGAAGTGAAGAAGAATGGTAGGAATCTGGTTACCCATCCAGGCAGAGCGTCCTGGGGCCAGTTATGAACCATTTTCTCTTAGATGGTCTGTGCCCCCTGTGCCCTACTCTCAACCTATCTCTATTCCAGATGCTGCCTCTTGATAGGCAGGACCTGGTACTTCATGCATGAGACTGGGGTAGAACTTTCTGCAAAACCAGGCTCGCTCATGACAGGACTGGTTAATAATTTTAAAAATATCAGCAGTTCTAGCTTCAGCATAGAACCCCTAGCTCTTTTGTCTTTGTAGGCATACAAGAAATGACCCATGTAAGGACTCTCCTTATTATAAAGGCGAGGGAAGATTGGGAGAGTAAGAAGTAACATTGAAAGGGGAGAAAACCCCATTGATGACCAACAGGGATATTATCATTCTCACTTTCTTCTGCACCTAAAGAAATTATCAGATCTTATTCTGACTTCCCAAACAGTACCCAGATCCTCAAGGCCTAGTCCATTAAAGAAGAAAAGTACAAAATCTATGGTAATGACTGTTTTGGCCCAGCCTGATACAAGGCAAAGGGCCTTTGATCCACACAATCAATGTGGCCAGAGCAGACTGTAACTCTCAGGGAAAGGTTGTCTTTGCAAAAACAGTAGAGGGGGTGTTTACAGAACAAGGTCAGCCTATCTATATACATTTGGGTTGATTCCATTCAGTCTGAAAAAATGGTATAGCACCACTACTGCAATATACTAATTAATTTAAAAGTATTTGGGAATTCATGGAGAAAATGGATGGATTCTTTAATTCCTAATAATTTATTTGCTTAAATTTTATATAGCTTGGTAGAGATGTAGATCTTTTGTATCTATGGATTGATGCCTAGCTGTGTCTTTCTAGATGTGCATATCTCTATCAACCGTTTAACACATATTTTAAGTAACCTGAGTCTCTATCCTGCACAGAGAGCCCCACGGCATGGGGCTGAGTCATTGTAAGGACAGCTCATTGCTGGGGCTCTATGGGACACGTGCGGGAGCATGGGGTCATGGCTGAGGGCATGGGCTCCAGATTCAGTTGGCCCGGCTTATGTCGGGGCTCGGTTACTTCTTGGTTACTTCTTTGATTTGACCAAGCTTCTTAATCTTTTTAAGTCTCAATGTCTTCATCCTCAAAAAAGAGATGATAATGTAAACAACTGCCCTAAGGAGTCAACGAGATAATCCACATAAAGTGCTTAGCAGAGTACCAAACACATGGGAAGCACCTAGCCAGTGACTGTTCCTGTCGTCATCATCATTACAGCATCACTGTCATCAGGGATCTTGAATATGGGAATAATGATATCAGTCATGTCCAGGTGTTAGGTCATAGCAGTCATGTTGAGTAACATGAAATGGTAAGAATTACGGAATGCCTTTTCTATGCCAGGCATGCCTCTGAGCTCTTCTCAAGCACCCCTTCACAAGAACCCTACAATACAGGTAGGATTATAACCCCCCATTTAACAGATGAAGTAACCAAGGTTTGTAGAGGCTCATAGCTTGCCAGGGTCACATAATTAGGAAGAGGTAGGGTAGCTCATTCTGCCCAGGTATGCTGGCTGCAGAGCCCATGGTCCTAGCATCATGCCCCACGCTTCCGGCAGTAACACACAACTGCAGCTCACATTAGTAGTTCTTTGGGGTCAGAGTGACTGGACTGGTCGGGTTACAAATGCCAGGATCCCTACCCTGCTTTATCCTTTGCAGCTGGGGGAAAGTAGGCATGCTGTTCGGGGAGCACCAGCCTTGACCCCACATGGTGTATAAACCACCCCATGAACAGATGACCCAATTCTAAAGGGTGGCTGCTGGGCACAGTCAGAGCCTCCTGCAGGGCTTAAGTGTAAGTCTCTTTAAGGGCCGGTGCTATACCTTTGCAAAAAGCCCCACTCAGAGGTCTGCCAGGGTGGCTGTCTATGCTGCGGTTGGCCTGTTCCACAGATAATGAGGAAATTTCTATTTGCAGAATTAGGATGCTACACTTAGGGTTTAGACTATGGGAGAATGCGGGAGTTGGAATATTTTCCTTTGAATGATTAAATTGAAGCCTTTGTGCACACTGCAAAAATCCCGGAGATTTTCAACAACCTTTGATTGCTTTTTGAATTGCGATGCAACATTTTTAGGAAACAGGTTTGACATGGCATATTTCAGAGCCCCCAAACAGGGAAGCAATTACACATGGACTTAACATTAAGGATATCTCTGAGGATCTGAACACGTTTCAGTGGGAGGCATGTATTTATTCCCAGCTTTTACCCAAATGAAAAGTTGCTTAGGATTTCCTTCTTTCCACTTGGAGATGCAGATTACCTATCCAGTTGTCTAGAACTTCTCCAATGGAGTAGGTGCAAAAATGAATGTGCCTTGGTTAGCCTTTGCGTCCTACAATGGCACTTTGGATTGCTTTGATTATCTTAACACTTGATAGAGATTATCGAGGTAAATTGAGCTGTTCTGGGTAATACCTTCCCTCCATTTTGATACCTTGACACATATAGTTTATTTTTTACTCACACAGTCTGTGTTGAGGGACTAGTGGTTCTCCAAGCCAGTTTCCTTATAAGATCCCTTACAAGGAATTAGATCTTCTGTATCTTATAATTCTGACATCTGAACAAGCAGCCTCCACATCACTGAGGCAGAGAAAGGAAGAGCAAGAAGGTCATGTATTGGCTCTTAAATTCTTTGGTCCATAATGTGGCATTTTCACGCAGAGTCCTTTGGCCAGGACAGGTCAGAGTGGGCCCCTTATCTGTAAGGGACTTGGAACTGCAAGTTGAGTACCTGTATATTCACAGTGCCCTAAATGCCTCTTCGGTACCACCTAATCCATCCCACTTTCCAAGGACAGTGAAAGTGTCAGATCATTCATGCTCTAACTGAGGAATATGGGAGAAAGAGCAGACCTAGACTTTCTTGGCTGAGTCTTGCATGTTTCCTCTTATATATCTAATTTTGAAGTTTAAGGGTCCCTGGTCTCTCACACCTGCCAGCTGCCGGGGCAGAAATTCAGGAGTGTAGAGACATATGAACATTGGGAAACTCTAGGGATATCAAACATTCAGCCTCTCTCCCCTGAGATCTTGATTTGTGAATGGAATCCTTCAGTTAGAATACCATAGATCCATATAGAACAAAGATAAGTTTTCAGAGGCACTGGAATGATATACTTTTCATTATGCAGAGATGGTCTGAACTCATGTGTATCCTTGTCTACAGTTGAAATTGGTGTTTAGTTTTGTGTTCTTTAATCAACCTGATGTGGTTATTTTAAGTAACCATCACCTACTTCTTGGCATCCAATGGGTATCATACATGTGTAAAATAAACATAATTCTGTATCCAGTTTTCATCTTTTATTCCTTTTATGATTGTGTTTTCATAGACATTGTGATGATTAAACTAGAGAGCCTTTGAAATACATAAGATTTTCTTTCTTTCTTGGCAAGTTCACATAATACTAGCCAAGTTGCTTGAGTACATTTGCCTTGCTTATTAACTAGGTGAGTATATACATACCACCAATTCATGTGTGTGTGTGTGTGTGTGTGTGTGTGTGCATGTGTGTATCTAGATACACACAGGGTGATTTTTTAACTCTCTATTCCTTAAAAGTGCAAAATTCAACAGTCTGCTTACTTTTGAAAAATTACATATAGTACAAGAAAGAGAATTTCCCATAAATCTGTCTTAACCAGGGAGGTGACATGGTTGAAATAGTGTTTTTCAGTGAGCACTGAATTAATTTTCTTGGTTCAAAGACTTCATGGAATTTGGACCCCAAACCCAGCCAAGTGCTTGGTGAACCATGGGAACAGGTTGTATCTCGCCATTTGTCTGGGAAGTTCCTATCTCTCTTTTAAAAGATGCAAACTTCAAATCACTACCCTTTATCATCTGCAGGCACATCTACTTGGCTGGGATGGTTTTGCTTCAGAGTGTGAAGGAAGGTGTCAGGGACTAAGAGATACATCAAATGTTCTTTGAGAGCTGTAGCAGAAAACCAAAATTATATCGATTTCTTAGAAGTTACTGAAGCAACACCATAACTTTCATTCTGGATCTTCCTACTTACTAGAGTACATGCCAAGGGGAAAATGTTTCCAGTCCTAGAAGCAAGAAAATGTGGTTTATTTCTTTGTCTTTGTTTCTTGTTTTTGATGATCAATTTTAAAAAGCTATATGAAGATAGAAAAAAGGTTCACAGCCTGACAGTAGAGTTCAGAAATGAAAAATCAAATGAAACAGCTATCTCTTTGCCTTAAACTCCAAATAATCAGTGATGTTGCTACGTTGTTCACAGAATTGAGCACTTGTGTTATCCCATAATGTTGTCAGAGTGTGGTTTTCATTTTAATTTTAGGAAAGATCAAAAAGGATTCTTACATAAGTCACTTGAAATAGACTAGAGATGGATCTCTGAGTGCTTCTTTCACGTTGGACACCATAATTCATTTCAGGATGAGCGATTTTTGTTCAAACGCCATGTTTGCAAGGACCAGTGGATTAAAACAATGAAGATGAGATGGGGTGGAAGGTACAAAGCAACCCAACACACAGCACTTTAGAGACAGAGTTTAAGAATATATGCTACCTGCTTATCTCCATGAGTTTATGCCTATGCGACCAAAGAAGATGAAAACTGCCAATTTTCAGGCAATTAAAAAAATGTTAATTTGTCACATCATGGTTAAGGCTCTTTGGCATCCGACAAACTTGAGTTTAAGTGCTGGACCCGCCAATTCCCAGCTGAGTGACAGCTTGTCCTCTACGTTCTCCGGGCTTCATTATCCTCATCTATAAAATAGGGATATCTGTAGTGTTCATTGTTAGTGATTAAATGAGATGGTGCGTGTAAAGCATTCAGTGTAGCACCTCACAGTATCAACACTTATGTGGGTATTAGTATCCATACACACATTCCACGGTCACAACCTACCCCACCCCAGGATGACATCAATGCCGTGACAACCATACCTTCTGTCGTTCTGGGGCACAGTACTTTGTATCCAGCAGACAATCAGTAATTATCTGTTGATATTCTGTCATAGAAATGTCTGTTATTTTTGCCGTCTCTGACTTCAGATGTCATTCTCTTTGACTGTGTTATTCCAATTTCACTCATCAGTTTTGTCCATCACGGTTGACTAACTGAGCAGTACAGTGAAAAGAAATCAGTCAAACTTGTTCTCTGACTGCAGTGCCTAACTTTTGCTTACAAGGTGGGAGCAGGATGAGATCAGACACGGAGCTCAAGAGGCCCAGAATATGCAGGCAGGATGTCATTTGTGCCTTTGAAATGTACATTGCTCAGCATGGTGCAAGACTCAAAAGCACTTAGTAAATACTCCTTTACTGGCTTGTTAATGACTGGCATAGAAGGCGTATTTGACAGCTGAGTTTTACCATAAAATATCACTGTCTTAATTGTGAAAGGATTTTGAAATCTGTTGAATGAGGCATGTAGGAAGGAAAGGGTGTCATCCTTGAGAGCGCCTGTAAAATGGCATAAAGTGGATTTACTATTTGCTACGCGGAACTTCAGTGTAAACAAACAAACAAACAAGTTGCAGTAGTTACCAAGCAAAGTCTTATCAGAGCCATATGAGGAATTTGGAAATACGCAGGATGTTTTTGTTACATTGATCATGGGGGTAGGAGCTCACTTAGCAATTGGCGAGGAGGAGCCAGGCAAGACAGAGATCCCTACCTTCCTGGAGCTTATATTCTAGATGTAGGCAATAAAGCATAAACATAATGAATGAGTACAGTCCATTTAGGCTGGAAGGTGATAAGTGTAATGGAAAAACAAAGAATAGGTTGAAGGCAGTAGGATTGCTAAAAGGGAGGTACATCACAGTTTTAAGCAGGATGGCCCGAGTAGAAGAGAATAACGGAGTTAGATGTGCATCCACTCTCATTTACTCTGGATGTGGAAATATACTACTCAATTAAACTGAAGATAACAGAAAGATTCATGTTTTGGAAGATGCTCAGAGCTGTGGCAGGTTAGTGAAATGAGTTTCAGCTGTTGAGATTCCTTGTTTTAAGCAAGAAAGCAGCCTTAGGGACATTACTCCTAATGATGGATGGACTGATATAAAATTCCCATGTAAATAGTCATTAAAAAATCAGTAAAGGATATCAGATTTTCTTGTGTTCACATGCAGTCACATCATGAATTCAGAATGCCGGTTCTGCTGGGGACCTTTGCAAAGCTGGCCCAGAGCAGACTGGGCAGAAGCTTTTCTGGGACCCAGAGTCTCAGCCCATTGATTTGTACCTCTTCTCTACCAAAGGCCTGCATGAGGACTGTTAGTCCTCTCTAGAGCAAGACTCACTGATGCACAAGATGAACTGAGGCCCTCTTTCTAAGCCTGATTCTTGAACTGTCTGTGTGTCTTAGACATCGTTTTATTTTTCTGCAGACCCAATGAATTAGATGAGTGGACCTGAGCAGGTTTGCTAGGAGAGCAAATTGATAATGGAGAAGTCTTCATGAGCAGATGTGGCCAATGTTCTCAGCTTCTTTCCTCCTCTGAGGCCACAGATGTGACATGAAATAGCCAAAGTTGTAAAAGGATTTATTTCTCCTCTGAACCATAGCAGAACTCACCTGTCCCCTAGAAATTGATGTTGTCTATGATAATAAATGAGAGTGTCATTAACACCTGCTGAGGCCCATGGGAAGCTGTTCAGACCAAAGAAACATCCATTTTTTTAAAAAGCACACTCGAAAAGAAAATGACAAGATCCAAAATGAAAGATCAAACAAGTAGGGATGATCTTCATAGAAAATCCATCCAGAGAAGAAATACGAAGTTAAGCGAACAGGCAGCGACACAGCAGCATAGGCACTATTGAAAAAGAACCCAGTCCTCTGCAAGTCAGCAGGAAGAGAGGCTCTAGAAGTGCTGGGCAAGGGCTACTGGGAGGATAGGAGGAACCCCCGGGGGAGGCTGTAACACTTCAAAAGGCAAACCCGACCAAATGAATAAAACCTTTGCTACATTTTACCAAAACATATGTAGCACTGCAGATTTCAAAAGTTCTTTGAGAACTCCTTTGCAGAGCTCCCTGGAAAATCCAAATAGCAAAGCTTCCCGGGAGGAGACATAAGCAAAGGCTTAGAAAGATGCCCCTCACAGATCAGTCCACCACAGTGAGGATGGGGAGGAATGGCTGGAGGGAGGAAGGAGGGAGTGGTTGAACAAAAGAAGGAAGGCGCCTGGGTGGCTCAGTGGGTTAAGCCTCTGCCTTAGGCTCAGATGATGATCTCAGGGTCCTGGGATGGAGTCCCGCATCGGGCTTGCTGCTTGGTAGGGAGCCTGCTTCCTCCTCTCTCTTTCTGCCTGCCTCTCTGCCTACTTGTGATCTCTGTCAAATGAATAAATAAAATCTTAAAAAAAAAAAGAAAAAAAGAAGGAAGGGGTAGAGGCATTTTAGAAGCTGGAAACTAGCAGAGGACTTGTAACTTACCTTCAGTGTGTTACTGTAACTCTCTGAAACTTCATGGGTGGTCTACTGTATCTCCCTAGGAGAAAGGGGGGGAGCTCCCTTCCGCCTTCAGAGGGCGACTACTTTTGAGGTATCAAATTTCACCAAGCTAAACACTGTTGCCACCAAGAGTACAGAAAGAATGTAGCAGAAAGGGAATTTCCCCCAACCTTTTGCACATGGATTTTGCTGCACGGTGTGTGAGAATTAGCTAAGGGCCTATCACTGTAAAGGCCGACCTACTTTCCTTGGATATCCAAAAATATGATTATAACAGGCATGTAGAGGGTGTTCAGTATGTCAGGTATTGTGCTAGACACCGAGCCCATGTGGGGATCTTCAGTATGCACAATAGCTCTCAAGGTCAGCTACCCAGTGTGAGGTCATCTGGCTCTGTGGCTCCTCAGTTTCTACACTGCTCTTCTTTCTTATCTTCTTCTCCCCCTTCTCTAGCTCCCTCCTTGCTTAATTTCCTCCTGCTTTCTTTTCTGTCTTCTCTCCTTTGCTGCTTTTCTCCCTGTCTCCAAATATATGGATAAGCCAACTCTCTGAGGATGGTTCTGATCTTGGAGCCTAAGGATTTGTGGGTCAATACATGGCCAGGCATAGGAGGGCAGCTCAGGGCTTGCTGGTGCCAGGCCCTGGTGAGCCAGCCTTGTTTACACTACCAGGCTCTGTCAGAGCTGAGCACTGGGGGACTCTGCAAGGCAGGGGCAACACCAGCTACCAACCCATCTGCTCTGTGGGAAAATCATATTGCGCGTCCCAGGGGGTGGGTGTGAGGAGAAATCGCATGAGAAGAGGCAAAACTGCAGCTGTCCCCTTGCAGATGATGAGTATGGGGTGCGTGCCATGGTTGTCTCCATAGGAAACTGGCAGGAGGCACCCAGTCTCCAGAGCATTCTCTACACCTCCTTAGCCCAGCAAAGACCACCCCAAAAGGCAACACCAGTGGCTCTACTTTCACAGATATTATTTATTATTTTATTTTCTCTCCCTCTTCTGACTGCTTCTCAGGTTTATTGTTTGTCAGCCCCTTAACCCATGGGGCTCTTTAGAATTTCTCCCTTGGCCCACTTGCTTCCATGCGTGGTCAGGTCTGGTCTGCTCTATGACTTCTCCTGTCCCTAAGATGGTAGTCCCTAAGTCTTGATCTTCAGCCCCGACCTCTGACCTGAATATTAGGCTTAGATTCCCAGTTGCTTCATGGGCATATTTATCTGCATTTTGAATTCAGAAAGTCTTTAACTTGGATCCTACTCACCTTCCTATAATCCTGATGCGACCCTGCCTCACCATTCTAAGTTGGCTCCCTTCCCCCTTCTTTGTATCACCAGCAGGTGCCGTGGAGCTGAGACATGCAAACATTTGTACAGAACCAGTGGCAAAGATTTTAAGCTCTAGGGGCATAGATCCAAATCACCAGTAGTGGACTGAAGCCAGGGTGTGTTCCTACTGTTAAAGCCCTAGAGGTTATTCAAGTGAACAGACATGTTTGAGAACGGATAGCTTCTAAAGCATGCTTCTCAGATTTCTGTGCATGTAAGAACCACATGGAGAACACATTTATGAAAGTGAATTTCTGAGCTGCATTGCTGGAGACCTATTAGGTTCTTCAAGGTTGCCTGGGAATCGACGCTTGAGCAACTGGCCTGGGTTCTGAGAAACTTGTTGTCCAAGGATAGTACCTTGAGAAACACTGACAAAGTGTCTAAAATGAAAACATATTAGCCTGGCTGATAGAATTTTCTTCATTATCTTGTTCTAACCCCCTTGTCCAGCCATCTGATCTGTACGTGCCACTCTGGGTGCCCTAGGCTATATGTGCTATTGTTCTCTGAGTCTTCACGCACACTCAGCCCTCTGAGCTTTTGTTCGTGGAGGTGCCTGCGCTTGGAATGGTCTTGCTTTCTCTTCTGTAGCTGGAGAAATTCTCCTCATTTTTCTCCAGCCCTATTCTAAGAACTTCATATACTCTGGTGCAATTTCTTTCTTCTCTAGTTTGCCTTAATCATTTGTCCATAATGCTGATACTTTATCAGTCATTCATTGTACACAAAGGTGTCCTCCATACCAGACTGATTCTCTTCAAGGATGAGAACATCCCCATGTAATTATGCCTATCAGATTACCTATACCAACTAATCACATCCCCTTTCCTCCCTCCATTCCACCCAGTCTTCCATCCATCCATCTATCTATCCATTCATTCATTTTTTCCCATCAGTTCAGTGTTTTTTGAGTGTCTACTATGTACCTGGCATTCTTAGTGTTGAGACTGAAAAATAAAAAGGATAAAAATCTTTGCTCTTATATAGCTAACATTGGAGTAGGGGAGACAATGAAATGAAATGCATAAGTAAAAGATTAAGCTTATCAGATGGCATGTGGAAGGGATGGGAGGAAAATCAAGTTAGGAAAGGAAGGTTGGGAATTCTGGGTAAGACTAAGGGAATGGGTAGGGGAACCTCCCCCATCCAGACTTCCCTGAATCATTCTGAATTGTTCCTGCTTCTTGTCTTTTTGTACTTTCCCCATTATCTGGGGTCAGCACTAGGATCTTTCTAAAGCATGAAAGAACCCATATTGACTACACAGTCTATAACTTTTCTTTGTCCAAACGTATAAGCTGACTATTGCCAAATATTATTTTCATCTAAGAGAAGTAAGACAACTGTATTTTTCTAGGATGTTTCCTGATTTTATAATATTGATAACTAATTCAACAAAAACAAAACCTCTGCATGGCTCAGAGAAAATACCAGTGTAGTTTCCACAGCCTACCTGTTATTGGCCTCGAAGTTAGACTGTGGTGGTACCAGTGATTCCTGTAAACCTGCATGATTCTAAGTGTAGAAGCATTTGGGTAACAGAGAACTTTGGCACATATCTGGCATTAGATATGTGTTTATTAAATTAAATCACTCATACTGCAGTGTAAAAAGCCTGACCTTAGTATGAAGTGGCCGTGCCCTGAACAAGCTGAGCACTGTTCTTGCCCAGCCTCCAACAGGTGAGAAGACGCTGGCCCAAAGAGGGCAGTGACTTGACCAAGACCACCTGGGCCTTAGTGACAGAACTGAACTAAAATCCAGTACACTTTGGTATTCTTTCCACTGCTCCACCCGGGTTTGGTTACAAATGTTAGAAATGGAGCCTGGGGGAACGCCTGGGTGGCTCAGTTGGTTAAGCAGCTGCCTTCGGCTCAGGTCATGATCCCAGCATCCTGGGATCGAGTCCCACATCGGGCTCCTTGCTCCGCAGGGAGCCTGCTTCTCCCTCTGACTCTGCCTTCCACTCTGTCTGCCTGTGCTCGCTCTCATTCTCTCTCTCTGACAAATAAATAAATAAAATCTTTAAAAAAAAAAATAAAGAAAGAAATGGAGCCTGGGTTTTTAGAAATTAACAGGCAAAGTATCACTCGGTAGGGAATGGGTAAATAAATTATGAAAGATCCATTCTGGGGTGTAATTCCATTCATCGAAGAATAGTAGCAACAGAAACAAGATATATAACTGTATACATAGATCTGTGTGAATCCACAGGAAGGGTCTAAAAGAACATGTGAGCCAATCTGGTGATATCGTTACCCCTTGAGGGGGGGCCGAAGTAGGCTAGGGTGGTCAAAAGGGCTTATGATCCCATCTCTGTTTTGAAACTTTACTGTACAAATATATGAATAAGTTAATCTGTATAAATGAAAATGATTTTTTTAAGAGAAAGAAAACGAGTGAAGCAGCCCTGGTAATAATCTCTATAAAGTACGATGAAATAAAGACAAACATATTGTCTTACATAAAAATAAGAGAGACGCACTTACAAGACTCTCTTACAAGAGAGCAATTTCTGGGCCTTCATTGGGTCCAAAGCAGGCAAGAACCTAGAGACATGAATCTGTTATTTTGGCCTGCGTGATAGAAAAGAAGCGGCAAAGAACTTAAGAGCAGAATACTTCCCACAAATACGTGTGAGCAGGGGACACAAGACGGCTAACAGCCTTCCCCATTGCAGAGTGTGTGAGAAAAGAACCCTTCCTCTGCTAACCCAGGAGGCCATATTGTTAACAGAAGTTGTATCCGATAGTACTTCTATGTTTAAACTATAAGATGCAAGGGAAAAGAAAGGAACACAGCATATGGAACTGTTTCTACACCACTTCAAGTCAACAGAGACAATATTTTAAAAATAACCAGGAGAATTCTCCAGGATGTTTCTTTTTATCTGTGTTCTTCGCTGCATTGCCATTTTTACTGACTGTGACACAAATGAGTCACTACAACGAAGAAGAAGCTGAGGGCTCGTCTCCTCTCCGGGTTGTTGAGGCATCTGGTTTCTCTTGCCAGGGCCTTGCTGGAGAGCAGAGCATTCCTGCGTGGCTTTACGTTGGGGAGACTCCCATTCCCCCCACTCTATCAAGGTGCCCAGTTCTGTTTAAGGAGAGGTAGATAAGTAAGCATAATCTCACCGTATGACTTCCCGTGTCCATGGGAACCAGAGGTCTGGCCAGTCTTCTGGGACAATCGGGAAAAAAGGAAAGCTCTCAGTGAGATCTGTGGTGCTCCCATAAGCAGATCTGTTGTCTTTAATAAAATCAAATTTTACTTTTTTCTAAAGGGCTACCAGCCAAGTTCAAGGCATTCTGCACGGTAAAGAAATTCTCACCGCCTCTCCCCCACCAAAAAACACCTTATTTTTGAGACTGAAAGCAAGATTTTGAAGAGATCAAGGATCTTCCCCCTGGGCTGTTATCCAGTTGTAGCTCACTGTGACTGACTCATAGTGTCAGGGAGACAAAACGCAACCCACCCCCCCAACCCGAATCTTGCAAGGGAAACCAATTCCTTCCACATCAGTGAGCTAATCCCCATACAGGAGCTGGCAGCCTCGGCCTCGGGAATCTGTGTTCTCAAGCCCGGTACGTGCTGCGCTTGGGGGAGGCTGGTGATACAACACAAGTCGGATCCCTTGTGTGCGGCTGCCCCACTTGGCGCAGGGGGAGCTGAGCGGCTCCCTAATGAATGTTCCGTACTTACAGCAGGGAAAGTGCAAGAGACTGCTGTTCTGCTTTGAAGTTTTCTGTCTCCCTCTTTGGAGTGGATCAAAGGCCTTTCTCTCTCCCTCTCTCTCTCTCTTCTTTCTAGCATTCACACAAGTTCCTACTACAGGGCTCCCTTCTCTCCGCCCTGCCCACACCGCCAGCTTCAGTCGTAAGCTGTGGCTGTCCACAGTCTCCTCTCTCCCTTCTTCTCTCCTTTCTCTCTTTCCCTTCCCGTGTTCCTCCCTCCCTGTCCTTTCATTTCCTTTTTTTTGGAGTCCCCTAGAAACTCTCAGCCGAAGCTTGTAGAAAATAGGTGCTGGCTTTCTGAAGGGCTCTATAGCCTCATTTCTTGCTAGTAAAACAAAGACTGTGACTTTTTTTTTTTCCTTTTCTGTGTTTTGTAAAGAAAGAGGAGCTTGGATTGGAGAGAAAATTGTTGTGAGTAAAACCAATGAAACTGACAACACAAGTTGGCTTGGAAGCTGACTTGAATGTGACACAAAGCTTTCTAGTGCCCTCCCTCCAAAGGCTGGAAGGAAGGTTCTGGACTGCCTCTGTGTAGCTCCAGAGTTCATCTTTCTTCTGACACTAATGCTGCTGTGCTGGTGGGGCCACGGGCAGCCACCACGGTAAGCATGCCCTTCTTGGGCAATGCTGAGAGACCCTCCCCATGCCTGTTTGGTGGGCATAGTCTCGTCTCGCGGACCAGCTTCTTTTGCCCCCCACCCCGCCCCGACCTTCCTCCAAGGGTCTCCCGCACAGCCCCTCTGGAACGACCACCCTGCAACATAGGTGTGCTACCAACACACACAAACATTTAAGTTAAATTAAAAGCGAAAGGCTTATGGCAAGCCAGTTTTTAGAAAACAGAGGATCTTATAGATGGTAATTTAGACAATTAATGCAAAAACACCATCTGCTAAACCTCAGATCTACCAAGACGCCGGGGTCTGCGGAGCTGTCTCCATCTGCCTCGGCCTTGTCTCTTGGAATCTTTCTCACGGAACAAAGGGTTACTGTTGTGTCCTGTGTGTCCACCCCAGCTCCTGACTAAGGTGCTCTTCAGGTGACCCCTGTCCCAGCCTGTTTCTTGGCTCTGGTCCCCATCACCTCACTTCTCTGCTGATTTTCTGTAGAGCTTCAGGGCCTGCATTTAAAACAATGGCCAGTCTTTAAAGGGGATTTACTTGTGGGTAAGGAGTGATCCTGCTCTTAAGGCAGGGAACATGGTGCAGGAGAGCAGAGAAGAACCGCTCCAAGAGAAGGTTGACAAGGCAGGAGCGGTCCGACTGTGGGCACTTGGGGAACACACTCTCCTCCTATCCTGTGTTTGTGTAGCACCTTCTTGTCTCTGCTCCTGCCTCCCAGCATGAGTGAGTGAGCTGCTCTCCTGCTCGCCTTACTCGTAACTGTCTAGGAAAAAAAAATCCTGCATTTAGACCATCCCACATGGCTCTTATTGTTCCCTCTGGTAATAATATGTGAGCCCAACACCAGGGTTCGCCATCACGCCTTGCCATGGACCTCAAAGCATCACGTAGAATGTTCTTCCTTTTCAAATCACACCAGGGAGAGAATTCACGGTATTCTAAATCCGGGCCCACTGTGCTTGCAGCTGAGGCTGGTGGCATTGTTTAAATTTTTAATGAAAGCAAAAAGACTACAGCATATAAGCAAAAACCACATTGAGGATGACACAGTGGTAACTGCCGAGTGCTTACCGTGCACCAGGTACAGTGCTCACGTCTCTGCATGCATTATTCCATGTGATCATCCCAGAAAGCCTGAGGCCAGGGCTCCCTGTCTCCATTTCCCACAGGAGGGTTTGGAGGCCCAGCAGGATTCGCTGCCTTATGCACCGCGCCGTCTCCCAAGGATTCCGTTTGCAGCCAAGCCTTTGCTATCACACTGTATCAATACAAACATGGCCTTCCAGGTCCAAGGCCACAGACTGGCTGGCCTTCACTGTTTTTGTTTAGCAACACACACCCAACGGGTAAATGGGTTCTCTTTCCTGGGAACGGCTAGAAATAGGCAAACGTCTTCTTTTATGGTGTGAGAGGGCTTCATACCTCTTCCTGGAGTGTACTTTCAGTACTCTCCCTTCCCTTCCCCCTGGCCTGGACTACAGCTCTAGTCAGAGCCCACCCGAGCCGTCAGCAAAGCGTGGAATGGACCTGAATGGGTGTGGAATGGGGCCACTCCTCATTCTCATTGTGCCTAGTCCAGTTTCTCTGAAGCAGATTGAAAGTGACAATCCAGGTCATGCACTAGGCACAGCACCCACCCATAGTACGTGTTCGATAAACTGCATTTACGTGTGTTAAAAGTCCCGCTCCAGCCTCTTGAGCAACAGCACTTACTCAGGATTATTAATCAACCTGCTCCTTTGTTCTAGGGTGCAATGACCTTAATTAAATATTTTCTGGTGTTTATTCCCCCACCACCACGGTAGCCTTTGTGAGACCCGGCTGATAAGTAGGGACTCAGCAAAGGAACCTAGAAAAGGAAAGGTGATTTCTAGTAAAAGAAAGTCCAGGAGGAAATGGGCTCTGGATTGGGGGCTCCCTGAGGGAGGGACTCCTTTCTTCTCTTTCCCACACAAGTCTGGGCTCTGGGGAAATTAAATGGATATTAGGGGAGGGATATTATTTTTAGAGTCCATATGGTCTAGGGAAAAATATAAATAAAGGACCTGTATGGGGTCTAACTGACGCTCTACTCCCATTCACAAAGGGTCGCAAATTATGATTTCTAGTGTTACTTTCAAACAAGTTGCCATCTATAGGTATATGTGCTAAAGTGTTAACTTGTTAAATGCAAGCATTCATGAAATACAACAAAAATGTAAGCTTTGTCCTGACATCTCTTCATGCTGTAAATTATCAGAAGCCTTGAAGATCGCCAATGGGAAGGATCCCCTGGGACCCCAATGGGTTTTCAGTCCTCCCAGACCACGGCTGTGTGCATTCTGATGTTTGGGCCAACACTAAGCTGTTGGCCACCATTTATTTCTCCCAGAGAGTTGGAAGTTTCTGTGTAGCTTGCCCGTAACACACAGAGCATGTGGAGCGTTCCCCAACCCGCCTGACCTTGTTCTGCCTCAGCTTCACTCAGAAGCTGTGCGTCCTTCCCTGAAATACTAGCAGCATATCTTTTCTTTGCTCACGTTCTCCTTGTGTAATTGCCAGAGGAGAGCAGATTTCCCTTCCCTGAATAATTCTCTGTGCTCAGTGCTGGACGTGTCTGTGTGCGTATACACGTATATATTTTTAAATTTTTATTTTGCGTGGAGAGCAAGAAGAAGAACCTGTGCTCCTTTTGGGATTCCCTGTTAGAGACAGCTCTGCTCCAGGTCTAGCACAGCAGCCCACCAGTACGGTAGCTCTTAGCATCCAACACACCCCACTCCCATCACAGAGCCCTGACTTAATTTGTCAACTCTCCTACCTCGGTATCCCTCTCCATGGCCTCACCACATGCTGTATTAGACCTAGGCAGCTGTTTGTTGAATAGGAAATGTGCCCAGCACTGCATCAGGAGCTGGGAATACAAGGGTCTAAAGGTATATATGAGTCCCCACTCTTTGGTGTTTATATTTTCATGGCAAAGACAGGGTTTCCTCCTACCCCTAAAATAAGATTATCTGTGATAATTGCAAAAGGATCAACAAAAATCTTGCCTGATAAGAAATTCTTGACAACTCTCCCAGCTTATTTTTAATTCTTTAAGCTTTAAAATCAACCTTCTTGTTCCAAAGAATACCTCCAAATCCTTGCTCTATCTTCTCTCAAAATTCCATGAACTTGGATCCCACATTTATTATTAACTGAGGGTTCCAAGAATTATTTTTCTCTTCACGCGTTATGCACTCCGGGAGCACACTGACTTGCCTTCTTAAGTTGGCAGAGAAGCATGCGCGGGTAAGTCTTCATGCAAACCTTATCGAGAGCCAGAAGCCTCACGTTTCCCAAAGTGTAAATATGCAGCCAGTGTCAAGGGCCTGAGATGCGAAGCCACATGAAAGTGTTAAAATAAAATAAGGTTGACAGCGCCACTTCATCGGAAATAGGTGGTGAATTAGATGTTATGAAATGCTTATAAGCCTAGGGAGTAAGGTGCTCAAAGACAATTACCAACTAAACATTTCATTAATGAAATAATGATTAATTATAATTACTAATTAAAATGCAGGATTATGCTGTTGGCTTTGAACATTAACAGGAGTAATGACATTACCATTTTTAATGGAATTCCAGGAACGAAAATTATAGCAACTCACAGAAAAGATATGGCTTGCAAGTGTGATTAGGAGTTATTGTTAAACCCAGGGGCATGGAATTTTCCCTGCTGGTGAACTTAAGTTAAGTAAGTTTAATGCGGTGTAATTTAATTACTAAGCATAGTTTTCTTTCTCGGTGGGAAGAGATACCAGGTTTATGCTTTAAAGAACAAAAGGAAGAATGTACGTAGCTATGGGTAATGATTGGCTACTAGCAGGAAAAATCAAAGTGCATTTACTGTCTTTTGCATAATATTTGAGGGTGGATGTATCCTGCCTTGGTTGTAAATTTTATTTAATTAATGCTTAGAGGATTAACAACAAAGTAGCCTGTGCAGACAGGGAATGTAGTGCTGTCAAGTGTGTCAGGAAAGTGAATTTCCATAGGAAGGACATCTCTGCTGAATAATGAATGCACGGGCATTTTCATAAATGTCAAATTCCCACAGGAAGCAGGAACTTGACCCTCGGTAATAAACCATTTAGGATTCATTAAATATAAGCATCGTTCTTAAACTGTTTGCCATGGCATGTGAGCTCATCCATAATGCAGTATGTTGGCCAGAGCTGTAGTATAAAAACGCCCAGCACTTGGCTTTGGGTGGTTGGAATCATCCTGAGTGCGCCCACTCCTTTCAGCCTGGTTCAGCTCCAGCCGAGGTAATATCATTGTAATAAAGCCACTAATTGTTATAAGGCCTGTAGTCAGTCAAGAAAGCTCATGTTTGGCTCTTATGTGGTTAAGTATAATGAGGGGCTCAGACCCCATTTAGGTCTTCTATATCAGGGTCTCAACGCTACTGACCTTGAGGCCCAGATAATTATTCATTCTAGGCAACAGTCCTGTTGGACACCAGATACTGGTGGACACCAGTATCCCTGGTGTCCACCTCCTAGATGCTAGTGGCAAACAGCCCCCCGCTCACACCTCCCTTAACAGCTGTGACAATCAAAAATGTATCCAGACATTGCTAGTACCCCCTGGAGGGGGTAGGATGACCCCTATTTGAGAGCCCCTGTTTATGGAACTTACTCAAGTACTTCCCGGAATGAGATCATTCAGGGGGAGGCACGGCTCCCTATTGAATTGAGCCTGAGAGGCTGTGGGAACCCACCATTCCTGGTCACCTTTGCAGTCGCAGACATCCACAGGACCAAATGTGTCTCTGCTCTTAGTAACAATGGCTGCCCCGTACGGACCCACATGTGGCTGTCACAGCTGCAGTCATGCCTTTGAAATGAGAACTCTTCACTCCCATGACCCAGGGCTGCCTCACAGGTAATCCTCTTCATGCAGAAGTGGCTGCCTTCCTTCCCCCTAGGCATCCAAATGACTGGTGCTATGAGCTCCCCACTCCCCGCACTATTGTTCTGGACCTAGAAGGGGTCCAGTAAATCCCTGAGCTGGTTTTGCTTTTTTTAATCTTTCCCCCCACCGCCCCGAGATTAGTATTGAGAGGGGTAGCAAATGAGCTCACCCATGGGAGATTTTTCTCAAACTGTTTCTAAAGTCTGAAAACAAATCACAGAGCCTTTTTTCTTTTAATAGAATATAGATTTGATTTCTTGATTTAAGAAACACACTTAATTCTGTCTGGGCATGCAGGGTGCCTACACACTGACTAAAAAAAGAAACCCAAAGCTATTTGGAGAATCCCTTTGTCTACACAAAAGCAGAAACTGATTTGACTTAATGATTTTTCTCTTTTTCGATTTTTATTTGAGCCAAAATGAGCAGTTATTTCTTAGCATCCCGCAGCCATCGCCTTTGCGTTCTGTTAGAATTGAGAGGATCTGATGTGCTCGGGGCGGGCATGTCATCCCTAGGATGTAAATAAAAAAGAGCATCCTGGAGGCATGTGGGGTCCCACTGGCACGGTAACTGGACACGACCCATTTCACACTGAGGGGCTGAGACCGAATCAGTTACTGCAGACTTGGAGGCTTCTGAGTTTATCCTGGTGGCAACAGTCCCTCGCTTGCCTACCCACAGCTCACACTCTGGCTTGAGAGCAGGCCACCGTTAAGTAAGGGTGTCTTTCCAGCGTTCCACTTGGAACAGACATGCTTTAAATTAACCAACCAAGGCAGTTCAGGAATCGGAACCAGAGAGCGAAAAGTCTACTTGGCTCCAAACCTGAGTAAGTCTTATTAATTCAGAGAGTAAAAAGCTTACATGTGCTAATTACCAAAACTACTAATTAGCTTTAATTATGAGCTTGGAAGGAAGTTGAAGTGTGTTGGATTTGATAGTGCTGCTGACCTTATCAGTGTACTTGGGGGAAGGGGGCAGGTGGAGAAGCAGAAAGGAGGTGTTACAAAATTCATCAGAGAGCAATTAATTTAGGTCTCCTGATGAATATGCTATAAATTAACACATCTATGCATATCCGGACATAAAGGCATTTTAACAGACCCTTACTAAGGTCAACTGAGAGTGCCCCAGCCAGTCAAGAAAATGAGTCATTTCCTAAGTTATTTCTTATTCTGCCACTGTTTTAAACTGAGGGGGATGCTGGGTCCAGCCAGATAGATGCTTTTATATGTATTTGCAAATAAGAAAGGGGGCCAGCTTTGGTTGCCTTTGGAAGGTCACTGTGAGGAGCTGTTCTTGGAGATGCTCAGAAATCTATCCCATACTGGGGTCCGGTAACACTGTCCCCATCAACCTCTCATCTAGGTCTCTGTGTCATTCTGAATCCCTATAGCCAGAACCCACTCCTTTGATGTGGCTGGGATTCTCTGTCCTGCTTTTCTTATGATAAGACAGGTCTGCATCCACTGTTCCCACCAACACAAATGATGTTAGTTTTCAAGGATCACCAATGCAGCCTTTCGTGTCCCAGACAAGTGGAGCCTTCCTTAGGTCCTGGGAGCTGTCACTTAGACATGGGGAAGACGCCCAAAGCAGTACAGTGTCTGTCTCTCCACAACTTGGAAACCCTGATTCTCTTCTCCTATAGACTTGAAGCTTCTTGATTTGTCCCTAATCTCTCAAAACTGATGTGTCTCTTGGTAACCACCAGAGGGATCCCATATAATGTGATAAAAATTAGAATCAACATGGAGGAATCACAGTTCAGTCCCTCTGAGCTTACTTCTGAATCCCTGGGTCTCTCTCTGGAAAATGACAAGGGGGAGCAAAGGATAAACAGTTTGAGAGAAGACCCTGCTTAGCAGCCCCCAAAGAGCAAGGAACAGATCTGAGGACAAAGGGTGTCTTCCTCTTCACCTGGAAATAAACAGGACCACCAGACAAATATATAAAACAAAACCTGGCTAATAGAAAGAAAGCACTCTTGAAGTCAGTAGATTTGAGGACTCACTGTTGATGAACCTGTGTTCGGAAGTTGAACATATATAATGAGATTTGCAATGGGGGCTAAAGTCTGTTTTATTTTTAAAAAAATTTCTTATTAACATATAATATATTATTTTCCCCAGGGGTATAGGTCTGTGAATCGTCAGGCTTACACAGTTCACAGCTCTCACCATAGCACATATCCTCCCCAATGGCCATAACCTAACCACCCTCTCCATACTCCCCTCCCCCCAGCAACTCTTAGTTTGTTTTGTGAGATTAAGAGACTCTTATGGTTTGTCTTCCTCCCAATCCCATCTTGTTTCATTTGTTCCTTCCCTACCCCCCAAGCCCCCGACATTGCCTCTCAAATTCCTCATAACAGGGAGATCATATGATAATTCTTTTTCTCTGATTGATTTATTTTGCTCAGTGTAATACCCTCTAGTTCCATCCACATCGTTGCAAATATCAAGATTTCATTTCTTTTGATGGCTGCATAGTATTCCATAACCTCGAAAGAGCGCCCCCAGGAGAAACAAGCTTGACCACTATGCCATCATCAAGTTCCCCCTGACTACTGAGTCAGCCATGAAGAAAATAGAAGACAACAACACACTTGTGTTCATTGTGGATGTCAAGGCCAACAAGCACCAGATCAAACAGGCTGTGAAGAAGCTCTATGATATTGATGTAGCCAAGGTCAACACCTTAATCAGGCCTGATGGAGAGAAGAAGGCATACGTTCGGCTGGCCCCTGACTATGATGCTTTGGATGTTGCCAACAAAATTGGGATCATCTAAACTGAGTCCAGCTGGCTAAATCTAAATACAGTTTTTTCATGATTAAAATATATATATATATATAAAAAATATATATAAATATAAAATAAATATATATATATATCACATCTTCTTTATCCATTCATCTGTTGATGGACATCTAGGTTCTTTCCATAGTTTGGCTATTGTAGACATTGCTGCTATAAACATTTGGGTGCACATACCCCTTCAGATCACTACATTTGTAACTTTAGGCTAAATACCAAGTAGTGCGATTGTTAGATTGTAGGGTAGCTCTATTTTCAACTAGAGGAAACTCCACGCGGTTTTCCAGAGTGGCTGCACCAGCTTGCATTCCAACCAACAGTGTAGAAGGGTTCCCCTTTCTCCGTATCCTCACCAGCATCTATGGTTTCCTGACTTGTTGATTTTAGCCATTCTGACTGGTGTGAGGTGATACCTCATTGTGGTTTTGATTTGTATTTCCCTGATGCTGAGTGTGGAACACTTTTTCATGTGTCTTTTGGCCATCTTGATGTCTTCTTTGCAGAAATGTCTGTTCATGTTCTCTGCCCATTTCTTGATTGGATTATTTATCTTTGGGTGTTGAGTTTGATAAGTTCTTTATAGATTTTTGGATACTAGCCCTTTATCTGATATGTCATTTGCAAATATCTTCTCCCATTCCCTCAGTTGTCTTTTGGTTTTGTTGACTGTTTCCTGAGCTGTGCAAAAGCTTTTGATCTTGATGAAGTCCAATAGTTCATTTTTGCCCTTTCTTCCCTTGAAGGTATAGAATGTGACTGTAAAGATGAAAATTTTTAAAAGATTGTAAAAAAGGAGTTGATAATATAAGTTGGTTGGAAAAAGAAAGAAAAAGAAAGTGGATAGAATTTGCTCAGGCTGGAGACTAGAATAAAGCCCTGTGCTATATTTAGGGTATATTCTGATCTATTAGAAGAAATTGTATCCCAAAATTTTTTAGAAGAAAAAACTCTATATGTATACAAAAAATAAAAATAGATACAATGAAGGATATAATATGACTATAATAGTGAAGCTTGAAAAAGATTTTTTTATAGAAAGGTATTGTTAAGATAAACCAGTTAAAATTTTTTAAAAGAGGAAAGAGGAAAAGCTAAAAAATATTCGAATAAGAAAAAAATAAAATTAAAAAAGTTTAAATAACTATGCAAGACTGAGGAATCATGGGGAGAAAGCCATGAATTCCATGCTTTTCTTTCTCCTCCTCTGGAATTCCGCTGTTCTCCTTGATCAGTGAGCTTGGTCTTGGCTGGATATTCTTGCTGATTGATCTTCTGGGGAGAGGCCTGTTGCAGTGATTCTCAAATGTCTTTGCTTGAGGCTGAGTTGCACCGCCCTTGCCAGGGGCCCGGCTAACTAATCTGCTTTGGTTCACTCATTGGAGCTTTTGTTCCCTGAGCGCTTTCCGTAGAGCTCTGGAGGACGGGAATGAAAATGGCGGCTCCCAATATCTGGCTGGAAGAGCCAAGAGCTCAGGGCTGCACTTCTCAGTGCTCCCTCAGAGAAAAGCCCTAAATCCCTCCTGTCTCCCTGGTCTCCGGCTGTGTTCTGAGCCCACCTGGCCCGTGACCGAGCGTTTCTATCTCTGGTGCAGGGCTCTATTTGGAGTCTCCAAACCCAGCAGATTCCTGCCACACTGCTCTTCCAGCGGAGGAAGGTAGGTCTCCCCAGTTCTGCCATTTGTGGGGTCCCTGCTCAAAGAGCAGTGGTCCACCTGTGCTGCAGATCACAGTTTAGTGTAACCCTGAGCTGAAAGCTCACTCTTCAGCTCCATCTCTGAAGCTGGCTTCCCCGCTCTGATACTTGGGTGCTCTGCCATACTCAGACACCCCCAATCCTTCTGTGATCCCGCCGGACCTGAGACCACACTTGTCCCTGTGAGGGCTCCACCCCCGCTTAGCCTCTGGAGCAATGTCTTTCAGTGGAGCAGAGTTTTAAAAGTTCTGATTTTGTGCTCTGCTGCTCCACTGCTTGCTGGGAGCCGGCCCCACCCACCACGGTCTATCCGCCCATGGCTTCGGATTCACCTCTCCGCACGTCCTACCTTTCAGAAAGTGGTTGATGTTCTGTTTCTAGAATTGCTGCTCTCCTTCTCTTCTTCTTGGGTTTGTAGCTATTTGGAATGGTTGGATAACTATTTAGCTGAATTCCTGCAACCTGATGTCTTTTCAGTCTGCTAGCCCTCTGCCATCTTGACTCTCCCCTGTTCCATTTTTTAAATAGATCTGTACCACCATATAAAAGAAGAGGGAATCAGGTTGTTCTATTATCGTTTGCTAGAATGATGGGAACAAACAACCACACACTGAGTAGTTTAAAACAACAGAAGTGTATTCTTTCCCAAGTTTGGAGACTTGAAGTCCCAAATCTGGGCATTAGAAAGGCCATGCTCCCTTTGAAGGCTCTAGGGAAGGATTCTCTCCTTCCTAGCTTATGGTGGTTGCTGGCAATCCTTGGCATTCTCTGGCTTATCAGTGCACCTATCCCATTTCTCACTCCACATATGCATGACCTCTTCTTTCTGTGGATGTCCCTTCTATATGAGGGCACCGGTCAGGGGATTTAGGGCCTGCGGTAATCCCATATGACTTCATGTAACTAATTACATCTCCGAAGACCTATTTCCTCCAAATTTTTGGAAGGCACCAGTCAACCTGGTATAAGTTCTTTAAGTAACTTTTTAGAGTTTTTGAAGAATTTCTTAAAAGAATTTAAAGAAGTTTTTAAAGAATTTAAAGAATGTTTGAACTTTTAGTCCTAGACACAGAGCAGGGCTGATATTCTTGTTCTAATACGCTTTTCCAGGTCATGGTGAAATCTATTATGACCACCTGGAAAATGACACTTCTGTGATACCCTTCAATTCCACCTCTGATTTTTTTTAAATCTAGCCTCTCAAATACAATGCCTCTCCTCCAAGCTGCCAAAGGGCTTGAGGCTGAGTGTTGAGAGTGGCTTTTGTGTGTAAGTGTGTGTTGCAGGCCGAGCACCAGAAGACAATGTTTCCACCCTGCCGTCCTTTCGTAGCTAAGTTTATGGCCCTCAGCTGTCAGGTTTTATAGATTATCCCTGAGCTTCTGGAGCCGAATCAGTAGTTAAAGCTCAGACGCTCCTTATTTATCCCTGTTCTTAATACACGCCTGGCTGCGCTAACGGCCAGCTGAAAACCCCAGATCAGCTCCTCAGAAAGCTGTACTTTCAGGTCAGACATGCTCAAGCGAGGGGAAGATTGTCCGCGGTGTGTCAGGCAAATTGGCAAACAAGTGTCAACAGAACAGGAGGTGGGAGAAGAGCGGCACGAGAGGAAACCCGCAGGAGACGCAGCGTTTGCTGGCCTCATGCTTGATGCTACAGCAGACAGTGGCCGCAGGGCACAGCTGGGGTGCGGATGCAAGAGCGCATCCCAGGAAGCGAGTCTGAGAAGCCCTGGCTCGCCGTCCTTTACTGGTCCACTTCTCGTGGCAGAGCCCCCACTACGGGGACTCTAGCCCTGGATGGAAGCCGAGCCTCCTGGAAGGCAGCAGCCCGCCCCCTCACAAAGCTCATAGTTCTGCGATTGGAATGCCTTGTAGGAACATCCGGGTCCCCAGACACTAAAGGCCACTTACTGTGTGATTCGATTTATATGAAATACTTATAATAGGCAAATCAATTGGGACAGAAAGCAGATTAGTGGTTGCCGGGGACTGGAGGGAGGGGGAAATGAGGAATTGCTATTTAATGGGGACAGGTTTCCTTTATGGGTAATGAAAATGTTCTGGAACTTGATAGTGGTATAGTTGCTCAACATTGTGAATGCACTAAATGCCATTGAATCGTACACTTTAAAATGGTCCAAATGGAGAATTTTATGTGTATCTTGCCGTAATTAAAAAAAAAAATATATATATATATATATAGAGAGAGAGAGAGAGAGAGAGAGAAAGAGAGATCTATATCTACATATAGATAGAGATATGTATATATCTCTATATGTATATCTGCTTCCTTCTGATCTACCCACTGGTTCTTTCCTGCCCAGTGAAATCAACCTTAAGTCTGATTCTTCTTCCCTGGGAACATCATTTTAATGTCTTTTTCTCCTGCATCTGTAGGCACCATCATGGCCCCGTGTCTCTGCTCTTCCAGCCTGGTCACCCTGGGTCCTTCAAATGCTCACCCTTAAGGTTGCTAATCCAGAGCAGCTTCCATTGGATATATCCCCTTCGCCCTTGCTTTTCTGAAATTACGGTACAATGTTTCTGAGCACTGTGGCCACCCTACGTCATGGCTGGCTAATTGCCTCCTGAGGCCTGGGACTTAGGAAGCCTGTGTCCTGACTCAAACTCTCTGTATAACTTTTAAAAAGCCATCCATTTCTCTGGGCCTCAGTTTCTTCAGCTGTAAAATGAAAAGACAAGAGGACCTCTGAAGTCTTTTCTAACTCTCAAGCTTTATATCCCATTGCCTTGCTCTGGACCTCCTTCCAGAGGATGGCACGTATAGTGAATTCCTGTTTTCTCTCTGGTGTTAAGCTAAATCTTCCTCTTACACACAGCCCAAAGGTATGACGTTGGATTTGGGAGGCCATATGAAAGAGTCATAGGGATTTCAATGAAATCCTATCCAATTAGATACAGTGCAACATTCCAAAATACAATTTTAGATGTCCATTAAAATATATAACCTATTTATCATCCTCCTGTTTTTCTGTGATACAGAAATCTGGGCATGTCTTCAAGCAAGTCCCTGAATAGAGTTTTCGATAGGAGAGGGTCCCTGCCAGAGCCATGGCAGCCAGTGGAGACAACTTTTCTAGCGCTTTCCCTATTCCCCAGAGGTGTGGCAATGGCCCTGGTTCTAACTGTTGTTTCTAGAACTGTCTGAACTGAGACTAGACACTTAAGCAGTAGAGCAAAGAAACCACATGACTTTCTGAACATCTTTCCCTTGTCTTTATCTTGAGATGAAAAGTGTACTTGTGTTTTGGTGGTTTGCGTTTGATTTTGTCATTTTCATTGTTTCTCCAGGGATGATTTAGGTCAACTCGCTAGGAGGATATCATCATGTCCCATAGCTGCATCTGGCCATGCCAGCAGGGGATATGAATCATTTGTTAATGTGCAATAATTCGCTTGAGGCAATAATGATTGTGTACAATGGGAGAGAGGCAAGCGGGTAAAATGTCACATTGGTTGGAAATATTACTGGGGATCTAGAAGCTTCCCATGAAAGGTTTTGATGCAGCCATGATCAGCCTAACTGTAGTAGTAGGATGAAGCATTGGAAAGAACATACAGCTTGGAGGTCCGAGAGCTGAATTCAGTTTCCTCCATTTACCAGATTTATAGCCACAGTCAAGTTGTTTGCCTCTCTGTGTCTCATTATTGTAAGCTACCTTATTTGTAAAATGGGGACTCTCTAGGGGCTTAAATGAGACTTAAGTGTGTACTGAACATGGTCTATAGTATGGTACTTTGTAGATGTCACTTTCCTTCCCACTCGTCTTTGGGAGATTGTAAGAATCATCTGAGACAATCTATATGAAAATGAATGTCACAAAACCCAGAGCATCAGATAGGTTATCTGGCAAGAGAAGTAAAGAGTAGAGTCAATTTTTACATTTCAATCTAACCTCTGATCATGATCTGATTTCCCTGGAAAGCAGGACACTCTTTTATCCACAGGCAAGAACGCTAAAGGATTTATATGTTGTGTCATAGGGGAAAACAAGTAAAGAGAAGGCTGGAGTCTATGCCTGTAGAGTTGCAATAGTGGTCGTGTCTGATGTAAGGTCAGGATATTGTAAGGAAAGTGCAAATTCTGTGGCATTGGATGGGTCTTCTCCCCAACTTTGGATCCCTCTGTTTCATCTGTAAAATGAATTGCATCAAATCACTTTTAATATTCCTGTCGGAAATAGAAAAGCTGGGGGTCAGAATCAGCCAAATCCCATTCCAATGCTTCACCAGCCCTCATCTCTCTCTCCACAAGTTCTGAAGAGCTAAGTGCCTATAGAACATGCACTCACACGAAAGGGCTCTCTCAGTCTTAGATTTCATGCCCCATGCAGATTTCCACTGCTCTAAGCTAGACAGAAGAGGGCTCTTGCTTCACTACAGATAGAAACAAAGAGCACAGAATGGTTTCCTTAGCTCCTTGCCTCCCTTCCTGTGGGCCTACACCATACTCTAAGAGTAGATCACTCTAATAGTAAGGAAATACTGGCCTTGAGGGAGTCCACCAACCTGGGAGAGAGAAAAAAATGGTTTTCCCCAAAACTTAGAGTACAGCTGACCTTGGCAGTTCACTCCAACCTTCCTAGATTAGGACATCACCTTACCAGTTCCTGGAAGGGTCAACAAGGAGGAGCTCCTTGAGACCAAGAGATGGCAGTGTCATCTTCCTTAAGAAAAAGCCCAGATTGGGGGATAAGAAAGCAAACAGATATTGACCCTAAAATTCTACGGAGTCTAAAATGTGTGACATGTCAAATAGTTTCAAACTTGACCAAGCCATAGGAGTCCCCGCTTGGATTTAAGAGCATGAGAACCTCTGAGCCCATCTTGTGGGTTCTATGATTTCCTTCTCTCCCCAAAAGAACTTGAGATACAGATAGATGTGACCAGTAACTTCGTGAGATGTCTTCGAGGCCCCGCTTCTGCTCAAGGAAACAAGCTATTTCATAAAGCCTCATCAGTGAAGAAAATTCTTATCTTGCCTGATGCCAAGCTGCTACTTAAAAATGCTTCAAGACCTAGCTCTGAAAATCAGTCCCTGCATGCATTTATCCCTATTCAGAATCTGTGTGCCCTGGATTGTCAGATTTCTTGTGCCTCCTTTCATTCTGATATGTTTCTTCTTTTAAAAAATCCTTCCTTTGAGATGCCCCTTGCTGAAGCGAATAGGGAGTTATTACATGGCAGTCTCCCTGAGGCTGTTTTGTTCAGGCTTGGTTGTCCAAGGCAACCGAGAAAAAGAAATTGGGGGAACAAAACCCCTTTGCTTGGTTGGGTCACCTTTGATAGCTTGAAAAGGTCAAGAACTTCTTTACTTAGCAGAATCTCCGGATAACTTTGCTAAGTGATGAGTGGGATGGAGATTCTCTTTAAAAGCCTGACATCCTTCTACCTTTGTTCATATGCAAAGTGTTTTCTTAAAATAGGGCCCTCTGCATTTGCGTGTCCTCACACTCTAATGAGACCTGCACTTGCTGCCAAAACAGCAAGGACTGTGAATTCAGCAGGAGCCAGCTCACGGGTCTCCCATCAATGCAGGCGCTACAGCTGGCCCGGAAGAGGAGCAGCATCCCTAATGAGGACCATGAGGTGACACGAACATGGAAACCTTGCCTGGCCCCGTGCATGGCTTTCAGGTCCTCACTCCTTAGTCTGCTTTCTCTCCCTGCGACTTGGGGAAAATATATCTCACCCCTATCTAGGAACTGGGATGTGAACTATCTCAAACTCTTAACTCTCGTTCAGATCATTCATGTATTAAGCTTTTAATTTAATGAGTGAGAGGAAAGGACACGAGTTTGGTTGGCTTTCAATGTAGCGGAAACATAAATGGTGGGTTTCAGGGTCAGGGTTTGTGATCTTTGAAATGGTATTGGGTGAGCCCTGCTGCCAGGCTGGGCTGGGGTGTTGCCGGGTGAGTACTGCACCCAGCATGTCGTAAGGAGGGCACAGTCTAATAGAATGGGTAACTGGTATACCCAGATTACTATAGTTCAGTATGGAAAGTAGTAGAAGAAAAAATTAGAGCCATAATTGCAGAGGAGAGATTCTTTTGAATCTGTTATTGTTTCTAAGCCAGGAGGCTATCCTCTTCCTCCTCCGTATCAGCATAATCATCACCATCTCCTCCCTGGGCTCACAGCCACAGTGACTTCACTGTTTTCTGGCCCACACGGAGCACCTATTTGTGCTGAGCAGTGAGAGGGAGGGAACACCAAACATGTAAGGGGTTTGTATCTGTAAGACAGAGATGAAGTAGCTCTACCATAACAGTCAGAGGCAAACACTGATCAATGATCTCAAACATCCATGTCCACGGGGGCCAGACAGTAGCAGAGAGTGAGGGGAAAGGCAGCAAGGGTAAGAAGTGGGGTTAAAAAGAAGGCTTATGAGGACCTGAGCAAGGGCTTTTCTTGTCTGAAGAGTGCAGTGGTTCCTTGGCTATGCTTAATTATTGCCAAGCAGGAAAGGAGGGCCAAGGCGACGAGGCATATAGAACATTTTGTGTGAAATCTCTGAATCTGCGAGTCTTGACAACATTGAACATACCATGCCACCAAAGCATTCAGAGGGCCTGAGCTGGCCTGGGGTCTGCTATCTGGCAAACTCTGGTACATACTAAGGAAAATGTGGGAAAGAAAGAGGTGACTCGCAGCCCCGCGTCTCTGAGAAACTTGTGGAAGAAGCAGTCTTTGATATGGCCTTGGGAGGATGGTTGGAAGTGGGACAAGGGCTTCCTGAGTGGAGGACAGGGAGTAGGCAAAGTTACAGACTTGAGGACGTGGAGCTTGTGCTCAGAAATAGGGCAAGGACTCTGGTCGCTGGAGCCCAGGGCATGAGCAGGGGTCGGGGGACCCACGGGTGACTTTAGGTCAGAGAGTTTGGTGGAGGCCAGATGCTCCAGTGACCTCATGCAGGTCATTAACCCACTTGAAACCTCACTCGACTCATCTGTGCAGTGACGATGGTGACATCCACCGGCCGGAATTGTCGGATGGAGTTGATGGGGTCATGCACAGAAAATGGCAGGTGTTGGACTTGGCATCAATACAGAGTATAATAAACACGGGTTCTTCCTATGACTTAAGAAGAAGTTTGGACTTTATTCTGCTCTTACTGTAGCACTGGTGAAGGACTGCTAGTTTCTTTTCTTTTTTTAAAGATTACATTTTCACTTATTTATGGAAACTAAACATTCAGAAACATACAAAGAAACGTACAAAACATCATCTGTGTTCTTACCACCCAGATTTAACCATGCTTAATATATTGGTGGATTTATATTTGCATCCAACCTCCTGCCAAAAAAATCATTCTTGATTTTTTAAAAAAAAATGTATAATATCTCCATCATAAGAAATTGTTAAAAAGTAGTAAAGTACAAAAAAATGGCAAACATTTACATTTACCGTGACTCCATTGGGTGTGAATCATTTAAAACAGCCTCATAGAAGTAGAAGGCCTGGTGTTTCCTCAAGATGACACGGTTGCTGTGGGGAGAAGCACAGAGGTAACGCAGGGCCTGATACGTGGGGCTCGTGGAGTGTTAGACCAGAGGAGTTAGCGGAGCAGTGGGTACAGATGAGTAGGGACAATTGCATAGCTCCTTAGAGTGATTTCTGTAGAGCATTTACAGGGAGTCTAGTAATCAAGTTAGACCCCAGACTTCAAAGTCTCCTGTTCATCCCCAGTTTGCAAAGAAATGTCCGACACCTCTTGTGGTGAATTGGGAAGGGGGAAATGATATGGTGTCTTGATTTAGGCCTGTTTGTGACCATTTATGACTGAAGGATAGTGGGTGAGCCACTCGGAGCCTCTGTTTCTTCAGCGGCAGATGTGGACAGTTCTGCCAGCCTCCCGGGAGCCTTGGGAATGTCGCAGGCTGATGCATGGAGAGCTCTAAGACAGAGAAGTCACCAAATGTTAGTCCCTCTCCTCCCTACCTCTCTCCCCAGCTCCTCCGCTCCTTTCTGGGTTTGGTTTAACACTCAGCAACTGGAAGGCTCCTAAATGCTCAGAGTCTTTCTAGTTACATTTTAGACCCTCTCTCTTTTCCTGAGTATTCCTCTGATCCTGATCTTGTAGTTAATGAGTATTGATTGTGACATCTGTGTTCACCGCTGGCCCAAGAAAGGGGCGCACATGTTGGCTGCCTCTGGTTAACAGCTCAGCTGAAGGCAGGAAGCAAATTAGCTGTTAGAAGGTGGTCCTTTGCACCTGAAATTCATTATAGATTTAAACCCATTTTGAAAACCCTTCTTTAACTCCATGAACCAGAGTAAAACCCTGGGCCACGTGGTGAGAAACCCATTTTGCTTGGTGATTAAAAAATCTGGCACTGCCTAGTTCCTTGAGCTTTGCTGGAATTTGTTGTAGCTCCCTTTTTTTTTTTTTTTTTTTTTAAACCATAAAGCAGGTGTCAAGTGAGGACTTTGTGTATGTTTATGATCATTATGTTGTATTAAAGAGTCGCATTGAGTTCCAGAATGAGAATAAGAATATTGCATATTTCTCTACCTGCAAAGCAATTAAATTATTGTCTGACATGTTTATAGCTCCAGAACCAGTAATCAGCTTTGAGTCTGAATAGGGGATGTGGTGTTCTAATCTAGTGCTTTGCTGAGAGGTTCATATTTAGCATTTGCATTTGATAATTTAATTTAAATAGTACTGAGCAAGTACACTTCCAGTCCTTGGCAATTGTCAGAGTCACAGGGAAAAAGGCAATGCACAAACTGATTTTTGTAAATAATTTTGTATTCCTGAATGGTTTTTACTTCCTTGTTATTAACCTCTGCTGCCCTCACTGCATAAACTGGAAAATGGTAGTAGCATCGAAAGTCACAAGTATTATGTCTCTCTTTGTTCCCCTTTCCCTCTTCCTATGGAAACAATATCTGAGCAATCTACAAATTTCCATGAGACCGTGAAAGGCCTGCAGTGAACCATTTAAAAAAATCCCCCCAAAGGGACTTTTTTCTTTCAAGATGCCTTTATGTATTAAAGATCAATTTTCTGATAAGATTCTCTGTTCCAGAGAATATTTGGTAATTTTAGCAAAAGTAAGTACTTGCCACAGGAATAGTGAATCTCCAGTTAATGCCCAATAATATCACAAACTAAATGAAAGAAGTTGCCGGAAGTGTCTCTTCTCTCCAACATTCCCCTCCAAAATAAAGTTCATTGGATGATTTCAGGATGTTCTTTTATAGGACTTTTTGGCTACTTTTTTTTTTTTTTTTAAACGCAGAATTTGTTTATTTTAGACCAAAGTGTCCCTACTGGTTTCCTATCATGAATCCTAAGTAACAACTTTAAATTGTTGTGATTTCCACGTTTTCCCTTCTACTTCCCAGGCACAGAATAACCCATGCAGATGATCCCCATCTGCTGGAAGATCACAGGCCTTGAGAAAGAAATTGCATGTCTTCTGCCATTAGTAAATTTTTTTTTTCTTAAGGTTATTTTTTTCCTCCATTTTGCATGGCGTTATAATCGTCACCAATATGACCTGCCTAAGCCTTCTCAGACACCAACCCTTGATTAGAAGTCAGGAAGATCAAATGAGTTTCTTCATTTTTGACTGAGCCTCCCTGTTCCTAAGACCTGCCGTGTCACCTGAAATGCCAATTAGTTGCAAATGTCTCACATATCAGCCCCTACGTGTGCCTTCAAAGGAGGCCTCTTTTACCGTAGAATGACATTTCCCAGCAGACACGTTTAGAATCGAGTTCAGTCTAAATATTTCCATAGGTTTCCTAGTGTTTGTAATCCGTGGGAATCTTCCCAGGGAAGGAAAGTGGAGTAAGAGGTGAAGACGTGTATCTTCCCTCTGGTATTTAGATTTGGGATGGCAGGCTATGCATAACCCTTTCTGGGAGCACAGTAGTGTAGCTGGGGCTTAGACAAGGCCTCCTGTTCATATCTGAAATATGTCCTGGGAATTAAGACCTTGAGTCTGCCCAGATGCCCAAGAATAGCCCTTACTGTCTGTCAGCCACAAGACTAGATAGTCTTACGTGCAGTCTCTTTTCAAATATCCCAATGACCATGGATTCCACCAATCCCCATTTCCTCATGCTGAAACTGAATAGTAGAGAGGTGAGCTGAGTTGCCCATGATAATGCTGTTGGCAGCAGAAGAGCTGGAATGAAATGCAGGGTTTCCATTCTAAAGTCCCCTGCTGTTTGCAGGCCCTCGCCTACTCCCGCCGCTACCTCTTTGTGTGTATCAGAAAATGTCCTGTTCATGTATTATGTTGTTAGACACATCTGTAGCCTTGGCCTTTGGTCAATATTGATCACCCTGAGTCCTTATCTGATACACTTGAATATGAAAGTAGTTGCTAGTAGCTAAGTAGCAATGATGTGGCCATATAAAGGGACTCGCATGTTTGAATAACTCCCAGAATCATAGGATTCATGTGGCCAGAAAGTGAGCCTGTGGCATAATCTTTCTCCTCCCCCAATCTAGCTGTCCTGGTCAAAATTTACCCAAATCACATAACCCTATATTTGAATCAACTTTAGTTCATCTTAATGTCTACCTTTAGTGACTAAGCTAATGACATAGAGGTGGTCAAACATCTCTGGGCAGTGTAAGCACAATGCTTTCCATGTCTTGGGTCTTTCTGAACCATTGTATATGTCCCAGCTCTTAACCTCCTATGGGGAGTTAATCTTAGAAACCAAAGAGAGGACTTAAGAGAAGCCTTTTGATCTGGAGGAGCCTATGGCTCTGGAATGTTTGCCAGCATAGATTTCAAGAAGCAGAAGTCACCAGAACATGGGTTGGCAGCCCCTGAAAGGCCGTGAGCAGCCGTCCGCGCAAGTTTAACTTACTGTTCTTGTGATAGTAAATGTTCTTCCTAGGAACAGGCCTGATAAAAATCCCATGAACGTGGGTACTTTATCATTGCAAATGTAACAATTTTCATTTGTTTTAATTCCATGATTAGTTCTGTTAATAAAAATGTCTATTTAAGCTATTTAAGACGCCCACTAAAATAGTCTAATATTAATTTCATGGAAAAATTCCAACAAAACTATATTAGTTTTTCCCCCATTAAGGTAACATTATGGACTTTTAATGGAGCTCTCAGCTATAGTGGTTTTTATTGACCTAATTATTAAATGAATTAAAATTTGTCTCACCGCCTTCAAAATTATGTAACAGCGGTGTCAAAGAGAGTGCCATGGTCACTTAGTAATGGGTAAAAATGGAGATCCCTGGGCTGCACCTCCTTTATACGTAACGCACATGGTTTAGCCAAAAGGAAATACCAGTGATACTGTAGCTTCACTGAATACATTTGCCTTTCACTGTTTAGGAAGTTTTTCAGATCAAAACGCTGATGTGTGATGAGCAAGTGACACTGCTGTACATGGGAAGCTCCTAGTTTTGCTTTTCTGCCTCTCTTGATGCTTCTCTCTTGTGATGATTTAAAAAAAAAATTAGAATTTTTACAGTGATATTAAATATAAGCTAGCAAATAAGTGACTCGCCAGCCCCCTAATGCCCTCAACCTGTTCCAGGGCAGACATCACTAAACGATTGCTGTACCCTTCCTCAGTTAAAACAATGCAGTCTGGGGATCTATCTGAGGCCTGTGCTTCAGACCTTCCTGTCTGGAGCTGACATGGGAATTGAAACCTATTTTGAATCCTCAATAGTCACAATTTATAAAGTATTTTCATAGATACATACATATGAATCTCATTTCCTCATCAAGGAAGTTCTGGAAGAGAAGGATAAGCATGATCAGTCCTAGTTAGCAGACAAAGAGCCAAGACACAGTAAGGGTGGGACTAAATCAGGGCATATGGCTGGTGAGGGGGAATAAATGAGAATTAGAAGACACAGCTCCTGACTCCTGGTCTATTGACTATTCTGTCGGGCTTTCATTCTTCAATTCTACAACTATTTATCGAGCACTTCCGACATGTCAGTCACAAGATAATCAGCAATGAGCAAAGCAGGCATGGTCTCTGCCTTCAAGGAATTTCCATTTTGGTGGAGACAGATAATAAACTCACAAATACATAAAATGATTTTAGGTAGCAATGGATACTGTGAGGAAAAGTTTAGAGAGAAACGCAGTGGCTGGGGAAGCGCAGGGAAGTTCTCTTGGAAGACTGAGTCAGAGCCTAGAGCTGGTAGGAGAATGAGCCATGCCGAAGAGCCTGGGAACAGAAGTCAAACAGAAACAGAGGGAGAGGAGCTGGGGTAAAAGTTTGGGGATGGAAGGAGCCCCATGTGTTCAAGAGATACTTGAGAATGGATCTTGGTGGGGAAAAGAAAGAGGTAGACTGGTGCCAAATCATGCAACACCAGGGTAAGGGATTTGGATTTTAGTCTCCTTTTATTGGACACTCATAAGAGAACATTGAGTACAGAGGAACTCAACACAGTGCGTGTTGAGCACAGAGTGAAGACACCACATCCGGCTCCCACAGCAACATCTACCCAATCACTAGACAAAATTTTGTCTTGAATGCGTGCAGACTCGTACTCTACCCTCCCCATCCCCACCTCCGCCCTGCAGCCATGAACTAGAACATATAGAAGGAGCCCAGGGCAGGACACTCAGGAGAGATTCTGATAGAGACAGAAATGAAGACAAGCTCATTGTGTGCCATACAAACGCTTGAACAATGCACAACTTCCAGAAAGGAGATAGGTATATAAGCCCGTTGGAACTAAAAAGAGAAGGCTTTCCCTTCAGCTGCCTTTATTTATTTAGCCAAACAGTAGTTTAATGGTCTTATTAACACAACTGTGATGTGCACAGAAGCTGCCTCTCTGTTCGTTTTCTTTGCTGCACAGCCTGGCATTGGGATCGGTGCCTCTGATGGCCAGCTGGTCTGCTCTTTCCACATGGGCTCCGTGGTTCTCAGAGGAGACACTTTTGAGCATTCTCTGCACAGTAATATTTGTTGCACATCAGTAGCACTTCAAGCTCCTTAATGTGTGGACTAGGAACTTCTGGAAGCCCCTGGGCAGCATGTGCTTTGGTTTTTTATTGCTCCCACAACCAGTGTTGGGCATCAGGACTGCCTCTTGAATCTTCTGCATATCCTGTTGTCCCTGCCTCTGGGTTTCTGCCAGTTATGCTTAATTTTGACTCGTTGGTCTGACCGTTGCCAGATGAACCTCTCAGTTCTCTTTTGAACAATCTTGGGCCTCATCAGAGGTCTGAGGGTGGCCATGATGCTGGGTAGGAGATGGCCGCCACCTTCGCAGAAAGCACCAAGGAAGAGTGGGGCCTTCACCCGCCATTTCTGACTGAATGTAGCTCTGTTCAGTTTGGTGACAGCCTCTATTTGACCTTAGTCCTTCATATGCAATTAAATTCACCCTCAGTGTACTTTTTTTGGTTTACTTTAATCCCTGTATACTTTCTGAAGTAGCATTATTTTCTATAAAGGTAAGACAACCTGTGATTAGGATTATCCTTAGCAATACTAAGAATTTGCTGAGTAATTACTATGTGCCAGACACTGTGCTAAGTACCTGGCATTGCATTCTCTCAACCTTCTGAGGTAGTGGCTATTATTATGCCATTTTACAGATGAGGAAACTTGGCCTCAGAAGGATTAACTAGCGCTTACCCAAGGTCATCCAGGTAGGGAGGGTGGAGTCCCGGAGATGGAGCTACATAGACCTCACTCCCCCGCAAAATACGGAGCCCCCCACATACTGTCAAATGAAACCGTGTGCATGAGTTTTGGAATAAACCAGGGCTGAGCTGGAGACCTGTCACAGTTTCTTCACCTGTCCTCAGGGGTGATGATGACACTGACATCAAGGGGTTTGGTGGGTTGAAATGAGATATAAATGACATATACAGCAGAGGGCCTAGCACACAGCAAATGCTCCCCCACCCACACCACATGGGGACCAGGCCTCAGTGCCCCACCATGCAGGAAAATAGGAGCTGTCTCCTAGGACTCTGGAAGGCATTGGAGGAGGTCATATGTACGAAGTTCCCTCCGCCCCCCTGTAAATAGTGGTGGCTACTCGAATTAATGTAAGGACAAGTGATATCTCAAAAGTATAACACCCACAGCAAACCAAAGTAGCAACTGGGGAGATCTCTTCTGCGCTTGTCACTTCTGCAACAGGAAGGAGCTCGGTCATTGATAACATGCGTGCCTCTGAAATCGAGTTGTGGCAATGCTAATGAGCTGGCACATTTTTAATTCTGTCTGATACTGTTTCTGAAGGAGCCATTTGTGCTGTAATGGGAAACTTTAGTGTAAGACCTTTGAAGGAAAGTCTGATGTGTGATATGTAGTTTCAGTCAGCTTCTGACAACAGTATGTTCTAGAGAATTGCAGATGTTCTCAAATCACATAATATTTCTCTAAAAAACTGTGTGTGATATTTATCTGATAGAGCATCTGGCATGACAGGGAGTGTGAGCTTCTTTTTTTTCCTGGTTTAAAAACAACAACAACAACAACACAGATCTCTGGCTGAGCTTATCCGGAACATCTTGTATATGTGATGGTGAGATTAATGGATTCCAAAACTGTGTCCCATGCTAAGAGGCTCATCAAGGGTTCGTGTTAATGTGAAATGTGGTTGGGAAGTGCTGTGGGCTGTATCTGCCTCGTTCTGGGGGATTGTGTGGGGGACTAGCCTAAGGGCTCTGCAGAACCTGAATGGGGAACACAAGAGGATTGCTGCCTTCGCTGGGCATGCTCTTGGGCACCAGGCCTTTTTCCCTCTGAAGTTATGCCCCCACTAAGGATAAACAGAGAGAACGGTTTCCTCTTTGGATTGAGGCAGCAAGGCAGTAACTTCACCCCAAATGTTTTACCCACTTGAATCAAATCTTTCTTGTTAAGACCTGTCCCCTAATTTTACCAAGGTCATGTCCATTCTATATTGTCTTGAATTATCCTCTGGCCATGCTCTGAAGGAAGCCTTTGCTGAATTCTTGCAACCACTGGTCTTCTGGCAGACAGCATGGGAAGGGTGAGGTGAGGGTCTAGGGGGTACAGGTCTAGAAGGTGGGAGACTTGGGTTCTCTCTGCCACTAGCCATGTGACCTTGGGAAAGGCTTAGCTCTCATAATCATCTAAGGCATATGAGGGACTTGGACAAAGCTTTCCTTCATCTATAACACGATGTCAACACCAACTTTGCCCTTCGTCTCTTGAGACCCACACTTGATCTGCGCATTCTTTCTGGCTTGCAGTGAAGAAAGGCTGCTTCTTTATTTGACCTGCAAATTTTCCTACTTTGTTTTTAATGATCATCTAAAATAGAGGTTCTTACTCTGGAGTCCCCAGATAGACCCTTAAATGGGATGCAAAAGTTGCAAAATAGGTGAAATATTTAAGGGGCCAGGGGAAAGCTTTATGATTTTCATTTATTTATTCAGTAAATATTGAACACCTATTATCTGCCAGACACTGAGCTAAGCAAGAGAAATAAAATGGTGATCTGGGCAGATGCAGTCCCTGACCTCCCTGAGCCTCCTTGATGATTAATCAGGAAGATTCTAGAAATGAATCAGTGGGCAATCCCAGTGTGGTGGTAAAAAGGAATGGGGGGGCTGTCCTGTAGAAGATATGGCATGCTATCAGAGCTCGAGAGAGGAGCTCCTCTCTCAGACTCCATCACATTTTCATGGGACTTCAGACCTAGAAAAACAAAAAGGATAGAGACTCTGAAATAAAGGAAAGAGAATTTGACATGATTCTAGTATGAGCAATATATGGAGGAAGTGATGACAGGTGGACAAATATATTCGAGATGTTAATTCATGGCAAATAAGGCATTCAGTATGGTAGTGTTTGACTTAAAAGCTTGCAGTGGTCATGGTCATTGTCATCAAATTCATAGCTAATGTATACTGAGCTCGCAGTATGTGCCACATTCTTGCTAAGCATTTAACATCAGTGATCTGATTTAATCTTCACAAAATGCCTGCAAGGGGGTTGTCTAGTCTGGTTTTATCCATGAGAACACAAGGGCTCATGGATATTAAGTTATCTGTTCAAAGTCTTCCAGCCAAAAAAAAAAAGTAGCAAATCCATGATTTAAACTCAGGTACAGATGATTCTTAAGCTTAACGCAAGTACAGATTTTTGGATCACAACGAGGGTGTACCTGGAAACTTCACCTTTCAAATAGTTGGAAAACTACGTTTTTCTTGAATAGTTTCACCAGATACGGCCAGGCCTTAGATTTAAAAATGAAAATCAGACATCGGCACCATCTGTTCCTCCTCACAGTGGAAATTCTTCTCTTCTGGGCAGACTTTGAGAGGCCCTCAATTACCAGCTCAAATCGAGATGGTTTAATACACTTGTCTGTGGCCCAAAACCGGTCGTGGAGTTCAAAGAAGCAGCAAAGCTCTAAGGGGCTTATTAACAATTTAACATTTCCAAAGCATGTGGGATTGTTAATTCCATTTGCCGCAGACATACTGTCATAATGATTAAGACCTAGTCACTGTAGGATTGCAGAAATGTGAAATCCATTGTGTGCCTGCACACTTCCCACTGCCTTATTGTAAGCTGCTGTAAGAGCCTCCTTATCTGGCCGAGCGCCTTATACTTTCTCTTAAAATTGACCTTGACACCTCCACATCCAGAGCGCCTGTATTATCTCTTCCTTCTTTTATGAGAGTTTGATCCAAAAGGTACAAAGCCCTGTGAAATAGCTTTTATGGATAGTCTTACTCCCTGAACACCTGGAAATGTCCTTGCCCGAAGAAGTATGTCGGTTTGTCATTCAACAGGCTTTTACTGAGGCAGGATCCACGCTCCGGGGATACAGAAGTGAGTCAGCCCCTGCTCTCAAGAAGCCATGGTCAGCAGTCAAACTGCTTGAAAGGAAGAAGTTTTATTCACGTAACTGAAAAGTCTAATGGTGGAGTTGATCCAGGCGCGCTGGATCTGAGGGCACACTGTCTTAGCATTTCTGATTCAGTGTTTATATTTTTACACCCAGGCACGCAGGGTCCTTCACCCTGCTCTATCTACACTCAGAACAAAACATCATCGTCTACCTTTTGTTATTTCCTCCTATCAAGCATTTGGGGGTTAACAAATATTTTTTGGCACAGAAGCAATGGAAAACTTGGCACCATTCTTTTAAACTACCGATTCTATTATTCAGTAATTTAAATAGATTATTCTCCTTTATAACTCTCCTGGTCATAAAAATGATTACATTGTAGTATCTGCCCTTGGAGGTATTTCTGTTCTTTTCTTTTTTCTTTTTCTTTCTCTCTTTCTCTCTTTCTTTCTTTCTTTTCTTTCTTTTTTTGGAGGTATTTCAAGTGGAATTCAACTGCCCATTTATATATACCTGAAAATCACAGTGGAGAGCAGAGATGAGGCCATGCCTGCAGAGGGCACTGCTGGGAGGAAGTGGCATTTATAGTGGGAGGAAGTGGCATTTACAGTGGGAACCTCCATGAGTGACAGCAGAAGGGTGCTGTGTTTGTGCCCATTTACTTGTGCCCAGTGGCTTTGATTCTTTATTAAATGAAAGCCAGATGCTTATGGTTAACATTTTTAATGGGTTCATTCTCCCAGGTAGCTCATAAAACCCCACGAATAAATCAAAGGGCCCTTCTAATCAGAATCTTAAGGGATGCTGCAATGTTGCTGATGTATTAAATGAATTAGAGGCACTGGAAGCTAGATTCATAATTTTTATCCGAAGTCTCCACTCCCTTATGTATATATGCTTTGCCCTTCCCCCTCAAAAAGAGAGACTGGAAAAGGAAGTTGGGGATAAATGTCTCAGTGTCACAGTGAGCACTGTGTCTTCCACAAGACAAAGTGAGTTACTAAGAGAAAAATTTCCAAGTGATTTAAAAGATACCATTTAAATTCTATTAGGATTTTTTGAAATAAAAGGCAGTGAGTTAAGTGAGAATAAGATGTAAACCTTCCTGCAATATTTGATTGCTAATGAACAGAAAGTATTAATCTTAGCAACAGAAAGAGAAAAATGCATAGTGTTTTTCATTAAATCAACTAAATGATTAAATGAGTTAGTCAGTAGAAACCATTTTAATTTTCTGAATGTGAAATGTGCAGCTTATAACAAATAAATTCAAAGCATCTTTCTAAGCAAGTTTTGCCCATAAAAAATGTGGGTTATAAAGATGTTTGGTATTTTCTTCTTTATAGATAGTCAATATTTTAATACAGTGACATTAATTGTGCAAAATGAAATGCCCCTACTATCTGGGCTTAAAAATAGTTGGCATCCAGTGCAACGTCCCTAATGGATCTTCAACACTATTACAAAATGATTGATTGTTGTCGTACTCATTTTAGCAGCTTTCAGAGCTGTTATATTTTTAATTAAATTGGCTGTGAATTTTGTAAGTGGCAAAGGTTGATAAACTATCGCTCGGCACAATATTACTATTCTTCTTAGTGTGGCTGTCATAGTTGGTACATTTATGTGCATAATCTTAACATTCCATAAGTCTCTTTAGTCTCAGGCATTGATCTGCAAGATGACTTGCTGTTTGGAGATGAGGGAAAAAACATAAAAATTAACTCAGCCAAGCACATGAATCTGAGACGTTACTTGGTGAACAGAGAAGAGATCTAGCCTTGTGACCTCATTGTATATTCGCTCACCGTCCTCCTTCTAGCATCTCCTCAACAAAGGAATGCGGACTTGCTTAGCAGGTCACGGTGCCAGTTCTTCCACGGATAGGTTTTGAGAGGCTTGCCTGAGTCAGGCCCAGGGCTGAGTGCCAGGGACACAAGCATGAGTCTAATGGGAGACCCAGGCACTGATCCATCCGAGCCAATAGGGACCAACGCAGAGAAGTGCTCTGAAGGAAAGTGTCCATCTTTCATGAAGGAGACTACTAAGTCAAGCGTTCAGGCAAGGCTTCCCAGAGCGGGTGGCCCTAGAGCTGAGATCTGAAGGTGGAACGGGCAGCCAACCACATGAGGTAGGGAAAGAAATGTGTTCCCAGCTGGGGAACTATGATTATCTTAGGATAAATGAAATAATCAATGTGCAGTGAATGGCTTCCCTTTGCAGAAAAGGAGAATGGGGTTTCACTTTTCATAAAGAGGCCTTTGAAATGGGCTTGAATTTTCTTCTTCTACTGCTTGGTCATCTTTTGTGCATGAAAAACTTCTCATTCGTCTACTGGCTCTTCATGAGGAAGCAACCACCCATTGGTTCATGTATCTTGTTAGTGATGGGTATAAGAGAGCCAACAAATAATGTTCAAAGCCCACAGATAGTGAAGGTTTGACCACAACTCATGGAAGGAAGGGTGCTGGCTTTAGTTCAACATTGTTCATCATGGGGAAAAAAAAAAAAAAAAGAATCAAGCTTTGGAATCACACAGACCTGGGGCTCGATCCCGGCTGGGACACTTTTTGTCTGTGAGACCTTGAACACATTATCCTTTCTGAGCCTCATTTTTCTCAAGAACAAAATGAGTATAATTCCACTTATTATATAACATGTTATTTACTTAAAAGAGGGTGAAATGCCTGCTATATAGTAAACACCCTACAGTTGTGGCTCTTCTAGTAATGCAGCTCAATGCACTGATAATCCCCATTGAATTCACTATGGTGTGTGGGTTGGTGGGTTGGGGGGTTATAGTGAGGACTGAATCCCATTCAGTTACACAATCTTGATTTCTTTCTTTTTTTTAATATTTCTATTTTTTTTTAAGATTTTATTTATTTATTTGACAGACAGAGATCACAAGTAGGCAGAGAGGCAGGCAGAGAGAGAGGAAGGGAAGCAGGCTCCCTGATGAGCAGAGAGCCCGATGAGGGGCTCGATCCCAGGACCCCGGGATCATAACCTGAGCAGAAGGCAGAGGCGTTAACCCACTGAGCTACCCAGATGCCCCACAATCTTGATTTCTAAGGTGGACAAAGTAGACATCATTTTCAGCACTGCACAAATGGCCTCCGTACCCTTCTGTAAAGCTTTTGGTTTTGGGTACATGACTACTTGAATGAGACATTCACAGCAGCCCTACAGAGTATCAGGGGAACTCTAGAAGGTTAATGGCTACATGGGGATATTGTATTAGTAAAAATTGTGCGTGGAGTAAACATGGCAGTTACTTTCAGTGGGGTAATCTCCATAGTTTCCAACAAGAGGCTGTGCAAATTGCAAAGGAGGGAAAAGAATGTCTCAGTTTTCCTACATGGAGGTTACAGATGAGCCACAGAGCTACCATTTGTATTTGCAACCATTTCCTTCATTCTGCATGCATGCTCACCCTGGCATCATTTCAAAGCATTATTCCACATTACTGTAGTATTTTATCATGCGTCACAAGTCTGACACAGTTCTCTCCTTGGCAAGAAAGTGCTCCAGGCTAAGTATCAGATTTTGTCAGTAGGAAAAAAAGGAATTGTTACAGTCCAGAAGTGGCTAGGGAAACATACCTTCAAATGCTACAAATTTGTAAAGGTAAAGAAAGCTCCAGTAGAAAGAAAGACTGGGGACATGGCAAACTTATGTCTTGTGGCTTTCTTTGTATTCTTCGCTGTGCTCCCCTGTTGGGCACTAGATCCAGCTGGGCCAAGCCACAAGAGTGTTTCAGTGGCCAGTGGAGGTCAAGTTCTGATGGTCAAAATGGAAGGGGAAATGGAAATTGTACCCCGAGTAATTTACATCATCAAGTTTTCCATGTCTGTCACCCAGGGAGGTGGGTAACATCCCCAGTGACATGGATTATCTGGGGTCCTATCCTTTTGCCTTTCTCTTGCTGAAGCCCAGAGCCAGCTGAAAAGGATTATGTGTTTCTCTCCATGTCATTCTTCCAACCAAGAGGCATTTATCTGGCATCTCGTCTCTGCTAAGCTTTGTACCAGATACTGTGCAAACCACTGTGAATGTGACAGACATAAAGCAGAGCTCACAGGGGTCATGCCAGAGCCTATGAGGGGTGTCCAGAGTGCTAGGGGAGCACACAGGTAGGACACTGATTCAGATTTTGACGAAGTGACATCTACATCCAAATCTAAAGGACACATGAACCATTACAAGGAACAATCCAGTTCCTCCTGCCCCTGCCTTCTCCCTGTTCTTAGCCTGTCTTGAGGGACAGGTGAGCCTGGGATATGAAAGAGCAGGGCACAAATTCAGAGAACTCCTTTTTTCCCCATGTATCAATCATTAAGCGCATTCTCTGCCATGTCTATGAACCACTTCTACTGTTATTGATGCTTTGTCAAATCAACCTCCTTTCAACTACCTGAAAACATTCATGGAAAAAGGAAAGATTATATCATTCTTGTAACAGAAAAGTAGTACAATGTGCTATAAATAGAAGGCAACTACAAAAGTAAATATGATGAAAAAGAAAATGGTGTTATTAAATTTCATCTGGATGCTGTTGTTTGAGCCTGAGGCCTGTTCTTTTCTGGTGCAGAATGGGAGACTGTCAAGCCTCAGAGCGGTGTGAAGGACAAAGGAACACCAAACTCAGCAGGCTCCTGGAGAGGACATAGGAGAAAGGGATATTGAAATTAAACAATCACTGTGAGATTCTACATTCTCTACGGTCATGACTCGCTGCTACCCAAAACCACCTGTGACCCTACAGGGGAATGTATCCTATCAAAGATCCAGGGGAGTGGAGATGTGGAGTTGCACATAGCACAAGGGAGAGAGGTAATGAAGTGCGTGGCTTTGCAGGCCTTGTTAAGGAGTTTGGATTTTATCCTGAAAGGCTGGAAAGCCGGGGAAGTCAGCAGATGGCTGGCTGGCTGGCATGGTCTGCTTGCATTTCAGAAAGCCCACTCACCTGCAGAGAGTGGAGGCCGGGGCTGGACAGGGAAGAGCAAACCTGGATAAAGGACCTGCGGGGAGGCTTTGGAAGAACCCAGGGATAAGAAGAGAGTGACAAAAACTGGAAGAGTGAATGTGGGGAGGGGGAGAAGAAAAAAAAAAATCTACACTTTTTGATTGATGGGGTGAAAGACATAGTGCTTACTTGAAATGTTTTCTAAATGATGTGGCTCTAGACATTCAGGGGGTGCCAGGTCAGTCCAGCTTCGGCCAAGAATCCATAATCTCTCAGCTCATCCCTTCTGTCCCCCCAGATCCCCTTCCTGGGAGTGGGGGGGTGGTCACTGGTTCATTGAGATTCTTCAGCAGTGAGGTCTGCAAACCAGGCCTGAGAGTTGATAGTGATGTTCTCTTTGAGTTCCTTATGAGTTCGGGGAAGTTCTCAGGTTCTCCAATTAGTTCCCACTGTGACAAGGCATTGGTTTTAATGGGTAATTTTACACCCCTGGGACATTTGGCAATGTAAGGAGACATCTGTGAACGTCACAAGTGGTAAGGAGGAGTGTGTTAGTCACATCAGGTAGGTAGAGACCAAGGAGGCTGCTAAGCCTTCAAAAATGCACAGAACCACCTCCCGCCACAACTGGCAATTAACTGACCCCCCAAAATGTCAAAAGTGCCTGAGTTTGAGAAACTCTAGCAGGGCAATGGCAGTGTCAGAGGATGTTGCATGAGGACAAGAAAGAAGGCTCTAGAGGGGCTGGTGCTTCTCTCGGGAACTATTACTTGCGTTAGAGGTGGGTGCTTTGGGGGAGGGAGGGAGATCAAGGGTGTGAAAATGCTGCTTCCTCTGAGTTTTCCAGGACTGGGATCAGACCAAGGCCAGGCAGCCAGTTGGAAGAGGCAGCTGCTGAAAGCAAGCTCCATACTCTCACACACCCAGGGCTGCTGGAGTGGCTCCCAGGAGGAAGGGAGAGGCCAGGGACTGACTCTCCAAGCAGATCAGGTGCCTCTGCAGGAGGAGTTGGCTCAGTCCAGCACCCCAGCAGGTGTGCTGAAATTCCAGGAATTGTCACACTGCTTTGGCTAGTCTCCAAGCCTGCCCAGAAGACAAGCATCTCTGTTTTCAGAGGATGGTAGCAATGATTACTTTTTCCTAGGGGAGAAAAATGCCAGAAAGATAAATACTTTGTAAATCACTGCATGTCTTCTGCCTGCAAGCTTTGAGTCTATTTGTGAAACATTTATCTCTTTGTACACTCACCCCCCCTAAAAAAATTATCATTTAGTTAATAAACCTAATAGCCTGAGGTATGCCAATCAATAAGAAAGAATGCAGGAAGCTGACTCTGAAGCATCGTGGTATTGAACTGTTTGCAGAAAGCTATGAGACCTTCCTCTAAAATGAACATGCTTCCAGTCCACTGAGCTAGGGGAGAGGGGCCGATATGTTCTCAAAAGTGTTTGGGAAGTTAGAGAAATGACATATGCAGACGCTCTGTTCGGATTCATGAATGAGATGAACATTGAATTTTTCTTTATTTAATCAATGTAGAGTCTGCAGATAGGAATGAATTGACTTTCATGCAAACTGGGGCTCTGTTTTCACTTCCGTGGACAAAAACAACTCTGTCTTCATGATAGGCACACAGTAATCCAGGAGCTGACTACATTAACAAAAATTTGAGGAAAACCCCACTGATTAAATATATAGGCATACTGAAAGACTTTCATATAGTTAGGAATCAGGCAGATCTGGTAGACAAAGTAAGTCAGGATATGTAAGAACTAAACAACTTCATAGCCCCATTCTTCACTGCAAATTGAAAAGGCCTGATTTTCTCTTCATTGTTCACCTCCACATTTCCTCTGAGGGTTGCTGGAAGTCTCTGAAAGCTGGTGTGAGATAGATCTAAGGCATATGTGCTTTGTAGTAAAGATATCCCACCAAAGTCCATTAATGGGTTTAACATTCCTATCATAACTTCGGAAGTAAATGACAATTCCTAAAGGACCCCTCCCATGGACTATAGCTTCTTCCTGGAGTTCAGCTTAAAGGGTCCACCGAGGGAATCCTCATTTGGGAGCAGATGAAGGTAAAAAAAAAAAAAAAAAAAAACAAAAACACACACACACACACACCCTGGGCTCAATGTCCAGCAAATGCATCCAGACTGACTTCACTGATCAATAACACACAATGAGAATATCACTCCAATTCATTAGCAGGACTGAATCATAACTTTTGCCATCCCTGAGACCACTGGGAATCCTTCCTTTGTGAACTTTTAGGCCAGGGATTATCCTTGCCTTGAATTATAGTGAAATCTGTCTTAAGTGATCACCCAGGGACCATCCAAAATTGGTAACTTGGTAGAGGTTGAACTTTAGCTAAAGGTCAAGCAAAATTCTCTGGAAACCTTAGGGGTTGCTTAAAGGTGAAAGAGAAAGTTGAAATGAAAATGGACTTAATCCCTGGTTTATGAACCAAGTAGCACAGCTAAGCAAGCTGAGGGATGCGTTCAGCTCATAAATGTATCTTGACTTATCTTTCTGAAATGCCTCATCTTATCTGTCAAGCGCCATGGCCTTTCTGGCTTGTTAATCACATGCCTAGAAATGCTTCTATTTTCCAAGGATGCCCATACATTTTGAAGACCTTTGGCTGTGTGTTGGTGACCCATGGAAGGGTTGATGCCACATACCACTCTAGGCCAGGCTCTGCTCAGCACCCAGAGAATGGAGCCCAGCAAATGCCTTAAAGAGCCTTAAGTGTCTTAACCTATGAGGTGGAAATTGCTTTAATCAACATTAGAACATCTATTCAGTACAGGAAGGACTTTTTAGAGGAAGGGATCTGTATTCTGTTATACAAAGAATTATCTTTATATCATATCACAGAGACCTAGTGTAGAAAGTAAGGTGGGTATGTAATCTATTTTCTGATCCTCTGTGAAGCACTCAGAGTAGAATTTATAGCAATCTTGAAGTACTCTGAACCTCCCGGGGCTCATGCTAAGAAGGCAAAGAACAGAGGAAGATGGAACCAGTGTACTTTCCTTATTCCTTCCTGTAAATAGAGAAAGAACCAGATACATTGGGTCCAAATCCCAGTTGTGACACATTTTGTACCTTGGATTGATCCCTGTAACCCACTCAATGTCTATTTCTTAATCTGTTACAAGACAAGCAATAGTAATCCCACAGTTGCCATCTACTAAACACTTATGTATCAGATCCTAGGCTGGGTAAAGATGTTATGTATCTAGTCTATCTCTGTGAATCCCCACTGTAGCATTTGTGTGAGTGATGCTATCTCCATTGGAGATGGTAAGAGGGTCTGTGAAATATTGGTCAAAAATCCCTGCTTGTCAGGGATGCTGAAGACATTCAGTGACATGGCAGGTAAAAGCCCTAGCACAGCCTGCCCGCTGCCTTAGAGTATTTCCATGAAAGTGAATTTATTCCTCTTCCTATAGAAATGGGCACCATGTACCCCTATGACCATGCATTTCAGAATTCTTGTACTCTGACGGGATGGGAGTTTCCCTATCTTAGTTTATTCCTCACATATTTATTTGAACGTTGCTAAGTGCTGGGAGCACAGTAAGCAAAGGAACAGATGTGTTCTGTGCTGGCTGAGTTGAGGGTTGTGCCCTAATGTGTGCCCCAGGTGTGGCTGACACAGAGGCAGAGGAAAAGGAATTAGGGAGGTGGGCCTCTAGGGAGAGGCAAGCTGATTTGAGGCTTTCTTGGAATTGAAGCAAGTTTAACCCAGTCTCCCCAGTTCAGAATATCGAGGCTTTCTATTGTTTTGTATTAATGTTAATGTTATTTGGGCAATTTAGCTAGTTTCTATCCAGAAGAAACTGGTGTCCTGAAAAAAGGATGTTTCATGAAGTGAAGCCACCATCCACACTCTCTGTGCCTTCCCCCGTAACAAAGGCTTATTTATGTTAATGGTAATGGAGCTGATGCAGTGCACAGGTATAAATCAGCTCAGCTCAGTAGCCTAATTGAAGGCTCCCTGGAAACCAGGCAGACAACTAGCACAAAGGCAACCTGTGCATATAGCCCAGAAATGGCTTATGTACCTGAAGGTTTGATTCTGTTGTCTCCAGCTGCTTGGCTGTTGGTATCTGTCCAGAGCAACCATCCCTCTTCCCTGAACAATATTTACTTCTCTGATCTCAGCTGTTGTTGCCAAATGTGCCCCAGAGCAAGAATAGCACACAATGATGCTATCTTCTTTCTAGAAATCCTTTGTTATGTCCAAGCTAATGAGCCAACAGCTAAATGGCAAATGCTTTATGAAGACCTGCAAACTTGGACACAGCTTTCCTCCCTGACTGAAGTCATTGTGATGCCAAGCTATTACCTTAATCTGGGATCAGTATAACCAAGCAGAAGTCCCCATCCTCCTCCTTTCCAACAGTGGTATGATGCTGGGGCTCCTATCCTGTCCCAGTGGAGGCAAGTCTACCATCTCCTTAGCCATTCTCAGTTATTCTTCATCAGGGTAAGTACATTCCATATAATTATGGAGTTTCTTACAAAAGCTGGTTGATTAGTGGACTGTACAGAAAACTAACAGGAAGTACAGGACCACTGCTCAGGTCTATGTAGTGTCTTCTGAGAGTGTCAGAGGAGATGTTTCTACAAGAGACCCTGATTGTTCCAAAGCCTACTTTTCTGTGTGATAGGCCTGAAGAACTATGTACCAAAGAAGAGCCTGTGCCAAGGTTTATCAAATTTTAGCCATGTGCTAAACCAGACCCATTGCTTGCTTTTGTAAATAAGGTTTTATTTGAACATAGCCATGATGTTGTGCCATTTGTGATGGCTTTTGCACTACACCAGCAGAGTTGAGTATTTGTGACACAAATCGCAAACCTGCAGAGCATAAAATATTTACTATCTGGCCCTTTACATAAAGAAAAAAAAAAAAAAAGAGAAAAAAAAAAGGCTTCCCCATGCCCTATCCTAAAATGGGGATGGAGGGTTTAAACAATGTGCTACAACACCAGCACTATGAGGACAGGGACCATGGTGGTCTGTTCACGTGTGTAGCCCTAGGGTCTCATGGGTAACAGTCACTCAACAGAGGAAAGGTGTTAGACTTCCTCCCAGTCTCTAGAAGTTCCCTTCACATTGGTTCTTCAACTGCCCTCCATCCCCGCCGACGGTAGGAGCAGCATCTGTCTTCAATCTTAATATCTCCGTTTGCATCTTGTTAGGTTAGCCACATGGTATTCTTTACTAAACAAATGTTCTTGAGCCCCTTTAAAGTTCTGGGCACTGGGGGATATTGTGGTGAACAAGCCAGCTCACACCCTGGTCTTCAAAGAGGTTATTCCTGGGGGAAAGACAGACAAAAACAAGTAAACACACAAATATGCCTCATCCCAGAGAGTGAGAGGAAATAAAATAGGGTAATACAATAAAGGTATTTGTGCTGGAGCAAATGAATTTGGGTAGAGGTATCAGAAAAGGCTTCACCGAGGAAAGAATATCGCAGCTGATAACTAAAGGATAAGAGGCAAGTCCGGGGAAACCTAAGGACAGAGAGTCTTCTAAGCAGATTAAATAGTGATGGCAAAAGCCATGGGTCTAAGATGAGCCTGACATGCTCAGGAAATAGACAGGAGGCCAGTGGGCCTGGAGGATTGATGAACAGGCAGAGGGAGCTGTGGTTACAGAGGCAGGCAGTAGCCTGGAGGTCTTATATGAGATTAGGGTTGTAGAGTCTTAGAGAAGGAAACGCCATGATCTAAGTTGTCCAAAGATCCCCCAGGCCAGGTTGAAAGAAGGCAGAGGGGCAAGCAAGGGGACCAATTAGGAGGTTATCACAGTGGTTTATGACAGATTATGGCACAGTGGAGGTGAAGAGAAGTGGCCAGCTTTGACAGGATGACTTTAAAATCCAGCAGGCCAATTTTGTTCATGGAGTAGACTAGGAGGGCTCAGAGACTAAGAATTCCTGGTATTTGGCTTGAATAACCAGCTGGATGATTAGTGATATTTACTGGAAAGATTAACACAGGATGGGAAACTACAAGTCATGTGTTTTCCTTTGGTTATAAGAATTATGAGGTTTTTGCTGCACATGCAAGAACAGTCGTCAGGGAACCTGTTGAATACACAGGGTTGGAACTCATTAGAGAGTTCCAGGCTAGAAATAAATTTGGGAGCCACAGAAATAATGTGTTTTTTTTTTTTAATTAACATATAATGTATTATTTGCTTCAGGGGTGCAGGTCTGTGAATCATTAGTGTTACACAATTCACAGTACTCACCATAGCACATAACCTCCCCAGTGCCCATCACCCAGCCACCCTCTCCCTCCCCCCACCCCCACCTCCAGCAGCCCTCAGTTTGTTTCCTGAGATTTAGAGTCTCTTGTGTTTTGTATCCGTGCCTGGTCCCATCTTGTTTCATTTTTCCCTCCCTTCCCCCCATGAATCCCCATCCTGCCTCTCAAATTCCTATCAGAGAGATCATATGATAATTGTCTTTCTCTGATTGACTTATTTTGCTCAGCATTCCTCTAGTTCCATCCACGTCATTGCAAATGGCAAGATTTTGTGGTTTTTTGATGGTTGCATAGTATTCCATTGTGTATATATATACCAAATCTTCTTCATCTATTCATCTGTTGATGGACATCTAGGTTCTTTCATAGTTTGGCTATTGCGGACATTACTGCTATAAACATTCAGGTGCATGTTCCCCTTCGGATCACTACATTTGTATCTTTATGGTAAATACCCAGTAGTGCAATTGCTGAGTTGTAGGGTAGCTCTATTTTCAACTCTTTGAGGAACCTCATGCTGTTTTCCAGAGTGGTTGCACCAGCTTGCTTTTCCACCAACAGTGTAGGAGGGTTCCCCTTCCTCTGCATCCTCGCCAGCATCTGTCATTTCCTGACTTGTTAATTTTAGCCATTCTGACTGGTGTAAGGTGGTATCTCATTGTGGTTTTGATTTGTATTTCCCCGATGCCAAGTGATGTAGAGCACTTTTTCATGTGTCTGTTGGCTATCTGGATGTCTTCTTTATAGAAATGTCTGTTCATGTCCTCTGCCCTTTTCTTGATTGGATTATTTGTTCTTTGGGTGTTGAGTTTGATAAATTCTGTATAGATTTTGGATACTAGCCCTTTATCTTGTATGTCATTTACAAATATCTTCTCCCATTCTGTCATTTGTCTTTTGGTTTTGTTGACTGTTTCCTGTGCTGTGCAAAAGTTTTGATCTTGATGAAGTCCTAATAGTTCATTTTTGCCCTTACTTCCCTTGCCTTTTGGTGATGTTTCTAGGAAGAAGTTGTTGAGACTGAGGTCAACGAGGTTGCTGGCTGTGTTCTCCTCAAGGATTTTGATGGATTCCTCTCTCACATTGCAGTCTTTCATCCATTTGGAGTCTATTTTTGTGTGTGGTGTAAGGAAATGGTCCAGTTTTATTTATCTGCCTGTGGCTGTCCCAACTTTCCCAACCCCATTTGTTGAAGAGACTGTCTTTATTCCACTGGACATTCTTCCCGCTTTGTCAAAGATTAGTTGACCCCAGAGTTGAAGATCCATTTCTGGGCTCTCTCTTCTGTTCCATTGATCTATCTGTCTGTTTTTATGCCAGTACCATACTGTCTTGATGATGACAGCTTTGGAATAGAGCTTGAAGTTCAGAATTGTGGTGCCACCATCTTTGGTTTTCTTTTTCAACATTTCTCTATTCAGGGTCTTTTCTGGTTCTACATAAATTTTAGGATTATTTGTTCCATTTCTTTGAAAAAAAATTGATGGTATTTTGATAGGGATTGCATTAAATGTATAGATTACTCTAGTTAGCATAGACATTTTCACAACGTTTGTTCTTGAACATGGAATGTTTTTCTGTTTCTTTGTGTCTTCCTCAATTTCTTTCATGAGTACTTTATAGTTTTCTGAGGACACATACTTTGCCTCTTTGATTAGATTTATTCCTAGGTATCTTATGGTTTTGGGTGCAATTGTAAATGGGATCAACTCCTTAATTTCTCTTTCTTCTGTCTTGCTATTGGTGTATAGGAATGCAACTGATTTCTGTGCATTGATTTTATATCCTGACACTTTACTGAATTCCTGTATGAGTTCTAGCAGTTTTGGAGTGGAGTCTTTTTGGGCTTTCCACATAAAGTATCATATCATCTGCAAAGAATGAGAGTTTGACTTCTTCTTTGCCCATTTGGATGCCTTTTATTTCTTTTTGTGGTCTGATTGCTGAGGCTAGGACTTCTAGTACTATGTTGAATAGCAGTGGTGATAGTGGACATCCCTGCCATGTTCCTGACCTTAGGGGAAAAGCTCTCAGTTTTTCACCATTGAGAAGGATATTGCTGTGAGTTTTTCATAGATGACTTTTATGATATTGAGGTATGTATCCTCTATCCCTACACTGAGAAAAGAGTTTTGATCAAGAAAGTATGCTCTACTTTGTCAAATGCTTTTCTGCATTATCATATGATTCTTGTTCTTTCTTTTACTAATGTCTTGTATCACATTGATTGATTTGTGGATGTTGAACCAACCTTACAGCCCAGGAATAAATCCCACTTGGTCGTGGTGAATAATTCTTGTAATGTACTGTTGGATCTTCTTGGCTAGTATTTTGGTAAGAATTTTTGTATCCATGTTCATCAGGGATATTGGTCTGTAATTCTCCTTTTTGATGGGGTCTTTGTCTGGCTTTGGGGTCGAGGTAATGCTGGCCTTATAAAATGAGTTTGGAAGTTTTTCTTCCATTTCTATTTTTTGGAACAGTTTCAGGAGAATGTGTATTAATTCTTCTTTAAATGTTTGATGGAGGGTGCCTGGGTGGCTCAGTGGGTTAAAGCCTCTGCCTTCAGCTCGGGTTATGATCCCAGGATCCCAGAATCGAGTCCTACATCGGGCTCTCTGCTCAGCAGGGAGCCTGCTTCCTCCTCTCTCTCTCTGCCTGCCTCTCTGCCTACTTGTGATCTCTGTCAAATAAATGAAATCTTTAAAAAAAAAAATAAAATAAATGTTTGGTGGAATTCCCCTGGGAAGCCATCTGGCCCTGGGCTCTTGTTTGTTGGGAGGAGATGATGTTTTTAAAGCCATGGCCTAGGGGCACCTGGGTGGCTCAGTGGGTTAAAGCCTCTGTCTTTGGCTCAGGTCATGATCTCAGAGTCCTGGGATCAAACCCCGCATCAGGCTCTCTGCTCAGCAGGGAGCCTGTTCCTCCTCTCTCTCTGCCTGCCTCTCTGTCTACTTGTGATCTGTCAAATAAATAAATAAATAAATATCTTAAAAAATATTATAAAGCCACGGCCCAGAATGACATTGCCTGGGTGGGAAGGGAGTAAAGAAAATTTCTACGAACCACAGGTAGTTGTTTCTAGGTTGGATATGATAATGCAGGAAAACCTTCCAGACAGAGGGCACTACAAATGCAAAGGGCCTGATGTGGACCACCCTTGGAGTACTTAGAAAGCGTGGCTGGAACACAGAGAGTATGGGACAGATGAGAGCAAGATGACGTCGGCGGGAATAGGGGGGTTAGATTTTATTCTACGTGTGACTGGAGGACGGGGCCAAAGAATGCCAGTTACGGGGCTTTAGAATATGAACTGTAGAGGAAGGATGCCTGAAATTGTCTCTTAGTTCTGCTACTTGTTGGGGCCGTAACCTCTTTATACTACAGTATTCTCTGTAATATAGGGATGGTACTAGGACCTACCACACAGGGTGGTTTCAAAAATTAAATGAAATACCGTATGAAATGTGCCTACATCAGTGCCAAGCACTGATGACTTTGCCCTGAGAGGCCACCACTGTCTCCACCTCATTCTCTGAGCTGTCAGAGCCCGTCACACCTTCATCTGGCACGTAGCCTGCAAAACTGTGCTGTTACTCTCTCACATCGCTGGGACTGAGGCGTGAGCTCCTCAAGAAAAGGGCCCTGTGTTTCGCCCTGTCCTCCTATCCCTAATCAGCCTGGGATGGTGATAGTGTGTAGCCATCAGCCCCAGTGAAGAGAACAACAGTGGTTGGAATCAGCATGTAACACCGGGGACTTATGCAAACCACAGCACATTTCCTAGGACAGGTCCAAGTTGTAGCACAGAAGGAGCAGAAACGCTGCGGGACTCCAGCCTGAGGACCTTGCGAAAGCAGCCAGGAGGCGCCAGCTCCCTCAGGTGGGTAGAGGCTGGGGGGTGGGTGCTTCCAGCCCACGTGCAGGCATGGCCCCTCAGCAGGCATCGAGTTTTCAGGCTCATTTACATCCTGCGGATGTGTGCAAAGAGCTGGGCAGGCAATTCAAACTCATTTTCTGAGGTCACAGTGCCAAACTTGGACTGCGTTAGCTTCCAGAACCATTAATGGGGTAATGTGTTCTCTCACCGTGAGTGGGAATCAAAAAGACTTTAATGGGGCTTCGTTAGATCCATCTGTCCATCCATCTCGTCTTCTCCATCCCTCACCACTGGACTTGAGAAACGGGAACACCCCTGACTAATTAGATTTATCCTAATCTCCTTTCTGCCTCGTCAACCCTCTCAGAGGCCATCTGTGGATTTAGAATTCCGACCCTTAAGAATTATGCTAATCAGTCTTTTTCTAATTTAAAATGTTCATCTGATGGCCACAGTTTGAAATTTCTTGCTGTGACAAATGGGAACCCATTGTAAGGTTTTGTGCTAATTTTAAACACCCTCATCCTCTCAAGTGCCACATAATAGACCATTTCCAAGAAAATAGGTGAGGAACCTAGGGTCTTAGAGCTGGACAGTAAGTAAGAAAGCCAGAATAGTGTGGGGAGAATTTTAATTGTGTGTTTTTGGTTTTTTGTTTTCTTTTGTTTTTTAACATGAGTAGGGGATGATTTGCTTTCATTTGTGGACTCAAAAGGAAGGTGCCTGAGCTATTAAATGTGGGGATGGATTGTTTATTTTGGTGGTGCTCCCACTGGTGTGTAAAATGCAGAAGGGAATGAATTCACTGATGTTGGTACCCAGAGGGAGATGATTTAGGAGTTGATCTTCATCAACGCATCCCTAGGGCTTGTGGCCTGGTCATTAGAGGCCAGTATGGAAAATTAAGCAGATTTCTGTGCAGGGAGTTCACCCCAGCATTGTAGTGGTCCAACCCTGGCAGGAGAAAGGGCACCTCCTGACACAGCACAGTGACATTTACCGCAGACCCTGAATGCCCCCAGACCTTCAGTGGGGTGAATATAAATCATCAGTCCTGGTATTAGGGGGCCTGAACAGAGGGCTCAGTGGAAAGACTGATACTACATTGATTACTTCGTTGAGTGAACAGGGAGTCTTAACTGGGAATGACAGCCCAGAGTGGCACTTCACAAATGTCACAAATCTCTCAGACATTCTTGGATATTGTTAAAAATAGTTTTTGATTCAACAGGCCTTGTATAGAGCTTAAGAATCTGCATTTCTAGCAAGGCCCTAGGTGACAATGGCACTTCTGGTCTAGAGACCACTCTTGGTGTAGCAGGAGAAGTTAAGAGATTGGGGAAAAGAAAGAACCAAGTTCAAGTCCTGGCAAATGACTGGTCAGGCAGCCTTGGGCAAAGTACTTTCCTCTGTACCTCTTTTATTCAACTGATACTTACTGAGTTTCCACTCTGCCCCAGAAACTGCTCCCAGTGAAGTAGCAGGATCAAGATAGAAACTGTCTGTGCTTCCCTAGGGTTTTTAATTTTGGTGGGGTGACACAAAAGAAAGAAGGTAACAAAGCAAAAAAGTGTAATTATAGCCTGTGATCATTGCTCATGGTGATGGCAAAGATGGTTAATGTTTACTGAGAACCTAGTCGGTACAAAGCCTCAAAGAATTTCACATGCATCAACTGATCGAATCTTTGTATCTGTTCTGTGAGGGAGGTACTCCCATCCCTGTTTCCAGCTGCAGACACTGTGGCACAGGCAATGAAGGATCTTACCCAACCTCAGGTGCTGGAAGGGGGGTGACAACCTGAACCCCTGAACCAGTGCTCTTGATGATAGGCCACGATCTTTTCCTGTAAAGGGCCAGGCAGTAAATATTTTAGGCTCTGCCAGCTGGTCAGTTTCTGTTGCACCTACCTGATTCTGCCCTTGGAGCACAGAAAGTGTCATAGACATCGCACGTACAAGGAGTGAGAGCAATGTGTCCTGATGGAAGTGTGTGTATCGGGGTGCAGGGGGCCTGATTTGCCCCGTCCATTCCAGTTTGCTGACTCCAGATCCTGATTGCTATCCTTCTCATTTTCTAAAGCAGCCCTGTACAATATAAATACAATGTCAGTTAATTTTGAAATAGAAAACCTTAGAGTAGCCATGATTTAAAAAAAAAAAAAAAAAAAACTAAAAAAAAAAAAAAACCTTAATATCTCTAACCCGAAATATACAAAATATTATTTTCACAGGTAGCCAGTATAAAATAATATTGAGATAATTCACGTTCTTTTTTGCATTAAGTCTTTTTAAAAAGATTTAAGAGTGTGTGTGAGAGAGAGAGCATACACAAACAGTGGGGAGGGGCAGAGGAGAGGGAGCCCCGTGCAGGACTCAATCCCAGGATCCTGGGATCATGACCTGAGCAGAAGGCAGAAGCTTAACTCACTGGCCACCCAGGTGCCCTGCACTAAGTATTCTAAAGGTGGTATGCGTTTTACATGTAGCGTGGGTCTCAGCTCAGACTAGCGATGTTTCAAGTGTCTGGGGGCCACCTGGGGCTGGTGGCGACTGTGCTGGATAAGGCAGTGGTAAAGTGCTGAAGACTCGTCCAGGCTGGAGCCCAAGATTCCATATTCATAAGAGCCCCCAGATGATATTGGTCAGCAGTGGACTTGGGGTGGGAAGGCTTTGCAGACTGTCCCTCTGAAGGAGGAATGGACCTGAGGGGGCAGGTGATGCAAGGGAGGCCCTGAAGGCTCTTTAAAGTGGTTACATTCAAATGGAAACCCAGAGGCTGAGCAGGACAGAGAAGAACACTGGGAGAAGATGCTCTATTCATGCTCTAGATGTTTTCGATTAAGTCCTCTAATGCATGCCGGCACTGAGCACTGGGTATGTTGTCTTGGGTTTCTGTTCCAATGTAAAGGCAGGCAGATATACAGACTTTGGGAGCCCTTGCCTGCCATTCTTCCCCCAGCCAGCTTCATTCCCCTCTCAGTGCTCCACGGTTGCCCAGATTTCCCTCGTCACAGCACTGTCCATGCTTTTCATAAGTGCCAGGTTGTTTTTTGGGTGGCCCACAGGGTTGTGAATTCTGAGAGGACAGGCTTGGGGCTTGGCCACTGCTCTGTCTCCAGCTGTGGCCATCTGAGTGCTTGGCAGTGAGGATTGGGTCTTGCAGAATATGTGGCATTCCGTTCAAGGTCCATCTGGGTGTGCACTCCTTGGAAACTTTCCAGGTAGGAGCTCTCCGACTCAACATCAGAGGAGGGAAGTCTTTTGTCAGAGATAGGAAAGAAAGGACTTTGTGTGGTGTGGCATGTGCTCAGTGGGCACAGCAGCTGAGTTACAGGCTGAGTGGCCTGCAGGTGTGTTCGTGGGGGTTGGCACATTCAGTCCGTGTGAATCTAATAGATTTTAGAAGGGGCCGTGGCTCTCCACCCATGGTATGCAAACCCCAGGCCCAACGTGAAGTGGCTGCCCCCTTCCTCAATACCTGTCTCGCCTCCACCCAGGGCTGAAAACGCGTGCAGGGTGCTGGGGGAGCCTAAGAGGGAAGGGCAGGTGCTTCTCTCACAGAAGAGCCACCTCACAGGTGAGGCTGGTTCCACCAGAGGAACTCAGGTCTGTTAATGTGGCTCGAGATGTCAACTGGTTGTGGTCCTAACAATGAGCTCCTCCAGTGGTCTTCCTGTCAAGCCTCCCGAAATCCCACCCCAGCTCTGCTATGTTACTAGAGGGGCCATCGCGCCTCCTTGTCCTAACAGCTTCAGACACCTGTATGGCATTGCCCAGTCTGGAGAGAGACGCGCCACCCAGTGGTCAAGAAGGGCTGGTGCGGGCCCCGGCGGCCTGTGTTTGCATCCCAGCCCTGGGCCTTCTTATGCTAGTCCTCAGACCTCTCTGGGCTCAGCTTCCTCTGCGTTCAATGGAGATAGGTAGTGCCACCCTCCCAGGTTAGTAACAAGGAGTAGTGAAGACGGGTAGAGTGCACGAAACAGGGTCCGCAAGCAACAGGCGCTCGCTGTTACTATCAGAAATTGCTTTCACTTGTATTATTGCACATGTTCCTTCCAAAGCCCTTCAGAAAAAGCAGGGCTAGTAGTGGTAGGATTTCCATTTAATAGTATAGGTGATGAAAGGGAGATCCAAGGAGGGGAAGCACTGTGGCTTGCAGGGAGTGCCAGGCATCAAGTTGAGGCCTTCTAAAAATTCACTTAACGTTGACTTCATACTTAACTGGCTCAGGGGGCACTGAGGTACCAGGTGAATAAAGGTGAGCAAAGCACAGTACAGCTCCCCCGCAGCGGGGGAAACACATGCTTTACAGAAATACGAGCCGGGGTTGGAGGAGAGGCGTTTTCCCAGTCAAGGTGTACCACGGCACCGTACATGTTTCTGTAACATTATGACATTGCTGGGGTCCTTGGCGATTTAAGTGTAACCATTGTGGTTTTTAAGCTGGGACCCACGATTACCCTCCCCCCCCCCCCCGAAGGTTCATGTAAAGATTGTGTTTGTATGCGCATGTTTTTTCCCTAGGGAAAGGAGTCATAGCTTTGATCAGATTCCCAAAGGTCTTGACATGCCCCCAAATGGTAAGAACCCCTGTTCTAGAGGAGCTTGGATGTCATTTGTGAAAACTCTCAGTAAGGAGCAGCCCGTGTCTTAAGTGTAAGCTTGTGCACATACTGATAGATCCCTCAACGCTGCTGGTCAAGGAGGAGAAAGGCAGTTCTTCTAACGACTCCGCCTTAGTGGCTCTCCTTGCAGCCCCTTTATGTTGTTCTTCCATCGAGGCATTACGAGTGATTTGACCTGAGCCAACCATTTCCATGCTCAGAGCCCCTGTATCTGATCATATGGGGGTGATAGCCTCCAGTTTGCAGATTCCTGGGGGGATTTAGATGGTTTTAGTGTCTTACACACAGCAGGCGTAACAGGCCCTCAGTGCATGTGACGCTTCCTTCCTTTGCCTGGTGTCAAGCTTTCTGTTGGATCATTCCCACGGACATTCTTAGAAAAGTGTCGTCGTCTTCTTCTTTTTTTTTTTTTTTTTCCTCCTTCCCATTCCTCTGCTTTCTGTCTTGAACCAAGGTTGCATCTCTCCCCAAAAATTATTCTTAGTCCATGGCTGTGGCCTTTATGGAGCAGGCTTGTCAACTCCTGCTCTTTCCCTCCGTCACCGCGTCTTGGGAAAACCTACCTGTCCTTTCCTCTCTGGTTCTGTGGATTGAATAGAGTGGCTATTTCATTTGTTGTTTCCTCCTATGCCTTACATAGTGGCAGCTGATCGTTTGGTCTATTATTCTCTTCTGTTCGAAGTGGGAAGAGAAAAAACTGCGTTGATGCCATCACTATAAGAAAAGACACATTCTGTTTTGTTGCCCTCAGAAGCTAGGAAGTAGAGATTTCTAGCATGCATTCTTCGTTCTAAATGAAAGCAACTGTCTATAGTCTTGGAAACATGTGCCACCTCAGTCTTACTCTTAATGAAGAAGCAATAAAATGCTCACAGCACATTAGCCACTTTCAGGACCTGTAGCATTGCTTCTCTCCCCACTCCTAGACAAGTAGCTTATGGCTGGGTTGTGGATAAGGTCAAGGGCCTGAGCTTGGGACCAGAAAGGCCCCATTGTGGACTCCATCCCTGCTGTGTGACAGCTGTGTGGCCTTGGACACTTTCCATAACTTTTCTGAGCCTCAGTAAGATGGGGAGTAAGGCCGTGCATACCGTATTCATTCGCTAGTGCTGCCATAGCAAAGCAACACCAAGTGGGTGGCTTAAACCCAGTGAAGCAACTGTGTTTTCTCACAATTGTGGAGGTTAGAGGTCTGAAATCAATGTGTCAGCAGGATTGGTCCCTTCTGAGGACTCTGAAGGAGAATTTGTTTTATAACTTTGTCCTGGCTTGTGGTATTTTGCCGGCAATCTCTGGCATTTCCTGGCTTGTAGAACCATCTTCCCAGTCTCCGCCTTCATGTTCACATGGCATTCTTTCTGTGTGCATGGCTGTGTCCAAACTTTCCCACTGCATAAGAACACCAGTGTTACTGCATGAAAGCCCACTCTTACGACTTTATTTCAACTTGATTGCCTCTATAAAGACACACGGTTACATTCTGAGGTACTGGGGCTTAGAAATTGAACATATCTTTGGGGGGAAAGGAGGACACAACTCGATCTGTAACACATGCCTACCACATAGGGTCTGCAGATGATTAGATGAAATAATCTACAAAAAGGGTTTAACGTAGTGCCTGGCACTTAACAACCCCCAGTACCATTGCTTATTATTCATAAAGGAATTTATCATGCCCTAATTTCTCACCTCCAAGTCTTGGAGGTTTTCAGTTTCTTCTGCCTCTCCTTTTTTCTCATTTTTCATCAACTAGAGGGCAAGTAAATGTAAAGGGAAAAGACAAAGCATAGACCAGTTGAAACATGGAAGGTTCTGCCACTTGACTATCAGAATATTTTATACTTTAATATTTCCTCAGCCTGAGCTTAAATTAGTAAAAATTAGATTTGTGTGTGTAAAAATACACAGGAATCTACTATTTCAGTCCAGTCTGCATTAATTATTTGAGAAGCTTGTCTTAAATAGCACAATGATTTTATTTGAGGAAAAACTCTGAAACCTAAATAGTTATCAGATGCCCATTAAAAAAAAAAATCAAAACTAACTCTGTCTGAGAAAACACGTTATTGGAATCAAATAAGCTGGCAGCATAATCTGCAAATTCCGTGTGTACAGCTATGGTATCTGAAACATAATTATCAAGCTTAAGTTAATTAGACTAATGCTTAGAAAATCTGGCCTGGCAGCCTGTGGTAAGTAATTATATATACTGATTAAAAATGTAATATGCAGCAAGCAGAGGCAATGGAAACTCCATTTGACACAGCATGTGCACGTGTACAATTAGGAAGCCACGTAGAAGAATGCCCACAACGAGAAGGAACACGATAGAAACTGAAAGACATCATGCCCAGTCTTCTTCAAGATGTTCCCCTCACCCGCTGTGAAATGGGTGGCTGTCACCACAGGGCTGGCCTAGGAAGGGGAGATAGCCATAGGTACTCACTGACCACCCAGAGCATACTCCACACCATAGTCTCTGCTCTGTGTTCTTTCCATTTCTCTCAAGCTTCTCCTTCAAAGGATGATTAGGTGTCAGACAACAGAGGTCCTCTTCCTTGGTAATTTTCCAGGCTTTGAAATGAGGAAATTGTCATTCATTATGGGTCACAGAGAAGGTAAGGATGCTGCTCTCTGTGCAGACAATAAACACACCTTTCATTTGCCCTTCTGCTTGCTGTTTGGCTTTCTCTCACTATTTTTGTAAGAGGGAAGAAATGCCACTGGGGATCCATGTGCAAAGACTAAGGACCCTCAACATTTGGCTATCTCCTCAGATTCATCCTAAGTTTACTGTTGCACAAAATTTTTGATTAAGAAAATGTGGTTAAATTTCAGATTGATGAGGGCTACCAAGAAATCTTTTTTGTTCTGTATCGTTCTTACAATGTATCTCTGTTCCTGCATTAGTATTAGAACAATTGTTTGGGAAAACATAATCAAACCCTTCTCTGAGGACTGAGGATGGCTATACCTGTGTCACCCTTCTGAGTATCTGTTATGGTTGGCTGGGCAGGAAGTATTTAGTGAACACCTACTGTGCACCCAGCTCTGGTTTTATAAGGTCTTCACTAAGGTGTTCGATTGAACCATGTGACGTTCTTTTAAAGGTTACGGGAAGATTGAATATTGGCAATAGACATGGTTTTGCCCTCATAGGAGGTATAATCTAGTGGGTAAGGTATTTACAACACAGTACATGTCCTCAGACGGAACACATCAAAGGACTGCCTGGGCCAGCCTTGAGGGAGGAAGGGGAAGAAATGTCTTCCTTATACAGAATAGTATGTGCAGAGGACTAGTGGTCAAACAAGGCAGATTGTTGAAAGAGCCACTCTCGCTTAAACAGGGTAGGCACAGAGGCTGCAGAAGGTTGAGAGAGGGAGTGACATGGTCAATAAGGGCCTATCATACTAAGAAAGCTTGTCGAAGGCCAGTTAACTCAGGACCAGAGCATTTGATAGCAAGGGTTGGAAGTCTGCCCTGGGCCATAATCTAGAATTTAATTTATACTTTTTAAGTAAGAGAGGCCCCAATATATCATCCTTCCACTGTGATGTTCTGCTTCAAAATCTAGATTCAAGTCACTTCTATTCGATTTCATTGAGGATCCTTTTTAGTAGAGAAACAGGCCAAGGCTTTCATCTAAGACTGCAGAAAAGACCCCCACAATTCACTTAATCTTCCTGGGCCTTTTTTTCCTTTTCTATAAAATGGGGACAGCAGTATTATGCTTCTGCCTACCCCAAAGTGGATCCAATGAGATTCTGCTTGAAAAAGTGCTTTAATTTAGACACTTGACCTTAGTCCCCATTGTTGAGCAGACTCAGATACTGTTCTACGAGGGAGGCCTGCAGCTTTAGGGAATGGCCCTGGAGACCCAGCCACCTGCGAGCCACAGGGTCACATCTCTGATCTTAACTTTCTCACCTGAAAAAGGAGAAGACAGCACGAGGGCTGTTCAATAAGGGTTAAATGCAATTGTCTCTGTACCAATACTTGGTGTCTGGCACTTAGTGCATGCTCAGTAAAAATCCATTAATAATAACAATATAATTATACCGTTACTCTTCTTGGGCTCCCTTCCTTTGATGTTTTCACTTCCCTAGAGCAGAAGTTCCCTGGCATTGGACCAAGAACATCTTTCCTTTGGCCAGGGGTCCATTTTCCACGCAACAGTATTTGTTCCTTGTGATTTAGTTGCCATTTGGCTGGAGGATTAAGTCCAGAATCTGACTCCCTTTATAAGTTGAAGAGTCTTCTCTCAACCCAAGGCCCAAATAACTACTTGCAAAGTGAAAAAAACAGTCCATCAACAGGTCTTTTTGTTTGTTTTTTGTTTTTGTTTTGCTCCTGGAATGCCAAATATTTGGTATTTTATAATTCTTTAATTTTGGCATCTGGTACATACAGTCTGAGTAACCCTACAGGGACACTCATAGATCTTGGACTGGTAACTTGGCTACGATGCTTCAATCATATGTCAATGAACTAGACCGTTATTGCCAAAATCAAAAATTAAAGAGGGAGAGAAGCAAAACAGTTTAGAAATTAATGGCTTTTTTCAACATCTTGTCTGTGTTTCCTACCCAAATAGCAGTCAGCTTACTACTTCTTGCCCCCAACGTGGGAAACAGAAATGGCAACGGGATGCAACACCCGTCCAATGCAGTCCTGGTCTGAGAATCAGCACGAAGAAAAGGACTAAAAGAGATAATGAAATGTAGAAAGCCTGTGAAATTTATATTACCACTGCAGACATGTTTATTAAAACCCAGGCGAGTATTACTTTTGCTTCGGAAATAGGACATAAGAGGAAATTTATGGAGAGGAGAATGTTTGGATGACTATCTCGCACACATAAAGCTCTTAAGGCAGAGCAGTTTTAATTAAGAACAGCATCCCGTGTGAAGTGTTACACCCAAAATAGATCCTAAGGGGGATTCAGTGAAGGGATACATCAATTTCAGACATCTGGAATCCAATTAATAACTTCAGTGCTCTTACATAGCAAATGCTACTATGCTGTAATTCTAACCGAGGTTCTCCAAATGGGAGCTGGATTTCCATAGGGAGGGAAATTGCAGTCATCCTATGGCATAAACTGCATGTTGCCCAAGGATGCCCAAGTTTGTTTTCATTCGTGGCCTCCATTGATGAAGTTCCACTGAACAACTGGGTATCTGCAAGCCCATCACTCAGTACAAAAGCTACGATATTGATGCCCCACACCTAACTGCACAATGAGCCCACACCCCACCCTTCCCCCCCACAGTTACCCATCACCCTGAATCTCATGGTCTCATTGCTTCACTTCTTTTTACATAGTTTTAGGCATCTCTGTGCATTTTTTAAAAAGGATGTATTTTTAAGTTGCTTTTTAACTTTATTTAAAAAAAAAAAGGCATCCTGCTGCATATTACCTTTTAGAAGTTATTGTTTCCTTCATTATATGTTAAGATTTGTCCATAGGGGCTAATTGTCTCTTTCAAACAATTTTTTGATCACTGTATAATGTTCCATTATGTGAATATATCACAGTTTATTCATCTACTTTCTGAAGAACGCTGGTCACCTCCAGTTTTTGGCTGTTTTAATTAGAGCTGCTTTGTACATTCTCAGACATGTGAGAAACTTTTCTCTCGAGTATATACCTGGAGATAGTACTGGCGGGTCACAGGGTGTTGTGAATGTCAGCTTTAGGAGATCAAGCCAAATTGTCTTCCGAAGAGGGTGTTGCAACAGTGCAGGTGCTCTCACCTGCACTGCCATGGGGATCCCGAGGGTCTCCAGGCCGTGGAATCACAAGATTCTGGTGTAGCTCAAATTCTTCAACATTTGAAAGTGGTATTTGTATGTGAACTTGATCTCGTGCTGTGTGACCTGAAGCTAAGACATAAAGCTGAAGCTGAGATATATGTGCAGAGGTTGGGGAAGGGAGAATCAGACTTAGGCTTCTTGGTACTGACCCTCGTCAGTCGGGGTCCTGTTGTCTCAAGGCAGGGTAAAATCTCAAGCCAGTGCGTGAGTACCCCTTGGATATTTGGACTGGAGAACTGTAAATATTGGCTTCAGACCCTGATTCTAGGAACAAGCATTTTTCAAATATTTGTTTCTGGGACTTTAAACAGATACCTGAAATTTTAAGAAGCTACTTTAAGGCATTTTGATCTTTTATCCTTTAAAAAGCAACCAGGCTCCTTTAAACCCCTGAGCAACACTGAGGTGAGATTAATTAAAAGATTAGGACTCTTAAAAGATTTTTATGGGTTTTTCATTCACAAACTTATAACTCCTAACAATGACATTTAAAATCAAGCCATATATAGATGTACATACATACATATATACACACACATATATACATGAGTCAAGCCTGAATTCTCATACAAAATTTATATAAATAGTGTATCAATAAATGTAAGTATAAATCCCAGGCTTGGCGCTTTCTATAGTACCTCTTGAGCATCTCAGTAATAAATAAATGAGAAGTTAGATGCACAGCAGGAAGCTGGAAAAGGTGAAGGTATCTCTTTTCTAGCCTGATGCTTCGAAATAATCCCAAGCCTGGCATTGCATTTTAAGTATTCGCTATGGTGAAGCTGTTACGTGTGTATGTTTGCAGTTGGCTTACATCTGTTTTTTTGTACTGATTTCTGGATTATGGTCACTTATAGGGTATATAAAATGAGCAGTTGAGCCTCTAACAAGGAAATCTCAGTTTCTTTCAAGTATTCTTTTTTTTTTTTTTTTTTTTTAAGGCATTTGAAATCCTTTGTGACAAAGATCTGCTGTCACGCATGGTAAGCTTAGCGTTTCAGCAGCATCTAAGACTTTACGTCTTCATTAAAGGAGGTTTTTAAATGAAATAGAGAAAGGCATTCGGGAAAGGTTGGCTCCTAATTTATTTGTGCAACTCACACCGCCAGGCTTTGAAGGGCACTGGCAGGGCTCCAGGAGAAGTGAATGGGCTTGTGAATAACAGAGGGCACGTTACTTTCAATGGGCATGTAGCAGCTTTGTGGGGTGTGGCTTCATAACCAGAGGCAGAATGATTACCTTGTGAAAAGAAGAAATTCATGACCAGTCCAGGGGAGTGGTGAGTACCCTTGGAATATAGATTTTATGTTTGTCATTTTTCATCTGCCAACATGGGGGTCCCGGTGCCAGGCACCTGGCCAGATGGCATTGGCGTAGCCCTTTTAGCTCTGCCAAACATACGGTGAACATTCAGAAAGCCACTGTCGAGGTCAGCCTGTGTCCTTGCTGCTCCAAGGTGGTAACTGCTTGTGCAAATAGCTTGCCGCTTGCTTGCTTTTCCATGGAAAATTCCCTATCAGGAGGTCTTGGTATTAATAACAGGTAGAGGCCCAATAAGCAGAACTCAAGCCACAGTGTGGCCTTGTCCTATCTCAGAGGGAAAGCTGGGCCCAGCGAGTCCAGCTGGCCTCTCTACCTTCAGCTCACGGAGTCTGGACTTTGCACATCTTCACTTGATTAGGATTCTTCAGAGCCCAGCAAAAATAGGTGCCCAGCCAGCATGATGTGATGGAATCAGCCAATCCCTCAGTTAGCACTTGTGCATCTAGTGCTAAAGGGAAGGGGACTAGCCCCTTCTTTAGCCATTTCCTCTTTCTGCTCCTGTCACTGGTCTTGAGCCAGTGCACAGATTGCACACATACTGTTGTGCTTCCGCTGGGTCTGAGCCCTTGCTGATCCTTCTCAAGCCTCCTTGTCACTTCAACAGAGCAGTCTATCCTGCCCACACTGTCTAATGTACTTCTGTTGTTTCCCTGGGAGGGTAGTAACCGATTTGATTACTTCCTAATTATCTGCTTTTTCTCCTCAAATGTAAGCCTCTCGAGGGCACTAAACCTTGTCCAGCTTGCTCACCATCGCACAGGGTAATACCATGTCATAGACATATTACCATGATTTGTTGAGTAATTTAATGAGTTCTGCAAAGAAATGAGCTTCTAATGCTTGGGGTGGCGGGTGCTGGATTGTGCATCCCCCACTCCATAAACCTCTTTGGCTTTTCCCGATGGGTTTTATCTTGAGGGCTTAGGGGTTGCTCCCTGCAGCAGCGTGCTGAGCAGGACTCTGAGGCTGTGTCTATGGCGGTATGCTTCGGGCTGTGTGTCTGCTTACCTTCCTGCAGTATAGACGCTCCAGGCGGTCACCTCAAGGAGAGCTCTCTTGCCTGGGCTGGGCTTCTAAAGATTCTGCAAGGGACCTGTAGAAAAAGAAGCCATATTGTAGCAGGAGCAAATATGAAGCGAAACGTTCAGGAGATTCAAAAGAAACCAGAAATTGGCCCCTCGCCTTTTCTCTTTCCTCATTCGGAGTACGAAAGCTGACATCACTCTGGGAAGAAAGGAGAACATTCTCGGTCAAACACCAATATCCAAGACACGGTGGTGGGAAGGCTTGCGGAACATGGCTGGCCAAGGAAATTGCTTTTGTTGTTGTTGTTGTTAGGAAATTGCTTTTTGAATAAATGTTTCCTTTTCTAAAGTTTTGTTTCATCATGAAACTCCCTTTCAGAAGGAGTTTCATTTCATTTCTCGGTGAGCGTGTTTCTAGAAACAGGAGGCCTGAGGAAATCAAACTGGTAGAAATCTCTAGTCCCTGTTGCTTCACCAATTTCCTACCCATTAAAAAGCCAGTAAAGCTCCGATACAATGGAGCCTGGGGTGAGGGGTCGGGGATTAGTGATTATTTACCGAAAACTTGCCTGAGATGTATTTGCCCCCCTCAGAAGAGGCTCCCCAGCCTGATCCCGGTTTGAAGGTAGATCTGTGCTTGCAACTTCAGTTTTTTTCTCTGGGCTGCTCTATCATCTGTGCTATGTGAACCATAGGAAAGTCGCCAAGAATTTACAGAATGGGATCCAAGAGTACATGAGGAGCCCACCAATTATATTTCTGATCCAGACAACTACTGTTCCTCATTAGCCATGTGATGTTGATTGAGTGATTCAAGTGTCTAGGAGACTGATGTTTCATCCGGAAAATGGGAATGATGAACTTATATAGGTACTATGTTGGGAGGGAAAACACCCTTAACCAACGCTTCTTGAAAACATACTGGGCGTCAGACTCCTCACTGCTTAGTAAGGAGATGGTCAGGACGTTACTGTCATTTGGTGATTTCTATCACACACATGAGAACTGGGCAGGAAGGGTATTTTTTTGTTTTCTTTTTGTTGTTGTTGTTGTTGTTTTTAAGATTTTATTTATTTATTTGACAGAGAGAGATTACAAGTAGGCAGAGAGGCAGGCAGAGAGAGAGAGGAGGAAGCAGGCTCCCTGCTGAGCAGAGAGCCCGATGCGGGACTCGATCCCAGGACCCTGAGATCATGACCTGAGCTGAAGGCAGCGGCTTAACCCACTGAGCCACCCAGGCACCCTGGGCAGGAAGTTTTCTACCAAATTAACTATTGGTGAGGGCTTATTATAATGGAAATACCAAGAACTGTTGGGTGAGCCCACTAATTTCTCTGCTGAGTCCCGGTAATCACTACTGCCATCATGGGATTTGTAGCTGAAATTCCCAGCCCCACTGAGGCAGGATCACGCTCATTCCTTAGGATCATGAGGCTCACTGTGGTAAGCCCTCAGGAAGATTTCAGTTCTGCGGTGTCCTAAAAATAAGAAGTTGGGTTTGTATTTTACTCTGTCTATGCTAATGATTCTCCAGTGTAGTGACTCCCATATCAACACCCCCAGCAGCCCCTCAAGGCTCACTTCCTGAGCCCTGTTCCTCAACCACCCTGATGCCATGTTGTAAGAATGTTCTAATGATGGCTGGCCAGGAGGCAGCACAGCAGATGCAGGAGGCCCTGTCTGGGGTCACCTTTCTCAAATGTATGTTTCAGGTTAGCCTTACCGATTTTGCCTCTGATAAGACAAGACTGCTCTTTTGTTTTCATTGAAATCAACCACATAAGACCAAGAGCAAAAGTCTCCCTTTGCTGAGCTGCTCCTAACAAGCTTCTGATGGAAAACGGCAAATTACAATGTTTAACCAATTACAGCCACTTCATGATCGCAGGCATGTGCTCCACCAAACCTGACTGCCCACCCTAGTTTGTACAGGTTTTATAGGGTGCCTGGGATACTCTGAAGACCATTCACAGTATAGTCTATTGAGTAATAGCTGGTCCAAATTGTGACGCTGGCAAAGTCTCATTTGCTGCTTTGGCAATTGGCTTGACAATGTGATACTTTAATGTATAATTGGATAAGCAATTGGGTTCTGTTATAGTACAGTGGTTTGGCATAATTACTTTCCAGTGCTGTGATTTTCTAGTTAATAAATACTTTGGGGGGTTACAAATTCTTAAACATCAACACTCTATACCCCTTGAAAGTAGGGTGCCATTAATTAATATAAGAGCTTATTTCAGCATTTTGGCCTCATTGGCAGCACTAAAAACAAAACAAAATAAAAACCAAAAAATCTCCTGCTTTAACTCATGCAAGTTAGGCTTAAGTCAAAGTGTGGGCAACTAATCAAATGATGAATGCTCTGTTGACTACCTGGATTTCTCTCCATCAGGGCAATAAATAGGGCTTTGGAAACTTCACAGTGAATAAGAGGAAACCAGATGTCACTGGGTTGCACTTAGAGATCTCACCATGTGGCCATCAGTCCAGGGTTCCAGCTCAAATAGAGTAAGAAGGGAGGCAGTTAACATATTTTTGCACAAAGAAATATTGGAAGAACCTCAGGTTTCTAAGAAAACACAAGTGGCTGCCCAAGTTTGGCAGCACAGACTTGTTATTATTTTGCATCAAATGAAAGCAAGAGGGGATTCATTAGGACCCCAAGAAAGGCCTAAGTGGGTGACCATCTGCTCAATAACCAGCATGTAGAGAAAGGGTGTTTGGTGTTTGGGGGAGGAAATGTGTGCTCAGAGGATGCTGGCTGTGTGTGTGACAGAGTGAGAAAACATCCAGAATCATGAAATGTAACTCAAGTTGGCCTAAATGGTCCAAGAAGCCTTCTTGGGGAGTTTGGGAAGTGTGTGACTGAGGAGAGGCGCATACCGGGCCGGGCAGGAAGGATTTTTATGCCAGTTCAGAGCAGAGTGGGCACGGGAGACAACTTCCATGTTGCTTTACAAAGGGCCCAGAAGGAACCTGTCAGAGAAAGGTCTGCCTGCTCCAGGCAAGCACTGAGCCACCGTCTCTAATTCCAGATGTCGCCACCAAGTCACCACCACACTGGTGCATGGGGCACCTGCGCTCCCTTCTGTCCCCACCACCACCTCCTCGACCACATCCATGCCTGCCCAACTCCCATGGTTTCTGGTCCGGCTGCCGCAGGAGCCAGAAGCTCAAACTCCTTCTCCAGCAAGGCCACTCTACGAAAAACTGTTGGAAGCTTTTAACTCTCCTGCTTCCAACCCTTTAATGTCTTCTTTGCAGCAAAAATAAAATCCACATTTCTCAGCCATCCCTATGAGCTGCAAATGATCTACCATGTCCCTTACATTTCTAGTCACTCAACCAAGATTCCTTTTTCCTCAGTGCTCTGCACTTCTGCTCTGTGTGAAATACCCCTTCTGCCTCCTCCTTGCTTCAGGGATTTCTAGCCATTGTTCCCATCTCAGCTTAACCAGCACTTTTCTGGGGAAGCCTTCCTCCCAAAAACCCTCCCCACCCTTCCTCTGTCTCTACAGATCTTAAGGCATGGGTCATTCTTCAGAGCTCTAAGAATATTAAATTATGTTGACTTTCAAGATCTGTTTAAAAAAAATAAATTCTGAAGCATTTTCCAGTTCAGCCCAATAGAAACAACCACATCCCCATTCTAGAAGGTCCACGTTTTAGCCTCACATTTTCAGTGACTTCCCTCCTCTCAGCTGAACCTCCGACCTCTGGACCATCTTTCAAGGTTAATGCCATGCTTAATGCTGTATTTCTGACACAGTTTTACTTAATCTATTTTTTTAAATCGACCCCTTACCTTAAATAAATTTACTTTAAAAGGAAACTTGAGATGACATCATAAATGGGAGAAAACCCTCAAAATAAATGTGATCTAAACAAAAGAATCTTATTAAATTCTAGCTAGAGTCTAGATGGTTCCCCTGTGTCTCTTAGAGGTCATGTTGGTCCCATGTTAAGGACATGCTAGCACTGAGGCTTTCTTTTTGATTAATCAAAAGGGTTGGAAGACAATTGAAAATGGAATAACTTTCAGAAGGATTCAAAACTATTTGTGGTTTTGAATCATAGACTAGAGGCCATCTTCGGGGCCACAGAGATATCTTCCCCATCTTTAAACCATGGGATGTTAAGGCTTCTCAACCTGGCAATTAAGGTTCAGTTCTCTTGACCCCTCTGATCGATGGTCAGGTATGGCCACATCAGGATTCTTTGGGAAAGAGGGATGCACGCAGTCGGCAAAGTTGAACATTATGTGTCTGCTGAAGCTGTTGTCATTGTCCGGAATAACCTTGTCCTTAAAATCCCACCACCTTCTTTTGAGCCCAGGTCAAACCCCAATTTTGTAAAGTCAACCCAAGACCCCCTCCTGGGTATTCTGAGAGCACTATGGCAGAAGTTCTCGCCCGGCCCAGTCCTTATACCAGACTGACTTGTATTATATTACACAGGTATAAATCTGGTCTGCCCTGAAAGGTGGTAAGACCCCAGAAGGCACAGATTTTTGGCTTCTTCATCTTTATAGTTAGTGTAAGACCCATAGCAGTGCCTGGGATATATCATGTGCTCAACAAATGCTTGTAGGCTAAGTTGAAAGTAGAGGCAAAGAATCAGATCTGAAAAAAAAATTATAGATTTACTTCCCTATTTCTTGATATTATTTCCCTTTCAAGACTTTATATAAACACCTGTCTGAACACAGCCATCAACCCATAAGAAATAGTTTAAGCTTTCTGCTCTTTATGTTGTTTTACAAAACTAATAACAATGAAATATATTAATGTACTTTATAACAACACCCTAGTTTATATGCAGCCACTTGCTTCTTTAAGAAGTGGTATTAAATTGTTTCTCCCCCCATACCCTACCCACTGAAGACAATTTTGCATTTTACTACAGGTTAGTTCTGAGTTCTGAAAAACATTTAAATTATGGTGCATCATTCTTCCCACTGTATTCCATTACAGAGCTATAAAAAAAGTCAATAGCCAAGGCAGTTTGAGCATTACATCAGGGAATTAATCTTTACCCCACATACCTCCCGATAGCATGCTCAATGCCCGGGAAGGAGCAGAATGTCACCATTGATGCCTATCAGTACTTCAGTCAGAAATCCTGTTAACACTACCTTCCCCAAAACCATTTCAGGCAGATAAAGTGCAATGACTGCAGATACATTCTTTTAATCTCTTTTCACAGCTATATAGAAATAGAATGCTCTTCCAGGAGCCATCACAGACTTCACTCTGTTGAATGTGAATAAAGACTTTTTGGTTCAAATTTTTGCAAACTTTGTAACTTAGGTGAGCACTTTTCCTCCAAAGAACCAAGTGCCTGTGAAAACAATGTCATCTGTTCAACAATTTCCCTGTTGCGTGGAGAGAAGGAGAGCGATGTGCTGGGGTGCTAAGCATTTTCATGGCCATTTAACTTATGTGATGTAATTATCAGGAGGAAAGACAGAGCACCGTGGTGTGTTGAATCCCAGACAGTCACCTGGAAGGAGCACTGTTCTTTGATGTACTACTGACAGAGAAAAACACTGCCAATTAAATGATGACACACCATTGATTGTGGAACACACTTTGATTTCAGAGATGTGAAAATGTGAAAAAGTGCGTGCCTGAGAACCCAAGAGCTATGAGATTTAAAGGGAGCTGGTGATTTACTCTTCGTTTCTTGCAATAATAAGCCTAAGAGAGCACCCAATGCTCGCCTTGAGTTTGTTCGTCCTTCAGATAGCTTGCATCTTTTCCAGGATTCACAGCTTGGCAGGTTTAGGAACAACCTAAAGGTGAGCCAAGCACTTCCTGTGGTCTTTTTCAAAGGGGTCTTCTGGACCGAGTTACCAAATAAAATACAGGAAGAAGTCTAGTTAAGTCTGAATTTCAGATAAACAAATAATACTTACTAGTAAGAGTATGTCCCAAATACTGGATGAGATATACAGGACACTCATTTCATTTTAGTATTTTTGTTCGCTGACTCTGGGGGCCTGTCCCCAAGGTAATTTGACTGCATTTGACCATTACCACATGCTTTTTATTCTAGGACCATGGCCTTTACTAATGGAGGAGCCTCCATTAATACCTTATCCATTCCTTATGACAACCCTGAGAGTTAGGGATTATTCTAAGTCATTTTACATCTGAAGGACCTAAATTTCCTCCTCAGGTTTAAATGTGTCAGTAGGTTCTTTGGTATGGGCCTGAATTTTGACCATAGCTCTTAATCCTTTTATAGGATATTTAAGGTCAAAAAGACACATATCACTGGGGAACCATGAAGATAGGAAAAACACTTTTGCTCCTGGCCATAACGTCTCTGCCTTGGTCAGTCATCACTGTCATGGGACAGCTTACGTAGCCTAAGAATAGCTGATTGTTATTGCTGTGACTATTACTATGTGCCCAGCACATCACTGCTCACAACTCTTACTGCTCCCTTTTACAGTGGGTAAAACTGAGGCACAAAGAGGTTAAGGAGCTTGCCCCTCTCATTGTCAATGTCTGGGCTAACCTCATCTTCTTGGAGAGAAGTTGCTAGATGTTCCTTAGAACCCCTATCACTCTTTATTATAACACTCTGTTTCTTTTTCAAACTCAGCTGACTCTCAAAAGCCTTTCAGACTGGGCCGTGCCTTCCCAGCAGCAGCCCTCCCACTTGGAAATGCCCCTCTCATTGATAATTAACCATTTAGTGTCTATTCTCCCTATCTGGGGGCCCCCTGAAGACAGTAACAGGGTCTGTTTCAGTGTTCTAATGCCAAGGCCAGCCCCTAGCATTGCAGACACAGAATAAATACTGTATGCATGAAGAAGTAGTCACTGCCTTTCCCTGTGGGCAGCCTAAATTAATCTGGAGGGTTCATCTGAATTGAATGCCCCCACCACCCCTGGCATTAAAGCTTCCTCAAGGCATTTAGTACCTTCTGGATGAACAGCCACTGGAGGTCATTAGAGTTGATCTCTGCTGCTCTGCAACGCTTGTACCGTCCAGGTTCTTGGGTTGCCTCAGGGAGCAGAAATTCACTCCAAACTACAGCATGTTTAATTTCCAGGTCCCCTGGGTGGCTTTTCTGAGGCACAAGTCTTATTCACCAGGATCTTTCCTGGGCTCCCTATTTCTGCTGAGACTGAAAATTTACTCAAAGTCTCCTGAACCAGATCAGCATCCTAGTGTTGCTGGGACAAGCCCCGTGGCCCAGACACTCTTTGACAGAATAAGAAAGAAGCAAAACAGTTCTGGAGCAGGGTTTCCAAGGAAAGCCTCTACTCTGTGGACAGGACAAAAAGCACTGGGCTTGAAGGCAGATGTATTATTTCTCAGGTACATGGGTTCTGTCTGTCCACATACACGTTTCTCCCAAGGGTGGGCTTCTCAACGTTAAGTGCACCTTAGAATGAGCTGAGAAGTTTGGGAAAAAAAAGTCCCTAAACTCGGGCCGTATCCAGACAAATTAAAGCAGATCCCCTGTGTGCACCTGGGCAATAGCCATTTCTTGAGTTCGCCAGGGTATGCCAGCGGGCAGCTAACACTGAACACGGCTGCCCTAAAGAAAGCCCCACGCTTCCATCTGGGAGTTTTCGGAGGGAAACCTCTAAGTTTTAAAAGCCACATACAACAGAGCTTTGCAAATATGATTAGTTTTTGTTTTATTTATTCCCTACCTCGCATAAACAACTTGGAAGTGTCGACACAACGTTGCCATCTGTAAGGCATATGACAAAAACAGACGGTCGCCTAATAACCAGGGAGGCATTAGCGCTCACAGGCTCTAAATTATTTGGATTCATCTGGTATGATCTGTGGTGATGAAGCCACTTAATGTTTGATTTCTGGGTCTTTTCGATGGCAGTACCACAAGTGGAGAGGCCATATTTTCCAGGCTGTATATATTGTTCTTTGTCATCCTATTGGATTGTTACAAGAGGGATTTATAACAGACCTAAAGCTAGTATCAAAATGAAAATTAGTTCTCGAGTAGAAAAATAGCAATCCCGTGTGCCTCGCCCGTAGCAATTGCGTCATATCTGCCTCCGCAAGAAAGGAAATGACTTCTTAATGTGGTTTTCTTCCACTAAGGAGAATTAAATCTATGTGGCAAAATGTAAAACTAGAGTGCTGGCAGCCATATTCTGAACAGAAGATCCATGACCCTCATCAACATACTTGTGGCCCAGTCATATGCTAATGAACCTCATTTAGGCTCAAACTTACCCCAAGTGGAAATACAGCTCAGCTGGAGAGCTGGGCTATCATTCCTTCACTGTTTTGCCTTGTACAGCAAAGTTTGTTCTGAACTACGGGGGAAATTTCCCTACCTGCTGCAAGGGGCCACATGGTTCAGGGCCAGGGAGAGCGGGTATGGGGTGTCTCTGCGTTAGATTTACAGTGATTTGGGCCTGAGATAGGAAATTCCATTATGGCAGTGGAGAGACTTTTTGCTGAGGCAGCAAGATACTTTTCAAAGGATCTGCCTTTTGTGGGGGTATGCACCTGGCAGGCAGAGCTGGCCACTCTTCCGTGGCCTGGCAGTTCCTCTGGGATATAGAAAATGGCGAAAATTATTGTGAACAACTCTGTCACTGCCTAGCTGGGTGAGAAGTTCAACAAGCGAAGGAACTTCCTTGGATCTCCATTTCTTCCTTGGTAAGATGGAGCTAAGTAGTCCCTGCCTTATGTATAGATGATGGTACAGATTAAATGAAATGATACACATCAAAGAAACTACCCGTTCATATCATAAATACCAGCCATCATTGTGCTGTTAAATCATTTACCTCAATCTCTTCAAATGACTTACAAAATACTACACCGTGCATCTGAGGAATTTATACCTTTAGCATTTTACAACGGATAAAGCCCCACACAGGAATAACAAATCTAGTTAATAAAACTCAATTGCAATAGGAGATGAAGGGGAAAAATTGAGCTCTTCCAATGAAAAGTTCTGAGAACATTTTCTCTCTGATAGAATTGAAATTTTATTTACTTTCTCTGTAAATCTGAGACATATACAAGGTGTCTTAAAAAATAAATACGGGTGTTTGAAGAGGATTTTAAAATGATTTAATTGAGTTAGATCAATTGTTAATTTGTTGATGTTTTCTTTCTTTTTCTTTTTTTTTTTTTTTTTTAAATCTTTGCCTCCTTAAGGCTCTTTTAATGAATATGCTCTTATTTCTCACTCAGTACTCGTGGCTCCTGTAATATTATTATGATTTGCTTGGGCTATTTTGGTTCACTGAACAAAATGTCTATCTAGTAGGTAAACTGCAGGCCAGCTTAGGGGAATGGTCATGGGGAGGGGGCCAACTCCTTGCCTTCAGTGTCGGTGAGTAAAATAAATGAGCGATGCCAGCTGAGCCTAAGACTAGAGAGTGGTGGGGGTTCTGGAACATGGGAGGGTGCTCCCCTCTGTGACCCCCACTCGCCACCTCTGCAGATAAGATAAGGCATGGAAGGGACCCCAGGCTAGCCTAATCTGGTTATTTGATCACAAAAGCTGGAAATGAGGATTCTTACACGACACTTGTCTATTTTCAAATGTGGGCAACTAATGCAATAAAAAGATACACAACCTTCCAGCCTCTGATTTGCAAATTGTGTTCAGCTGACAACACTTGTTCTGAGTTCCCGAGGACCCATTCATGAGCTGATTCCATTGTTTCCTCCAAAGCTCCAGAAACATGACAAGGAAGAGGAGGACGCCCCAACCTTGTGGAGGTCCGAGGAGGAAATGGCAGCAGAAGCCGCAACCCTGCGGGCCTACTTTCAGTGACTGTGCAGGTAAACACTGGGCATTTCATCACTCACACCCTCCATGGGGCCCCAGAAGGAGGCTCCCTGCCCAGGATGGGTACAGACAAGCAGGCGCAGGGGGGTTCAAAGACATGAAAGCCAGAGTGGAGAAAACCCTGACCCTCGAGGCATGGATTCCTACCTCTGGGTTTCCTTTGCCTCCCTGCCTGCATGCCACCTTCTATGGGGGACTCTCCTGTCGGCTGCCTTCCTTCCAGTCTACCTCCAGTCACTGTCCTGCCCTTCTCCAAACAACCTCACCAAGCAGGCCAAAAGAGTTTGCGAACCTGATCATTTAAAAAGCCCAAACCCGGGGCACCTGGGTGGCTCAGTGGGTTAAGCCTCTGCCTTTGGCTCAGGTCATGATCCCGGGGTCCTAGGATCGAGCCCCGAGTCGGGCTCTCTGCTCAGCAGGGAGCCTGCTTCCCTTCCTCTCTCTCTGACTGCCTCTCTGTCTACTTGTGGTCTCTCTCTATCAAATAAATAAATAAAAATCTTAAAAAAAAATAATAATTAAAAAAAAAATAGCCCAAACCCTTCAAGAGCTCACATCTCAGACTCCCTCCTTAGGCTTCACAGTGCTGTAAGCCAGCTCACAACCTCCTGAGCAGAAATTTTCTTCCACTTGGATCTCTTCTCCTCAGTTAAATGGTCTTTTTTTTTTTTTTTTTTTTTTAAAGATTTATTTATTTATTTTAGAGAAGAGAGGGGAGGGGCAGAGAGAATCTCAAGCAGACTCCACAACTGAGCCTGACACAAGGCGCGATCTCACCACCCTGGGACTGTGACCTGAGCCAAAATCAAGAGTTAGATGCTCAACAGACTGAGCCACCCAGACACCGTGGTTTTATGTTCCCCTTTAGTTTTGGCTGCTGGGAAGCTCAAGGTCACAGGGAAAGATCAGACATGATAGAATTACTTCTTTGCATTACTGAATGTTTAACTGTTGGGAGATCACAGATTTAAGATTCTGGTAGAAGGCTATAGCCAGGCTCTTTCTTCAAAATATGTATATACACCAAATTTTTATGCGTTGTCCAGGGCCTCATGGATCTTCTGAAATATACTAATAAATGGGGCTGCCACGAAATATAGGGGCATCCCTAGGCTAAAAAGTACCATGCAGCCTGCATTTTATCTGGCGGCCCTGTCCGTAAACCTCCTTCCATGGACCTTGGATAAAGCACTTTTCCCCCCGAATAGTTTCTTTTTGAAATAGGCTGCTTCATGCAGTCTTGTGTTTACATTATAAGCTGCTAAAGTAGATCAGACACAAATTAAAAACACAATTGGTGAATATTGGTAGCAATTGAATTATATAAAATTGTATCCACTACTTAGTGATCAGGATTTTTAGGTAGGAAACACCTTCATAGTATTCTGTTTTCACTTTGAAATAGACGTCTTTTTTAGACAGTTTTTAATATACATGCATTTCTTGGGCATTTTCTCCCCACCCTCCTTTTTAAAGTATCCTAGTTACTTAAAGACCCACTATCAATGGCCTTTCGCCCATTATTGTTTAAGGATGTCATAGCATCCAGGCACTTGCATTCTAGAACGCTTATTTCGCTGGAGAATGAAATCGGCGGATGTCATTGATTTGTCAGTTCTGTATCCAGTTGCCTGAAGGGCTGCAGTGTAGTGCTAGCAGAAGCTGTCTTTGATCATTTATTCTGAACCTTTTTCACTGTTCACCTTCTCATTTCTTCCTTACTCCCTCCCTGCTTACTTGCTCTGGATCAAGCTAGTCTGCCTAAGAACAAAGACCCATAGGCATAACCTCAGACCCCTTTCTATTCCTCTCACGAAAGCCCGGTGTTTCGTATTGGAATGTCCCATTCAAATGGAATCACTGTTCTTCAGACTCAACTTACAAGGCTCCTTGCCCCCCTCCCCTCCTGGGTTTCTTACATAATGGGTACTTTCAGATAGAGGCGAGAAAGCTCTAGGCTTTTCCCGAGGCTTGCTGAAATATAGGATTCTGCGTTAGGATGCATTTTCTAGATGTTTTAAGAGGATTTAAACTTAGTACCCAAGTTTCCTGTATGCTTTGCTTTCTCAGTTTTTGCTTCTGTTCTGCCTTGAGGCCCCAAATCTCCTGTCTTCCAGGTGAATCAACCTGCCTTGTAAATCTTGCCAGAAAGATAGTCATCCTAACTTTCTGTACAAACTGTTGCCATAGTGCCTGTGGGTTTTTAGACTATTAACATTAAGACCTGTTTTTACAGGTCTTTGGTTATAGACCAAATGAATCACCATTACTGTTCTCAGCAATCAGATGTGGGAGTGGAGAAAAGGAGGGATGACGTGCGTTGCCAGATCGCACAGCTAGTACCTCGGGGGCTAGGGACTTAAACACAGGGTTCTAGGATTTCACCAAGATCATCCTCATTTCCTGTAGGATAAAGGGACTACTATAGGGGTGCCTGGGTAGTACAGTCAGTTAAGTGTCTGAACCTTGGTTTCGGCTCAGGTCCTTATCTCAGGTCAGCCCTGTGTCGGGCTCTGTGCTCAGGGAGGACTTTGTCTGTCCCTCTCTCTCAGCCCCTTTCCCTGCCCCTCTCTAAAAATCAGTCAATAAATCTTTAAAGGGACTATATATATACTTCCCTTTAGAGACAAAGAGGAAAAGGAACTTTCATTCCTGGAAACATGATCATTAAGTTGGTACTCCTGATTTTTTGACAATTCTCTCTCCTTCCTTTTCAAAATTCATCCACACAAAATATTTATACAGTGTTAGGGGTTTACCGTACTTCTAAAATTTCATCAAATAAATACAGCTGTCCTGGGGTGCCTGGGTGGCTCAGTCAGTTAAGCGCCTGCCTTTGGCTCAGGTCATGATCCCTGAGTCCTGGGATTGGACCCCACATCAGGCTCCCTGCACAGTGAGAACCTGCTTCTCCCTCTACCCCTAACCCCACTTGTGTTCTCTCTCTCTCTCTAATAAATAAAATCTAAGTAAATAAATATAGGGCTGTCATACAATATTTGAATATACCTAGACCTGAAGAATTATTCATTGTTTATTTAAATTTCAGATAAACTTGGTCTCTCCAGTGTCTCCCCATTTACACCCTCAGCAGCGAGTCAGTCTCAGGCAGAGGCAGTGTCGAGCTGCCGCTGTTGCTCACTCAGGACTGTATGATTTGCAGCGTGCGCGAGGGCAGAGATGCTAGGCTGCAGCACTGGACTCCATAACAGGAGCCGGCATTACCGAATTGAGAAGACATGGGTTCTCCGACCCCATCTTGCAGAGGATGGGAAAAACAGCACTCAGTGATGCTAAGTGTTATTTGGAGGCAAATAGTTGCAAGGGACAGAGCAGAGACAGAACCCAGTTACCCCCCAAAGACTATTCTCTTAGTGTCTGTACAGCCTGTCTTGGTTGAAAGAGCTCCACTGCCCAGCCAGCTCTGCCTTTCTCTCCCAACTCCCCTCACGCCCTTCGAATGTTCTCTTTGGCCTCTTCATCTGCTCTGGTTGCCTGCCTGATTCCACCTTGAAGCACTTTCCCCTCTCTTCCCTGCTGCACTTCCCCTGCCAGCCAGGTTCATGCCACCTACTCCTGCATCCGGCTCCCCAGCCACACCATAGCGGGGCAGCAGGAACCCAAACGGGGCTGAATTTGCACCAATTGACTTTGCCCTCCTTGTAAGTTGTTCCAAGACTGGCCTAATGCCTCCCTCAGCTGCCTGTCCTCTTTATTACATCCTGTGACCATGTGCCCAGATAATATGACCTTGGGCAAATACAGTGTTTCCCAAATCGCTATGGTTCCCATCTTCTCAGGCTTTTTTTTTTTTTTTTTTAAATCTTTGTTTCCCACCAGGGTATTGTGTGCTCCTTATTCACCTGATTCACTTTTAAACTTCATACCCAAAATGAGTATTACTTGTATTAGAAGTCAAGCATACAAACAAAGACAAAATGAAAAACAACGCTGATGAATTCCAGCGTGGTGTCGTCGCTTGCCTACACCAGCTGGGGCTGAGATTCATTCTCTCTTTGTTAAAAAGAGAGGCTAGCCACCGTTACAGAGGCATTCGAGTCCTGCACCAGACTGAGACTCTGTATGTGACCTATTTAAAAGTATTGAAAGTAAATAAAGCAAGGTTCAATGAAGGTCATCTAAAATTATCTTAAATGATTCTCATCTTTGGAAAACAGCAGTGGCCATCAGAATTCAAACCCAGAGCAAGCGGGCTCCTGGCCTGTGGCTACCCCCTAAGCCAGTGCTCCCTAAGCCTCTTACCAGGAATGTGGAGAAGTCAGTCACCCAAGGGAACCACAGTTGGCTTCCCCAGGGGTAAGAGGCCAGTCTCGTGTATCTGGCTAGAGGACACCGGGCAGGAAGCCCCACCTTAGGTCCCTCATCTAGGCTGATTGGATCGGTTTGAAATCACTGCTTCTCCTGGGAGGTCAACTCACAGGGCTTGGCCTCAACACTGTGCCATTAGCCTACCTTAAAAACCAGTGTGTTAAAGAATGTGGAAACCTATACCCAGAGACGCCCAATATGGGAAATGGCCTATAATAGACAAAAAACCCTGCTCTCTGCTGAATGTTCAGTGTGGAAATACCTAGCAACCTGTCAGTAAGCAGAAACTGCTGTTCTGTATCTTCTTCATGTATCAATCCACATTAATCCTCAGCATAGGACTGCCAGAGGACCACAGAGATAAACATCCCAAACCTATGCACTGTTTTCTCAGCCTCTTGAAGCCACCAGGGCATCAACACCTGCTTAGTTGTATAGAATTCTCTTGATCTTCCCACGTAACCCTGCGGGATGTTTTGGTACTCTGACTACTTCCTGTATCCTTTCTTGGGTAGAACATGACTTTGGATTGCAGTTTCTTAAGCAATAGTGAAAAACAGGCATTGCCTTCGCCAGGCATAGACAGAGCCACAGTCTAAGGGTTGTTGAATGATGCTCCCTCCACTGCACAGACCCCTGATGAGGTGGAAATCCTTTGGTTCCAGGAATTCAACATCTGCCTTCTGCTTCGGTGAATTTATGCCTTGACTCTACACAAGCTGGGCTGAGCTCTAGAATGCAGTTTTGCGATGGGTCTTTTAGTCTCTGCTCTGAATCCCATCAGAGGACTCTGCATCTGTATCCCTTGTGTGAGCATCTTTCCTGGAGCATAGTAATTCTTCGTGTGCGTATTTAACACTTGGAGTTGCTGCCTCCACACACCCACGTTGAGTTTCCTACTTAATTTTAAACCAATGACTTGTGTCCTAGTGAGGGGAGGTTTTACTACCTCCCTGTCCCCTCTCCTGCTCCCTGGTAGAGTGGAGTGGGCTAAGTTGTTTGTAAAGTATGCAAGCATGGCCCGTAACTCGGATAGAAAGTCAGAGTGGGGCAGGTTTCCACACCCTGTTGTGTCAGCAGAGCTCATCTGTAATTCATCAAACTCTCCTCTGTGCATGCCTTTATTTTATAGATAATTGGTTGCCTCTCATTTACTCATAACAGAGCCCGTGCAATTTCAAAGCAACTGAGTCAGCCCAAAACAGCATTATTAGTAGTTACAGAGATACTGTCGAGGCAAAATTTTGACACTGGCATTTTTGAAAAATCACCATAATTCCAGCCACTGGACCACACTTATATCATAATCATGGACAGTCGAGGTAGATGAGAAAGGACAGCTTTGCTTATTTAGCACATGTTCTGGTCACTGAATTGTACCTCTTAAAACACCCCACCTGCTTGGAAAAACTCTCCTCCTTCACAGAAAGGGTCTTCTCTCAGCAGAGCAGCCTCTGATGAGAAAGGCTGAGGGAGAAGATTATAGTATTCTCATGTTTTCTCAGGGGAAAGGAGGGTTTTAAGTTCAGCTCCTTGGGCAGTTCAATCCTAAACCCACCAGGCGATCCCATGCAGAGGTATCCTCAGTACCAAGGAAAGTGTTTGCTAGCACTCATCACCAAACTGATATAATAAAAACTTTTCTTTAGCATGGAAGTACAAGAGAAGATTCTTTTGCCTAATGACGCTTTAGTCTTTAGTATATTCAAAGCTCTTAAAAAAAAAAAATCCATCAGTTTAAACACAGCTGGAAAAAAGATTTTAGTTTGCTTTTCCCTTTCTCTGAAGTTCATGTTTCTAAGGCACGGTGCTGCCTCTCCTTTTATTCTGTGTAGAATATTCTGTCTACCTTTATAGAACCAGATTTCTGTAGTGAGGAATTAGACTCTATTTATTGGATTAATATGTTAATAAATAAAGTCCCTATGATCTAAATTGGGAACAAGAAACCATAGAGTTATGTCTGCTTTAGAAATAATCAAATCTAATGTCCTATTAAATGATTTATTTTACCACGACCCAAAAGGATGACTGTCTAGTTATACTTGAAAAACTTCCCTTTATAAAAATTTAGAGCTGAAGTTAGGTCTTAGTTTATTTTTAAAAATATTTTACCAAGCTCTAACTTTCTCTACATATATCCAATAGTTGAGGCAAAGGATTTCCATAGGTCACTGATGACTAAACAATCTACAGAATCCTATTGAGATTTACTTCAAGTGACAGGAAAAATGACTAGTGTGTTAACCCGTATGAAACTCTGACAGACGTGAAACCTCAGCACAGAGTTCTTTTCAGAAAAGAGTAATCCAAGTACCAAAAATAACTTTCAGTTGCATCTTGTAAAATGATGATGCAAAAAGTCTATCATCATTTCCATCCTTGGGATCCCAATCCCCATCTCATCCCCAGAAAAGGATATCATACATCAATCTTCACACTCTTGCAGAAACCTTTCCAAGATTTTTCCCCACTCCCAAGACTTTTAGCCATCTCTCTACTTGCTTCTCTTCACTCTGTGTGGTGTTCTCTTTTCTCATTTTATCCTTGTCTCTTCCAGAAAGGAATATGGAATATGGGAAAAAGACTCTTTTAGAGGTCGGTGGAGGATAATATGAAGGAAAGAATAAAATTCATATAAGTAATATTTGACCTATCATTTTGAAATAACATTTGTATAATTCACTCTATTCATTCTATGCCTAACATGTCCCTAAGTCACTTCTTACATAAGCAATCCTCCATTGTTTTGAAATTCCAGGGGTGTCAATCAAGTTGGGTGCTCAACCAATCAGGACACACTAGAAAAAGCAGTTCTAAACTGTACTCCTTTGGGTGTTAATATTTTTCCGGTGATCCAAAAGACACTGCACTATGGTCTCCTCCTTCTAATTTATCATGAGTGGTGAGCAATGGAAACTGTGTCTTGTTTATTAAAGTAAAATCCAAAAAAATGGAGGAAAGAGGGGAGAGGATCCAAAAAAGACCATTCAGAGAATTGAAATATCTCACTGGGGCCACTTGTCTCAGTGGTGTTAGTGAAATTAGATCTCCAGCTCAATTCTATGTCATGTGCCCCTCTTCTTCCTCTTCCCTCCTTTAAGGGTACATGAGGTAGAACACACTCTTTGGAGAGGATAGGAGCCATGCAGAGGCAGGGAAAGAGAGCGCTGGGAAGGCACCTTGGGAACTCCATCTTGACTTTCTTGCGGCCAGCTCATTTAGGAGCTGGATACCTGCCACCCATTCCATGACCTTCCCAGACCCCAATTCACTGACCTCACTATTTTGGCTCACTATTACCACTTTGCAACCATGTCACAGGGCAAAGTTTGTTTCCCCTACTAGAGCCTCATGTAAATAATCGAGAATCAAGAGAATGTCAGGTGGCAGGAAATACCTCTTCTAAAGAAAATGACTGTCTGGAGTTTTAAACAGAATTTTCTAGAACATGCCTTGAAAAGAAAGGACTGGTAAGGTAAACTTCATGGTTCTGTAAAAATTATGCCCAGCCCTACCCAACTAAAAAAGAAAAAGAAATATATTTTTAATCACTTGTCCTAAGTACTAGGCATATTCATCACCAAATCAAAGGATTAAAAGATCATTTTCAGACTCCTAAGAATAATGTCTGGATTGTCTGCCACTTTGTTTTTTACTCTCAGTGGAAAAGTCTTAAATAATTTAAGCAAGCTCCCTATGAACACTCTCACGAAATTTACTCTGTGGACTTGGACACATCACTCTTTTGTGCCTCATTTTTCCTCTCTCTGAATTACTATGGTGGAAAACATTTTAATTATATCCTCGGGTTTTTATGAGAATAACACAGAGTAACAGCTAGGAAATAACACTACCAAACCAGCTCTAAATTGTGCTCCTTCTAGATTTAATACTTCTCTGAGGATACAAAAGACATTTCAGTATGTTCTACTACCTCCAATTTATCATGAATGGTGAGCAATGGAGACTATGAATGTCCATTAGTTGTGCCAATACGTAGATTCATAATTTTCCCTATAATTTCCATTATATTTTAAAGATGATAAATTATGGAAATGTTCAGGTTAGGGTAAATTAGTTTAAATAATAATTAAAGAATAAAACCTGTAGGGCAGGATATTTTCAGACCACCAAAAGAGAAAAGAAAAAGAATGACTTCTGCTTCTATTACTAACAGACCAAATAATTCGAATTAAATATCCCACTGTGTTCAACTAGGAAGAATTTTACAGAATACACACAAACATCAGCTAGAGGTAACAAGGCAGTAAGGGACTATAAGGTCAAGATCCAAAAGCAGCCAGAAATCCAGAGAGAGGAGCCCACCTTTTACGGCTGCTTCTCTATTGCGGGCATCTATGTCTTGAAGAGGCAGATGGGACTAAAAATAATAAAAGCTGGGTTTCCACTGGCAGAGTACTTTCTAAATCTCCATACCTGGGTGGGAATGCAAAAATCTGGGGAAGCGGTATCCTTGGAAAAAGAATGACCCAGATATAAGTCTGGCCTGCTACCAGCTACACAGCCCAATTTCAAATCATGTGGGCAATTGAGAAAATTTCACTTTTGGAAATGTAAGATCCCAAATTGATAGTCATATTAGATGCCTGGCAGAACCAAAGGGGGAAAAAAGTCATCCCTGGGGAGAAAAAAAAATACCACACCCAAGATCTTAAATCATTCCTACAAATTATTTTCTTCAAATACCCAACACATGAATGTGTGCATATATATACCCAATAGCATATGCAGAGAAAGTCAATACAAATAAGATTAGAATCACAGGATACCTAAAATTTGAATGATAAGACACAGTCACTAAAACAACTATCTTTAACTGGTTTCTAGGTAGAAAAGATATTTAAAAACAAAGAGCTGGAATCTATAAGAAAATGAGATGATGTGAAAAAGAACCAAACAGAAATTCTAGAGCAGAAAAATACAGTAACTCAGGAAATGAATTTAGGAGCAAAAGAATTACTAAACCCTTAAAGATGAGCCATATGAAAATATTCAGAATGTAGTAGAAAGAGATGAAGGAAGAGTGGGAAAAAGTATGAGTGGTCAGAAAACATAAAAATAATGAGAACGCCTAAGAAATATTTATTCACAATTCCAAAACAGTTTCAGTGAACTCTATATTTAAAGAGATAATGGCTGTAAATTTTTCAAAACTGGCAAAAGTCAAGAACACACCAATGCCAGAGCAGGGGGTATAGTATCCACACGTGAGGGTATCAAGGTACAACTGCAGAAAGCAAAGGGTGAGTCTCAGATTTAACAGTGGGGGTGGGGGTGGGGAAACCTCACATTCCAAAGAGTAATAGACCAAGAGACAAAAGGCAACAACAACAAAACCCCAGAAAATCACAAGACCATGGAATGACATCTTTATTTATCTATTTATTTATTTGCAAGAGAGGGAGAGAGCATTGAGGAGAGAAGCAGAAGAAGTGGGACAGAGTCCCAAGCAGACTTAGGGCTCAATCCTATGACCCTGAGATCAGAACCTGAGCCAAAACCAAGAGTCAGAAGCTTAATTGATTATACCACCCAAGGAGTGACATCTTTAAAGAACTGAAAGAAAATGACTGTCACCCTAGATTTTCATACCCAGTTAACATATTCTTTTAAGAATGAAAGTGAAACAAACACATTTTCTGACAAGGCTGAGAGAATCCATCACTAGCAGAGTCATCCAAATGGAATTCTATAATACCCACCACCAGGCTCACCTGGTGGGTATTACGGAGGGCACGTATTGCATGGAACACTGGGTGTGGTGCATAAACAATGAATTCTGGAACACTGAAAAGAAATTTAAAAAATAAATTAAAACAGGTTGGGTGGCTGCCTTCAGCTCAGGTCATGATCCCGGCGTCCTGGGATCGAGTCCCACATCGGGCTCCTTGCTTGGCGGGGAGCCTGCTTCTCCCTCTGCCTCTGCCTGCCACTCTGTCTGCCTGTGCTTGCTCTCGCTTCTCTCTCTATGACAAATGAATAAATAAAATCTTTTAAAAAAAATAAATTAAAACAAAAGGAATTCTAAAGAAAAAGTGATCAAAGGAAATTAGAAATAATTTTGAAATGAAGGAAGAAAACCTAAAACTCATGGATGCAACTAAACATGATTAGAGAGTAACTTACTTATAGTTATTACTTGTATGCATTTATTGGAAGAAAATAAAAACTGACAGTAATATGCTAACGGTCTATCTGAAAACTGCAGCCATTCAAAGGAAAAGAGCATATAATGAATAATTTTAAATCAACAGATTTGAAAATTGGGGTGAATTTTGAAGTTTCTAGGAAAAATACATCTTACCTAAACTGACACAAAGTTAAAAACTAAACAAAACAAAACAAAAAAAGAATTGGATAACTATTAAAGAAATCAAACTTCAATTAAAATCCTCTCACAATGATAACATCACTCCCAGATAACTTTACTGCTGCATTCTACCATGCAATTAAGAAAGAAAGAATCTGAATAATACTGTTATTATCCATATAACTGATGGAACAAATTTTGCCAGAAAATTGAAAAAGAGAAAGATATTCTTCCACTTCTCAGTTTGTTGTATGAGTTGCCTTCTTGCACATGACAAGAACATCATAGAAAGGAACTCTATAGACTCACTGCACATGGAAATACAGATACCAAAGTCCTAAAATCTATCCGATAGGTAGACAGATTGTGTATGTGTGTGAATGTACAATCTATGAGAAGGGAATACATTGTGATCAGTGCAATGTGGTTTCATATTAGACTACTGAGCATTGTCTTTCACTAGACTAATAAAAGATAGAGGACAAGATCATCTCAGTAGATGTGGAAAAGTGTATTGATCAAATTCAATATCCCAACTTTATCTAAAAGTTCCAGGACACTGAAACTAGAAGGAACTTGTACTTAAGGATGAAACGTTCAACACTCTTTATTTGAGATTATAAATGAGATGACAATATTTACTATTAGTCCTGCTATTTCACAATGTACTCAAGGTCCTAGCTAGTACAGTAGGGCAAGAATGAGGGGAAAAAAAAAGTAGAAGGAGTGGAAACAAAGGAATGAAAGTGTCATTATATGTAGACAGTATGATGTATACAGAAAATACAAAACAGTCTGCTGAGAAACAATTAGAATTAATGAGTAAACTTAGCAAGGCCTCTGAATATAAGATCAATATATGTAAGCTTTTTATTTCTCTATTAGCCATTCTCTTAGCACGGGCTGCTGTATACCATATATACCATCCCATAGACTGGGTGGCTTAACCAACAAAAAGTCATTTCTCACAGTTCTGGAGGATAGAAGTCCAAGATCAAGGTGCCAACATGGTCAGATTCTGGTGAGAATCTTCTTCCTACTTTGTAGATGGCTGCCTTTTTTCTGTATCCTCACATGGAGAAGAGAGAGCAGCAAGTCTGAGCCTCTCACTCTTTTTATAGGGACATTAATTCTATCTTGGGGGCCCTCCACCCTCATGACCCCCCCAACCCTCATTACCTTCCTGAGGCCCTACCTCCTATTACTATCACGTTGAAGTTTAGGGCTTCAACTTACGGATTCTGAAGGGACACACAGTAAGAAAATGGAAAAAAAAAAAAATTGAAGTTAGCTTATGTAGATTTCCCCACCACTATCTCAAAGTAGAGCATTCTTTTGAAACCTTTCCTAAGCTGAAATGGTGTAAAGCAAAGACGCAATTACCATTAACTTATATGGAAAATTCTTTGAGCATTTTCAGACCCCAAAATAACCTCTTTTAGGTTTTACTGATACTTCAGGATACATCTTACTAATGGATGCACAAAATAAATGGAGATAAACCACAGATGCTCACAGACACAGGTCATGGTTACGGCGGCTTGATGCTGAGTATAGTTGCCAGGGAAGGAGCTAGGTAGGGCTGTGCTCACTGCAAAATGCATGCTAAATGCTATTTTCGCTTTTTTTCCTTTCTCATAAAAGCAAAAATCCAATTCAGATTTTTTTTCTGTTAGTAAAAACAGGTACTAATGTAGGTCTTTTGTAAAAGTGTGAAGTGGTGGAAGTGAATTTTCAAAAAGCAGGGGACACCTATGTTAACATCAGAAATCAAATGCCTAGGAATAATTAAAGACATGTAAGCTTCTAGACAAAAAAACTACAAAGTAGTAGTAAGAGGCATTAAAGAAGAATTAAGTAAACAGAGAGAGGAATGACTCAACTTCATAAAGACTCAACTCTCCTCAAATTGACCTGTAAATACAATGCAACTGAGACCAAAATTATCATAGGATTTTTTTTTTTTTTTTTTTTTTTTTTGGTGGTGGTGGTGAAAATTTACAAGTTAATTCTTATGCTTATGGAAATGTAGCCAGAGACTATTAAAAAAGCAGACAAATGTATAGGAGGGCTTACTCTAATTGATACTAACTTATTACAAGTCTATAAAAGTTAAGAGAGTATGGTATCAGTACAAGGACTAGACTAATGGAACAAAATACAAAGCCCAGAGCCAGGCATATGTGAATACTTGATTCATGATTAAAATGAAGTCAAAGAGCTGTGGAGAAAACAAAATCTTTCCAGTAAAAGGCCCTGGGAAAAGGCCGATGTAGAAAACCAATGAAACTATACCCTACTTCACATCTTATGCAGAAGTCAATCTGAGGTGGGTTAGAATTCAGAATGTGAAGCATAAAACCATAAAGCATTTAGAGGATGATACAGGGGAATATCTTCATTATCTTGCTATAAGGAAAGACTTTAAATAGGACACAAAAAGCATTACCACACAAGCAAGACTGATAAATTGGAATACATGTAAGTTAAGAAATTCTGTTTGGGGCGCCTGGGTGGCTCAGAGGGTTAAGTCTCTGCCTTCGGCTCAGGTCATGATCCCAGGGTCCTGGGATTGAGCCCCGCATTGGGCTCTCTGCTCAACAGGGAGCTTCCCCCTCTCTTTCTGCCTGCCTCTCTGCCTCCTTATGATCTCTCCCTCTATCAAATAAATAAATAAAATCTTTAAAAAAAAATCAGTTTATCAAAAGACACCATTAAGAGAGATAAAAGGCAAGACACAAGAGAGGGGGAAGGCATTTGCCACATAGGTAGCCAACAAATGACCAGTACCTGAAGATTTTTTTAAAGAAAAGAAAAGAAAACAAAACAACACCTTAAAAATCACTGAGTAAAAGTCAACAGCCCAATAGAAAATGCAAAAAGTACTGTACGGTGACTAACATAACATTAAAAAAAAATTTTTTTTTAAAAAGACTGAATAGGCACTTTGGAAAAGTATCACAATGGCAAATGATCTTTAGTCATTAGGGAAGTATAAACTTAAAACATAGTGAACTATGACTGTGTACCCTCCACAATAGTCAAAAGCTGGCAAAACTGATGATATCAAGTGCTTGTAAGAGTGTGAAGAACAAACACAAAAGAACACACACTGTGTGATTGCATTTGTGTAAAGTTCAAAAACAGGCAAAACTAAATTATAGTGTTTAGAGATACACTTAGAAGGTAAAATTATAAGGCAAAGCAAGGAAGCAATCACCCTAAAACTAGTGGTTACCTTTTGGGGGATGCAAGAAAGGGGCGGTCATTGAGAAGGGAAATGTGGCGTAGGAGGGTACGGGCAATGTTCTACTCCTTGCCATGGCCAATGGCAAGATGCGTGTTTGTTTTATATTAATTCTCTAAGCTGTGTAGGTAGGTATGCATGTGTATGTGTATGTGTGTTTGTGTGTGTAGCACATATGTGTATATGTATCTTCTGCATTTGTCTGTGTTATATTTCACCCTTAAAAGGACTAAAAGTAAATCAGATAAATAAAGAACTTTAAGTTAAGGACAAAAGAAAAGAAAGGAAGAGTTTGACTTTAATGTACAGTCTAATTGCTGGCTAGATATTCAATTATTCCATAATAGGCTAAAACAAAAAAGAATAATTGTTGTATGTCATCTTTACAGACACTGTACTCCTACATCAGAGCCCTCTTAAGAGGCCCTTTTAGAGGCCACGCTGGCCAACAAGATCATTATCTGAGGAACTAAGTAATAGAGATCACCATAGGGAGGACACTTTATTATTAATGATTCTTAAGGATACCACTCAGGGATCTCTTATTATGGACAAGTTATACCAAGCACATTATAGGCTTTCTGTCAGTTAAATCCCACAGCAACCCTGGAGTACTGTCCTGATTTTCAGATGTGGAAACTGAGGCTTACAACCACTGTGGGACTTGCCCGAGGACTCTCAGGGTTATGTGGAGAGCCAGGGCTCAAGTGCTGGCAGTCTGACTTGGGAGCCCACACTTAATTTCACACTAAAATTGGTGGGTTTCTGTTTAGAGACATCATCTCCTGCTTGAATTCCAGCTAACTGACAAGAATTATACAATGAAGCTGAGGCTTAAGAGACTGTTTACTCTTGCTTCTTTACTAATTTCTGTAAAGGAGCCAGAATTTGGTAATTTCTGTGCTAGGGGCTTTGGTCACTTCATGCACTTGTATCAAAAATAGGCTAAACAACCCTGCTAGAGAGAGATTACCGTCCCCCGTTTCTCCATACAGCCATAGTTACAGACTGAATATTTCTCTAAAAGCTAAAACTGCATTCAATGAGTAGGAATAAATCAAACCTAATCAACCTTAGACCACAGTGCATTAGATGTTACTTTCTTGGGATCAATGAGGACTCCCAATGGCTCCATTCAAGACCTTTACCTCTAAAGATATGGGTTTTTCACCAAGAGTCTGAAATTAACTCTTGGGTTTCAAAACACTAAAAAGCTTGTTGAGAGATTTGAGAAGAAAATAGGATGGGGTGCAGCGGACATTTTTTAAAAAAAGACTTTATTCATTTGAGAGAGACAGAGAGAGAACATGAGCAGGCAGACGGGCAGAGGAAGAGAGAGAAGCAGGCCCACTGCTGAGCAGGAACCCCTCTGCAGGGCTCAATCCCAGGACCCTAAGATCATGACCTGAGCCGAAGGCAGACACTTAACTGGCTGAGCCACCCCAGCATCCCTGTAGCATTGAGTTTGGAACTGCCAATCTCATCCATCGGCCACAGTCTGGGCTTGTGACCCCCATTCCCCCCCCCACACACACACATTCAGCTTATTAGAGTTCTCCTCTACTATTCGGTGTATGGACATACAGAGAGAAGCCCTTGAAGGGGTGCCATGTATTCGAGACTATTGGCAGTCACCCTGATCATCATTTGGACAAGTCTAATGTAGGAGAAGCCCCCAGAGCGAAGGGAGACAAAACGATAAAGAGGGGAGATGAATTTCCACATCCCCCCCCACCCTTCACAGTTAAACAGTCAGTAATGATGGCAGTTTTCTTCAGAGGCCCATTTGCGCTGAGGTCTCCTTACTTGCCATCAAGAGTCCTGGCTACACCAGGGGCATGGACTGCTTGCTTCCTAGAGGATGCTCTTAACCATGAGCATCTAGGACTCAATCACCAACTACTTATGGAGATGCCATTTTGAGGCAAACACTGAGGCAGAGTAGGAGAAGTATGCCCTTGCCCGGGAGAAAGTGCTGGTCAGTCTCAAGCAGCAAGACTGACTGGAGAACAGGCAAGCATGTGACTGCGCTCTGTACAAGTCGGCGGTACAATGTCAACAGTACCTGGGACCAAATTGATTTCTCTGCCTTATCCCACCATGAAGTAGTTGACTCTGTGTCAATTTTGTCTAACCCCCCATGCCCACACACAATTACATGCCCTCCAAGAGCCACCCCACGGTCTAGGATTAGCCAATCAATTTTAATGCGTATTTAAGGGATTCTTCAAAGTGTGTGAGTCAGTGCGTAAAAGGATAGCTCATGTAATAATTAAAGCATTAAAAGAACCCAATTGAGGATTCCCTTTCCGCCAGCAGATATCTTTAGGTCAAGAAGGTCTATAAAAACTGGCAGATCATTTCCATTCCTTTAAGACAGGTAAAAATGGCTTTGAATGTAATTAGCTGTTCATAGCAATTTTCCCTCTGCTAAAGCTCTACATCTTGTTCCGAGGAGGCCCACAAAAAGTTTAGAACTGTTGGCATTCTAAGCTGCAAACTGACGGTGTGGTATTGCTTTGAAGAAGTGAAAGCCCATGATATTGCTTGAATCACTTTTTAATTAGAAGTGATAAGCTAGAGTTATAGCTTTAGGAAAAGGAAGCTTTCTCACAGGCAAGGCCAGTCTTGGCACTGCGGAACTCTGGGCCGTTCTTAGAACTCTGCCCCCTCTCTCATCTGCTCTCGGCTGGCTCCGCAGATTCCAGAGTTATCAACTTGGAACACGGAATATGCCTACTTTAGTAAAATCAGCATTTATCTTTGGCACCCCTATCAAAGTTCTGTTTTATTTCTCTCTTCTCAAGGATCTGTTATCTATCCAGGCAGGTTTTGTTTTTTTCCTTTTCTTTTCTTTTAAGGTGGAAGATCTCGTGTGCAGTTAATTTTAATTTTTTTTAATCCTTTAAAAGAATGAGACTCCATGGAAATGCAATGTAGTGCAAAATTTTAAAAGGAAAGTATTCTCAGTAAAACCTAAGAACTTCCCCCTCACTCTGGGTAAGCTTTTGTGATATTGTAGTTAAAAATATAGCTTCTGTATATAGCATACCGTATGTCAATTCTTGCCTCTGACTCTTAAAATACGCATCTATCCCCCCAAACTCACCCAAGGTCATACAAAAGAATAAGTACATTAAAATAGGAAGTTCTTGTAAATGGCAAGCTAGATTATGTCTCTCCTCCATATGTGGGAAAGCCAGCCAGGACTTACTCCCGAGAAGTTCTGGTGGCCACAGTAGAGGACAGGAGATCAAATCCAGCTTCCTCTCCCCGCTCTCTCACCCACACTCATTCTTCCAGTCTTCCTGCCTCCCTGCTGTCACCAGGTCACATCAGACACACCCCCACTTTGGGGTGCTGGCCCCACTTGTCCCCCTCTGCCTGAAATCCTTTTCTCCTTCCATGCAGGATATGATCAAATGTCACCTGCTCCCAAAAGGCCTTCCCTAAGTGCCCAGTCTAAAGTAGTGCCTCGGTATCCTTCTTTCCCTTAAACTGGCCTTATTGTCCTTACTAGTGTTCACCATCGTCTGTCATCACATTAGAGACTGATTTGTTTGTCTGCATGCTCCCCTAGCAAGTAAGTGTCTAAGGATGGAGCCATTACTGTCTCTAGCACTTGCAATAGCTCCTGGCATATCATGAGTGTTCAAATCACTTGCTGACATTTCTTTAGAGTCTAGAGGTGCCTTACCTGTATCATCCTGAGTTCTCCTAACAACTCTAGGAGAATAGATACAGTTAAGTTCCCATTCTGTAGATGATGGAACTGAGGCACGAAAAGGCAGAATAACTTGATCAAGGTTACACCGCAAATAAGTCACAGGCCTAACTTGAACCCAGAGCTCATGTTCTTAAATACTGAACACTAAATGAACTCTTCAGATGCTCGCAGAGCCTCTGTCTCCCCACACCTGGGCAGCTTCGCTCTGCTCATTCCAGAACCCCAGACCAGGATACCGTCATGGAGGAGCACTGTCCCGTAGGAACCGAACATGAGTCACATATGTCATTTGAAATTTCTCAGTAGCCACATTAAGGACTGATTAATATATTTGTATTTATATTTAAACCAGTATATCCAAATATTATTTTAATATCTTTATGATCTAAAAATATAAATATAAAAAATAATTGAGCTGTTTTGCATCCTTCTTTTAGAGTAAGTCTTTGAAACCTAGACTTTATACTTTCTGCACATCTCAAGTCACATCTTTTGGTGCCCACTTACAGCGTGTGGCTAGTGGCGACCGTACTGGCCACTGCAGGTGTGAAGAGGGTGAGCTCTGGGATTAAGCACATCTGCTTCCAATCTTGCACTTATACCGTGTGACCCTTTCCCCGCTGGAACACTGGCGTTATGACATCTACCTCATCAGGCTGAGGTGAAGACTGCATGAGGTTTCCATACATAAAGCTGTACACCTCTTAGCACAAGAGCTGGCTGGTGGATGCTCAGGACAGATGGCTTTCCCTGCCGTGCACAACTTTTAGGGCCTCTCTCCTCACTCCAGTTGAACTTTGTGTGGTGGCGCCTCTGTTTCCACTGTCTGCCATGACTGGGGAGGCCTGTGGTGGGATGGAGCAAGGAAAAAGCCAGGATGCTGGCTTGCGTCTTATCCCCTGCACCATCTGGCTGAGTGCTGGAGATTGGGTGCTCCTTCTCGCCCTCTCACATTAATAAGCCCAACAAGGAGTCCCTTCCTGAAAAAGAGAATCCTCAAGTCCTCAAAGTGAGCATTCAGCTATCCCTTCTATCAGTGGGATAGTCAGCTTCCATGTCCCTATTGAAAGAAATCACTCTGAGCATCTATGGGCCAGAAGGGGGTCAATATACAGTTCCGCAAAGACAGAAACAGTGGTCCAGAGAGCAGACATAACACGCCTAGGCACACAGAATGATAACACAGGCCTAAGACCATTCCTGTTTGTAGTCTCTGTATGAATACCCATAGAGATAGCTCCGTACAGATTTCCCCATACGGACTGCTGATGTCTCTGCATGGATGTGTTCATCCCTGCCTTTTCTTCTGCATTTCATTCTTAGCATGAGAAAGAGTCTCAGGAAAAGCAGGGTGATATGAACTATTCTGTGTTCCCAGTAGCTTTCAACTGTGTTTCCTCGCCAGTTTTCAACCTTTGATCTTTTGGTCCCAAGCAGACCTTGAGTGTAATTCAGGTTAGTCTCTTTTTGAGTCGGTGAAGCAAATTGGAACTTTTTAAACCATCACCTTCATGCTCAAAATAGAGCCTTCAAGATTCCATCTTTTTGTTTTTAATGAAAGGCCCTCCCCAGGCAATAGATTTTTAATCCATTAGCCTAAGGATTTTTTGGATTATAATCTAAACTCTCATATTAGGCAGAAAGGACGGAGTTATATCAACTTCAGTATCTTTTAAATGGCAGAGACCAAAAAAATATAATAACCCCATTAGGCTGTTAAATGTGCTGAACCCTGACAAATCCTCAGTGTGACGATCCTTGAGTATTTGCCTGTAATCCCTCAGCAAATACACCTTTTATTCAACCACAGAGTTGCACACACTCCAGACACAAGTGCCATTAATTAAATAACACAGTCAGCAAACTCTCAGAGCCATTAATTATCAAAGGTAGCCCGTGCCATGGTTGGCTCCAAAATTTCATTATAACAGAAGAGCACAAGTAGAGCGAAGGAATATGCGACAGGAAGGTCACCCTCAGAAGCATGATAAGAAAAAGCTGTCAGACAGAGTAAATGACAAAGCATGTATACCTTTTAGCTTTCCTTTTGCCCCTTTGGAGAGTTGAGAAGAAGGGAAAGTATTTCACATTGTAGGGACTTTCTTTCTCAAAATTAGTTTCTCTCACGAAAGACACAAGTAAATATAAAGTAATCCTTTTTCATTTCAACTGAGTCTCGGGGAAAAGTAATATCAGCTGAAGATTTAGAGACAAATAAAGCCTGTTCTTCATAAGCTCCCTCGGAACGAGAAAGCCTTTTAAGGGGAGTCTTTGCTCCGTACAGACACGGGGAAGGGGACGTCAAAGGGACAAACGTGGAAGACAGAGGCCTTACTGGTTTCAAGTGGGCAACAAGAAAACGCTCCGGGAGTGCCACGAATTTGCCAGGAGCGGGTTTGCTCTGTTCTGCCTCCTCACTCCCACTATCAAGCCTCAAAGGCTTCGCAGCTTCACTTGCCAGGAGACAGTGGGATAAAGGAAGTGCTGAGCCCCGCGGGGTCTCCGTAAATCACTCACAGCTACAAGCTTGGGCATCATCTTTCTTGTGTGTTTGCTGTTCTTAGTGTTTGATTTATCCCTTCAAAGAGAAAACCGACAATGCCGACTCTGTGGCCACTCTATAAAGGACAGCCCCCGGGTGAGCCCCACCTCTGTGCAGAACAGCACACGGCATCCCCCCTCCTGAGCGGGGCTGGCCCCACGGTGCCCTCAAGGAGGCACAAACGCGGGACTGGGCCACAGGGAAATTTCGGCGGAAGTTAATGCACACTAGCTCATCAAAGGAAGTTGTGTTATTAATCAGTGCCAGGTGTGCACCACAGAGGAATGGTTTTGAGCCAGGAAACTTGGCGTGAGATCACCCTGCTCTCTTGAGTCTGTCCTCGCACCGCTGGGTTTCTGGCCACTGTGCTGGGGCGTAACCCCTTCTATCTCTAGATGGAAGAATAATTGCATTGCTTCAGAGTTCCTCATCAGAGTGGTTCTCTGTTCCTTGCCATTTCTCCCCCAGCTGCCCCTTTACCCACTTACTCTAAGAGATTGCCACCAGCGGCTTCTGTGGCCCAATTTCTGAGACCAGTTTATTAAGAAAAAGCTGAAAAGCAGAGGTCAAAGTTGCCTGCCCATAGAAAATTGCTCTTCTTGTTTTTGGTGTGAGCAGAATGACTTTCCGTGGCTGTCTGCCTGTATCTCTAGGCTGCTAGGAACAAAGAGTTACTTTTCATAGAAGAGATTGTTACAGAGGAATTTGATGTCAGGGTCTCAATACTTGGTTTTGCTGGTGAGTGTGATTACTATGACTTAAAACAATTTCTGTGACATCCCTGGTATGGATGCAAATCAAGTCATCTCATACAGGCTCATGGGCAGGAATCACTTCCCTTTGAAGGTTAACACTTGCCCCGTGTGTGCGGCTTGGCTAAGACTGTGACAGACGGACAGCCTTGGAGTCTGCATCTGAAACCTACTGAAACTTGTCTCCGGCTCCTGAATTGCTTTGGGGCAGCTGGAACATTTTATTGGGAGCATACTTCAGAGCTGAATCAAAAAGGAGACAGGGTTGGAGCTCTTCGCTTTCACATTCAGTGATATCCCCAGAAGTCTAAGCCACACTTCCGACCCATTAGATCAGAATCTTGGTGGTGGGGGGGTGTAATTCCAGTGAATAGCCACATTGAGAAACACAACCTTCAAGAAACCGAAGGGGACAGTGTGTTGAGTTTTTGTGTCCCCCAGTGTTCCTTTTGCATTCTGTCAGCTAGGTGGACTGTGGCCAGCTCCTGTCCACATTCACCTACAGAATAGAGAGATGTTGATCTGTTTTCTTAGCCTCAAAGCAGAAAACTCCTCCTCTGGGCCGATCAGAGAGTACGAGGCACAGAGTACGAGGTAGAAGCTTTCTTTGCTGACACCGTAGTGAAAAGACATCGTCTATAAATGTATGCAGAGCCTGGCTGGATCTGTTGAAAACAGGGAACTCTGCTTCCGTGTTGTGGAGAATGACTTTTTGGAGCATGAAGACACCTACATGGTCAAGGAGAAGTCGGCATGGTTTAGCTCATAACCCAGGGGATCCGTGTGTCCCTCTGCTTCTGTTTGTACTCACTAACTCCTGACAACAACATGCATATCGACACAGAAGACTTGCCTGAGGCAACAGGGAGAGCCAGAGGGGAAAATGACAGCATCCACCACACGGCCAGCCCTACTCAAAACTTAATCTTTCTCCTTCAGTCATTTGTATTTTCCTTCCAAATTGGAAGCTCTCCTTTCCAAAAATCTCTTCTATAGACTAAGGTCATGGTGCTTCCTGTCTGCCTTTATTCCCTATCCTGCAAAATAAACCTCCCCCTGGAACTTCATGCTACTCCGTTACTCCTCAAGCACGGCCTTGCCTGGGAGCGGGGTGTCCTCAGTTCATCTGCCACTAGATTAGAGACATAGAAATATTGGAAAAACATACATTTGTGGCGATCAGTCACACTTCACACATTCCAGGCCTGTGCTGTCTGTTCTTGAGGCCCCAGAAAGGCCACATTTTGGGGACTGGTTGCCCAGCCCGTGATCATCTCGCCTGGCCGCGTGCTGTGCTGGGCATCTCTCCACAGGAGCTAGAAGCACCTTGAGGATCCCATCATTCACCTCCTTGCACCTCCTCTGGGTCTCACTCATGCCTCAGGAAAGACATTTGTTGATATACCCAGGCATCACCAAAAGACACTGTCTAAGGGAATATTAGAGGGAACAAGGGACATGAAGGTCACCTACCATATGACATCCAACCACAAGACGGGAAGATGAGCACCTTGCCCAGATGTACCCTCTCCAAAAGTGAGACTGAGGGGCGGCTGGGAGGCTCAGTCGTTAAGCGTCTGCCTTTGGCTCAGGTCATGATCCTAGGATCCTGGGATCCAGCCCCACATCAAGCTCAGTGGGAGGCCTGCTTCTCCCTCCCCACTCCCCGTCTTGTGTTCCCTCTCTTGTCTCTGTCAAATAAATAAATTAAATCTTAAAAAAAAAAAAAAAAAAAAAGACTGAATCTCTTGCTGTGTAGTTAAGTTCTGACATTCACTGGCTTTGACTGGCAATGCAATCCAGAGGGAAAATCACGGTAGTCACAGTAGTGACACCAGGGGCTAATCTGAGTGAGTGCTTACAGTGGGGGAGGCTCTGCTTCAAGTGCTTTGTGTGCATTCACTGGCTCAGTCCTCTCCCCAACCCCCACACCACCCCCAGCCAGGCCCAATCCACATCCCCTGCAAACACACAGCCAGTCAGTCAAGAGGCTGGGCCTCAGACCCAAGTCTCCGCAAAGCCCGACAAGGTCCCTCTCTGTGCTCTGGCTTTAAAAGCAGACTCTGCTTCCCACAAGCTTCCAGGCTTGTTGGAGAAAAGGAACTGCTAAATGCAGAGCCTGCAGAAGTGAGGCAGACTGTGTGGATGCCAGTCCTGGTGAGGGATGTATGCCGAAGCATTGTCAGTAGACTGACGGAAAGTCCGCTCAGGTACAGAATGGGGCTTCCGTGGAGATTCAGAAATTACAGGGTTGGTGTCAGGGAGGGCGGGTGTGACCAATAACACGGGGCCACAACGTTCAAAAGACCAAAAATAAAACCGAGGGAAACTTCTCCTAGGACATAAATCTGCCCTAGACAGGTGAGGCGGAGGAAAAGAAAGGGCACATCCATTTTCAGGCCTGCACAGGTGCCTCTGACTCAAAGTCAATAATTGTTCAAGGACAAGGGCAATGATGAATGATCAGGAGATGACCTGTATGCCCAGACAAGATGGGTGGTGCTGAGCACAACAGAGAATGATCCCAATGTCCTAGAGAAAGGAGACAGGCCCCCATCTCGGGAACGAGGGAGGGGAGGTGCAAACTGACTGGTGCCTATACCCTACTTTCCACCCCTCACTCCCAGATAGCAGTAAATGCGGAGGCGGGGAGCAGGAGGAAGAGTGGAACCTGAGCTCAAATGTGAAGGCTGAAGCAGAAGTGGTTAGGCTTCTATGTTCTGGGTCCTGGAAGGGACCAGATATACTTCCAAAGGGTTGCCTGTCTGCCCTTTGCTCTCTGACCTTGACCTTTCTGTACTTAGAAGAAAAAGCATAATGCTAGACTCAGTAAAAACTCTCTCCATATGCCAGAGTCTCCTCACCCAGGTAGGACTGAACAAGCCCATACTGGGGACACCCTTGAACTACACACTGGACCTAGGAAACAGAGGATTTGCAGCTCAGCCTCCCAGATCTGTGTCCATGGGGTTGCACCCAGAGCCATCCATTTAACACAAATAGCAAACAGGAAGTGAAAAGCAATGTAAATCTACACTGAAGTCTTTTGAAAACCCTGAAGGGGAAGTCCATTTGTGCTTCTCAACAAAGTTCCTCAAAATCTCCTCCTATATCACACCCATGGTGGCTGTGCCCAACGTCTCCCAGCACCCCTTCTTTCAACCTTCCCCCAGTATCATGGAATCCAGCCCAGAAATTTCTCATCTTTCCTCCCCTCCTGGTTAATTTTCTCTTTCCTGTAACTGTCTGCCTTTCCCAGTGTCCTCCAAGCTGGTAGCCTCACCCTGTCCAGTTCCCTACCACTCCCAATGTACTGATATCAGTAATTAAGGCCCGGAAACCAAGGATCCAACAGGTTCTCCTCCGGGGTGGAGGTAGAATGCCAGAGATATGAAAGGCATTTGTATGATCTAGGGCCTTTCTTATCTTTCCACGATTAACTTCCCCCTTTCTTATTTTATGAGTAGAAATTATTTGTTTTAATTCTAGCCCAATCCTTAAGGTAACTTAGACTTGAAGCAAAGTGAATTCTGCCTGCTACACAATAGCTCAGTAATTCCCCAAATCTCAGAATCTTCTGGAGAGCTCGTTAAAAGCACAGTCTCAGGCCTCTCTCCAGATCTGCTGAGTCAGAATGTGGGGAACAAGCTTGAGAAATCTGTGTTTTTAACAAGCTCACCCAGTAATTCTGGTAACTTCTATGTTTGAGAATCCATTCTTACCTAATGAATAAAGGTCTGAATTGGCTTCATTTGTATGTAAGGCTCATGTCCATAAAATAGATCCTTAAGACACCACACAACTGACCTCTGGGATGTGGGGTGTGGACAGAAGCCACAGAAAATGCAGGGATCGGGGGAGTACAGACACCAGCAGGGTTGGAACCCACCTATTTCATACGTTCTGCCCACATCTTTATGGCTTCTTGGAAATTGTTAGTGGCAATACGATAGATTAGCAGTAAGCAAACTTAACATTTTGTTTATGGCCATAACTCAAAAAATGCTATTGGTTCTAACTAAATGTCTGTTTTTATGTTCTGTCATTTCCAGGCATGAAAGTAACTTGAACAAATCCCAAGGCATAAGGAAATGGGCCTCTTTCTCTAGGACTCTGCGGCATTGGAAATGAAGCTAAGCAGATTTTATTACATCCTACAATTCTGCAACCTTTTGCAAAGCATTTTATTACACTTGTGGAAGCCATCGGGGTTACGTTTCAATCACGATGACTGACAGGCTAACTTCAATAATAACAGCATCGACAGCCCTTCCACACTTCCTGGGCTATGTACTTAGAATAGAACCTTTTCTAAATTGTCCCTTGGCCTGGATGGAAATAAAACGGTAGTTAAAATATTTATCTGGTGTGTTGGGTAACTTAAAAATTGATATTTGGGGGCCTCTGAAAGGCACAACTGAGGAAGTCAATCTTTTAGAACTACCGTGCTTCCTGTAACCAATGGTTTGTTAAAGCTGAGATAAAATTTAGTTTCCATTTTTGGTAGCAAACAAAACAGAACAAGAAATGCATAGTTTTTCCTCGGCTGTATTCTCCTGCCTTGGGTGCAGAGAGGCAGAGCTGAAAGAGCTTAAGATGGCAAAAATGGGCTTCAAGAAACTAATAATCAGGTAATGAAGTGATGAGACACCTCAGACTGGGCCATTTGAGCGGTAGGAATGTAACAAAAGGGAATGGAGAAGCTCTTGATGTTGGTTGAGGAAGCATGCCCCTTGCCGCGAATAGTCAAAAAAATTTTTTTTCTGGAATAGTCAATTTCTATAAGGAAGGATGACAAAAGTAGGTTCTTTTTCTTCTCTGGTATATTAATAAAAGGGGAGAGTTGAGTTTATAGAGAAAAATAAAACATATCAATGGCACTGTGATAAAGAACCACAAAAACCCTCCCTAAGAATCTCTGTTGCCTTATGGGCTATTCCCTGACCTCAACACCATCATCGACGTAAGGCATATTAGTTTCCTGTGAGTGCTGCAACAAATTACTGCAAACTGGGTGGTGCCAAATGAGAGAAATGTGTCCCCTCACAGTTTTGGAGGTCAGAAGTCCAAAGTCCAGGGAGGCCCTGCTCCCTCCAGAGGTTCTGGAGGAAATCTCTCCTAGCTGCTTGTGGTTGTCAAGAAAACCTTGGATTTTCTTGACAAAATCCCACTCTCTGCCTCTGTCTTCACCTTCCCCCTCTTCTGTGTGTCTCCTCTATGTATCTCTTCAAAAGAGACTTGTCACTGGATTAAGGGCCCACCCAAATAATCCAGAATGATGTTCTTATGGTCTTAATGTCATTTACTTAATTACATCTACAAAGGCCCTTTTCCAAATTAGAAAACATTTAGATGTTCCCGGGATTTGACTTGGATGTATCTTGGGGGAGGAGGACACCATCCAACCCACTCTCTAGGACATTTGATGTTTAACAATTTCTGATCTAGTATAAGCCAATAAACTGAGTATGACAATCACCTCTTCTTTCAAATCTTCTTCTATGTCTTTGCCAAAGTCCTATTGGTTGACAATAGTTTGGCAAATGCCTTCTTGAGACCCCAAAGCCTCTCATTCCCAAGAATTGTTTGAGATGCTTCTTAGCTAAAAGGAAAAAGCACTGAAATATGAGTAGGATGTGTTCAGGAGATAAAACACCAGTGAGGGAAGATGGCAAGTACTGGTGATTTCCCCCAGCTCAAGGGTGGCTGATTTGTGGTCCAACGAAGAGCCCTAAAAGTACTGATTTTTCTTATCCCCAGAAGGTCAGACACCAATTCCATCTCCATTTTAATAGCAGATGTCACCAGAAGACCCAGCCGCTGCCATGGGGGCTAATTCCACATGTTACTCAATGGCTTTCAAAGAAGTGAAGGAATAGTCTCTGATGAAACAGTTGTGTGATACTGCAAACCGACCAGCAGCTGCGGTTTCCATTTTGTCTGTCCAATTGAAATCCTAGAGGAGCCTCTTTTCTGCCCTTCCTCCATGCATTTCCTCAGCTTAACATCTTCCTATAACTGCCATGGTTTGGAGCCTGTGGAGGTTGTGGAGGCTGGGGGTACAGAAGGCCAGGCCTCAAGCTCTACTTCCGTTCCAGCCCCATGAACCCAGGCCTGATGGGAGGCCTGATAACCCAATAAGTACTGTTTATAGTGCCTTTTAAGAGATGTTTCTAGAACTAACAAAGCCTACTGATACCAATATGGGAAAAGTAACTATTACTCCATTTGCTAAAGTGGGTCTGCTCTGTATAGAGAAAAATCAGAAGAAAAGACAGTATCCCTAGAAGTCTTTTTCTTTCTCATTTCTTCTTGGACACAATACCCACTAGGTGGTTTCGGGTTTGCCCAAGAGCTGGGCAGTTCCTAATGTTACGATAAACAATGGATAACTATATGTATACGGGCATCCATTCCATCATGCTTATCAGATAAGAGCACAGCAGCCAGTCTCTGTATTGACAGCATTCTGAAGGAAGATGTCCCCTATATATCTGTATGTGCTCCCTTTTCAAACTCCAGGCCCATTCCTTATCTTTATTTTCTATCTATAATATTTATTTCTATCTATAATCAAATTCCAAATGGCAAAAGAGAAGGACACTCTATTTTTGGCAAAGAACTGGAAAGGAACTTTCCCCATGATTATCTCCACCACAGCGGACCCAAAGTTATACAACAATTCTTCTCAAACCCCATCAATTCTTTCAGATGGTATGAAGGAGCTGTGTGTCTCATGAAACAGAAACTTCTCCCATCCAGCCCTCTCTGTATCGAAGCTTGAGACTAAGTCTGGGGATGTACCTACTTCTTTCAGGAGCTACAGCTATGGAGTATAACTGAACAACAGGCTGGTCAAAGAAGGAAATGAAATTTTGTTGTGTTTTTATTGTAGATACATTTGCAAATATTATTTTGTTTAATCCATACAAGATCCCTAAAAATAAATATATGGAGATTTAGGCTCAGAAAAGTTAGGGAACTTGATCAAGTTTACAAAGTTGATAATGGGTGGATTGGGGATCAACTCAGGTCTTATTCCCAAAAGCCTGTCCCTTTTGGAGAATAATCAATAATGAAAGGCTCTCAGCAAATTTAATAAATATCATTTCCAATTTCTCTCCTGAGCTATCAAGTTGGTAGGTTAGTCCTTTGTACTGATGTTCAAAGGGAAAGGGAAAGGGATAGTTAAGGGAAGGCAGGGAATATTTAGGCATTCTCAAGGTGAGAGCATCCCTTTAATCATGTAAATGAAAGCAACTCATGACATTTCTAAAACTTAATAACATATAGGAAGAGTATTACCAAAAATGCTTACTCTGACTCTGATGCAAATGTGTTAACCAAAAGATTAATGATCACTTATCCTGGATATAGAACAATGTAAAATAATTAACATGTAATTACTTAGTTACAGGGATTGAAAACCCATCAGTCCCACTTGGAATAACCACCACTAAAAACTCTCAAACATGGTCACATATCTGTAGTGCATTTCAGTCCTGCAAACATCTTGACCATCTATACCGTACATCAAATTGAAGGCTATAGTTTTAGCGGCCAAAACTAAGATGGCTCCTGAGGTGTAGCTGGGAAGGGGAGTAACCAGGGATTGCAGAGGGAAGAGGAATGGGAAGAGCAGATCTAGTTTCAGCAAGAATACAGGTCCAATTCTAGGTACCTAGAAGATGGTTTTCTGAATTCCATCATCATCTTCTTCTTCTCCACCATCTCATCATGGGATACTATTTGCAGGGTATCTCTGTACCAAGCATTATGGTACAAATCAAAACACTATTTCATACAAGCCTCAAAAACAACAACAACAAGAAACCTTAACCCATTTTTCTTCTTTCTTTCCTTCCTTTCTTTTAAACAGATATTTCTCCAACAACTACTATATGCCAAGTATTGCATATATTGGGTGCCCCTGCTACAGCGCTGAGCAAAAACATCCAGAAACAACTATTATTCTCTTTCCGTAGATGAGGAACCAGCAGTTCAGAGTTTGTGAGTTGCTTAAGGTCATGCACTAGTAAGAACACATATATGCAACCTAAAGCCTGGAGCTCTTTCCTCTAAGCCAAGCTTTTTCTCAAAATACAGTGTAAGAGGGAACAGTTGATGCGCTATGGCTAACTCCTGGTTTTCCCCACAAACAAAGGCAAAAAACAAAAAACAAAAAAAAACCAAAACAAAACCCCCACACACCTATATATTCCAGATCAAAATTATCTGGGGAAAAACAATATACTAAGGTTCAATCTTTGTCAAGGAGCATTTATTAAGTACCTTCTGTGTGTCCATTCTAGGGAAGACTTCTAAAAGTAAGTGAAGCTTTCTTGTGCTCTTTATGTCACCCTGAAAATGTCCCACTGTTCTCTCATATTTCTGTAATAAAGCAGCACTTTGGTCACTCTCTGAGCATTCTGCCTAGTCACCCTGGCCAGGGTGCCTACCTCTCTATCTTGTGCCATTCCTAAGGAAGAATCTGAACTAATACTTTCAGATTCCCAATGAGCTCCAGGCTGCTGGTTCAATGTCATACTTTAGTAAGCAGTCTTCCCATCCAGGTTGCTCAGCTTTCCTTGCTAAAAAAAATAGGCCCAAATAAATAAGTCCTTGACTCTGAGAGACAGCCTCAAGCAAGAGTTCTTTATAAATATCACTGGCAGGGCTTGTTAAAACTTATTGTAAGGCCCTACCTCCAGAGTTTCTGATTCTGTAGCTCTGGAGTGGGCCCTGATATGTTCCCGGGTGATCCTGACACGGGTGTGGCAGGGTCCACACTTTGAAAACCACTGGCTTGAAGGGATGATTTTTTTTTTTTTTTTTTTGGTACTGTAAGTAAACAGAATTTGTTTCCAGTACAGAATCCAGCTCGGGCTTTCCAGGCCCTGAATTTAACATATCTTAGTCTAGAGGTAATGAACTGCAAGTTAAATCCAATCGGTCCACTCAAGCATCTCCGGTAGGTTTCTGGAGTTATTTAACACCACAGAAGACTTCTTGTCTGGGCTAATTAAGTGATTAGTTTAGATCGATAGAGGAACAGAGGGAAAGTGGGGCAGCTATAGCTCACTACCAACTTAATAAGATGGTGCTAACTTCAGCCACGAGAAGCAACATGGGTTGAAAATTGGACTTAGCTGCTGAAGACATCAATGTTTCTATAGTAGGAGAAAAGGAGCTCATGCGTGCTATCGGTGGACTATGGTTGTTCAAAAGGACTCTTACAAATGGAGTGACTTTCTTTGGCCCTGGTCGGCAAACAACTCCACCAGAAGGCAGAGGTATCATTTTGAATGTCTGACATTCATATCTGCTTCTCACAACCATGGATATCAAGCATTGCCAATGACTTGGTGTATAGGCAGGCATTTCCCTCAAAAACCTCATTGTGGTTGTGCTCCCAGTCAAAATTAAGTAAGGTATGAAAGCCATATACCTATAGCTTTAGAAGTTTGCATTACCTTACCTATCTTATATTTCCAGGAAAAGAGAATGGTAGGAAGCCTGCACTGATTGTGCAACAGCTATGTACCTTTTGAGGCAGATGGTACCAGTCTGATTTTACCAACAAGGGAAATGAGGCTCCAAGAGGATGTTACCCAAGGGGGTGGCAATGATGATGACAATAATAATAGCACCTTACATTTATTGGGCATTTACCACGAGATAATGTTTCAGGCATTTTTTTCTAGGTACTCTATATTGTTATTCCAATCAATCTGCTTAACACCCTATGAGTAAGTCTATTCTTATTATCCCATTTTACAGATAGGAAAACTGCAGCACAAGGATGTGTGCCATGCCCATGGTTACCCAGTTAGTAAGTGTCCGAGCTCAGCGTTGAACCCCAATGGAATCCAGAATCTCTAATGATACACTGCTGACTGAGATATAAACCCCAGGACACCAGACTCTGAAGTCCCCTCTCTTTGCTGCCCTGACTCTTCTGGGGATGGAGCCCAGGGGAAGTCTTTCACTCACAACCAAAGACTAGAGCTAAAATATCCCCTGGCTCTGTCTCTTTATTCCTTTGGAGAGCTTGTCCTTTTGTGTTCAGACAGCCCCTCACAGACTGATAGATGGGACCATCTGACTCTATGAGAAGGTGGCTCCACCTTGGAAGTAAACCCTCAAGAGGGAAAGTATGTCACTGCTCCCAGCACAATTTCCCCCAAACTTTAGCTCTTGGCAACCTTCCCAGCCTTCAATATGTTTGTCATGATGACATGCCGGTGTTATTAACATATCTCATTTTACTTAACTCTCGTTTTTACTTACGTTTGTTCAAGAAAACGTAAAATTACTGCAGTAAATGGAAAAGCACTATCCCTTGCCATACACAGACGCTAACCATAAGGATGAATACAAGGCTATTAAATTCTAGTAGGTCCTGTGAGCTGCTGAAAGTCCTGCCTCTGAGGCCTGCCTTCTCACTTTATTATAAAGGGACATTAGCAAGCGGTAGAGAGGTGTTAAAATACACTAGCACCAGACAGAGTCCTGCTCCTTGAGGACTGAAAGAGAAGTGGGAAGGGAACAACTTCTCACCTTACGATTTAATGGGTTTTTTGGCTATTTTGTCCACGGGCCTCCAAAACTCCACCCCTGCCCCAGCAGTGCTATGCTTCCCACTGGTGGCAATGCAGACCCAGCTCTGTGGGTGCCCTGGAGAGTGCCCTGGCTGTTGCCCTAGAGCCACACTGAGCCTCCCCTAATGCTTTCTAATCAACAGGCACATCTTGAAAGGGGGAAAAACTATCTCAGGTTCAGGTGCCTCAGGGAAACAGGCAAAAATCAAGGAGAGGAAAATGATTACACTGTGAAAGCAGCAGACGGAACTTGCAACGGTAATAGTGATCATTGAGGAGTTTTCCTTTTGAACAGAAATGCCTTTGATAGTGCCTTCCTCCATTCTTCCACTATTCTGCAGCAAGAATGAATAGGCAGGAAGAAACAAATGGCACTTTTGTGTTTTACTAGCATTTGCCATAGAAGGAAAGGGATGGCCCAATTTCAAGGTAGAAAATCTAGAACTCCATAACGATAGCCATCTAAAAAAAAAAAAAAAATAGAGAAGAAAAGGGAAGGGGAAGAAAGGAGAAGTAATTCCAACAAAAAGAATTTGGCAATGCACCCCACAACCCCAACCCCAAGGATCCTGGAACATTCACAGTCTTAAGTAATCTGAGAAATTCACTCCGTTCTCCTCTACCCATTCTTCCAACCCGAGCTTCTTTCCTCTGTCTGGTAGAGCCCCTTTTTGCTAATGTAAGTAGAGCTGATAGTAATAAGCCATTGTATTGCATAGCCATTTTTTGTAAGAAAAAGCAAACCCAACAAAACTGTCTTTCCATAAAGTATATGAAGCACAGAAACACCCCACTTAACAACGGTCTTTGTAAATGATGGGGGTGGGGGTGGTAGAGACCACTTTCCATGGAGAAAATATGGTGCTTTACTTGCACCAGTTAATCTCCGCAACAACCCAGGAGTGTGAATCCTATTATCCTTCCCATTTTACAGACTAGGAAATGAGGCCCGAGAAGTTAAGTAACTTGCCTGAGAATACAGAGTTAGTTAAGTGACGAGACCAGGCTCACATCCATGTTTGTTTTGCACCAAAACTCTTGGTCTTAACTACTAAGCTCTGTTGATTCCCTGATGGAAATGTTCATTATCATTTCCTTATAATTATATACAATTAATTTTACATAATCAAGGCCAACAGAGAAACTAATAGAAACCAAGGCTCTATTGAACCAATGCCAATTTGCAGAAGATATAGGGCCTGGATAGTTTTCTCATATTAAAATCTTACTTATCCTTCCTGTGTATCACAGATGAAGTATATCCTGTATATCACAGATGAAGGTCAAGTCAGAGTAGCTGAGATTAAATGAGCACATATTACTTGCCAGATCTTATGTTAAATGCCTCCCATGTAGTTCTCATTCTTAATTCTCACCATCTTGTGAGATAGGTGTTGCTTAGGAGAAAACTGAGGCTTAGAGATGTTCATTAACAGGCTCAGAGTTGTTCAAGGTCACTCAGCCTGTATGGGGCACAGCCAGATGATGAATGCAGCCATCTCTCTGCAGACTGCAGAACCCACACTAGATCTGGTATATCAAGGAGATCTAGGAGCACATGAGTTAGAGACACTGTACTTTCCTCTTCCAAGATTGCGGTGATAGATGAAAGGAACTCATGAACGTGTCCTGGGGATTTAATATCTATGAGGCTTTTTTTTCTAGGCAAGTCATCTAGATAGAGCTAAGACTAGCTAGAGATGAGATCTTCATAAGATTTCCATGCTTCCTGCACTGCTGAATGAAAAAGAGAATACTGTCTTCTTTTAGCGTTCCAGGGAGGCTGTCTCCGGGAAGCCTGGAGAGTAGGGGGATCCAACAGCCTTCCTGAGTAAGTGTTCTGGAAACTCTATAAAATATCTACCCTATGTATTTTGTATTTCCTGGTCTAGCTTCAGTATACAAACTTGAATTACAATTTATTACTTAATTGTGCAGAACAAGAAGCTGTTAGCCCTAAAATTGTTCTCAACTAGAATGTCCACAAGATTTAGAAGGAACTTGCCAAAGAAAAGCAAGCCTAGAGCCTTTCCCTGGGAATCTCTTGCAGTTGGTCTGGGATGGGGCCCAGCAAACTATATCACAGCAAAAAAAAGTCCAGGAGATTCTTCTGCAGGTTTTCAGTAAGTACAGATTGAATCCCAAACTCAGAGACTTCCTCCTGCAGTAAAACTTCTTTGACCACCCTGACCTGATTCTACACCTCAGAGATGCTATTGCCATTGGGGCCTTCTAATTTTTTCCATCTATTTCATGAATAAATGAGTGAGAGATACAGGGAGAGAAAGAAGAGGGCAGGAAGGAAAGATGAACGACATGTGTGTGTGCTGTCTAAATTCTCATGACATGTTTGAGCTTCCTGGATCCAGCTATACCTGAAACCAAAAGACCCCCTAGACTTTTAGTTTTGTGAGCTAATAAATGACTTTTGGGATTTAAGCTACTAAGCAAGTGATAGCAGAGAAAAGAATGAATTATTTTTTTTGCTTGTCCTGAAAAAGAAAATAGATAATGTGCATAATACTATTGTTAAATGAAAGTTCTGAAACCCACTCACCCTGCCTGTGTGAGGCTGAGCCAGGACCTAGCCTGTCTGGCCCTTTGTGTTCTCATCACCACCATCACCATTATTTCAATCTAATTCTGTGGTTTAATTGCCCCAGGGTTCTACGCCCCAGGGAGCTGTAAGTAAATAGCTGACGACTGTGTCTCCTCTAAGATGATCATATCAGAAAAACAGATACGAAAACAGAAATTGTGTCATGTCACCATGTTTGTGTTTCCAGGATCAGCAGCTGATTGACAGGAAAAACACGGCTGAAGCCAATTCTAAAGTGTCTCACTGGTTTGAGTTTTCATGCCAGAGGCTATGGAGAAAAAAGGAAGCAAGTCAATGGAACCAGATGCCTTATTGTAGCCCTGTAGCTTTTTACTGCAGATTAGAACTGGGAATCCTGCAGGGGTCTCTTTACAAGTGTAAAACAGTGAGGGGCTCTTTGTGTCTCTTACCATTTCTAAAAAGCTTTTTAAAAATGTCTTGCTTTCCTCCTTTGTGCTTTAATATTAGACCCCATGTTCCCTGGGATCTTAGGGGCCTGAATTCCCATTGTAAGCTGACTTTTGTTCCCTGATGCCAAATTGTTATTTTGGAGACAGAAGCAGGATTGAAAGCTGGTCTCTGGCCCCCCCGAACATTCCCTGCCTGCTCTGGGGAGGCTCCAAGACTGCAGAAAGACCTAGACTGACTCTCCCTGGAGTCAGGATCAGGGTCAGCAGAGCATCTTCCAAGGTGGTAGGGCCATCAGTCCATTGGCTCTCCCAGTGCCATGCTCTGTGCTCCATGCTTCATACTCATTCTCTCATTTGATTTTCTCAACTACCCTCTTAGGTTGTCCTTCAGCCCATTTAACAGAAAAGGAAAACCAAACTCATTAAGTGATTTCTCACTTAATCAACATTAAGTGATTACTCCAACATAACATAGTGAGTAAGTGGCAGAGACTGAATGTTGAGCCAGGCTCTATGGGACTCCAAATATAGAGATCATCACCAAAGATCCTGGAAGAATAAAAAGGAGCAAGCATTTAGGAATAGGGGTCAGCAAACGATGAGGCACAGGCTGAGTCTGTGCAAAAAAATTTACAAAAAAATTTTGTACAATTTTTTACAAAAAAATTTTAGTAGAACATGGCCACACCCATACATATTGTCTATGGTTCATTCTCTCTACACCAGAGGTAAGTTATAACTAAAAACTCATAGCCAACAGAGCCAAAAATACAAACTCTGTGCCCTTATAGGAAAGTGTTTGTCAACCCTTGGTTTGTGACATTGAACATGGCAACCATTCTGACTCAAGAATCATTTCCTCTTGTTCTCTGTGTTCTCTATTTTTCTCATTTGAGATCTGGGCATTTAAGGGGCAGTGTCCTTAGTGAAGCAGCATTGAGGATGGAGTGAAGTATTGCATTTCAAGCTCCTAGCATGGTGGTTGGTGCTTAGTAAGTACTCAAGGAAACATAGCCAGCTGCCTGCCCAACAAGATTGTAGAATACCCCAGTGCAGTGGCAGAATGTACTAATTCCCATGAAATGACAAAGGACATGACTGAAAACTTGGTTGTGGGATGGACAGTGAGGACTCCAGCAAGCCCTCAAGCCAGTTTCTCTGGAAGACTTGAAGCTCTAGTAACCAGCCTCACCACGGCAGCCCCAGCCCCTTCTCAGATCCTTCAGAGGGAGTTGGACTCTGAGGAAGAATGCCTAAGAATCAACGTCAACCAAACTTGTTCTTCATAGAGGACATTGTTTTTGTTTTCCTCCTTTCAGCCTGACATGAAAGATGGCAGCAAAAGAAAAATTAAATGGCTCACCCAGGAGTCTATTATCTCATTGATATATCAGTGATTCACAAGCATAACTCCTCTTAACACCAATAAGAACAGAGCAAATAGATAATTTTCTTCCTTGCAAAGGTCAAAGTAAGTTTGTTTATCTTCCATATTTTAAAGTTATCAGTGATGATTAAACTTAGGTCTGAGATGAGTGGGATATGCTGAATGCACTTTTATGCTAGCTTCCATTTCTTCTTCTTAAAACATTAAGACTGTCTTAAAAGAAACCACAGGGTTCCAGCTGGCCTCATTGGAACCCACACAGGGGCTCTTTGTGATTATGCTAATAAGTAATCACAGTGATATTTCTCTTAGCAGAGCCCAGGGTTTTATCCCACTGAAAATTATCTCACATTAATACCACGCAGGCACAATACAGCATTGGAGATGGCCCCGAGTTACAGAGAATAAACTCACTCTATGAGTGCATTCTCTTCCCCAACACCATCACCTGTTAGTTTTGTACACCAAGTTGTTCTAGCCAAGAGGAGAAATTGTGAGCTCTGTGATATATTGAATGCTTAACTCAACTTCATTAACTAGAACTAAATGCTAACATGCATGGTACCAGCTTCCAGCACAAATTAGCATCCATAATAAAGCATATAATTAGCCACATACTCAAATGCTTTCCATGATGAATAAGCCCCCAAGAGCCCCCAGCTGCTCTTTGATTTTCGTGAGATGGGTCTGTGGTAGCAGCCTGGTTCCCACTAACCTATTGTCCATCAGCCAAATGAGCATCTGAATTGACAAGGTCTGGACAAACTCATCCAAAGTCAATAATGGAAGGGCAAGGAGAGTTCTCTGCTTTCCTGGCATAGGAAGGCTCACAGGGAGTTAAGCTCAAAGTCAGGGTAGAGGTGAAAATAAAATGCTGAGTTCTCCTGGCCACCTGCACTCAAGCCCTGGTCAGTGAACACCAAGAGACCTTAGTAAAATCAATATGAGCACTGATGTCTCCAGAAATGTCCATCTTCATCATAACCCCTGTGTCAGGGTGGCTGGTCATTTACAAAGGACTTGCAGATCTGCCATCCCCTCCAACCCTCATCTAGAGAGGGTAAAGGATTTGCCCTGAAGGGTAGCAGAATGTGCCACCTCAAAATAGGCCACTTTGGCATGTGAAGCCAAAAGCAATCAGGACCCAGCAAAGCAGGCAAAATTTTTTACCTCCCTCTTAAATGCCTACGAATATTAGATAGGCGGCCAATGCTGAGAAGAGAGTCATTTCCAGAGAGAATATCTTCCCCTGAGAGACTTAATATGCATTCACCTTCCTGTGAATTGCCTTCACCCGTTTAAAGCCTCAGACTCCTATCATTTTCCATAGTTCAGGATGGTATGTATATAAGCCTCATTGTCTGACTGTCTTTGAGTCTCCTATCTCTGTGGGGCTACCATAGGTACATACATAACTAAATTTGTTTTTCTCATGTTACTCTGTCTTTTTATTATGGGTGAGGGAGGTCTCAGTCAAGAACCTAGAAGAATAGTGGGAAAATTAATTCCCCTTCCCCTAGAGCCTAAAGATCCATTAGAAACAAAAATCGAAATTGAGCTTAAATCTCCAAATGTGACTCATTTTAGATCAAAAATTCATTGAGCACTGATTTCATGCCATCCACTAAGTTAACATTTGGGGATCCCTCCTACACCAAAGCCATCACCTTGCTTAGTGCCTCTCTGGACTCATAGTCTGCCCCTCTATCACTCTACTTGTTTCTGGTTTTCCTCCTATACCATTGCCTTGGCCAAACCACCATCACCGCTGGTCTGACTTTGGGGACAGACCAAAGTCTTCTCCTGGCTTTCATGTTCTAATTTATCCTCCACATGAATCAAATTTCACTGAAAGGTATAAGTCAGAGCCCATCATTTCCCACTTAAGACATTTTAATGGTTCCTACTAGACACAGAATAAAACCCAAATTCCAGTCTCCAGAATACAAGCTTCTCTAGGATCTTGCCTCTGCCCACCTCTCTGACACTTGTGTTCCTCTTTCCTAGCCAGGCTCCCCCTTTTATTAGACAGATTTTCCTTTCTCTCTCTCTCTTTTTTTTTTTTTTTTGACAGATTTTTCCTTTTTTTATCATCTCAAATAAACCACATTCTCCTTCGCCACAGTGCCTTTTCATTTGCTATCTTCCTCTGTTTGGAATGTTCTTTTCCTGATTCCAGTCTTAGGTGGTTTTCTCTCAAGGTTCAAGTCTCAGTTTAAATACTGCCTCCCCCAAGAGACCTTCTGTGCACACAGTCTAGTGAGGCTCCTCCACAGTGCTGACATTGTTACCCTTTTACTTATTTTATTCCTTCTTATCACATCCAGAGAGCATCATATATGTTTACTCTGTCTCCATCACTAGAAAGGAAGGACGTTTCATGAGGGCAAGGAATGGACTGTCTTATTGATTCTATATGCATAGCAGTTAGCAAAGAGACACATAGTAAATCCTGAATAGGATGAATGAATAAAGAACTAATAGCAGTACATCATTCTCATCCACTTTACCACAGTTGCCTCTGTACAGTAAGTAGGGCACCAGTTTGAAGCATGGGACTTAAAGGACAGAGTAAATGCTCAACTAAACTTAAAAAAAAAAAAAAGTTTTTAGAATAGTAAGTATTCCCATGTCTTTTCCCAAGGACTGAAAAGCTATACTAGCATACCCAAACTAAGTGATTTATTCATAAGGTGGACAAGCTCCTGGGTAGAGACATCCTATCACCATTCTTCATTTGCTAAGAAAACCTCAAGAATCCCTAATGCAATGGTCAGACCAAGCCTAGAGGATGACAGAGGGAACATATGAAGGTATAAAAAGATGTGATCTTTATGGTAAAGGTAGTTCTAAAATCTGTGCATGGGCTTATCCAAAGGGCAGGCCATGTGTGACTATCCAGATCTATTTTGAGGAGTATCATCAGAAGTCCCACTCATGGACTCCTCATTGAATGAAATCCTTTCTAGGCTAACAGGAATCTGCAGAAATGGCTATTTTTTAATTTATTTTATTTTATTTTAGTTTAGTTTTTCTGTTCTGGCTTCAGAGTATTTTCTTGAGCTGAGTGCACAGGCTGGGAAAGCTCATCATTTCAGGCTCTGGGCCCAGGGAACAGAAAACCCTTCACCCTATGACACAAAGCCAAATCCAGAGCTTTGCCTTCTGGTCTTTCACTGAAGACACATTTATCAGTAGAATGCATTTTGTTCAACTGAGAGGCCAACCCCAAGCCTTATCCCTCATCCCCTTATACTACTTAGGCCAGTCTGAAATCATTTTGAGAAAAAATCCTATAGGTCCCAGGTAGGATGCCCTGTCCTTTTGCTCTATGGTTAAACCTTCCTAAGCTTTGACAAGCTCCCCATGGGAAGAGGCCTCATTCAAGACTCATTAGAGAGGCCCTGGCTTAGTCACAGTCCACAGCAGAGATGTGAGATAACACAACCAGAAAAAGGAGAATTTTAGCAAAATTCTCTAATAGTGAGAGTGGTGTCTTTGGCAAGTGTTTGAAATCCAACAGAATATTTTGAGTTCTGAGATTTCCAGAGGAGGGTCTGTATGATGTAGTTATTGAATTGGGTATGTGTGCGTGATGTGCTGTGGTCTCCTTATAAGTATTTATTTTAGGTCTGCTTCCCTTCACATTGCTAATGAATACATAAAACCAGCTTGTGAGCATCAGGAGGGCTCCATGGATAATGAGGTATTGATTTCTCTGCGTAGGGATGCTCCCTAGGACAAGGCCAAGAAACTAACCTCTGCTTACTTGGAGATTTGCATAAGCCTTCTGAACAGCCTGGAAGGCAAGAAGGTAAGTTGTTGTTGTTGTTGTCATTGTTTTTCAAAAAATTATTTGGCTACTTGCAATAAGAAGTGTTTTAAAGCTCCCATGCCTCCCCTTGTAGTGAACTGATTTTTCCATGGGAAGTTGGTCTCTTGTGGATGATAAGTAGGTCTGAGGAAACCACTGAATATATTCATTTAAAATAGTCTCTCTGCACTGATGGCTGAGAAATTTCCATGGGACTGTTGCACTTGAATGCTCTGCATAATTGAACACTGTGTCTGCAAATAAGACTAATAACCATAGTTGTTCAAATGATTACCGTATCATAGATCTTAATAGTCTACCGGAAATGCTTCTGACTGTAATGCTTTTTTTCATGATCAGCCAACCTTGCATTGACAGTTGTCCATACAGTTGGAATGGTCACCCACTTCTCTCTTGGCCATGTGCCCACTCACCCCTGTTCCTGGCCAAACTTCTCCACCTAGAAAACGTAGAAATTGGACTAGATGATCTTTGAAGTTCTTTAAAGATCTGACATCCTCTCGGGGTTTAGAAGAGTGGAAACATTCTGTTTCAGGTACACAACATTTATTGAAGGGTGGTAGCCTGCAACGGTCACATAGCTGGTAGGAGGTGGAGCTGGTACTCTGTTAGCCCTCTGTTATTAGCTCTCAGCCGAATCAGTGTGTTTCTTTGAGCAAAGTAGAGAGCAGAGCCATTCACTGTATGATCTGATAAAAATATTCAAGAGGCTTAGAGAAAAATGAACACTTCCTTCAGTTAGCCGGGCAAGTCATATCCTATTCTCAGTAGTGTTGAATATGGAGCCCCAGAAACCAGCATCGCAGGTTTGGCTCCTATATAACTTGATGTAATTCTGTGTATAGGTCAGTCGAACCATCTTCTAACTACCCATTTGGAAAATAAAGGTGGGTCTGATAGACTTCTAGGATTTGGGAAGACAGGGCCAATAAGTTGATATAACTCCCTAATAAAACCACACACATATACATATGTGTCCATGAATACAAGTGACAGCAGCAGTTCAGTACAGGACATTCAGGGAGAGACTTATTTTTTAGTGAACTTAGTTAACGCCATCTTCATGAAATGTGGTGCCCAGTGGGCACAAGTGAAATATTTCAACTGCTCGTCATGGTCCTGAAAAAAATCTCCAGTCACCAAAGCTTTTATAGCAACCTGACAAATCCATACCGTCCCCCTCATGGCCATAGAGTGTGCAGGGGGCCAGGCTGAGAGCTCTGCAGGCAGAACATGCCCATTAGAAAAGAAGTCATGGCATTTCTCCTGGGGCACGGCCTGCACTCTGGTTTCCTCCAAACAATGACCTCTGAAGCTTTGCTGCTTCTGCCTCTTCTGCTTGGCAAGGGCAAAACTGACTGATGAAAACCTTTAGCTCTGGGATCTGCACCCAAATCGTGGTTTCTCCACTTCTTTTGTTTGGGGGACACCTGACTGTCCGAGCCTGTTTCCTTTACAAAATGATGATAACTAATGGTATCAGCCACAAAAGGCAGTTATGAAGATGAATTGAGATTCAAAATAGCATACAGGTGTAATTCTCTTCATGCTAAATAATTTGCACTCTGTGAGTTTCCTACAGCTGCTGTAACAACTTACCATAAACCTGGTGGATTTAAACAACATAAATTTATTATTTTATAGTTCTGTGGATCCGAAGTCTGAAGTCAACCAGTTTTGGTGGACTAAACTCAGTGTCTTAGCAGGCCTGTGTTCCTTCTGGAGGTTCTAGGGAGAACCTGCTTCCTTGTTTCTCCCCAGCTTCTAGAGACCACCTGTATTTCTGGCTCATGGCCTCTTCTTCCGTCTTCAGAGATCATCATCAGCACCTCTGTTTCTGTTCTCCCATCTCCCTCTTTTACCTTTGACTCTCCTGCTTTCCTATTACAATGCCCCTTTATGATTACATCACACCCACCTGGATAAACGAGGCTAACCTCCCCACTTCAACCTCCTCAAAATCATCATGATCTATCAAGTCTCTCTTGTCACCTGAGGAAATGAACTGGCAGGTTCTAGGGATGAGGATGTGGACATCTTTCAGGGGCCCTTCTTCAGCCTTCCACATGCACATAAGTATGATCTGCACTGCTAGGCTATTTCTTTCTGTCTTTTTTCCCCCTTTCCATTCAGGCAAAATGCACATATAGCTAAGTGACAAATCTTAAAACTCAGTTTATGACTATTTACATATATGCACCCTCGTAACCCCTTTCAAGTCGAGATGAGAACATTTCCATTTCCTCTCTCACCTCCCAAAGGCTACCTTGTGTCCGCTCCCAGTCAGTAGCCACCTCTACCCTGAATAATTGCTTATGTTTATTCTCATAGATTACTTTTGTAATCTTCATATGCATGAAATCATGCTGTATGTAATCTTCATATGTATGGAATCATACTACCTGTGAGATTCCATCAGGATGTGGAGTACATTAGTTTGCCCTTTTGCATGGTCATATGATTGATAATTTTTTATCCTCTTGTATCTATCTAGTCTTAGACCATCAGCTTGCTTCTAACTTGTCAAGCATCATATCAAAAATCACCTTTTTAAAACATCCCCTGGTAGCAATATGTCCTCAGTCATAAGTAATGTGTCACCGCCTCCTACACCACTTGTACGTAACTTGCAGGACCACTCACACTTAGGGGCTCTTAGGAATTGTGCACTGATCTCATGCACCACCTCACCTGTTCCTTGTGGACAGAAATATTATGCTTTATTTATCTCTGTAAATATCAATCCTAGCACCATGCCAAGCGCGCAATCACCAGAGCTTAGCCCTGTCTATTGCTTTATCTCCATGATAACTATTTCCTCTGAGAAAAGATGTATTGATGTTGCTTATTATTTGAAACCCACAAGTGCAAAGCATGCCCATTTCCCATGTGTACTATAAGACCCACTAACAGGAAGTGGCCTGGAAAATTTCCACATGTTCCCTTTTCAAAACTGATCAGAAACAAATACCAGGAGGCAAAGCCTGTTTAGGTAGACAGGATTTCAGACCCTTGATTTCTATGGTTCCCCCCTCTCCCTTGCAAAGTAGAATAAGAAAGTATAATCATGAGTCTAAGTCCATTTTTGAGATTTGACACTGATAACTTTCAAACCCCATCCCTTCCCATTCATGATTTGCCCCACATCTGGGCAAGTCCGTAAGGAAGCTCAGGCCCTGGCAGGGAAATTCACACTACTCAAAACCCAACCTTTACAGGAAAACCTTATACCAACCCTATCCCTTAAATTCCAAAAAAAACTCCAAAGCCAGCTGATTCTCCCTCCTTCTTGCTTCATTCTGAATAGAATCTGAGCCCTTCTCGGGAAATCATTTGGCTATTTATATGTGAATAATAAACATTATTTTACATCTCCTGGTGTCTGTGTCATTCGTCCCAAAATCCATACACTTCTGGGAGAGCCTGTCCAGTGTCCAGCAGGGGACACTTGGGGCCCAAATAAGACAGAAGACATAACAAACTCCAATCTCCAGAGTAATGATTAAAAACTCACCTGAGATGGACATCGGTTATGTTTGCATTCTGCATATCCAGCACTCCTTTTCTGGGAACGTCATTTTTATTTTCCTTGGAATCATTTCTTATCATTCTCCATCCATGTATTTGGGGTAGAGCTGAGCCTCCTCTAGTTTCCAGACCTCCAGGCTTCCCTTGACCTCAGCCTAGCCAAGCATTGCACTGTATCTCCTGGTCATATTGATATGGTTTAGAGGTGGTCTCATGACCTAAACTGATCTAAGAAAACTCAATCCAAGGACTTGGCTTGAATTTTGGAGAAAGGAGAGCTTGATTTACACTGGGGTTGCTTGCTGTTAAGGGTCCAGAGTTCTGAGCAGTCTCTCCCCAGAGTGACACCGATGTAGGTGCAAACAGAGCATAGAGATGGTGATAGAGAGACTCTAATCCTAATACTATGCAGTCAAATATGCCTAATACCTGCATCTAATCAAACTCAGACTCAGATCCATTCAAGATTTTGTAGTTACATGAACTAAATCAATAAATAATTTCAGATGAAGCCACTTTTAGTTGAGTTTCTGTCACTTGTGACTGGGAGCACTTTTGAAGACTATGAACACCAGGTTTTCTACAATCTGAGCTTGTTGTTTCTACAATCAGAGCTTTTTGAGGCCAAATATTCAATGGAAACCATACAACCTTGGGCCCCCATTAAACACTGAAACCTCCTTTTCTAAAGGTAAAAGGAGCAGATGTGTGAGAAATGGCATGACAAATTTTGACTTGAATTGCCACTCTACCAAGACTAAAAAACCCCTGAATAAACAGTACTAGGTCAACAGTTTGCTAGAAATATCAGCTGAATCAGAATGATAAAATTCCAGCTCATTGGAACATCACTTACTCTCTGCACCAGGAGTCCTATGTCAGCAGAAGATTGTGCTGTATTGGAGGAAGCAAAGACAAACTACAAAATGAGCATGATTCCCCAGTTTCTACTCAGTGAAATTTAATTCTTTGGTAATTTCCATTCTAGTGCTGAAGTCAGTAAAGTAAGCCAAGCTGGGACAAAATCTCCATTCCATACAACAGCTAAAATTTACTAAATGTTGTGGTAGGCAGGATAGTGTCCCCCTGCAACGTCCACATGGTAATCCCTGAAACCTATGAATATATTATGTTACATGACAGGGGAGAATTAAGTTCAAACAGGGACTTGAGGTTGACCATAAGATAAGGAAACAATGCTTGGTTATCCAGATGGTCCTAACAGTAATTAATCATGAATGTCCTGGTAAGTAGAGACAGGCAGGAGAGAAGGTCAGAGTGTAGCCAAGTGAGATGAACTCCACCCACCGCAGCTGGATTTGAAGACGGAGCAAGAGGGCCACAGGCCAAGGAATGTGGGTGGCTTCTAAAAGTTGGAAGTAGCAAGGATGTAGATCCTCCCATAGAGGTTCTGTATTAGTTTGGTAGGGCTACCATAACACAATTCCGCAGACTGGGCTGGCTTCAACAGTCATCATTTATTTGCTCACAGTTCGAGAGACTGGGAATTCAAGATCAAATGGCCAGCAAGTTTGGTTTCTCCAGAGGCCTCTCTCCTTGACTTGCTGATGATGTCTTCTTACCATGTCCTCACATGGCCATCCTCTGTGTAGAGGCATCCCCGGCATTTCTCCAGATGTCCAAATTTCCTCTTCTTAGAGAGACATCAACCAGATTGGATTAAGACCTACCTTAGCGACCTCATTTTAAAATAATCACCTCTTCCAAGACCTTATCTCCAAATACAATTACATTCTGAGATGCTAGAGGTTAGGTCTTCAACATATGAATTTTGGGGGATACAACTTAGCTCATGACAGGTTTCAAAAGGGAACATAACCCTTCCAACAGCTTGATTCTAGCCCACTGAGACCCATGTCAGACTTTTTTTTTTCATTTTTAAGATTATTTATTTTGGGGGCATCTGGGTGGCTCAGTCATTAAGCATCTGTCTTCGGATCAGGTCATGATCCCAGGGTCCTGGGATCAAACCCTGCACTGGGCTCCCTGCTCGGCAGAAAGCCTGCTTCTCCCTCTCCCTCTCCTCCTGCTTGTGTTCCCTCTCTCACTGTCAAACAAATAAATAAAATCTTTATTAAAAAAAGATTATTTATTTGAGAGAGAAGGAGTAAGTAAGCACAAAGGGAGAGGGGCAGAGGAAGAAACAGACTCCCCACGGAGCAGGGAGGGGGTCCAATGCCAGGCTCAATCCCAGGACCCCGAGAGCATGACCTGAGCTGAAGGCAGATGTTTAATCTACTGAGCCACCCAGGTAGCTCTCATGCCAGACTTCTATCCTAGAAAACTGTGAGATAATAAATGTGTGTTGTTTGAAGCCTCTACAATGGTGAAAATCTGTTAAGGTAGCCCCAAGAAACTAATATATGCATTTGCTATGTGGTCAGCACTGTACTAAGTCCCTTGCTTCTATTAATTTAAGTTTCATCTTTATGTCAGTCTTATGAGAAAACATCATGATCTCCATGTATGAGGAAACAGAGACACAGAGATGCTAAGTGTCTACCCACTGCCATATTGCTAAGGGTAGTGAATCCCAAACTTGAACTCAGACACAACTAACTCCCAAACCCTGCTGCTCTAAACCTCTCCGGCCACTGAAAAACAGTAAGGACTCAGAAACTTGACTTTTCAAGCAGGATAAAGAATGGTAACAAAAAGTCACCAGATGAGCAGAGACTGGTTCTGCTGGTTCCAGCTTTTCACTTTGGAAAATGAAGAAAAAGTTCAGAGAAATGAGGCAGCCTCCTAAGACTCAGAGCCAGCTCTCTAGGACCAAAATGAAGTCTAGGTCTCCTGGCTGTCAGCCCACTGCACCAGCCACTCTTTATTCTTCAATAATATGAACCATCATATGTCTCCATGACATCTCACTGACTCATATTACAGGGGAAGAAGCTGAGATCCAAAGTCACAGCACAGCAAAGCTTTGTCTCCTGTCTCATTGTACCTCTGATAGAAATATGTCATTATGAGAACACAAATCACATGTTTAAACTTATCTTATATTCCTTGGTAAGCAACTTTAGAAATAGGAAGGGCCTTTGAAATTTTTATCTGAATCCCAAACTCAAGTCTGGAGTCAGGGCAAGTAAAGACTGTGAACTGGCTTCATTTCTATTGTTCTATCTAGAAAAGTTAACAGTAGCAGAGAGACCTGTGAGCAACAGACCTTGAATCTGCCACAGGAACATCTGGCTAAGTCTTTCTGGGCACATGTCAAAGTCATGCACTTCATGGCCTTTCTGAAACATCCCAAGAGACAGCCTTTATTCCCCTCCCCAAAACATCCTTCATTTTCATTTCTGGAAAGGGCTGGCCACATGGCTGATGAAGCTGGGAACAGGTAACTTCCTTACACAACTGAGACTTGAAAGACCATAAATACTCTAAGCTAGAACAGTATGATTAGTAGGATTCTCAGCAGTTAACACAGTCCTATCCTGGTCAAGACAGAGAAGACCTGCTGTCACTTCCACCACTGTGCCTGGAGGAAACAGCCATGTTTTTAAGTCACTGAGCCTCAGGGGCCCATGGAATTTATCAGAGTTTCAGCACCACTGCCTCTCGTTAGGATCTGGGGAACCTCTGGAGGGGAATTTGCAGAAGATGAGAGTGAACTGGCAGTGGATATTTTTGTGTCATATGTTGGTTGCTCAAATATTGAGAGTGAATATCCCTGAAAGGTCAGCTGTCTTACCCATACACAGCAAAGTTCTCATGAGAATTGTTTTTGCCAAAATTTAAAGGATGTTATTCTGTGACTTTAAACATCAGTGTAAAGCATAGTAGAAACCGTCATGTTTGATTTGTTTTATGTTAACATCCTTGAGCTTCCATTGCCCACTTAAAGTGACTAAACTAGCAAATCAGAATATCCATAACATTGCTTAAAATGAAATTCCATTAACATTAAATGAGACCACACATTCTCTCTCTCTCTCTCTCAAGAAGTTGATGGAATTTTGCATTTGCTTAAAATCTTAAGTGGGAGTTTAGTTGCAATGGATTGAAAAACACAGAAGGCACCAAACTGAGGTGATTATTTGTGATAAAATAGTAGTCAAATATAACAAGGCAAACTGATTTTAAATATAAAAGGATAACGGGCTTTACTTGTGTTTGGAGCATTAATGTGCTAATTTGTTGTGTGTGTGTGTGTTTTTTTTTTTAAGGGCTTTTATTTTTTCCCCTTTTCCTCTAAAATATTCTTCATTGTGTTATTGTTATCTCCCTACTGGGCCAAAAGGAGCAGGGAGGGGAGATTAGAAAAGGAAGAGAGCCAAAGGTAATTAAACATTCTATTTAAAATGTTGCAATCACAGGCATCTTACTGTAAGGCGTCCTGTTATCACATTCCCATCCCACAGGCTCAATTCTGCTGTCAATATGCTTATATCACTCACATGAAGTTACAGAAGACAGCTCCCTCTAATTTATTGTGTGGTTTAACACTGTCAAGGGATTCTTTAGCTGGTCCAAATCGCTTTGGTTAAACAGATACTCACACACACTCACAGATAGACGTGTACACACACACACACACACAGACACACACACACTTCTTAAAGTTTTCTGCATCAGTCCCAAAGCACTCATTTGTGAAAGTTCCCTTTGGTTTAATTAAGCTTTTCATTAGACCAGAGACTAAAAAGGCACATATATGTCATTGCCTGTCAAGAGTTTTGGTTGGTCAAATAATAGAATAATCAATCATCTCCACTCTTAGAGAATGGCATGATCAAAGGTATTATAGAGGCAGTTAGATTCATTCTCAGAAAGTCGCTGAACAATTACAGTGATTGTCAATTGTTAACTGCTTCTGATAAGTACATAATGACCCTAAACGTTTCCTTAACAACATGGAAATTAAAATCATCTCTCTTAGTTGAGTCTTCATCTCTAGACAGAATGGAGACTTGCAAAAACTAGCTTGGGGTCCCAATGGGTTTTTTTCTTTCTTTTTTAAAGATTTTATTTATTTATGAGAGAGAGACAGACAACACAAGGAGGGTAGAGGAGGGAGGAGGAGCAGAGGGAGAGAGAGAAGACTCCCCATTGAGCAGGGACCCTGATGTGGGCCTCAATCCCAGGACCCTGAGGTCATGACTTGAGCCAAAGGCAGAAGCTTAACTAACTGAGCCACCCAGGCACTCCCCAGGCACCCCGTCCCCACACTGGCTTTCTTTAGATCAAGATACACTTAAGTCCAAACTCGGAAAATGCTAATTTCTTAATTAAAGAAATCCACAGACTCATACATTATACAGAAATCACCCCACCACAGGTGAAATATTACAGTTGATTCCAACTGTAGGGCACTTTTGTTTAGCTTTAAAGACAAGGAAATGGGCAATTTACTATTCAAATTCCCATGTGGCCTCTATAGCTGGGATGACTTCTGCCTGACTTTATGGGAACTTGGTAATTCCCAGTGAACAAAAGAGATACCCTCAGGGATCCTCCTCTGGGGAGGAAAATCAGGCTCTGCTCAGAAGTCCTGAGACTGAAAAGCCAAGGTGTTAAGGCATCTCAATATTTTCTATCACTTTTTTTTTTCCCCCTCTTTCTTAAAAAAGAAATCAAGATGACTGCCTCTGCCTTAGCATACCCTAAAAATATCCCTTAGGGACAACTCCCAACATTCTTCCTTGCTTCTTACGACTTTAGAAAGGAGATTAGCCTTTATTCATCTCTGTCTCCCCTGAATTCATGTCTGAGAAGTAACAAGTACCCAGTTTATTCAGTGAATAAACAAATATACAAATGGAAGATATCTCCTTTCCTAAGCTCTTTATCTCAAATTAATTTCTTCTTTTATTCTTCCCCTCTTATACTTTCCCATATTTGCTTGAATCCCTAAAAAATTGTTGAAATTTGATCTTCACGTATAGGACACTTACCTGGATTGCTGCTTCATCCCTCCACTGTTCTCCAGATGGCCCATCTTTTGATGAAACACATCCATGCTCACTGTTGTTCTGGAATATTGATGAGGTTTTCCCTTCACAGACCCATTGAAAGACCCGCGGATCCCCTTACCCAAGAATCCAACACTGCCACTGGATGCAAACAGCAAGAGGTTTATTGGGTCGCAGGTACCGGCGGGTGGTCGGCAGCTCCAGCTAACCGAGCACCCCAACCGAGGGGAAAGCGGGGTTTTTATAGATTGGCACAAACAGGTTTTGGGTGGGGTAGAGCTGATTGGCTGACAATTTGAACTTTTGAAAGAGGCACCCTCGGTGTTAGTGGATTGGTTTCGGGGGTCCGCGCGCGCGGGGGTTGGGCCTCATTACTCAGCAGGAAAATATCTTGCCTACTTGACTATGTGGCCCCCTGCCTACGTGACTATGCCTCTTAGCAGAAGGTATCTTGTTTGAACAGGCGACAAGTGTCACACCCTAAAAGCCAAGCGGTTACAGAAAGGCAAAAGAGCAGTTAATTATATAATTCATCACACAATTTATAATCTAACCTTATACCTAAAAAGCCAGCGGTTCACAGAAAAGCAAACAAGCGGTTAGTTCTCCTATCTATCTCTTAAGGGAGGGGACTTTCCAGGGCAGGGGTCTTTCACCATCACGTTCACAGTTTGCAAAGAATTTTCAAGGACACTCATTCTCTCCTCCTTTCCTGTGAGGTAGCACAGGAAATGGCCCTTCTCATTTCATATACCAGAAAACAGGTTCAGAAGAGAGGCAGGCCTTCGGGCTGTGAACATAGGATTCTTTCCCCTCATCTCACCCTGCCCTATAGACTGTGTTTCTTGAGAAAGTTTTTCACTCAACAGCCAAAGAGGTTGAGGTTAGATAGAAATTAACAACAGATTGAAGTCCTGTGGGGCTTGAGGGATTTATGCGGAATGTGCAAAAATTTAGATCCCCTTTTGAAGACTGCTTGGGCCACAAGGGACGTCCCTACCTTCTTCTCTGGGGCGTGGCAGCACTGAAAAGCTCTCCTCCCAGCTGACCTGGTCTGGAGGATACGTGCCCAATGGCACCAGAGAATCTTGGAACAAAAGCTATTTGCTGTCCCTTCGGCTGGCACCCTTGCCTTCTCTGACCAGCCCTTTCACTGACTCTCTGCTAAGAATACTTAGATTTCTTGTGGGGACAACTCCACTGTGCACTGGGCCTGGGAACCCATTGGGTCAGTCTATCTCCAGGGAACTTGGATCATGAGTGGCGTGACGCGGATATGCCCCAGTGGCTGCCCTTCTGCTAACTCAATCTCTTGCCTGCTCCAGTCTGTCCTTTCTGAGGTCTGCCCGTCTTTTTTCTCAATTCTAAGAGCCTCCCTTCTCTTCTGCCAGTCAATGTTAGTCTTTTGCATAGTTCAGCCAGACTCGGGTTCTGTTGCTTATAACCCAATTCAAACACTTAATACAGAAGAGATACAAAGAAAGAGATTTCCTAGAAAGTTGATGGGCCGGATGGATACCTGTCACCTGGAAGATGGACCTGTCTGGGTTCTGTATGCATTCCATGGCAGGTCCTGCTTCTGCTACGACCTGGACTGCCAGGAAAAAGTCCTTGTCACTTCCCATTAAGGTAGCCCGGGAACAAGTTACTGCTGTCAGAGACTGAACCAGCAAGTAGACAAGGGCAAAGCCTTTCATACTGTCAGTTCAGTCCGTGGACAGAGCACATCCTGATAGGCTAGCAAGAAACGCATGGGCCTTGGGTCGGGTTTGTGTTTGTGTTTCAGCAGAACAAAAGATAATGGCAGGAGGTAACACCATTTCATGTCAAGCATGCAAGCACTGAACTATGAAAGGAAGTCCTGAAGTCACAGGTTGAGGGGAAAGACTTCTTCATTTCTGAAAAACAGGTGACAAGTGATGGAACACATAGGGCAGAGTCAGTCCTGGAATGAAAGGGGTGTTTGCCATTTGAGATTCGTGGGGGCCACTCTGCTCAAATCTCTCCCAAACTCTGCTAAACATCTTTCAAGGTTGAGAGAGGCCACAACTTAGGGAGAGAAAGGGGGTCTGGAGCTTGAGCCTTATTCTAGACAGACACTAGAGTGTTGGCTTTCCTGGCCCTCAGGGATTTAGGAAATGAGAGGGGAAGCAGATCCTTAACTGTGTTGCTTTATCTTCTTTCAACTCACTCTCCTCTCCCAGCAAATTCCACTGGACGACCAACAATAGCAACAACTCCCCTTAATTAGACACTTAATGTAATCCAGCGACCATGCTCAAGGCTTTACGTTTATGGTTTCATTTAATTTTCATAGCAACCCATGGAGTCAGTCTAGGGTTTCTGTTGGAGCTCAGATGGCACAAAGAGATGCCCTACCTGGACACATACATATGCACACACACACACAGTCAGGCCACGGCCCTTTTACATCTGGTGCTTATGTCACCACCACCTCAAGGACTATGTAACAACCTCTGTGCTTCTGTTTGCAGGAATGTATATAAACACTGGACTCCTCTGGTTCTTCTGTGAGACTGTTTCATAGAACCCAGTCTCATAGAAGCCTCCCCCTCATCCTGAGTGATAGGTCTGCCTCAAGCTCTGTTCAAAATGCTGAGAAGCTCATTTTCCCAGCACAGTTACATGATGTTATACACATCTCCACATGACAGAGCTAGGAAGTAGCATATAGGATTTGAACATATACCAGAAGACTTACTATGACACTGCCTAGAGTTCTCTGGAGATTGACCCCAGCAAAGGGGTGTCCAAGTATCCAGATCCTGGCTACATGTGCTGCTGTGACAGGGACTGGCCTCAATGGCCTTCTAAGGTGCTGTTACCTATGGGGCTGAGGTCCCCTCTTAGCACATGCCCACACCTATGACTGAATAGGGTTCTCCTTGGCAAGAGAAAAGGACAGTTATGGGGACACATGTCCATTAGATGCCTGGGAGACACACACCCAGGTTTTAGGATGGATTCCTGAAGACTCTCCCATACTCCCGCCCCCCTGAATTCCTATCCCTCTGGGGCTAGGGAAAAAGTAATAGAACAATTCTTTGACTGCCCAGCCCTATAGGTTCCTGCCGGCACTGTTCACACCCCACCTTCCTTTCCCGGTTTTGTTCTTCAGGCCAGTGGCCCCACCTCCTGTGGCTGTGCCTCCTCCATCAGCATTTTCAAAGCCGGCCCTATCCAGGTCACTCTCCCATCCTAGCTGCAGATCTGGGGTGCAGCTCAGATGCTTCAAAAATATCTGTGTTACAACCTGCCCCCAGGCAGTTCCAGCAACTAACGCTCCTATGAAGCAGCTTGCCAGGTGGTTTTACGGATGTGACCTAATTTGATTTTCAGTATCTTCCTCTAAAATAGCCCCTATACCATCACCTTTATTTTCAGGCAGGAAAGAAACAATAGAAACAATCTGGTGCAGTGTTTTCTTTTCCTTGTGGGGCTCTACACTACTGGGAGGTTATGTTCTAAAGTCAGACAAAAAATGTGTATTGGGCAAAATACTATTAAAAATCCCTTAAGTACCTAGGAAGTAGAAAATGTTGACTTTATATCACTAAAGGTCTATAGCAAATCTTCTACAAACTATAGCTTGAGGACCACCAAACTAGAATAAATACAGGAACAAAATGAGAATCTATATGCAAATGCGGGCTTTTTCAAACAACCTACCTTTCAGATAACTCAATTCTTCAGAGCGGGGGAGAGAAATGAACAAAAATGCTGATGTTCCTGCTTGTTGCCATGTGCTGCCTCCTATTTTAATATTAATCCTCAATTATTAGAATGCATGCTATAGATCTGTTTGTTACAAGGAGCAATGTAGATATTGGGTCTGTTTCTAATAATGGGCATCTAGGGTACCTGCTATTCTAAGACTGTTTAAAAGTGAAATGTCTAGATGGTACGTCTGTAATGTACAGCTGAGAAACCAGGCTCAGAGGAGAAGGGGGCTCCCAAGGCTATCTAGTGGTCATGCAGAGCCCTTATGCCCCAGTCTCCAGGCTGGCTGTCTTGTCAGAGCATGTGCATCCCATAACTGTGAATCACTAAGCTGACATGGTTCAAACTTTAATCGACTTGGTTGGCACAGAACTGACTGGAAGCATCACTGAGTCATATTTATTTCACAGGGATTCTTTGCTCCCTGAATGCATTCCTGAAGACTACTTTAATTACGCTGTTTTCTGGTGTTAGGAAGTCAGTGAAACATTCCCACATCTGTCTTGCACCATATCATGATCGTCTTATGTGACATACAAGCAAACATCCATTTAGGACATGGGACGAGATTCTTTTTTTTTTAAAGATTTTATTTATTTATTTGACAGACAGAGTTCACATGTAGGCAGAGAGGCAGGCAGAGAGAGAGGGGGAAGCAGGCTTCTCGCTGAGCAGAGAGCCTGATGTGGGGCTCGATCCCAGGACCCCCGGATCATGACCTGAGCCGAAGGCAGAGGCTTTAACCCACTGAGCCACCCAGGTGCCCCATTTTAGGACATGGGAGGAGATTCTTAAATCATGTGAACAACCACAATTGTGATAACTGGGCCCTTGCAAGGTGCCAGGCACCATGCCGAATGCTTTATGTGCATTATCATGTTTATTCCTTAATAATGAAATCAGAATACTTTTTATCCCCTTTTAGAGTTGTAGAAGCAGAGGCTTAGAAAGGTCAACTAACTTGTTCAAGGTCACACAGCTGGAAGACAGTAGAGTATGGAATCAAATCCAGGTCTGTTTTGCTCTAACTCTGAAATGCTGAAAATGCTGCCTACATGAAACCTTCGCTGTCGAATCAGCAGTCTTGTTGTAAAGACACGGCCACAGGTAGCAGCAAAAGAGACTGGAGAGACACTTTCCAGTCCTTGGGGACAGTCACTGTGAGTACCTTTGTCATCAAAGCATCCTCAGTGCACCCCGAGGGGGACAAAACAGGGGTCAAGAGTTGTTGCCTTCACAAATGCACTTACAATGAATGTAGCCTGTGAGCCTGGCCATGGCCACATCCCCACACCCCCCGTTTTTTGGGTCCCATCTCCTTTGTCTCAGGCCTGTGTTGCTAGGCCACAGTCCACTCAGGATTGCTTATTTAATCTATAATAATCCAACATGTCAGATGGAATCCAGAGAAGTGACAGAATACCGCCTCCCACTGAAGTGAGAATATTTCTCGCCAACTCAAATTATTTATGGTCTAACAGTTAACCAGTCACTCAACTTGAGGATTTTGGCATCGTAGGGCTGTTTTATTACCCTCAGCATAAAGATGCCTTGTACATAAACAACATTTACTATGACAGTCTGCTAGCCGGCTTGTTAAAACCATGTTGTGTCAGGATAGGATTGTTCTAACTGAAGCAGAAAGCACCTTGCTGTTCTCCTCTGCATGAGTGCACCTGGCTCACAGCAAGTATTCCCATATTTGGGTTAACACATTCACCAAACCATTATTTATAGCATGCCTACTATGTACCAGGTTCTTCTCTAAGTACCGGAAACAACAAAGGAGAAAAAAGAGTCCCTATCATTATGAAGCTTACATTCTAACTAAGGGAGACAGACAATAGACAAATAGATAAATAGATAAATAGAAAAATAAGGCAGAACAAAGGAGGAGGGCTGAGAACAAAGCGTAGCAGCACTATGGTCTAGGACAGCTTCTCTTGTTGGCTGACATGTGAAGGTGTGAGTGACTGGTGAGAAGATATTTCAGAAGAGCAAAGGTCCTGAGGCAGAAGCATGCAGAATACGTTGAGGGAAAAGCAACGAGGCCAGTGTGGCTAAAGTGGACAAGTCAGAAGAGAGAGAGGGTGAATGGTAAAGTAAGAGAGTTAGCAGCAGGAAGATTGGGTGGTGTGAGGCCTGATTGTACATAGGACCTTGTAGCCACAGTAAGGTCTTCAGATGAGGAAGGCAGGAAGACAGGAAGAAAGGAAAGAGTAAATGAGTGAATGAAAACTGCCATGTGTTAGGACAGAAACCATTTTCCGTTTGTGTCTCTGGAATTAATCAAAGCAGCCACAGCTTACTGAAAGCCTACAATGTACCAAGATCTCTGCTAGGCCTTTGGCAGACGTTATCTAACTTAATTCTGACTACCCCAGTGAGGGACACATGACCCTCTTTTCCAGATGAGGGAAGGTAGAGGTATAGAATGGTTAAGCAACTTGCACAAGATTGCAGAGTGGTAAATAAACAAACCTGAATTTCTCTGAATGTAAGGTCTGTGCTCTAAAAACCACTCCAACTACTGGGATCCTTACGTAGGACAATTTGACTCAATGTAAGAAAACATTTTGAAGACGATGGAGTTACTTGAATATGGACTAGGCCATGTGCAGAAGAGAAGAGCTCCCCAGGATGGAATGCATCCTGGTAGATACTAGATATGGAAGGAGGCATTTAAGCATCAGATCAGGTATCAGGTAGGGTGATGTCCAAGCCCTCAGTGATAACTGAAAGTCTCTCAGGGCCTTGAATGTCACCTGGCACTTTCTTCTGGAAAGCTGTTTGTTTATACTTGTTTTTACATTGGTTATGTTATCTTTGGCAATACAGATGATTTAATTCTTATGTACAGATTGGTTCTTTTTTTGATCGATGGCTTTGAGGTCTCTGCCTTACTTAAAAAATACTCTTCCTTACTTAAAAAATACTACCCTGCATTTTTTCTAATAACCTTAAACATTTTAAAATTGAGATGGAATTCTTATAAAATTAACCATTGTGCATTTTGGGAGGCATTTAAAAGATTTACAACATTGCACAATCAGTGCTTCTATCTAGCTCCAAAATACTTTCATCACCCCAAAGGAAACCCCATACCCATTAGCCATTATTTTCTATTCCCTTCTCATTCCAGCCCCTGGTGATGAGTAATTTGCTTTCTGTCTCAAAGGATTTGTCTGTCCTAGACATTTTATGTAAATGGAATCATATAATATGTGCAAACTTTGGGCTCTGGCTTCTCCTACTTAGTATAACATTTTCAGAGTTCATCTAAGCTGTAGCAGGTATCAGTAGTGCATTCCTTCTTATGGCTGAATATTTTATTGTATCAATATTCTTAAACTTTTATTTGACTTGTCTTACAGTTGTAATCTATTTTGTAGAATGGTGTGAGGTAGGGGTCTAACTCCGTAAAATCACAGGCATTGAAGTGTTATTTTTATTGTAATACCAATACCCAGGAGGAAATGAAAATATATTAGAATCATTCAAATACATTAATGTTTCATTACTTACATTAACCTGAGACCCAAGTACTTTCAACACATCCTGTAGTGACACCTGCCAGAGATGACTCATGACAACAAATCAGCAGTATTTATTTTCGCAGTCTAGGCAATTACACTAATTCGTGGGCCTCCTAATGCCCCCCCCCACCACGTTGGGCATTAGGTTTGTGGAGTGGCATTTCTCTAATCAATGTATCAGCATTACATGGATCCTCTTCAAAGACACTTAAAAGATATAGCATTCTATCTCAAACCCACGTGAGCTGGGAGTTCAGAAATAGCATTGGTATTCTGGTTAATTTATTTTCTAAATGTTCATTCCGGAGTAGTGGAAACTTTTGACCTTGATGCTGATTATGATTAGCATAGCAATCACTCTTCTATAATTAAAAGGCAGATGAGAATTTTCTTTGGCTTGTTTATTAATTCCCTTATGAAACTTATTTTTTTTCAGCAATGAGGGCAAAGTGTTTTGTGTTAGTCGTGAGGGATGTGGGTGTAGTTACCCCAACGATAGAGGCCATGACCTCACCTTAGAGAATAACCACTGCCTCTTGGGTGACCCTGAAGCAATCTGTACCCCCGCCCATTCCTCTACCCCCCCTCCCTTGGCCTAGCAATAATATGCAGCCACATAGCCCTCATGATTGGTTATAGGAGTTACATTTATTTTAGTTACTGATCTTTTGACAGCCCAAAGTAGAAGGCCAAGACACTTCTGCAAAAACCACTGCAGCATGGGACAGCCTTTTCCAAATCTCATCTTATGTGAGTCTGACTCTGGAGGCCCAGGACTCCTGTTTAGTTCTATGCCTCTGCTTCTCCACCGGACACTCAAGTTACAGCTGGGAATGATGTTTGCGGTCTCAGTTTTAATAATGACTATGATTTATGGATCACCTGATATATGTAGACACAGTTCAAAGTGTTCTTCAGGCTTACTGTCATGTAATCCTCTCCATAATGCGAGGTAGGTATGGTCATCATTTCCATTTTTTCAAATAAAGTAACTGGCTTCAAGTGATGAATAATTTCTCCCAGGTCATTCGGCTAGTAAGTGTGAGAAGTGGGATCTCTGCTTGACTACAAGGCCCCTACTCTAAACCAATACACTTTTGCTTCGCCAGGGCTTCACCTTGACACTTGACTCTGAGAACTCAAGCTTCCTCTGCAGACTTGCCCCTTGTAATAACGATGCAATGGCAACAGTGACGGTGATAACAAACTCGTGTGCCAGGCTCTCTTCTCACTCTTCCTATATGTAGAACACCAGTAGTCCTGACGAGGTGAATCCTATCACGATTCCCATGTTACACATGAGAAACTGAGGTGCAGAGGAGTCTAACGGCAGCAGAGACAAGACTGGAGCTGGGGCTGTCTGTGAGCTTTGCTCTTGCAGTGGAAACACAGAAAGGAATCTTGGAACCTTTGATGCTACTGTGCAGCTCAGCAGGGATTCAATTACTGAACTGGGTTTGTAGTTCAATCCCAGGCAGGACGTGGGAATTCCTCTTTCCTGACATCCTTCCAAAGCTACTTCTCTGTCTGTAATACCTCATCTACCACTACTGTTCTGTAAAGCTCCATCCCCACAGAATAATTTTCTCTGATATTCTTAATGCTGGGATCTCATTCCTGTGGTCCCCTCATTTTTGTGTTCTAACTGGGACTCTAAGTCCCACCTTGCTCCTGACATATCCTGCCAGTTGTAACCCAAACAAACTCCCTGTGGGGTATTGTCCAAATCTCTCCACAGAGTACAGTCAGCTCTCTCTCCCACTAGGGGGCAGAGAGGAGACAAAGAGACTGAGAGGAGGTCTCAGCTGGAGACGGAACAACAGACACAGACTGGGGACTTCCTTGGAGCTGCAAGTGGTCTTCTATAATTTCCTATTAATCTGGCTACCTCGTTTGGGACAAATTTGTGGACTTCGTTGTCAGCAACAATTTTAGGATACTCCTTCTGGTATAGTTCCAGGACGATCTCTAATCGGAACTAAATAGGACTAAATAAAACTTGCATTGTGTCTTGCTTTAGAATGGCCACATAGCTATAATGATAACGATAAAACTGCAAAAATATTTATAGATATTTTTATGTGGGAGACTATTTTACTAGCCTTAAATGTACTTTTAAAAATTTTTAATTAACATATAATGCATTATTGGTTTCAGAGGTACAGGTCTATGAGTCATCAGTCTTATATAATACCCGTTGCTCATTATATCACATACTCTCCTTGATGTCCATCACCCAGCCTTAAATGTATCGTTAATTCTTGGGAAGGAAGTGCTCTTAGTTTCTCCATTTACAGACAGAGAAATTGAGAGATTAGGGTAAGTGCCTGGGTTACCCAGCTGTAAGATGCAGAACCAGGATTCAATCCCTCCAAGCTAGGTGCCTAAACCATATCTTTACATTGTATGTTCTATTTTAATCAAGGGCTTCCAGGGACAGAGGACATTGCCATGATAAGAAGACATGTTTCAAGGGGTGCCTGGGTGACGCAGTGGGTTAAAGCCTCTGCCTTCGGCTCAGGTCATGATTCTAGGGTCCTGGGATTGAGCCCTGCATCGGGCTCTCTTCTCAGCAGGGAGCCTGCTTCCTCCCCTCTCTCTCTCTGCCTGCCTCTCTGACTACTTGTGATCTCTGTCTGTCAAATAAATAATAAATAAAATCTTAAAAAAATATATGTTTCAAGTCATAACTGCTAACACCCATTTCTTTGTGTCCTGCTGGTGCCAGTGGCTTTTATACACATCATCCCATTCAGTCCTTATAACCATGCTTTGAGGAAAGTGCTGTTACCCACCCTACTTTAAAGATGTATAAACTGAAGTTTAGAACAGTTAATATAGATTTCAAGGTCAAATAGCTAATGAGGAGCAGGGTTAGCACTTGAATCCAAGCCCTGCTTGACTTCAAATCTAGTTTTTTAAGGATACATTTTTCTGTGTTCTTTTACGATATAAAGTAGAAAGAAGAGGAGATGGTTTCTTTTTTTAATTAAGAAATGAGTATCTTGTTAAGAATCTACATTAATGACTTCCCCCACTATTTTGTGAATTTTGATGTAACTTCATACCAATGTCAATGAATAATTATAGCATTGACCTTGAGGGCCTATATAGCTTTTCACTCCTTCTGAATGGCTTTATTACTTGAAAATCTAGAAATCCTACAGTTATTCAGTTTTTTTCATTCATGGGAAATTTTCCTATCTTTCTCATCCTTACCTTTCAACCTACTTTTTCTGTCCTTGAACCACTTTTCCTTCTGTCTCCTAGTATTTAAACTATTTTAGTTTCAGTTATTTTATCCAGCCCAATCTCTCTCCCAAGCCTCAGAAGTCATTTCTACCTGTCCCCTGCACACCACTGATGTCTCACACCAGAGATCCACCATGTCTGAAATCTGACAAAAAAAGTCTTCTCCTGACTTCCTAATTTCTGATTAGGCCACACCCATCCCTTGTCACTTATGCCTAAAATTCCAGGATCATCTTTGGATTTTTTTCTCCTGAAAAACTCAAGCTATTCATTCTTTTATTAGACTGTTTATTCACTAAGTGTTAGAGGGTTACAACACCATTATACCCATCCATTTGTTCGCGTAACACGTATCTGCTCCTGAAACTGAATACAAAACCCAAGCAATTAGAGGGTTTCTCCTATACTGTGTAATAGAAGGGAGAAAGTGAGAAGTACACAAAGTCAGGTATGTGTGGATTTTCAGACGGAAGAGATTTCTCTAAGCTGAAGAGCAGGTGGAGACCATACATTCTATCATGCCCCTTTTTTTCCATGCCCACAGTTATCACTAAACCCCATGCACATAGATATAAAGTAAATTTCAGCACTGCATTCTAAAATCAAAGCTACAAATCAGTGGCTTACGAATCCCTGCACCATGTAGCCCAAGCCTATCCCAGTTTTATATTCTACTCTACGTTTAATAAGAAGCTTCCAAAAATTTAACCAGAGATGTTTAATTGGAATCTAATTTAGGACTCTGAAATATTTGCTGTGGATATTGTGTAGGGAATGGTTTGTAGGTAAGACTAGAAGCTGGAAGTCTAGTTAGGGGTCCACCAAGGTATTCCAGGTAAAAGACTGACATTTTTCTCCGTGATCTAGACTAGGGGCTGGCAAAACATGGCCATGGATCAAATTTGGCCCATTGCCTATTCTTGTAAATAAAGTTTTATTGAAATAACAACCATGTGCATTTGTTTACATTTAGTCTATGGCTGCCTTCAGGCTACAACAACAGTGTTGAGTAGTTGCGACAGAGACCATCTGGTCTGCAAAGCCTAAGATATTTCCTATGTTACCTTTAACAATTTGCTGACCCATGCTCTAGACAAACCACCTCCTTCCAAGTCTTAGAACATCCAAAGTGTTTTCCCACCTCAGAGAATAGCACATGCTGTTGTGTCTGCCTAGAATATTCTTCCCTCATTTTTGGCACTGCATTTATTAGCCTTTAGGTCTCAGATTAAATGACAGAGAAGTGTGTGGAGCTAAAAGAAGTCCTTTTATTCTATCCCTTTCCTCTATTTGAATGCTTCCTGTTATTTTTATAATTGGCTTCATCTTTAAGTTATATATGTATTTGCGTATTGTTTGTCTCTCTCATTCTTAGGTGGTAAGTACCATATGGGTGGAGACCGCATGTTTTATTTACTATTGCATGTCTAACAGCTAGCATTGTTTTTGTAAAGATAGGGTCCAAATCAATGTTCTGTTCTGAGAATGGATCATTAATGAGATGGCATGATTAGAAATGTTAGTAGATTTTATATTTAAAAATAAATATCAAAACTTGAAAAATATTCCCGCCAATAAGATGGCAAAAGTGAGGGATTCCCTACAAACCAACAGGAAACTGATCGCGACCCAAAGAAAAATAAGCGTAATATGTGGATAAGTGCCACCAAAAGAGGATGTCCAAATGGCCAATAAACATATGAAAAATTATTTCAACTTCATTACTCATTATGAAAATGCAAATGAGAACCATAATGTAAACTGCAAATTAAAAGTAATACACATTCACCAGAATGGTTAGAATTACAGAAGCAGAAAACACCAAGTATCAGCAAGCACATGGAGAAAACAAAACTGTCTTACACTGCTTATGGGAATGTTGGTTGGTGTACCTGCTTTGGGAAACTGCTCGGTAGTGTCTAGTAAAGCTAAACGTACACATTCCCTAATACAATAAAAAAAAAACATACATGTATGGGCTCGCCTACAGACCTATATGGAATTTTAATAGTAGCACTTTTTGGAATAACTCCAAACTGGAAACTGCTCAAATCCCTATGAATAGCACAAATATGTTGTGAAAGATAAATATACACACACATGCAAACACACACATGATGGAATACTGTGCAGCAATAAAAAATGTACCATCTGTCACTCTATACAACAAAATGGATAAATCTTGTAAATGCAATGTTCAAAGAACTAAGAATAAAATGAGTTCATTTAGATGGACTAAAGAAACAAATGAAGCATATTTGTGCTGTGAGAAGTCGGGTTTAGGTTATCTTTGGCAGGGGTCTGTAACTGAGAAGGAGCCACAAGGTGTGTTTCTAGAGAACTACTGATGTTCTCTCTTGACCTGGATGTTAGTTATACAAATGTCTTCTGTTGTGAATATTAATCAAAAGTATACTTAGGATATATGCATTTTTCTGTATATTATACAATAGAAAATTAAACAGAAAATTCAAATCGTTGATCACTTTTTACAGTCATGAGTATGTTTTGGGCATAAGAAAGATAAAATGTGCTTCCCGGAATATATATCATTGAAAAAAGGTATCTTTAAAAAAATCTGTAAGCCTGTGGTGTATCATAGAGGAAGACAGACCTTCATTGATCTGCACAATCATATTAGAAATGGACAAGAACATTTTGCCTCAGGGGCCATTAGTGGTTTACAGAACACATTAAGAGCAATATCCTTGAGCACAGAGTCAAATAAAAATAAAATATCAATGATGCCATATTATAAGTTTTTAAAAATACTTGCTAGAAGTTCCACTTCCACGTAAAAGCCTTGCAACAAGTTATGTGGACAGGAAGGTTATACCCATAGTACAGGTCAGGAAACTGATACCCAAGGAATAGCACGTCATTAGAAATGATAGCAGAAAAGGGTTCCTAACCCTCGTTCAGATGGAGTTTTAATATCTTAATATGCTAGGACTTCCTAAGTAATTTCAACCTGGAGACCCCCCACCTTTTAGAGATGAAAATGTTCTGAAAACTCTGAACAGGATAACACATGTATTTTTTATATAAATTAAAATAAACATTATGACCAAAACCCTCTGTGAATTCCATGGATTTATATTAATCATAGCTATACCTGTATGTTTAAAAAGTGGCCATGCAAACAAGTCATGATATATTTTAACTTTTTTAAGCTTTTATTTATTTGAGAGAGAGAGTGAGAGAGAGAGAGAGCATAAGTGGTGGGATAGGTGGAGGGGAGAAGCAGACTCCACTCTGAGCAGGGAGCCTGACATGGGGCTTAGTCCCAGGACCGGAGATCATGACCTGAAGGCAACCACTTAATTGACTGAGCCACCCAGGAGCCTCATGGTATATTTTTAATTCAAAAGATAATGTTGAGTGCATATATGGATTCAAGAAGATTCACATAATCTAATGGTCAAATAGTCTAAAGTTTGGGAATCAGCATGGTTTGAGAACTATGACAGAGTCTGTGGTTTCTAGTCTTCAGACTTCCTGCAAAACCTCTCAGAGGTGAGATGTCCTATTCCAGCCTTCCCTAAGGAGTACAAACTCACTACTTACTAGCTACCAGCTTGCTACGTTCACATTACAGTGTGGGGTTGACTTCACCCCATCTAAGACCTGCCATTGGAATGTTTCATTCCCTGGGAACAGTGACAGGTGCATGGCTGGACAAAAGAACCAGACTAGACCAAATAATAGTCAGTCTTAGGAATTTGGCTAAATACTTGGGAAATAGATGTCTTTCCGCTGAAGTTGCTAAGTCAGTAAGATATCAAACTGTGGGGCTGTTCCACATTGTATGGAAAAAATCTGCTGAGAAAAAAGCTAACAGAGGAAACAGAGTCTAGACATGGAGGATGAATCTGACAATAACACTCAAGCACCTGGATTCACCTGTGCCTGAAGCAGAGATCTATTTTTAGACTTAACAAATTGCTTTCTTTTTCTTTAGCGAGATATATTTGTGCTTCAGGGTTTGCAACCAAAGGAGTCCTAACTAATACACGTGGGCCAATAACAGCCTCTATATGCTTCAGTTGCCTCACCTTGAAAATGGCAGTGATTATACCATACTCAGAGAGTGCTTAATAAGAATCAGATGAAGTGATGAGTGCAGAAGTACATGGTAAATTACAAATTGGTAGAAAATGCTTATTAATGTTTGTCGTTGCCCTTAATTGTGAGGATATTACAGAAAAGAGGACATTATAGAAGAACAGTAACTACAAACAAATAAACAAACAAAACCCCTTGCTTTTTCTTTCCTCCTGCATAAAAAGATCAGCAAAATGTAATGAGGGCTGGACATACAACAATTCATATAACTCTTTTTCAAATTCAGATCTGAAATCATACAAGTTCAATGGATCATGTGGAGGGAAGATCATATTAAGCTCCCGGCTACAAAATGAATTGCTGATATAAGAAGCAGTGGACAGGTCTCTGAAAAGCTTCCCTTATCCCACCTGCATGTTGAACACAGTGAAATCTGTATTTAGGCAACTATGAAGAAAATATCACAGAACAAGGGCTGATTCGGACTATTAGAACAGCATAGCACTATCAGACAACGCATGCCTGTGCTGCAAGTTCTTATTAAGTGACCATAACGTATAAGCACTTCTTTTGAACTTGGATGACAAGCCTCACACAACTTGGGGAATAAAAACTATTGTGCCCAGCTCCTAGATTTAGTTTCTCATGCATCTGCTGAGAGTAACTCCTTCCCCAGAGCAGAGAGAGGGGATTTTATTTCCACATTTCCTGGAGAGAAACCTGGTCATTCCCTCAAGGTGGCCATTACTTAGGAAATTCTAAGACAAGCATGGACACTGGACTCTCTGCTGACAAGAACTTATGATAAAGGTGGTTTCTTCAGTACCTGCTCAGGAAGACTTAGTGACAAATGTGGCTAAGGTGAGCATACACCTTTTTTTTTTTTTTTTTAAGTGAAAACAGTATTTTTTTCTTTGTATCTTAAAAGTAATAAGTATTTAAAAGAAAGACACTTAAAAAGTATAGAGAAGAAAAGAAAGGTACTCGTATTTCTCTATTTCTAAATCTATAGCTAAAGGATAGTAGGAGTGAGTTCTATTTTTTAATTGGAATAGTTTCACATTCAGCATAGTGTTTTGTAATCTGCCTTTGTCACCTAACATTATAGTATGGGCTTTTTTCAATGGTAGTAAATATAAGCCAACATTTTCCTTTCTGATAAGACATAATTTATGATTACATCCATATGAATAGATACTTAAAACTTCCCCTTCATTTTTGTACTTTTTAAATAATGGAGCCAAGTTTGTATCTATGGTTAAAACTTTAGGGTAAAAATTTATTTGAGGGGTGCCTGGGTGGCTCAGTGGATTAAGCCTCTGCTTCGGCTCAGGTCATGATCTCAGGATCCTGGGATTGAGCCCCGCATCGGGCTCTCTGTTCAGCAGGGAGCCTGCTTCCCCCTCTCTCTCTCTGCCTGCCTCTCTGTCTACTTGTGATCTCTGTCTCAAATAAATAAATAAAATCTTTAAAAAAATTTATTTGAGACATTCTTAGAAGTGGCATCACCTCATCAAATGGTATTCAAAATCAAGGCATTTGAATATGACTAAATTATTCCCACTAGACATGTACCAATTTCACTCCCATTGGCATTACCTAGGAGCATGTTCATCTAGATCCTTAGCAGTACTTGATGCTATCATCCTTTTGAATCTTTTCTGAACCCTCTTGATCTTGAGCATTATCAGGGGGCAACCACACAGATTGGGAAAAATATCATGGAGAGTAGAAAAGTTGAGTTGGGAAGGACGCTAAGAAGGAAAGAAGAATGATGCACATAGAAGAAAATGGAGGAGCCCACTTGGACTTTCCTGTGTCACTAGTCAGAGCTGGAATTCTATAATGTGATGGAAATTTCTTTTTTTTTTTTTTTTTTTTTTTAAAGATTTTATTTATTTATTTGTCAGAGAGAGAGAGAGAGCAAGAGCGAGCACAGGCAGAGTGGAAGGCAGAGTCAGAGGGAGAAGCAGGCTCCCTGAGGAGCAAGGAGCCCGATGTGGGACTCGATCCCAGGACGCTGGGATCATGACCTGAGCCAAAGGCAGCTGCTTAACCAACTGAGCCACCCAGGCGTCCCTGTGATGGAAATTTCTAATCAATATATGCATATTACCAAATAAAATAGTTAAAACACTTAAAAGGATCAAGAGGTTTTGATTTATCTAATACAAAATGCTCAAATTCTAATACTTAAGCCCTTGCAGACCAATCCAAGATGTCTCAAAGAAATGGTCTCTTGTGCATGAACAGACAAGAAACAGTTTGGAAATGGTCCAGTTCCTGTGCAAAACTTCCCCAGGCTATCATTGTTGGTCACTGTAAACCTTTATGAGTATACTTGCCTTCTGGAAGGATGGGAAATCAATATGGACAAGGATTTAAGAAATTAAGTGTGACATATGTTGTCATGGGGGACCTTGAACCAACTCTCTCAATCAACAACCAGTGTGTCCAATAGCCTGATTTGGTACAGTCTGCCCCTGGCAGTTGCCCCTTGGTAAGCCCAGTGTTCTCAAAACTTGCCTTTGGAGGTTCACACTAGTGCTGGGCTGGCTTCTGCACTTGTTTTCTCCTCAGCGTGAAATGTCTTTGCAACTTCCTCTCCCTCTTGCACCAATTCCTATAGTCCTTCATATATGTCAGGCCCTTCTGTGAAGCCTTCCTAAAGGCTCTACCTTACAATGCCATAGTTTCTTTAGCTCCTTTAGGACAGAGTACCTACACCTTGAACTCAATTACTGTGCTCAGCTCACTGTGTTGCCTCCATAAGAGTGCATATTGGACCTCCCACTGGACTGAAGATGAGGGCAATATGTGTGCCCTGCTTATTTCTAGTATCCCTTGCACCTGGCTTCATGCCTGCCACAGATATGGCAGGTAAGGGTATGTGAAATTGAACAGAGAAATGGTAGCTATTAATGAACATTGAGGGAATGTTGACCAAATATTTACCTCTATTTCATTTATTTCCACAGAGCATTCAGAATACAACAAACAGATAATTAAATGTCAAATCCGTAGGTCTCATTATTGTCTCTATAACACGTTGGAGAATACAACAGATGAAAGAATAGGTGCTCACAGAGATTATGCAACCTGCCCAAGGCACACTAGTAAGGAACAAATATTTGAATTTGGGTCTGCCTGACCCCAAAAACTGTAGTCTCAATTATGACATTATTCTCTCTAGATCTCTTGACCACATTAGGAAACTAAAGCCTTATGATCTGGAATCCATTCTGAAATGCCCCCCAAATTGAGTGGGGTAGAAAAACACATAGCATTTTTTACTAGTGGTCCATTAAAGCGGAATGGATTTTCTTGGATTGCTCATAGAAAGGAAGGGGAAACAAAGGAAAAAAGAAATCTATCAGAGAAATTCTAAATGAGATGAACCATCCCAATCTGCCCTGTCGCTTTATGCCCCAAAGAGGTCTTGTGGGGGAGGGGTGGGAATAATAGTCTTAAGTGAATGATAAATATGCTGTACTTTGAATGGAAACAAAGCTTCAAAAAAACCCTTTGATCATCAAATCACACACATAAAATTAAAATAAATTAGACTTGGAAATGATAACATTGTGATTATGCAAATACTAATTAAATTAGTATTGACAGTATTCTAGGCTAAGGTCAAAGGGAATATGATCCCTGTTCTCTGGTGTAAAGTAAGGCCACCTCATGCACAGTGACAGGTAGGATGGCAACAAAGCCAAGAGGTCACAAGTGCCAAGAATGCCAAGTAGGCACAGGCTACCCTGTACCCTTGCCATGGATAAAGGGCAATCACATCCTCCCTCAACCAGAAGCTCAGGATTCCCACAGCCCCTGAAGCTTCCAGAGACTTTCTAACCCATCACCTCATTTTGCCTCCCAGTGACACATGTGAACTCATGTCTCCTTTCTTCTTATACTTCCTGTCTTTCCTGTATGACATCTCAGGTCTTCATTAGTTTCAGTGTACAGAAATTTGATCCTTCATTCATTTATTAAATAATTTATGGAGATCCACGATGAGGCAGTCTTTCTTCTAGGTACTGGGGATGTATCTGTTTTGTTAATGATCTTGGTCCTCATGTAGCATACATTGTAGTGAAAGAGAAGGAGAAGGCATAAAAAATAGATATAGAACAAAATGTCAGGTGAAACTGGATGATCTGAAAACAAACAAAAAGATAAAGCAGAACTAGGGGACAAAAAAGGATGAGATCTACTAGTTCATATAGAGAAGTGTCAGGAAAAAATTTTCTGTGATAAAATGACATGTGAGCAAAACCCACAATGAAGTGAAGAAATGAGCCATGAGAATTTCTGGGGAAAGTGTGTACCAGGTAGAGGTCAGAGCACATGAAAAGGCCCTGTGACAGGAATAGAGCTCTGTATGTCTGAAAAGCAGAAAGGAGGCTAGTGGCCTGGAACAGTCATCAGGGCTGAGGCTATAAAATGGGTTCTGAGAGTTAGCTGTTGGGCAGATTAAGTAAACACAGAGAAAGAAGCAAGAGAAGGAACAGGAAATCCAAGTGAGAACTGATATTGGCTCTGACAAGGTAATGGGGTGGAGGGAGTAGAGATACTGAGTGATAAATTTGAGATATATTTTTAAATAGAAGCCATAGGATTTTTCTGATATACTAGATGTATGGAATAAGAAAAACAGCTGTGCTGATAATCCTGAGACTAATCTGAATTGATCTGAGACTCCTCCATGCTAAGGAAGTTCATTCAGGATTTTCACACTATCAGTGGTACCAGAGATACATTCCAAGGACACAAGGAAGAGAAGTCCATTCATTTATTTACCCATTCACTTATTCTACCATTTCCTATCCCCGTCATACAAAGTCCAATGGTAAGGGCTAGAGAGATGAAGAAGATAGGTTTTAATAATAAGCATTTTAATAAATATCAACATAAAGATGTTGATTTTAAAAGGGGGGGATATGGGGAAAGATATTTTAAGTAGTTAGGTCTCTGAAAGTTACTTCAGAGACCAGGAACCTGGATTCCCATGGCCTACCTAAAGCATTGGACAGAGGCTCTCAATCTTGGAAATACCGACATTTTGGGTCCAATAATTCTTTGTTGTGAGCAGATGTCCTCTGCATTGTGGCATGTTTAGCATCTTCCCTGGCCTCTCTCCACTAAAAGCCAATAGAAACACTTGCCCCCATTCCCAGGTGTGACAACCAAAAACGTCTCCAAATTTTGCCAAATGTTTCTTGGGGAGAAAATTGTTCTTGTTGAGAACTGCTAACTCTAGGAGACTGTGGGATTGCTCAGTGTGCCAAAATCCTGTGCACAGGGGAAATACACCCAAGCATCTTATGTAGCAGCTTGACACACAGGGCCTCTCTCTTGGTGCAGTCAAGTCCCTCTTCAATGCCCACTTCTGCAGGGGAATTTCATGGTCTCTTCTAGCTGGCAGAAAATGCTTCTTCCTGAATTCCCAGAGTTATTTAAGTATGTATCATGTTCTACTCCACATCACTTTCAGAACATCTCTATCTGCTCATCCACTGCCTACTATGTGCCCATAAACCACAAGGTGCTCTGGCTTATCATCTTCCTTGATTAATATCTATCTCCTCATTTGGATCCCAGCTCAACTATACCCGATAATTAGGCTAATGCCCACTTGAGGCTCCAATCCTAGCTTGCCTCCCTTCCCCCGTCACTTTTTTTAATGCCTTCTTCATTTGCAATTTTACCTATATTTGAGAAATCATTTGATTGTGGGTATCCCTCCCAGGAATGTGGTCTCCATGAAGGTGAAACTCTGGCTATTTTTCGCATACTAGTAAACACCAATCACTAGTATTCAGGATACAATAGACTCAAAGCTTGTTGAATGTATAAATGAATAGATTAATTAAGATAGGGTTTATAAGGCTCCCTGCAAAATGTTGTCACGTAAACACTCAATAATTGTGGTTGTGATATTATTCTACTCTTGTTATTTATAGTGGGGACAGGAAGATACATGCTCAGAGGTTGCAAAATCATGCCCACTGATTCATTTCTTGTCTTCTCCTTTTTCTTCTTTCTGCTTTTTCTTCCTGGTCTCCATTAACCCCAAGGTATGCAAAATAAGCCTCCTTGTATTCAAGAATTTATAAAGGTTTAAGTCTAAAAGTCACATAGAAACCCAGAGAACTATTAAGTACAATGAGACACTATTGTAGATTTCTTCAGGTACGACTGAGGTACCTCCAGATCCACCCAAGTTAAGTTCCAAGGACAGTTATTGCAAAGAACAACTTAAGCCACAAAACACCGTTTACATACCAGCTTCTCATCAGGCTTTTCCTCCATGTGGCTGCTTATGGGCTAAGTGATTAAGGCTGAGATGGATGTTCTGAAGCTGAGTGGGGCAGAGAGGGCACCCTACCAGAGCCTGCGTCTCCTTTTCAGAGACAGTCATATGTCACAGACAATTAGATTAGTGCTCAGAGCTGGAAATGCTATTCAACTGTCTATAAAAATATCCCACATAAGTTATCTTCTTGGCTCTAAGGGAAGCTTCATCAATCCCAGGATGGGTGAGCAAGGACCCCCTACTTTATCTCAGAACTTCCTGGAGCAACCTGCTTGCTCTGGGACCCTTACTTTCTGAAGACAAGCAAATGCAAATCAACTACCACTTTCCAGTCCTTGTGATAGTTAACACTGGTTAAATTTTACTAGGTCGTATGGGTGGTACATCTCACCCAGGCAGTAATAAGCGGTAGTCAGCCCAACCCTGAGTCAGAGTTTGAAGGATGCTGGCATGATTCCTCTTTGCTCATAAAGAGGTCTGCTGGACAAACACTAGATGAAGAACCTGCTGCCATATACACTCAAGCATTCAGAAATTCTTCCTTTCTTCCCTGTCTGGGTAACATCTAGAAGTACCTATAAACATAAGAATGACTGCCATGACCATAACCATAGTAAGCAATCTCCTGCTAGGTACTTATCTATAGTCAGTGTAACCATTAAGGACAGCCATACCTTCCTAAACACAAATAATACACATGCAGAAGGTTCTCACTGACCTCACAACTTGATCTCAAGCACAGACTAATGGTCTTCAATCTATTGTTTTGGCCTTAGGATCCCCTTCCCTCTACTACTTTCAAGCTCTATATTGTACATGGTGAAAAGTTTGAGCCACCCTAAATAGAAAGATACGTTCTTGAGCTCCTACCTCATTCCTTGTATCAGCCCCTGAGATTTTTCTTTTTAATGTAAAACAGTCCTAAGGCCAGTTTGAAAACCATACTATTCAAGAATGTACAAGTCTACATCACCAAAGATCTTAAGAACCCAGTTTTGTTCTCAGGGGAGAATGTTAGCCTTCAGCCCTTCCTCATTCAGGTCTATTGGGTCCTTGTAGAATCAAGACTTGGGCTCATGGCTGGCTGCCCCTGGACAAGGATACATCCTAAAAGGGGGATGCAGGCTACCTTTCCACTCTTCCTCTATGCCACAAGCTATGTACCTTGGCATGGGGCTTCCTGCATCTAGAGGCAGGGACACGTTTTCCTAGTTTGCACAAAGAAACACAGCAATACCTTCAGCTCATGCACTGGGTTTTTTTGTTATATTCTGGAAGATACCTCCTTAATTAAGAGCAAGAAATCCCAAAAACAGCAAAAAGAAGTGACAGCAGGAGAAACAAACAGGAAATGCATTAACTGCAGGGCTGACATCAGATTTGGGACAAGGATCAAGTTCCAAAGCTTTAGAAGGTTTTCAAAAGAAATGTGAAATGTGCTTACTGTTGGTTTTTATTTTTTATTTTTTAAAAAAAATGTTATTCATTTATTTAAGATAGAGAGCAAGTGAGCAAGAAAGAGAGAGAGAGAGAGAGAACATGAATGGGGAGGAGAGGGAGAAGCAGGCTCCCCACTAAGCCAGGGACCAAAGACTCTGGAATCATAACCTGAGCTGAAAGCAGACACTAACTGACTGAGCCACCCAGGTGCCCCTTACTGTTGGTTTTTAAACAAATGTTTGATGGGCTTACTTTATACATGTTCTTGGTGCACTAACCGTGTTTTATATAAGTAGATGACGAAATAAATTAATCTGAGTAACAGTAAAAGATTCAAATCTTTATTTGAAGAGATTGGCCTGGTGGAAGATGCAATTCTTCTCTGAGAACTGCCACCCTCCAGGCCACCATCCAGGCCAGCTGGGGCTTGCATGAAGGAGGCTGTAGATGTGACTAGACAAGCTCTGTCCACCTAGCTGATCCGGCTACCTCCCAGGCCACTGTGCACTGCACAGCAGTGCTGCCCACTCACCAGGCAGGACAGGTACCCCTACTCTGCCTATGGAAATTACTAACACAGAGATGAAAAAAATGATTCACAGTGTTTAATTATTCTTTAATTATGTTCCATGTCATTACTTTTGCAAGGATTCTTACAGGGCCTGTCCCTATCCAAGGGAGAGTTAGAGGGGAAATTAAAGAATTTCTCTTCTGACTCTGTAGTGCATTCCAGGTTTCAAAGTTTTCCCATCAGTCCAGTTGGGCAAGACAGAAAAGACAGAAGAATGTCTTTCTCTCAAAAGCCCATTGGAGTAGAAGCAAGAAAGGACTCTGAAAGTGATAACTGAAAAGTCTATCCAGGCCTTTCAAGTTCTCTTGGGCTCAAGTGTCATTTTGCTTTCTTCCAGCGTTTCTACCTTCTACCGGAGGTTTGGCAAGAATGCCTATTAGGGATGCTTTTATGCTCTGCAGAAAACCAGGCCAGTACCTTAACCAGGAAAGCAAGCTTCTTTCTTAGGGATGGTCTAAATACCATCCAGGTGTGGAGGGATAGCCTCCAGTATCAGCAACACCGAAAGAACAGAGGGTAACATCTTCAGCAGATTAACTCTAATTTCCAGGGATTTGGAAATGAAAGGGTCTTAGAATTCATGTAGCCAATGGTTCATGACATACCTTTGAAACATTTCATCCAGCCTCTGCTTGGGAGTGGAGAAAGGGTTGGCAATCTGACAAGACCACCATGCAGCGGAGACACCTGTTTTCTTTAGCAGGCTGTTTTAATTTCAACAACCCATTCATTCAACAGTTGTTTCTGAAGTACCTTTGAGTCCTGCCTCTGTCACTTGTTGTCTGATCATGAGTAAGGAGGCTAATGTCTCTGAGCCTCAGTTTCCACATCTGTAAAATGGGTACTGTACTTATTTCTTATTATGAATTCAAATAGAATTTACAATCTTGAAATAGGCTTTATAACATATTAAACATGTGTCATTATCTGTCACAAATGGTAGTGACCTTTATAACTAGGGATAGGGCATATACATAATGCCTACTAGATAATAAGTTCTCTAAGGTCCGTCTCTATTGTTTTTACCTTTGTGTTTCTAGAGCACAACATGAGGCATAGCGTAGCGTAGTAGGTCCTCAATAAGTATTTGATGAAAAGGGAATAAACAAACATGGAAGATACAGCAGAGTGTGGCAAACGCAGGGACAGATGGAAGCCCAGGGTGGGAATACGGAGGAGAGCCCCCCACTTCTGAGAAGCCATCTCTAAGTTAGGGCTGAACTAAGGCATCAGGTTCCATGCAGGCTGTCTGGAGCAACCCTAGTCAGTGGGCCTGGTCTTCCAGAACAACCCTCTCAAGGCATTCCTGATGGGATATTGTTTTCTTCCCCTCACTTCCTTACTCATATCCATCATACTCCTCCTGCCCCAGTGAGAACAGTGTATTTATAACTGTGTGACCAGAAATGTCAAAATATTCGCACTGGGGCTGAGCATCCCTGAATTCAGCAGATGTGCTGGCTGTGACCAAGGAAGCCAACACTCCCACATACTTCCAGCACCAGCCCTACTCTTGGAGTCCATGCAAGATGCCCTCACATGTGGTTGATATATTCATGTGCTCCTCACAATGTACTCATTTAAATTACATTGAATTAGCTTCATTTTCTTTGGTGACGTTGAGGACGACTGACAAATGGGGCTACACTGGCATTTCATAAAACCAGGCTTGGGATGGTTGACAGGGTGACTTCACTGTATTTTGGGAACTAGAGAATCATTTCCTCATGGACAGAGAGAACTCTGATCCCTGCCAGTTTGATTTAGGCATGAATCTTGGGACATCATCATATATCGCAGGGGATGCGTACCACCAGCATCACCCGAGGCAATTCTGGGCGGGACTCAGATGATGGTTCTAGAATGCTCAAAGTATTTCTTTTTCTTTCCATGTATATGAAATAAGCCATAACCAGCATTTCAAACCCACGTTTTTCACAGATATTCTAGGTAAATATTCAAGTTAAAGTTTAAAGAGGAGTCAATATTAAGGAAATGGAAACATAGGTGGTACACAGAGCAAAACCCTAAGGTTGCTCTGGGAGGCAGTCACACACCCTCTACCCAGGACATCCCAGGGACTGCACCTGCACCAGCTCTTAGTTTCCTTATCCCTGAAACAAGGGTTGATAATTTCTACTCAAGTCACCAACCTACAGATTGTTTATAAGGATAAAGTGAGATAATAAGAATTTTGTCTGCCATTTACTAATTATATTTACTAGATTCTAGCATGGGGCTACATGCTTCACACACTTTATTCCATCCTTACAGCAATCTTATGTGATAGGTGCTATTAATCTCCCTATTCTACAGGAGGGCAAACTGAGATTCAGGAAAAGCTGAAGTAACTTGACCGAAGTCACACAGATTAAAAGAGACAAAGCCAGAATCTGAACTCATGTCTCCCAGACACCCCTTGCCCTTTACCATCCCAGTTGTGCGTAAAAGTGTGAGCTTTGCAGATTGCACAGCCTGATAAAAAGAACAGCATCGATAACACTGAACACAAGCTCCATGACGGAGGGACTTGCCTTCTTTGTTCATCACTGTCCCCAGAGCATGTGGAAAAGCCCATAACACACTCTGTATGCTCACTAAATGTGTGTGTGTGTGTGTGTGTGTGTGTGTGTGTGTGTATGAGAGAGAGAGAGAGAGAGAGAGAGGAAGAGAGGACAGAGGAGGAGGTTAGGAGCAAGGGGAAAGAGGGAGAGAAAGGAGAAAAAGAAAGAGAAAGGAAGAAGCAATAGATGTGGGGAGAAAGGAAAGGAATAAAAACAGTCTTTGGGAAGACAGAAGTTAGCATATTCTGATTATGAAAACAGAAAATCAGGAGAAACAGACTTGCTGTGCAGAGGTCAGGAGCTGGAGAGAATGCAGACACCATTGGTGCTGGGAAGTGGATGGGAGAGCCAGTTTTAACCACTTTGGCAGGTTGTTTCATCTTATGCATGGGCTTGTTCTGTGCCAGAGTAGGAAGGCATCAGGAGTGTCTCAAGAAGGAATGAGGAGAAAGGGATGGAAAGAATAGCACACTTTCACTGATAGGAGATCTTCAGAAACATCAGTAATGATGCATGTTTTGAAGACTCTTTGAAATCTCTTTTCATTACCAGTATAATATACATCAGTACAAATATATTTGCCTTCTAGAATTATAGTATCAAAAGTTCAGGAGAATCATTGTAAAATAATCTTGTTCTAAACAAGAATAGAAACAAAATATATAAAAATAAATCGAAAGATTAAAGTATTAAAGATCGACATGTGGCAAAATATACCATAAAGTTAAAAAAAATAAAGAGACTGGGAAAAATTCATGCAAGGTACTTAGGCAAGATGAAAGACAGCATTAATATCCAGAATATGAATTATGCTACTGTGAATCAAGAAAGAATAGACAAATAACTTCTAGAAATTTGTGAAGAGAATATGAATAGACATTTCATAGAAAAAATACAAAAGTCCAATAAATATTCGAAGAGAACCTCAGCTCCCCAAAAGTTGAGGATTGTAAAGATCTCCAAAATTGAGGAGTGTAAAATAAAACAATAAAATTAGCAGAAGTTTTCAAAAATACACATTGATAATGGTATGTCGATTCTTCTGTGAAGAAGTAGGCCTTTTAATATTATTGTTGGGGAGGGCTTTTATAGAAGGTAATTTAGCAGTAGTCATCAAAATTAAAAGCAGACAGACCTTTCGGCTCAGCAATCCCATTTCTTGGACTCTATCTCTTGAAATATTTAGACACGTGCATAAAAATGTGAATTCAGAGGTATTCACAGCAATGAAAAACTGGAAGCAACCTAAATACTCATCACTTAGGAAAATGACTAAATAAATTATGGCACATGAATATGTGGAATTTGTTCAAAAGTATGAAATAGACCTAAGTACACTAAAAAAAAATTGCCAAGATATATTATTGGTGAAAAAAAGTTACAGAAAAATATATATGATACCATTTATATTAAAAATAAGAATATATACACAATGTCTAAATATACGATCAAATGCATAGAAGAGGTACTAGAAAAATATACTCTATACCAATGAGAGTAGCTAGCTCTGAGAAGTATAGTGGAAGCAGGAAAAGTTAAAGGAAAACATTCACAGTTTGCTATATATGCTCATATATTCCTGAAATCAGAATTATTCATATATTGCTAACGATATTTGTCTTTCCTTTAAAGGACACACACACACAACGTTTTGATTTCTCTGAGGACTCCTGAACCCATATCGTCCCCTATCAGAGATTTTTTTTTTGCCTTTTGTTTAACTGTTCTTTCACTCCTATCAGGAGTTAATACTCCACATATTTTGTTATGCGTACATTCAAACACTCATACCCACTAACATAATTCACTTGGAGACAAAGACACATAGAATGTCAGAAACTCCAGGGACCAGAGACGTAATCTCATCCAATCCTTTTGTTTTAGAAAACACCTGTAGTGGTTAAATTTTTGTGTCAGTTGAGAAGGCTACAGGATGCCCTGATACTTGGTTAAATGTTGTCCTTGGCTATGCCTATGAGGGTTTTTCTGGAAGATATCATCATTTGAATTGGTGAGCTGGTAATGCAGATGGGCCTCCCCAGTGTGGGCATCCTCCAATCCATGGAGGGCCTGCATAGAACAAAAAGGTGAAGAGGGTTTGCTCTCTGCCCGATTGATTGAGAAAGACGTCAATCTTCTGCCCCTGGTGCTCCTGGTTCTCAGGACTTCAGACTCGGACTAGAAAGCTTACCTTTGGCTCTCTGGCCTTCAAATTACAGCACTGCCTTTCCTGGGTCTCCAGGACCCATGACTGCAGGGCTTAGCCTCGTTTCATCACATGAGTCAACACCTTATAATAAATGTGTGTGTGTGTGTGTGTGTGTGTGTGTCTGCCTCTGATTGGTTCTATTTCTCCGGAGAATCCTAATACAGCACCTAAAGTGGAGGAACACCAAATGGCTTGTTTATGGTCTCACAGTAAAAGAATGGCAGGACAAGAATTTGCTCCTAGCTCTTTGGGCTCAAAGTCCAAGGTCTTTCTATGATACTCCAGGCAGAATGAAAGCCTGGAGGCCACCAGTGGTCTCAAGAGCTACATTTCACCACTGCATGAACATTGCCTGCTACTCACTTACTGAGCAGGTGGGGTCTGAGGCCACCGGTGCAGAGGCTTTTCAAATGCATCATGATTTATACAACACCTGCACTAAATAACCCTGAGCTGCTCCACAGTAAAAATTCCCTAAGTGTTCAACGGCACTTGAAGTTTCTCATTTCTGACTTGAAGTGGGCGAGGTGTAGCTGAGAGGCTGCCCTGCCCGTTACAGAACCAGAGAAGACCTATCCAGACCCTTTTTACACATATGTGCTGCAAATATTTCAAGCTCTCCCCACACTTCTCAGACTTTGTTTTTAAAAATGCTATTTCACCCTCGGCAAGGTGTTTACTGGAAGTGTTTATAATTGCAGAGCCTTATTTAAAATACTTGATTTAATTTACCTTCAGTGGTGATTTGGTTAGCAATAATTGATGCTGAAGGTGAGCTTTTACTTGTATTGCATAATTATTCCACCTTAGGCATACCTCCCTCTATGAAACAGTCGTTATTAACAGGCCATAATGTAAATCTCCTCTTTATAACTTGAATTTTGTTTTAAATGCTCTAATGGAACTTTTGCTTTGAAGGATCTTCTGATGGATCGTTTTTTAATGCAATCAGCTACTAAATCTACACTGTCCTTTGTGGTACCCACCATCTACATGTGCCTACTGAGCACTTGAAACACAGCTTCTCTAGATTGAGTTGTATTTTAAAAATAAAAATGAATGAGATATTTTACACACATTTCTGCTATTTTTTAATCTTTTATTCTTAAAATATATACCAGAAAGTGCACAGAATATCTCATTAACAATTTTAATATTGATTATATATACTGATTTTTGGATATACAACTTAGATACAATGTTATTAAAATAAATTTTCCCTGTTTCTTGTTACCTTTTTTTTTGGTGTGACTACGAGAATATTTAAAATTTGTCATACAGCTTTCATCATACTTGTATAGTATTGGTCTAAATAATTGGTTTATAACCTGGGATTTTTTTTTTTCAAGCCAATTTTCTTAAGGGAAAATCCATCTATTCTCAGAATATAAACCATATAACTTACAATGGTGAGTAACAGTGGGCATTTAAAGAGACCATTTTCAATCGAGTGTGTATACAATATATTCAGGATGCAGTGTCCTATGGATTGACTCTTGACCCCAAGGAGTTCACAGTCAAGAAAATGGATTAGGCCATCATGCATACGATTAATTAAAAGTGCCAGCGTTCTTTATTGTCTCCAAACCTTAAAAGAATTACAACAGTTCAAATGTCTAAATATCAAGGTAGAAATGTCTAGGTAGAAAGATTGCAAAACTTCAGGCTGAGACCACACATGTCTCTGTGAAATCTAGAAGTTGCCCAGGATTGCTGTGGAATTTATAGTCCCCCAAATCAAAAACTATAATGAAGTCATAAAACATTCTTTCAAAACTGTATTTTCATGACTTTTTTCTAAGAGAGGACAAAGTCTCCCTTTTATTATGATGTGACTTGTATAGTGGTAAAGGACAAGTTGATTCAATAACATCTCACAGTACCAAGTCCACACCAAAGAGTGTAATTAAATAGAATTCAAGTGTGTATTCATGAAGAGCTATGGAAATGACAGTTCAATAAATAGTGTTGGGAAAACCGGAGAGCTACATGCCAAAGAATGAAACAGACTTTTTTTTATCATATACAAAAATAAACTCAAAAAGGCATTAAAGGGGCGCCTGGGTGGCTCAGTGGGTTAAAGCCTCTGCCTTCGGCTCAAGTCATGATCCCAGGGTCCTGGGATCGAGCCCCACATCGGGCTCTCTGCTCTGCAGGAAGCCTGCTTCCTCCTCTCTCTCTCTCTCTGCCTGCCTCTCTGCCTACTTGTGATCTCTGTCTGTCAAATAAATAAATAAAATCATTTAAAAAAAAAGGCATTAAAGACTTAAATATAAGATCATATAAGATCTGAAACCATAAGACTACTAGAAGAAAACAGGCAGTAAGCTCTTTGACATTTGTCTTGGTGGTATTTTTTGGATCTGTCTCCTTAAGCAAGGACAACAAAAGCAAAAAATATATAAATAATAATAATAATAGTAATAGTAATAATACATCAAACTAAAAAGCTTTTCTGTGGTGTAGAAAACTATCAACAAAATGAAAAGACAACCTAATGAACAGAAGAAGATATCTGCAAATGATATAACCCAAAAGAAGTTAAACTATAAAATATATTAAAACTCAATATAAAAAAAAAAAAGTCCAGTTAAAAGATGTGTGGAAGCCCCAAGTGGACATTTTTTCAAGGAAGACATCCAGATGGCCAACAGGTACATGAAAAACTCCCCAACATTACCAAATCAAAACCACTATGAGATATCACCTCACATATGTCAGAATGGTTAGAATAAAAAAGATGAGCAATAACCAATGTTATTGGTTATTGAGGATGTGGAGCAAAGGGAATCCTTATGCACTGTTGGTGGGGATGCAAACTGGTGTAGCCACTATGGAAAACAGCATGGTGGCTCATCAAAAATTAAAAGTAGAATTACCCTCAGGGTGCATGGGTGGCTCAGTTGGTTAAGCATTTGACTTTAGCTCAGGTCATGGTCCCAAGGTCTCAGGGTCAAGCCCTACATTGTTGGGGGGGGGGCAAAAATTCCTGCTCAGCAGGGAGTCTGCTTCTCTCTCTCCCTCTGCCCCTCCCCTTGCTCATGTTCTCTGTCTCTGTCAAATAAATAAATAAAATCTTCTAAAAAAATTAGAAATACCCTATGATCCTGCAATTCTACTTACAGGTTTTTATTGGAAGAAAATGAAATACTACTTTGGAAAGAGATTGTGCATCCCCTATGTTCATCACAACGTTATTTATAATAGCCAAGATGTGGAAGGAACCTAAATGTCCTATTGATAGATGAATGAATAAAAATATATATATAGACACATACACACATACACACACACACACACACACAGTGGAATATCATTCACATATAAGAATATAAGGATGAAAGTTTGTCATTTATAACAACATGGATGGATCTAGAGAGTATTATATTAAGAGAAGTAAGTCAGGTGGAAAAAGACAAATACTGTAAGACCTCACTTACATATATTACCTAAAAAACATAACAAGCAAACAAAACAAAACAGAAACAGACTCAGAGATACAAAGAACAAACCAATGATTGCCAAAAGGGAGGGGATTAAAGAGATGGATGAAATGGATAAGGAAGATTAATAAATCCAATCATCCAGCTACACAATAAATAAGACACAAGGTTATAATATATAAAGTTAGTAACATTATTATAACTTCGTATAGTGATATATGGTAACTAGACTTATTGTGGTCACCATTTCTTAATGTATGAAAATATCAAATCACTATGTTGTACACCTGAAAAAAATATAGTATATTAACTATTCTTAAAGTAAAAAAAAAAAAAAAAAAGTACCCCCCCAAAAAACGTTTGCCTTTCTTCCACCCCAGGAGCAGTCAGTAAAGATAACCACTGCAAAAAGTTTCCTATATTTTGTCCAGAAATTTCCCATGTGCATTTATAGATGGAAATGCATATATATACCCACATATACACATAAGTTTAAGTACTTATGCACATGTCTATTTTAAGTACCATGGCACACACTATATAATATTCTATACCTTGTAATTATTCACTTAATAATAGGCCTTAGATATCTTTTCACATTATCATATAGAGATACCATTCTTTTAAATGACTACATGATTTCTCCCTGTATAGACATGTCATACTTAGGTAATCAGCACCCCATTCATGGATATTTAAATTCTTTATAGATTTTGCCCAATGTAAGTGTTGCTGCAAGGAACACCCTTGAGTACATATACAAATACACATGTTGGATAAATTTCTGGAGTGAGGACTCTTGGGTTCAATGATACATGTATTTTAAATTCTGAAATGTATTGCCAATTTGCCCACTTGAAAGGGCTTACAATTTATATCCTCATCAACAATGTAGGGAAGAAAAAACATTTTACTTAAGGTACATTATCAGTGTCAGATAAAGAGGTTGTTTTATATAGAGTATAAATAATGTCTAGAAAAATCAATGCAAGGCCACATTACATAAAAAGCAACTGAATTTAGTGTAACTGTTTTACTCATTTCTTAAAATTTGTAAGAAGGAACTTAAAACTGTAGAGAAGCTAGATGGCAGAGGAATAGGAGACCTAAATTTCATCCAATCCCAGGAATTCAGCTAGATAGTTATCAAACCATTCTGAACACCTATAAACTCAACAGGAGATCAAAGAAAAGAATAGCACCAATCCTATGAACAGAAAAGTGACCACTTTCTGGAAGGTAAGATGTGCAGAGAAGTGAATCCCAGGCAATATTTGGGAAGATAGACTGCAGGGGGAGGGCCTTCATTAGGCAGCTCCCAGCAAGTAATCGAGTGGCGGATCATAAAATTGGAACTTTTAGAAGTCTGCTCCACTAAGGCGGGTTGCTTCAGTGGCTAAGCAGGGGGTGGAACTCTCACTGGGACAGTGTACTCTCAGGACCCTCAGGGTCACAGAAAGACCGGGATTGCCTGAGTGTGGCAGAGCTCCCAGGTATCAGAGCAGGGAAGCTGGCTATAAAGACAGCCAAGAAATGGGCTCACAGCTTGGGGTTGCCATAAACCGTGATCTGAGGCACATTTGGGTAACTACTCTTTGAGCAGTGACCCCCACAAGTGGCAGATCTGGGAAGACTCCCCTTCCTCCCCAAGGAGGGGCGGCATGGGAGTGAGCCACAGGAATCTGCTCGGTTTGGAAACTCCAAATGGGGCTGTCTGCCAGAGACAGAATGCTTGGTCACAGGCTGGGTGAGCACAGAGTGTAGCTGGAGACCAGGGAGACGGGAGTGATTGACTGCTTTTCTCTGAGGGTATACTGAGGAGTGGCGCCCTGAGCTCTTATTTCTCTAGGCCCAGAAACTGGGAGGCCAGCATCTTCATTCTCATCCTCCAAAGCTACATGGAAAGCATTCAGGGAACAAAAGCTGCTGAGAACAAAACTGAGCAGATTGCTTATCCTGGCCCCTGGCAAGGGTGGTACAATTCCGCCTCAGGCAAAGACATTGGAGAATCACTGCAACAGGCCCCTCCCCCAGAAGATCAGCAAGAACATCATCCAAGACCAAGTTTACCAATAAATGAGAACAGCAAAACTCCAGTGCTAGGGGAATATAGCACATAGAATTCACAGCTTTTCCCCTATGATTCCTTAGTCTTTCAAAGTCAAATTTTTAAATTTTCTTTATTTTTTACTTTCTCTATTTTTACAAATTTTTCTTCTTTCTCTCTTTTCTTTTGGATTAGTGTGGCCAATGGTTTATCGATCTTAATGATTCTTTCAAAAAACCAGCTTCTAGTTTCATTGATACATTCTACTGTATCTCTGGTTTCTACCTCATTGGTCTCAGCTCTAATCTTGATTATTTCCCTTCTTATGCATCGAGTTGGTTTGATTTGTTGTTGATTCTCCAGTTCTTTAAGGTGTAGAGACAGCTGCTGTGTTCTGGATTTTTCAATTTTTTTGAGGGATGCTTGGATGGCTATATATTTCCCCCTTAGGACCACCTTTGCTATATCCCATAGGTTTTGGACCGAAGTGTCTTCATTCTCATTGGTTTCCATGAATTGTTTCAGTTCTTCTTTGATCTCCTGGTTGATCCAAGCATTCTTAAGCAAGGTGGTCTTTAACTTCCAGGTGTTTGAGTTCCTTTTGGACTTTTCCTTGTGATTAAGCTCCAGTTTCAAAGAATTGTGATCTGAGAAAGTGCAGGGAATAATCTCAGGCTTTTGGTATCGGTTGAGTCCTGATCTGTGACCCAGTATGTGGTCTATTCTGGAGAAGGTTCCATGTGCACTTAAGAAGAATGAGTATTCTGTTGTTTTAGGGTGGAATGTTCTGTATATATCTATGAGGTCGATCTGGTCCAATGTGTCATTCAATGCTCTTGTTTCTTTATTGATTTTCTGCTTCGATGATCTGTCTATTTCTGAAAGAGGCGTGTTAAGATCTCCAATGATTAGTGTATTCATATCACTATGACTCTTTATCTCGATTAACAGTTTTTTTTATGTAATTGGCTGCTCCCATATTAGGGGCATAGATATTTACAATTGTTAAATCATCTTGGTGGATAGTCCCTTTAAGAATGATGTAGTGTCCTTCTGTATCTCTGACTACAGTCTTTAGTTTAAAATCTAATTTGTCTGATATGAGAATCGCTACCCTGGCCTTGTTTTGAGGCCCATTGGCATGAAAGATGCTTCTCCATCCCTTCACTTTCAGTCTGGGTGTATCTTTAGGTACAAAATGGGTCTCTTGTAGACAATATATGGATGGGTGCTGTCATTTTATCCAGTCTGCAACCCTGTGCCGTTTTATGGGCGCATTTAGGCCATTCACATTTAGGGTGATTATTGATAGATACGTTTTTATTGACATCGTGTTACCTTTGAAGTCTTTCTTTCTGTAGATTGTCTCTATATTTCTGTTCAATGTTATTCTTGGGCTTTTTCCTCTTTTATAGAATCCCCGTTAATATTTCCTGCAGTATCGGCTTGGTGGTTGCATAGTCTTTTAAGCCTTGCCGGTCTTGGGAACTCTTTATCTCTCCATCCATTTTGAATGTCAGTCTTAATGGATAAAGTATTCTTGGCTGCATGTTCTTCTCACTCAGTGCCCTGAATATATCTTGCCAGCCCTTTCTGGCTTGCCAGGTCTCTGTGGACAGGTCTGACGTTATTCTGATGGGTTTTCCTCTGTACGTAAGGATCTTCTCTGTCCTAGCTGTTTTCAAGAGGTTCTGCCTACAATTATAATTCTTCTTTCTTACTATAGGTGTCTCGAGGACTTTCGAGAATCTGTAATCTTAGGGGGAAACCATTCGGCCTCTAGTACATGAATGCTGGTTCCATTCACGAGATTCGGAAAATTTTCATGAAGAACTTGTTCCTCTATATCTTCTAGACTTCTTTCTTTCTCCTCCCCTTCAGGGATTCTAATAATTCTGAAATTGGAACATTTCATGGCATCATTTATTTCCCTGATTCTGTTTTCGTGGCTTCTAAGCTGTTTGTTCCAGGCTTCCTCCTGATCCTTTTTCTCTATCTGTTTGTCCTCCAGATCACTAATTCTATCTTCTGTCTCAGTTACTCTAGCTTTGAGAGAATTTAGATTAGATTGGAACTCATTGAGAGCATTGTGAAGCCATCCCTGGTAGCTTTCATCTCTTCCCTAACATTGACTCTGGTCATTTTCAGTTTGGCCCTAATCAATTCCGTTTGGTCACCCATGGCTTTCTCCAACCTAGCTATTGCTTGGATAATTGTTAGCCTGAATTCTCTTTCCGACATATTGTCTATGTTGATAGCCGTTAGCTCTGTTGCAGAAGGCCCATCCTCTGTATTTTTCTTCTGTTGGGCATTCCTCCTCCTAGTCATTTTGGTGAGAGATGGCTGAATGGGTGTAGCTGGGTATATCAACCATGGTGCAGTCAAGGTGCACCCTGGAATGCTTCTGAGCAATCAGGGTTCCCCACCCAAATGAGAGGAAAAAGAAAAGGAAAAGAAAAAAAAAGAGAGAGAGAGAGAGGAACAAAAGGTGAGATAAAAGAGAAGGTTCAGCCAAAATGGGCCCCAAGGTAAGATTTATGTAGTATACAAACAAATTTTTCAACCATATCTTATCAATTTCTTTTTAAAAATCTTTTTAAATTTTCATTTCTACAGTCATATTCTATCTCTTCATTGTATTTAACCATATATATATATATATATGTATATATATATATAATCTTTCTTTCTTTAAAATTTTTGATTGCAGTTTCTTCTAACAGACCAAGACATACCTAAAATCTAGTTTATGGCTTTGTTCTAGTCTCCCACCTGATCACATTCTCTCTTTCTCTCTCTGTTTTAAATTTCTTTTCTTTCTTTTTTCAACCAACTTCACATCAATTCCTTTTTTAAAATCTTTTTTAAATTTTAATCTTTATAGTCCTATTCTATCCCTTCATTGTATTTTCCCTTATTTTTTTGTATGTGTCTGTATATATACATATATTTTTTTTCTTTGTTTAAAATTTGGGAAGTAGTTTCTTCTAACAGCCCAAAATACACCCAAAATCCAGTGTGTGGTTCTATTCTATTCACCAGCCTACTCACATTCTTTTTTTTTTTCTTTTTTTCCCTGTGGTTTTCAGTCTCTTCTGATTTGTCTAGTGTATATTTTTCTGGAGTTACTATTACCTTTTTAGCATTTTATTCTCTCATTCATATATTCTTCTCTGGACAAAATGACAAAACAAAAAAACTCACCTCAAAATAAAAGAACAAGAGGCAGTGCCAACTGCTAGAGACCTGATCAATTGGACATTAGTAAGATGTTGGAACTAGAGGTCAGAATGATGATTATAAAGATACTAGCTGGGCACAGAAGATACCAGAGAATCCTCTTCTGGAGAAATAAAAGAACTAAAATCTAACCAAGGTGAAATCAAAAAGACTATTAATGAGGTGCAATAAAAAATGGAGGCTTAAACTGCTAGGATAAATGAGGCAGGAGAGGATTAGTAGTATAGAAGACCAAATGATGGAGAATAAAGAAGCTGAGAAAAAGAGAGTTAAATGACCACTGAACCATGAGGGGAGATTTCAAGAGACAAGTGAAACCATAAGAAAAATATTAAAATAACAGGATACCAGAAGAAGAAGAAAGACAGAGAGGTGCAGAAAGATATTGGAGCAAATTATAGTGGAGAACTTCCTTAATTTGCCATCAAAATCTAGGAGGCATAGAGAAGCCCCCTCATAATCAACAAAAATACATCAACACTCTTAATCTAATGATAAAAACGTATGACTCTGAGACAAAGAGAAAATCCTGAAAGCAGCTTGGACAAGAGGTCTGTAACCTACAATGGTAGAAACATTAGATTGGCAACAGACCTATCCACAGAGACCTGGCAGGTCAGAAAGGACTGGCACGATATATTCAGAGCACTAAGCAAAAAGAGAGCCTAAAACCAATATAGACCAGAAAGGAACAGAGACAATATAAAGTAACAGTCACCGTACAGGCAATACAATGGCACTAAATTCATATCTTTTAATAGTTACCCTGAATGTAAACGGGCTAAATGCCCCAATCAAAAGACACAGATTGGGTAAGAAAATAAAACCCATCGATATGCTGTCTGCAAGAGACTCATTTTAGACCCAAAGACAACTCCAAATTTAAAGTGACAGGGTGGAAAACCATTTACCTTGCTAATGGACATCAAAAGAAAGCTGGGGTGGCAATCCTTTTATCAGACAAATTAGAGTTTAAAACAAAGGCCATAATAAGATATGAGGAAGGACGGTGTATTTTACACTTTAAGGGTCTATCCAATAAGCAAGAAGATCTAACAATTTTAAATATCCATCCCCCTAACATGGGAGCAGCCAATAACAAAATCAAAAAACACACTGACAATAATATAATAACAGTAAGAGATTTTAACATACCTCTCACTGAAATAGATCATCCAAACAAAAGACCAACAAGGAAATAAAGGCTTTAAAGGACACACTAGGCCAGATGGACTTCACAGTTATATTCAGAACATTCCATCCCAAAGCAACAGAATACACATTCTTTTCTAATGCCCATGAAACATTCTCTAGAATAGATCACATCCTGTGACACAGGGTCACAAATCAGGTCTCAAATGCTACCAAAGACTGGGATGATTCCCTGTATATTCTCAGACCACAATGCCTTGAAGCTAGAACACAATCACAAGAGGAAAGTTGGAAGGAACTAAAATACATGGAGACTAAAGAGCATCCTACTAAAAAATAAATGGATCAACCAGGAAATTAAAGAAGAATTTAAAAAATTCACTCAAACAGGTAAAAATGAAAACACATCTGTTCAAAATCTTTGGGATGTAGCAAGGTAGTCCTGAGAGGAAAGTAAATAACAATACAAGCCTTTCTCAAGAAACAAGAAAGGTCTCAAATATACAACCTAACCCCACACCTAAAGGAGCTTGAGAAAGAACAGCAAAGGAAGCCCAAACCTAGGATGAGAAGAGAAATAATAAAAATCAGAGCAGAAATCAATGAAATAGAAACCAAAAAAAAAAAAAAAAAAAAAAAAAAACAAACAAAAAAAAAAAGTAGAACAGATCAATGAAACTAGGAGCTGGTTCTTTGAAAGAATTAATGAGATTGATAAACCTCTGGCCAGACTTATCAAAAAGAAAAGGGAAAGGACCCAAATTAATAAAATCATGAATGAAAGAGGAGTGATCACAACCAACACCAAAGAAATACAAACAATAATAAGAACATATTATGAACTATATGCCAATAAATTAGACAATCTGGGAAAAAAAGGCATTCCTAGAGACTATAAACTATCAAAACTGAACCAAAAAGAAATAGAATACCTGAACAGATGCATAACCAGTAAATAAATTAAGGCATTAATCAGATGCTTACCAGGAGAATTCTACCAAACAATTAAACAAGAATTAATACACATTCTCCTGAAATTGTTCCAAAAATTAGAAATGGAAGAAAAATGTCCAAATTCGTTCAATAAGGTCAGCATTACCTTGATCCCAAAACCAGATAAAGACCCCATCAAAAAAGAGAATTATAGACCAATATCCCTGATGAACACGGACGCAAAAATTCTCACCAAAATACTAGCCAATAGGATCCAACAGAACATTAAAAGGATTATTCATCACAAAGAAGTGGGATTTAGTCCAGGGTTGCAAGGTTGGTTCAAGATCTGCAGATCAATCAATGTGATATAGTACATTAATAAGAGAAAGAACAAGAAACATATAACAGATGCAGAAAAAGCATTTGACAAGATACAGCATCCTTTCTTGGTCAAAATGCTTCACAGTGTAGGCATAGAAGGTACATACCTCAATATCAAAAAAGCTATATATGACAAACCCATAGCAAGTATCATTCTCAATGGGGAGAACTTTTCCCGTAAGGTCAGGAACATGGCAGGGATGTCCACTATGCCACTGTTATTCATCATAGTACTTGAAGTCCTAGTCTCAGCAATCAGACAACAAAAAGAAATTAAAGGCATCCAAATCAGCAAAGAAGAAGTCAAACTCCCACTCTTTGCAAATGATGTGATACTTTTTGTGGAAAACCCAAAAGACTCCAATCCAAATCTGCTAGAAGTCATACAAGAATTCAGTAAAGTGTCAGGATATAAAATCAATGCACAGAAATCAGTTGCATTACTATACACCAATAACAAGACAGAAGAAAGAGAAATTAAGGAGTCGATCCCACTTATAATTGCACCCAAAACCATAAGATATCTAGAAATAAATCTAACCAAAGAGGCAAAGAATCTCTACTCGGAGAACTATAGAATACTCATAAAAGGAACTGAAGAAAACACAAAGAAATAGAAAAAATGTCCATGCTCATGGATTGGAAGAACAAATATTGTGAAAATGTCTATGCTATTTAGAGCAATCTCCACATTTAAAGCAATCCCTATCAAAATACCATCAACTTTTTTCAAGGAAATGGAACAAATAATCTTCAAGTTTGTATGGAACCAGAAAAGACCCTGAATAATCAGAGAAATGTTGAAAAAGAAAACCAAAGCTGGTGGCATCACAATTCCGGACTTCAAGCACTATTCCAAAGCTGTAATCATCAAGACAGTATGGTACAGGCACAAAAACAGACACATAGATCAATGGAGCAGAACAGAGCCCAGAAATGGACCCTCAACTCTATGTTCAACTAATCTTTGACAAAAAAGGAAACAATGTCCAATGGAAAAAAGACAATACACTCAACAAATGGTCTTGGAAAAATTAGCCACATGCAGAGGAATGAAACTGGACCATTTCCTTATTCCACGCATAAAAATTGACTCAAAATGGATGAAAGACCTAAATGTGAGACAGAAATCCATAATAATCCTTGAGGAGAACCCAGGCAGCAACTCTTTGACCTCAGCCTCAGCAAATTCTTCCTAGAAACATTGCCAAAGGCAAGGGAAGCAAGTGCAAAAAAGAACTATTAGGACTTTATCAAGATAAAAAGCTTCTGCACAGCAAAAGAAACAGTCAACAAAATCAAAAGACAGAATGGGAAAAGATATTCGCAAATGACATATCAGATAAATGGTGAGTATCCAAAATCTATAAAGAACTTATCAAACTTAAAATCCAAAGAACAAACAATCAAGAAATGGGCAGAAGACATGAACAGACATTTCTGCAAAGAAGACATCCAAATGGCCAACAGACACGTGAAAAAGTGCTCCACATCACTCGGCATCAGGGAAATCAAAATCAAAATCACAATGAGATACCACCTCAAACCAGTCAGAATGGCTAAAATTAACTAGTCAGGAAATGACAGGTGTCAGTGAGGATGCAGAGAAAGGGGACCCCTTCTACACTGTTGGTGAGAATGCAAGCTGGTGCAGCCACTCTGGAAAACAGTATGGAGATTCCTCAAAAAGTTGAAAATAGAGCTACCCTATGACCCAGGAATTACACTACTGGGTATTTACCCTAAAGATATAAATGTAGTGATCTGAAGGACATGAGGACCCGAATGTTTATAGCAGCAATGTCCACAATAGCCAAACTATGGAAAGAGCCTAGATGTCCACAAACAGATGAATGAGTAAAGAAGATATGAAATATATATATATATATATATATATATATATATATGCACAATGGAATATTATGTCCACAAACAGAAGAATGAGTAAAGAAGATGTGAAAAAAAATATATATATATATATACGCGTGCAATGGAATATCACGGAGCCATCAAAAATTGAAATCTTGTCATTTGCAATGATGTAGATGGAACTAGAAGATGTTATGTTAAGTGAAATAAGTCAGTCAGAGAAAGACAATTATCAGATGATCTCACTGATAAAAGGAATTTGAGAAGCAAGACGGAGGATCATAGGGGAAGGGAGGGAAGAATGAAACAAGATGAAAACAGAGCGGAGAGAAACCACAACAGACTCTTCATCTCAGGAAACAAACTGAGGGTTGCTAGAGTGGAAGGGGTAGGAGGTATGGGGTGGCTGGGGGATGGACACTGGGCAGGGTATGTGCTATGGTGAGTGCTGTGAATTGTGTAAGACTGATGACTCACAGACCTGTACCCTTGAAACAAATAATACATTGTATGTTAATTTAAAAAATATAATAATAAATTAAAAATAAAACAAAAAAACTATACAGTAAATACCATTAAAAATGATATAAATATGTTAAGATAGAAGAAAATGCAAAACTCAGAAAAGTCACATGCAGTGAAAAAAAGTTGGGATAAAAATAGACACACAGAAAGATGTCACACAATGAGATTGGCACAGGAAAAAGAGAATGCCAGAAACCCAGTGAAAATGAAGGAGATTATCTTTCCTACCAAATGTACATCCCTCTTGTACATTTTTCTGACTATGCAAGCAACCATTGACACATGACAGATGAGAACATGGTATATATCACATATGGGTCCTACTCTGTATTCATGGATGTGATGGTTGCATTGTTTGTCCTAAATCTTCAGTCTTCCCTCCATCCACACCTTTGTTATAGCCTCATCATGGGCAGAGTGCACGTTTCTATCCCTTGACTTGGGTGGACAGGTCTTACTTTACTTAGCCAATGACTTGTATGCCAAAGTGCCAGTGGGTTAGTTCTGAGCCTAGGCTCTTAGAGGCCTTATATACTTCTGCTTGTTCCCTTGTGGCTATGACATTTCATTGAGGAAAAACATGACCTGGGTGGGGGAGGCTGCTTTCAGGGAGGCTGCATAAAGACCAGTAGGATGAGAGACTTATGTTGAAGATCTGAACCCTCAGACCTACAGTGTCAAGCAGAGCCCAACCCATGCCAGCCAGCTCCAGCAGACTACAAGAATGGGAGCTAGCCAGCCAAGATCAGCAGAGCTGTCCAGCCAAGCCCAACCTAGACTGTCAAATCTGCCACAACCAGCAGACTGAATGAATAATGATAAAGGACTGTTACGGTAAGCCATCAAAATTTCAGGTAGCTTGTTACATAATATTAATTTAATTATGAACACATTCAGCCATCAAAGAGGATTTGCCCTAAGTCCTCAAGATGCTCTATTCGCTAAACAAATATGTATAAAGCACCCACACACCAGGTGTGTGTCCAGCCCTCAATTCTGAGAATACAAAGAAGAATAAGGGGATCAGGGCCCTGCTTTTCCAGGCTTTTGTCTAGTGAAGAGGAGACAAGGGGCAAAGGAATAAATAATGAAAATGAGCAACAGATGCTACTATATCACAAAAAGATTTATAAAATGACTGGCTGGCTGCTTTAGATTACTTGGACAGTGAGGGTCTCTTTGAAATGACATTTCAGTTTGCATCTAGCTGACATGATGAAGCCAGTTTTAATTTCCAGAAGCGAGATGCCCCAGCCAGAGGAAAGAAGCTAGTGCAATAGCTCTGATTGGGAAAGAACTTCATGCCTCCAAGAAACAGAAGGAAGCCTGTGGGGCTGAAGACATCTTGCTCCTTTTAGATAGTTAGTGCCTCCTTATGATTGGAAAATGTGTTTGCCTATGTTGGCAAGAGGCCCATGTCGATTGTAATTTCACTATTCCAAAGGCCTAATTATCTTTAATATACTTGGCTTGGACTTCAAATAAAAATGAAACCCCAACCTCACTCTGTTCTCATTTAAAACAGACATCCACGGCTGACTCCAATCTTCACTAATAAATGAGCACAAATGAAGTACAGCGACTAACAGTGAGCTAATGGCCAAGAGGGGATGCAGGCCAGGCCTCCATCGCCAGGTTCAATGCTGAGAGAAAGAACATAGTAACAACAGATTTTCAGTTTTGTCAGCTCTGTGGTTTTACTCTTTCAAATTGACTTTTAATTTGGCAGAAGAGTTCTGTGTCTAAATGAACCAGAGTTTGCCTTCTGAGACACAAACAGATCTAAGCGGCACCCAGAAGAAGTGATATTCTAGGTCAGACTGGAGCTTGAAGACTTTAGTGAATGTGGCTTTAAAAGAGAGCATGATTTCTTTTCAGGAACGAGCTACTCATTTAGATATTGAGAAAAAAGACACAGTTTACCTGGTGGCACTTCACTCATTATTTTGTTACCTTATTTGGGTTATTTCACCTCGGTGAGCTACAGATTTGTTTATGAAATGATGATGGTAACGACTAAGCAGCCACAAGGGTTGAATAAAGGGCTAAATAAAATAATATGGTTCTGAGTCTTGTATAAACTGTGAAGCACCATGTAATTGTGAGGTATCTGAATTATTGAAGACATCATACCCCACTGAGAAACTCGATTGCTCCCTATCCCCATTGAACAGGAAACCTGTAATATAATATTTTGATGCATAAATGTAACATTTTGAAATAAACATGGCATATGCTGATATTGTCCAAGTGATAACACTCTTTTATGACTATTAAAGAAAAGAAAAATCTTCTGTTAGCCTGAGTAAAAACATAGTAAAAGGGTTTCTTCCCTAAATATTCCTGTATGGAAATTCTGATTGCATCCCATTATACATCAGCCATAATGAGCCTAAAATATGCAAAGTACAGCATTTATCTTTGTACTATATTTACATTTTGTTTATATGACGGTCTGACATATGAGCCCAAAATAAATATTTTAGAAATCTCCTCGATGTCTCAAAATTCTTTAATTGATCCTTTTCCCAGCTAGTCATCTTTTTCAGTATTAACTTTCAACACCTGAGTTATAATTAGTAGCATATACACACTGTTCTCCTTATGAGGAAAGGCAGTTAACTTCCACAAACCCAAATGCTTAGTCTTAACAGCCCCACGTATGGTCCTGGCTGCTGCTGGTATTCAGAAGTTGTAATCTAGATCATATTCTTGCTGTTGGTGGCACCACTAAGAAGAAGAAGCCTTTGGCTTCTGGCTTTCCTTCACTGACTTACTCTAAAACATTAATACCAGTGTTGCCAACCAATTTAAAAGCGTATGACATCAAAACCTCATTCTAAATAAAGATTTCCTTGTAGAAATATGCTCTTCCTGTGCTGATGGTTGACATCGCATAGCCAACCATCTGGTTAAACATGTGTCTCAGCACACCTAGGGTAAAGAAGTGAGAAGTGGATCCAATATCTAGATTTATCATTCAATAGATGTAAGACTAATGATGTTTCACATTAGGTACGGAATTTCTTCTTCACCAGATTTGTCATAAGACTCCTGTAGTGAGCTTTCTAGGACCGCATGAAATGTGATCCAACTTAAGAAAAATCAATTGACAGGTTATTTTTTGAGAATGTATTCAATGCATAAAGATTTTTCCCTTAGAAATTGTGCCTCCCAACTTTTTTTTTTTTTTTTTTTTTAACAAAGTTTGCCTGTCTGGAGTATGTGAGGGCAGGAACTGGAGGAGGTTATAGTGTGCACTCAGTAGATACTTGTTAATACACGTTAAGTGAATGGAAAAACAAGTGGATGACTGGAGGCACAGGAGGGTGGCTCCTGCTGATTATTCTGCCCAGAGAGATCTCCATATTCTCTTCTTCCCAGTGAAACTCTGTCCGTCGCTGAGACCTGAAAGTAATAGTTGCCTATCCCCAAGCAAATCCTGTTCCATCCTCCAGACTCTCTCCTCCCCTTGGATCCCCCCTCTATGCAGCGATGGGGGCAGTAATAGGAGGAATAAAGGGGGAGGAAGAGAAGATAGGTTTACCAAGCATTTAATACTACAAGACCCTGGGCTGATTCTTTTCACACTCATTATTTTACCAAATCCTTACAATAACAATTATCATCATTGCTCTGTAGATGATGATCCTGAGGCTTCAAGAGGGTATTTAAATTACCCAGAATTACTCAGTTAGTAAGTTGTAGAAGGGAGAATTTGAAACCTGGGCCTAACTCAATGTGGAGCTAAAATGCAAAACTACCACTCTTGCTGCCACATCACACTTTATTAGAATTTATTGTGACTTTATTGTGTTTATTGTGTTTCCATCTCTCCTACTACCATCTTGAGGGCAGGCAAGTGTCCCCATTGTTCTAAAGTTTGGCTAATACTGAGTGCATATGGCATGTATATTAACTGGGTAAGAGAAGGTGGTATATTTCCTAGAGTAAGAACAGGCTCATGGTGATCTCAGCTGGGCCTGTGGGCAATTTTGGAGGTGGTCAGTGGAAACCAGGTTGGGGTCTGAACTAAATGGACCTGCCAATCTCGATACATGGTGGGAATCAGACAGGCTGGCTCCAGGGTCAAGAGGCCCCTTTGCCCTGGGCATTTCACAATTTCTTTACCATGCTTTCAGGTGCCTGATATATTTAGTTGGATGTTTACATAGCAGCGTTGACTAGAGCAAAGAGTGAGTGTGCCCTTTCTGTGGCAAACAGGTGAGCTTATTGAGACTGACACAAGTCAGATTTGATCTAAGTGGCTCTTTCATCTCCTGGTGGCACTTTGAAAAGCCTTATTTACTCAAGATGAACCCTGGCTTTCAATAGCAATGGGAGCACGTCCCTCAATTCACTCCCCATGAACACTGGGGAGAGCTCAGTCCCACTCACACTCCTGCTTGTCCTTGTGAATGCCACCTCAAGACAGCCACCACCATCTATTCATTGCATTTCTTGGTCCTACCTGCTCCCTCAGATATCCCTATCTTTTAATAGTCAAGAAACATACATGCCTTCATCAGGTTGCACTGCAAATAAGAATGACTCCAATAAGGAGCAACAACATGTGTCTGCATATGTCTTGTGACTTATCAAATGATGTTTTTGTTTAATTACACTTTCCCTATATAGGTGTACTCTATTTTATCTTGGAGAAAAACCATTAACTCCACTTAAACCATTCATATTTAGAAGAAAAGAAGTGTGCAGGATGTCACTAAAGTCTTTTATTTTTTAACAAAAGGCACTTAGCATCTACTGAATACATGTTAATGGGCTGAGCACAGGACTATGGAGATGACTGAGACAGTATCCCTGCTCCCAGGGCCTGCTGCTTTATAGGAGGTAAAAAATAATAATAATAAATAATTACAAGTTGACTGAAATGAGGGAAGTACTGGACTTGCACACCCAGTGCTAGGGTTGATTAGGAGGTGGTGAATCATGATGTCTTCCAGGTGGGCATACCAAGGATAATTTCTCAGCATGACAAATACATATTGAATGCCCATCACATTCCGGGCACAGAGAAAGTGACAACAGATGCAGAAGTGTTCCTGCCTTTGAGGAGCTTATAATCTAATGGACAGAAAGTTTAGCAAACAAGTTACTATACTTCAACTCAACAGGAGATGCAAAAAATTCTTATTCTTTGAGACTTAGGCCACTGAATTATAACATCTTCCCACTGCAGCCCCAACACATCACTGTCGTATACCTGTACTGGCCATTCCCTCCCATCCATCAGAGATTTGGATCTCTGACTCATGGACTTCCACTTTATCCCAACCTCTACCTTTTATGTAGGCACCCACCGCTCAGTTTCTAACATCCTCATCCCTCTCTTCCACGTTCCTCCTGATACCTGCTCACAGGGCATAGCCAAGATCCGGTGATGACTCAAATCTCCATGGCCATTAACTTAATTCCAGCCTTTGGTCTGACTGTAAACACCTCTCCTTCCTGATATTTTCTTTGGTATATCTTCTAAGACTCTATATTGACTATTCCTAGGGATCTCTGTCTCTGTGAACAGAAGGGGTAGGTATTTTGGCTTCCCAACCACTTTAGCATAAATGGCCTTGCTGCCATTCCCTGCCAAAGTACTTAGTACACTGGATATGTAGTGGACATCCATCCATTCTAAGTAGAACTTTATTGAGCATATAAGTGCCAGGCACAATGGTAGATCAGATGGGCAGAACCAATAGAGCTCAGACCTTATAACCTGTGGGTGACCAAGCATCTGAATCCATTATCCAGAGGTCACCTCTATACTCTTTCATAAGAAATTACTCTTGTTGTTGGGAGTTAAATATACTTGCTTTCTGTTCAGTTATCTCCAGGATCCAGAAAGAGGAAGATCATGATTTGTCTTATTAAGATTCTGATTTGTTTGATTCCTCTCTATTAAAAACTGCTGGGGTGAACTGCCTGAGAAATATATTTACAAGCACCATCTAGGTATTTAGGCAGGTTTCTCTTCGCTTGTTTATATGAATTTTCTACACTTCATATTTTGTACAGAACTCCCTAAATTCCCAATGGAATTTAAGGGCTTGTACAAGCTCTGGGGATGGGGTTCCAGGGAAGCCAGGAAAACCCAGCATAAGCACATGGTCTTTATAGTGAATGGGTCATATTGAGGCACTGAATAATTATTTCAAAGTAAAAGGAAAATTAGTTCATTTTTATGTCAACCTTTAGATGAGGATCAGTGGAAGACATGGGTCTGGCTATATGTATGAGCCTCCTTTGTCGGGATATTACAGCAGTCGGAGTAGCCTGTTAAAGATTTTGACCAAGCCAAGCATGTGCTTATTCAAACCCTACAAAGCAGGGCCTACTTGGCTCTGTGTGATCTAGTCCTTGCCTGCTTCCTTCTTACTAGACATCAGCTGCAATGGTAATCTCCTGGTCTTTCTCATAGGATCAAGTTCATTTTTGTCTTCGTATACTCTGAATTTGCTTTTCTCCTGTTTAAAACTCCTTTCCCCCAGATCCTCCTATTTCTGGTTCCTTCCAGAAATAGGTCTTATCCCCCACTGTAGTTGCTCCTAGCCTCTGATTCCCCTTTGTGTCATCCAGTTTCTTCAAATGCTTGGCATGTGCCAGAGTTGAAATTATCTTTTAACTTACTTATTTCAGTTAATTTATTATATGAATTCCATACCATCTTACATTATAAGCCCTTTGGAAGCAGAAACCTGGCTTATCTTGGTCATCACTGAATAGTCAGAGCCTAGAATGATCTCTGGGACATAGTTGAAACTCAGTACTTATTTTTGCAATAAGTGAGTTTGGAAAAGATGAGTAAGTTTTCCATCAAAATGCCTTCCCATGCCACAGCATTTAATCCATACATAAATGTGGTTTATAGAGTAATTAATCAAAAACATTGTCTATCAAGCACCACCAATGGCAGGCCAATATGGAAAGCTCACAACACTAATGACCATTGGTCTTCCTCAGCAACAAGCAGACACTTTTTTGGCTCATGTGTTCCTGAGGTGAAATTAGGTGGGGAAAATACCACCAGCTTACCCTGTGGTCTCCAATCACAAATAAGCACAGTACTGGTGGGGTTTCCAGGAGGACAGAAGCTAGAGGGGCCCTTCCCCTTTAGGCTGCACACAGATTATTAGGTGACTGTGTTCTTTATCCAGAGATGGCAGTAAAGGAACAATGGTAAATGATTCCACTGATAATAGGCTGAAAAACTGTTGATGTTGGCAGAAAGAAAATAGTGTTTTTTCATAGTGGTCCAGAGTTTGAAATATCCAGTCTTCATCCAGATGTTCAGGCAGATCATGATTTTCAATGGGCTTAGTTGTGTAACTCCAGAGGGAAAAGTACCATATGAAGACACATGTATGCAATTCAAGGATGTGCTCAAGGCACAACACACATGCACCTTGGATGAGCTATTTTTATTTAAATATTACATGTGGCTACAGATACCAAGCCTGCCTTTTAAATGTACACTGTGCATTTTACATTTTTTTTCTACTAGCTAATGTAAATATACCTTAAGGGATCATAAATTTTTGGATTAACTCAGCCAAGATATCTTGAGCACATATAAATTTAAATAGTTGTGTTGATTACACTTCCACTGAGGTAGTCAGAAACCGGACACATTAAAGGAGACAAGGACTTGGGGGGGGGGGGGAATTTTCTCTAGGATTTGTTATAGTGTCTGAAAAATAGTATCTGATTTTTTTTTTTTTAATTACTAGCATAGGGCTTACTATATGGTAGGCAATTCATATGCATGATCTTGTTTTATCTTTATAGTGACCCCAGGAAGTGTTTTATCAGCGAGGATAGAGTCAAGGCACAGATTCTGCCCAAGATCACACAGCTGGTATGCTGACAGTCTGAACAAAGAGCCCATAGTCTTAGCAACTCCACCCCACTGTCTCCTCAAATCCCAGACAATCTTTTGGCACCTGCTGGTTCACAAACACCTGTATATTCTGTGTCTCAGAGTATCACTAGTGACTGCTTCCTAAAGCTAAATCAACACCATTGTTAATATTATTCTTTGCAAAAATCAGTGGATGCTATCTTAGTCCTATGATAATGTAATTCTCGTCCTTACACAGGAAGGTGGCAGGCCAGCCCAAGGGAAATGTGCATTTCCCCCCCTTCATATACTCATCCAATGCCCAATGTGTACAACAAATGCCAACAATGTCATGGTAAAGAAGTTTACATTCTAATATTTAATACATGTCAATCCAATGATAAATTAGTATGTTAAAACTGTGATAAAAGGGGAGGAGTCAAGATGGCGGAGAAGTAGCAGGCTGAGACTACTTCAGCTAGCAGGAGATCAGCTAGATAGCTTATCTAAAGATTGCAAACACCTACAAATCCAACGGGAGATCGAAGAGAAGAAGAACAGCAATTCTGGAAACAGAAAAACAACCACTTTCTGAAAGGTAGGACTGGCAGAGAAGTGAATCCAAAGCGACAGGAAGATAGACCCCGGGGGGAGAGGCTGGCTCCCGGCAAGCGGAGGAGCAGGGGTGTCTGAGTGTCACAGAGCTTGCGGGTATTGGAATGGGAAAACCGGCTACAGAGACAGAGCTGACAGTAAGATCACAGCTCGGTGTTACCTTGAACTGGTCGCAGGCTCGGTGAGCTCAGAGCGCGGCCGGAGGTCAGGCAGACGGGAGTAACTGGGCGCTGTTCTCTGAGGGTGCACTGAGGAGTGGGGCCCCGGGCCGGAGACCAGGAGGCTGCCATTTGTATTCCCGTCCTCTGGAACTCTACGGAAAGCGCTCAGGGAACAAAAGCTCCTGAAAGCAAACCCGAGCGGACTATTCAGCCCGGGCCCCTGGTAAGGGCGGTACCATTCCGCCTGGGGCAAAGACACTTGAGAATCACTACAACAGGCCCCTCCCCCAGAAGATGAACAAGAAATCCAGCCAAGACCAAGTTCACCGACCAAGGAGTGCGGTTCAATACCAAGGAGAGCAGCAGAATTCCAGAGGAGGAGAAAGCAAAGGACGGAACTAATGACTTTCTCCCTGTGATTTTTTTAGTCTTGCAGTTAATTTAATTTTTTTCTTCATTTTTTTCTCTTCTTCTGAAAAAAATTTTTTTAACTTTTACCCTTTTCTTTGTTAACGTTTTTTAACTAGTTTATCTAATTTATATATATATATTTTCTTTTTTATATTTTTCTTTATTCGTTTTCTTTTTTTTAATTCTTTTTTTTTCTTTTCTTTTTTTTTTCTTTCTTTCTTTTTGAACCTCTTTTTATCCCCTTTCTCCCCCCTCATGATTTGGGATCTCTTCTGATTTGGTTAAAGCATATTTTCCTGGGATTGTTGCCACCATTTTAGTATTTTACTTGCTCCTTCATATACTCTTATCTGGACAAAATGACAAGGTGGAAAAATTCACCACAAAAAAAAGAAAAAGAGGCAGTATCGAAGGCTAGGGACCTAATCAATACAGACATTGGCAATATGTCAGATCTAGAGTTCAGAATGACAGTTCTCAAAGTTCTAGCCAGACTCGAAAAAGGCATGGAAGATATTAGAGAAACCCTCTCGGGAGATATAAAAGCCCTTTCTGGAGAAATAAAAGAACTAAAATCTAACCAAGTTGAAATCAAAAAAGCTATTAATGAGGTGCAATCAAAAATGGAGGCCCTCACTGCTAGGATAAATGAGGCAGAAGAAAGAATTAGTGATATAGAAGACCAAATGACGGAGAATAAAGAAGCTGAGCAAAAGAGGGACAAACAGCTACTGGACCACGAGGGGAGAATTCGAGAGATAAATGACACCATAAGACGAAACAACATTAGAATAATTGGGATTCCGGAAGAAGAAGAAAGAGAGAGGGGAGCAGAAGGTATACTGGAGAGAATTATTGGGGAGAATTTCTCCAATATGGCAAAGGGAACGAGCATCAAAATTCAGGAGGTTCAGAGAATGCCCCTCAAAATGAATAAGAATAGGCCCACACCCCATCACCTAATAGTAAAATTTACAAGTCTCAGTGACAAAGAGAAAATCCTGAAAGCAGCCCGGGAAAAGAAGTCTGTAACATACAAGGGTAAAAATATTAGATTGGCAGCTGACTTATCCACAGAGACCTGGCAGGCCAGAAAGAGCTGTCATGATATTTTCAGAGCACTAAATGAGAAAAACATGCAGCCAAGAATACTATATCCAGCTAGGATATCATTGAAAATAGAAGGAGAGATTAAAAGCTTCCAGGACAAACAAAAACTGAAAGAATTTGCAAACACCAAACCAGCTCTACAGGAAATATTGAAAGGGGTCCTCTAAGCAAAGAGAGAGCCTACAAGTGGTAGATCAGTAAGGAACAGAGACCATATACAGTATCAGTCACCTTACAGGCAATACAATGGCACTAAATTCATATCTCTCAATAGTTACCCTGAATGTTAATGGGCTAAATGCCCCTGTCAAAAGACACAGGGTATCAGAATGGATAAAAAAACAAAACCCATCTATATGTTGCCTCCAAGAAACTCATTTTAAGCCCGAAGACACCTCCAGATTTAAAGTGAGGGGGTAGAAAAGAATTTACCATGCTAATGGACATCAGAAGAAAGCAGGAGTGGCAATCCTTATATCAGATCAATTAGATTTTAAGCCAAAGACTATAATAAGAGATGAGGAAGGACACTATATCATACTCAAAGCGTCTGTCCAACAAGAAGATCTAACAATTTTAAATATCTATGCCCCCAACGTGGGAGCAGTCAACTATATAAACCAATTAATAACAAAATCAAAGAAACACATCAACAATAATACAATAATAGTAGGGGACTTTAACACTCCCCTCACTGAAATGGACAGATCATCCAAGCAAAAGACCAGCAAGGAAATAAAGGCCTTAAACGACACACTGGACCAGATGGACATCACAGATATATTCAGAACATTTCATCCCAAAGCAACAGAATACACATTCTTCTCTAGTGCACATGGAACATTCTCCAGAATAGATCACATGCTTGGTCCTAAATCAGGACTCAACTGGTATCAAAAGATTGGGATAATTTTCTGCATATTTTCAGACCACAATGCTCTGAAGCTAGAACTCAACCACAAGAGGAAGTTTGGAAAGAACCCAAATACATGGAGACTAAATAGCATCCTTCTAAAGAATGGATGGGTCAACCAGGAAATTAAAGAAGAATTGAAAAAAATCATGGAAACAAATGATAATGAAAATACAATGGTTCAAAATCTGTGGGACACAACAAAGGCAGTCCTGAGAGGAAAATATATAGCGGTACAAGCCTTTCTCAAGAAACAAGAAAGGTCTCAGGTACACAACATAACCCTACACCTAAAGGAGTTGGAGAAAGAACAAGAAAGAAACCCTAAGCCCAGCAGGAGAAGAGAAATCATAAAGATCAGAGCAGAAATCAATGAAATAGAAACCAAAAAAACAATAGAGCAAATAAACGAAACTAGGAGCTGGTTCTTTGAAAGAATTAATAAAATTGATAAACCCCTGGCCAGACTTATCAAAAAGAAAAGAGAAAGGACCCAAATAAATAAAATCATGAATGAAAGAGGAGAGATCACAACTAACACCAAAGAAATACAAATTATTGTAAGAACATACTATGAGCAACTCTATGCCAACAAATTTGACAATCTGGAAGAAATGGATGCATTCCTAGAAACATATAAACTACCACAACTGAACCAGGAAGAAACAGAAAGCCTGAACAGACCCATAACCAGTAAGGAGATTGAAACAGTCATTAAAAATCTCCAAACAAACAAAAGCCCAGGGCTAGACGGCTTCCCAGGAGAATTCTACCAAACATTTAAAGAAGAACTAATTCCTATTCTCCTGAAACTGTTCCAAAAAATAGAAATGGAAGGAAAACTTCCAAACTCATTTTATGAGGCCAGCATCACCTTGATTCCAAAACCAGACAAGGATCCCATCAAAAAAGAGAGCTATAGACCAATATCCTTGATGAACACAGATGCGAAAATTCTCACCAAAATACTGGCCAATAGGATTCAACAGTACATTAAAAGGATTATTCACCACGACCAAGTGGGATTTATTCCAGGGCTGCAAGGTTGGTTCAACATCCGCAAATCAGTCAATGTGATACAACACATCAATAAAAGAAAGAACAAGAACCATATGATACTCTCAATAGATGCTGAAAAAGCATTTGACAAAGTACAGCATCCCTTCCTGATCAAAACTCTTCAAAGTGTAGGGATAGAGAGCACATACCTCAATATCATCAAAGCCATCTATGAAAAACCCACCGCAAATATCATTCTCAATGGAGAAAAACTAAAAGCTTTTCCGCTAAGGTCAGGAACACGGCAGGGATGTCCATTATCACCACTGCTATTCAACATAGTAATAGAAGTCCTAGCCTCAGCAATCAGACAACAAAAGGAAATTAAAGGCATCCAAATCGGCAAAGAAGAAGTCAAATTATCACTCTTCACAGATGATATGATACTATATATGGAAAACCCAAAAGACCCCACTCCAAAACTGCTAGAACTTGTACAGGAATTCAGTAAAGTGTCAGGATATAAAATCAATGCACAGAAATCAGTTGCATTTCTCTACACCAACAACAAGACAGAAGAAAGAGAAATTAAAGAGTCAATCCCATTTACAATTGCACCCAAAACCATAAGATACCTAGGAATAAACCTAACCAAAGAGGCACAGAATCTATACTCAGAAAACTATAAAGTACTCATGAAAGAAATTGACGAAGACACAAAGAAATGGAAAAATGTTCCATGCTCCTGGATTGGAAGAATAAATATTGTGAAAATGTCTATGCTACCTAAAGCAATCTACACATTTAATGCAATTCCTATCAAAGTACCATCTGTCTTTTTCAAAGAAATGGAACAAATAATTCTAAAATTTATATGGAACCAGAAAAGACCTCGAATAGCCAAAGGGATATTGAAATAGAAAGCCAAAGTTGGTGGCATCACAATTACAGACTTCAAGCAATATTATAAAGCTGTCATCATCAAGACAGCATGGTACTGGCACAAAAACAGACACATAGATCAATGGAACAGAATAGAGAGCCCAGAAATAGACCCTCAACTCTATGGTCAACTAATCTTCAACAAAGCAGGAAAGAATGTCCAGCGGAAAAAAGACAGCCTCTTCAATAAATGGTGTTGGGAAAACTGGACAGCCACATGCAGAAAAATGAAATTGGACCATTTCCTTACACCACACACGAAAATAGACTCAAAATGGATGAAGGACCTCAATGTGAGAAAGAAATCCATCAAAATCCTTGAGGAGAACACAGGCAGCAACCTCTTCGACCTCAGCTGCAGCAACATCTTCCTAGGAACATCGCCAAAGGCAAGGGAAGCAAGGGCAAAAATGAACTATTGGGATTTCATCAAGATCAAAAGCTTTTGCACAGCAAAGGAAACAGTTAACAAAACCAAAAGACAACTGACAGAATGGGAGAAGATATTTGCAAACGACATATCAGATAAAGGACTAGTGTCCAAAATCTATAAAGAACTTAGCAAACTCAACACTCAAAGTACAAATAATCCAATCAAGAAATGGGCAGAGGACATGAACAGACATTTCTCCAAAGAAGACATCCAGATGGCCAACAGACACATGAAAAAGTGCTTCATGTCACTCGGCATCAGGGAAATACAAATCAAAACCACAATGAGATATCACCTCACACCAGTCAGAATGGCTAAAATCAACAAGTCAGGAAATGACAGATGCTGGCGAGGATGCGGAGATAGGGGAACCCTCCTACACTGTTGGTGGGAATGCAAGCTGGTGCAGCCACTCTGGAAAACAGCATGGAGGTTCCTCAAAATGTTGAAAATAGAACTGCCCTATGATCCAGCAATTGCACTACTGGGTATTTACCCTAAAGATACAAACGTAGTGATCCGAAGGGGCACGTGCACCCGATTGTTTATAGCAGCAATGTCCACAATAGCCAAACTATGGAAAGAACCTAGATGTCCATCAACAAATGAATGGATCAAAAAGATGTGGTATATATACACAAAGGAATACTATGCAGCCATCAAAAGAAATGAAATCTTGCCATTTGCGACAACATGGATGGAACTAGAGTGTATCATGCTTAGCGAAATAAGTCAAGCAGAGAAAGACAACTATCATATGATCTCCCTGATATGAGGAAGTGGTGATGCAACATGGGGGCTTAAGTGGGTAGAAGAAGAATCAATGAAACAAGATGGGATGGGAGGGAGACAAACCATAAGTGACTCTTAATCTCACAAAACAAACTGAGGGTTGCTGGGGGGAGGGGGGTTGAGAGAAGGAGGGTGGGGTTATGGACATTGGGGAGGGTATGTGCTTTGGTGAGTGCTATGAAGTGTGTAAATCTGGCGATTCACAGACCTGTACCCCTGGGGATAAAAATATATGTTTATAAAAAATAAAAAAATTATTAAAAAAAAAAGAGAGAAAGAAAAGAGAAAAAAAAAACTGTGATAAAAGGATAAAGGGAAAGCTATGGCACAAGGGGGCTTCTGATCCTGTCCAGGGGATTCATAAGCACCTCCCTGATAGCCGAGACCTGAAAACAAAATTAAAAAAGGTAGTCTTAAGAGTCAGGGTACAAGCACAGGCAGAGAAAACAGCCAGGAAAAGTCCTTGGGCAGGAAAAGCTGAGTCTGTTCCAAGACTGAAGGAAGGTAGGAGTGGCCAGAGTGTTTTGGGGAAAGTCAAGAGAGAACAGGGCAGGGCTAAGAGGAAGGTAGACACCCAGCATGACTCACTGGTCTCTACTGCAGGCCATTCTTAGCATTTTCCCTGGATTAGCTCTTCTGAGGCTTCTAAGTACCCTATAAGGTAGATACTATTATGACCCCCTTCGTACAGAAGAGAAAAATGTCACCCAGAATTAGTCAATTTTGCCCATGATCATACAGCCAGCAAATGGGGGATTTAAACCTAGTCACTCTGGCTCTGAGCCTTCACTATTAACTACGTGGCTAAATTGCCCTGACACCAGGAAATCAAGTTACGGAGCAGTTATAAATAACTTTCACAAAAATCACACTATGAAGAAGTGGTAGAGCCATTCAAACCTAGAGACTGGGCTACTTCCCACAGCCCTAGGCTGCCCCATGGCTAATTCTACATGTCAACAGCAAGGGCCAGGGGCTCTTTAGAGGGGTAGAGAGGCACACACCAACTTTGCTAAGTGAGCAATGCCTTTCCCAGGGCTGGGAAGACATGCTGTTGACATAATGGCAGAAGAAAGAATGACTTCTAAGGTCTTTACAGGCTCTACCTACCCTCTGAGCCTGATAGAAATGCCCAAGGAGGACTTGGCCTGAGTAGAGTGCCCAGTTCTTCCCCTGAACCTCAGCATATTTTGCTTTGTGCAGGGATCAGTTCTTATTATTACTGTTTTTCTGGTAGGAAAAGCAGCATCACAAATGTCTTCCAATTGGAAACCCATGGAACAGAAAGATTTTGCCAGAGACAATTAAAACAATATGGCTCAACCTGAATTTTTTTTCTCCCCAAATGTACATCTTTTTACCATGTTTTTCTTCTCTGTGTGGCTTGCCAACACTTTGCTTGTGGAACAAGGGAACTGGGTCCCTCCTCATAGCCTGATACTTGAGATGGCGGAGATTTCTGCCAACCCCTTTGCCAGAGATATTCTATTAGTCTCGGTTATTCATGGGCTAAGGGAAGTTCCCTTCATGGGCATCTGGCAAGGTAGAGGAATAAAAAAATAAAAAATATAGCATGCTGCTTCTACTACTGTCTGGCACTCAAAGCCTACCATGCAGTCTGGCATTACGTCTAGGCAACAAGACTGGCATCAGCCAAGGGACCAGGAAGAAATACTTCTTTCCCAGTACCATCTCATCCTTCTTTTATTTATTTTTTTTTTTTTTGGGTGGGGGTTGGTTTCTGGGCAGGGGAGTGTGTACCAGTAGACCACCAAATGAACTCCCGGGCAACACTTAAAATTCTTTTTTTGTTTCTACAGATACAAAAAAACAAAAAACAAAAAAAAAACAACAAAAAAAACCTGTCTATTGCAAGTGGCCTCTGGCCTTTTCTGGCAGGAAGCTTCCTCCAACTGCAGACGTCTCAAAGCACCATCCCAGGATCCCATGCTAAGCTGAACCTCCTGTTTAGCACTTAGTAGAGAAATTCTTGATTTTGCCTCTAGGATTTTGGAGTGTCTACTTGTCCTTGGACTAATGTTATGAAGCTCCGTGTGAGAAGAACCTGTTGTTTCCTTTGCACTACCAAACCCCTGCCTGGCTAAAAAGGTGTGGAGTCTTTCTCCTGCTGCATGTGAAAGCAGAAGCTCCTGCCCCTTCCTCTAATGAGGGCTCCCATCAGGGACCCTGAAGACTTGGCTTCATACTTCATACCTGCTTGCTGAACACATCATACCCAAAAGTGTTTATATTTTACAGTGGCAGTAGGACTGCTCATCTTAGAGCTGATCAAGTTGTTTTTTGTTTTTTTTTTTTTTTTTTTTAATTCCTTGTCTGGGGCACCTGGGTGGCTCAGTGGGTTAAGCCTCTGCCTTCGGCTCAGGTCATGGTCTCGGGGTCCTGTGATCGAGTCCCACATTAGGCTCTCTGTTCAGTGGGGAGCCTGCTTCCCTCTCTCTCTCTGCCTGATTCTCTGCCTGCTTGTTATCTCTCTCCCTCTCTCTGTCAAATAAATAAATAAAATATTTTTTAAAAAAATAAAAAATAAAAATTCCTGGTCTCTTTTTTTCTTCCTCTTCTTCCTCTCAGGCTTGAGAATTTGTTCACTAGATACAAAAGAATGAAGAGTGGAGAGGAGAGAGACAGGCAGGGACACTGCTTCATCATATCCTTTCCCTTCCCTTCCAGCCTTGGGAACATCTACTGTTCTCACTCAGAAAGTTCCTAAAGGCTGGGCCCATTGCCTCTTACCAGAGTGAAGAGGGGAGAATTCTTCCTTTATATCTGACTCACAGATTTAAAAGTCATAAAAGATGTTCCCTTGGAATTCTGAAACATGTATTCAATTAAACATCAAGCTCTGTCCAAATATAGTCCATCTTCTGGGTCAGGATCCCCCTGCTGTCTGGTTATTTGGATTTCAGCCATGTTAGAAATCTATCCAATTAGGTCACATCACTCCCTTCATTCACTGCTGAACCAACGATGTTTGGCAGGACTCAGAAGACATTTTATGGCCCTGTGGAGCTGCTTGATGCTGGACCTAACCAGAGGTTTAAGTTGCTACTTAGTATAACAAAATGACTCAACTGTCTCTCATTCTAGGAAGCTAGCAGAGTACAGAAGTATAGCTCTATGAGGTCATACACTTCTTGTACAGAGAAACTTCTTATCCAAATGGACAGACATTACATTAGAGGATGCAGATAAACAATTATAAGCCTGATTCTGGCTCTTGAACTGCAGAATCACTCTCATAATGTTAAGTTACCCTTGTATATGTGCATGTGTTCATAACTCTTAATTAAAGACAAGGCTAAGTAAAATGAAAAGACAACCTACAAATGGTAGAAGTATTTTCAAGTCATATGTCTGGTATGGGCTCAACATCCATAATATATAAAGAACTCCTACCACTCAACAACCAGACAACCCAACTAAAACATGGTCAAAAAAGACGTGAAGAGACATTTCTCCAAATGGACAGTAAACACAGGAGAAGATGCTCAACATCATAGGCCATTAGGGAAAATAAATCAAAAGCACAGTGAGATACTACTTCACAGCTGCTAGGATGGCTAAAATAAAAAGGACAGGCAATAAGGAGTGTTGACGAGAATGTGAAGAAATTGGAACATCCTCTTCCCTATCTCTGGCTGCATGCCTGCTGGATTGCTGGTGGGAAGGTAAAATGGTGCAACCACTATGGAAAACAATTTGGCAGTTCCTCAAAAAGCTCAACATAGAATTACCATGACCCAGGCATTTCATCCCTGGGTATATATCCAAAATAACTGAAAGCAGAGACTCAAACAGAGAGTTGTATGCCAGTGCTCATTGTAGCATCATTTACAATAGCCAAAAGGTTAAAAAAAAAAAAAAAGCCCAAGGGTCCGATAAATGAATGGATACACAAAATGTATCATGTACGTAAAATGGAATATTATTCAGCCGTAAAAAATGCAGTTCTGACAGATGCCACATCAATAAACTTTGAAAACATTATACTTTAGTGAAATAAGCCAGACACAAAAGGACAGATGTTATATGACTCCATTTATATGAAATGTTGAGAATCGGTAAATTTAGAGAGACAATAAAGGTTATCAGGGCTGGAGGGAGGGGAAAATGGGGAATTATGAAAATGTTTTAGAAATAGTGATCATGCTTTACAACATTGTAAATGAAGCTACTGCCACTCAACTGTACATTTAAAAATGGTTAAAATGATACATTTTATGTTATGTGTATTTTCCTACAATACAAAATTCATAAGAAAAAAATCTAAGAAAAAACAATAAAGCTTAAATAAATATTTTCACAATCAAATTTCTTCTGTAGTTCCTTCAACTGTATCTCAGAGTCAGAACTCAAAACCAGATCTTCTGACATTGAGGCTTAATCCATTACAACATTCTGTGTTTTTAAATCACACATTTGTTGATTCATTCAAATCATCTTTCTGTTCTTCAGATATTTATAGAATACCTAGTAAGTGCTTGGTGGTCGCAAATTGGTGGTGAGGGTTGGGGTGGAAGAAATAAATTTTAATATGTGGTCTGTGTCCAGTTCCTTGCTCGAAGGCCCTTTACATGTTATCCCAATTAATCTTCCCATTATGAATCATTTTTATTCCCCTTCTATGGCTGAGGGCGTAGTAAGGGAGGCTACGTGAATTTGCTGGTAGCAAGCAGCAGATTTGGGATTGGAACCTAGATCAGCAGATTTTAAGCCCTCCCTGCTTCATGCCATTTATTCTCTTCCTCTCCCCACCCCTCTCCCAAATTCCCTTGGATTTTTGGTTCTCCCCATTGATTTTAGGAATGAAGAACAGCTTCACAAGGGGAAAAGCAGCCCCTTGGCAGTGGCTCTAGGTTCTGGGTCAATCAAGGTTGCTCATATTCCAGGCAGGAGCAAGGCTCAGGTTTTATAGCTGGAGGAGGAGATACCCTAGGGATCTGTTGGCCAGTATGTCAACTTGATGATGCCAGGAGCAGGAAAAGAAAGAAAAGAAAGAAAAGAAAGAAAGAAAGAAAGAAAGAAAGAAGCTGCCACAGGTGAGGGGAGCTGGCAGACCCCCAAGGGGGACCTCTGCTTTCTATGGGTTACCAGGGACAGCAAGCAGTGGCTTCTATCAGAGGCTCAGCTCTGTGTGTTTGTTAGTAGCACATTCCAGAGTCTGAGCAAACTCATTCTGGGACGGGAAATGAACAAGGGCCTGCAGAGAGGCCCATGGAGACCAGGTCCAGCCAACCACAGGCCTACTTCACTCCAAGGAACAGGTAGACCCAGGAGAGCAGGGGGCAGGACAGGGTAAGGAAAAACAGAGGTGATTCGGACTCAGGACAAGAGCCAGAGGCAAGTCTCTTCTTGGTTTCTGTCCAGCTATGCTGCCCCATATCTCTCTGCTGCTTCTCCTGAGACCATGTTGAAGTGTTCCTGCTTTCCCCTGCAAGCATACAAGGCTTGTTCCAGCATTCATAAGAGCTTTATTACCACTGCATTGGGGGAACCAGTGCATTTCCAAATCAGCAAGAGAGGACGGGCAACTCAGGAAATGAGGAGTTCTTTCCTCTTCCACTTTCTAGTGAATTTTCAGGTCGTTATTGAGACAGAAAGCTCTGCCTTCATTTACTCCATCACACGAGATCTTAATGCATTTCAGTCCACTGCTCATTAAGAGCGCTAAGGAGCATTTGCGGAGTATTTAAACTTGGCCCGCTTGCTCGCTCTCTGCTCACTCCCTGTGGTGCAGTCCAGTTTCTGGGATGAAGCTCAATCGATAAACACGTTCTTCCTGTCTGTTGAGACTTTGCGTCTTCCAGTTAGAAGAGAGGGGCAAAACATGCTGCTTTATTATATGGAGACAGCAGTCAATTTTGGCTCGATGCAGAGTGGGAAATGCTGATTTTTCATATGTTTGCGTAACAGAAACAACAAAGCATCCGCTTGGAAAGAAACAGGATTTTTCTTAGCCAAACTGCACACAAACAAGCTTTCAGCAACTCAAGGAAGGCAGAAGAAAACAGGAGTGTGGGCCCTGGGGGACAGTAACTCGTTACTCACTCAGGCCTGGGTGTGGTGACCCCGGGGGGCAGGCTCCGTGAGACAGCCTCCCTATCTCCAGGTTATTAAAACCCTGCTTGGCCCAAGGGAGTCACCCAATCCCCATGGGTCTGGATTCTTTGCCTTTAGAAGGCAAAGGACCTAGATGCATCTACCACCACCCAGGCTGCTGTTAAGGCCTTCCCACTGGAAACTGAAAATGTAAGCCGTCTGGGTCTTCACATCTTTAAACACCATCGGCAGGCCCTCTGGCTTTTCAGAAGACTCACCTTTGGATTCTCTGAGACTAAAACAGTCAACGGAGAGCATGGTGGTGTATCAGGGAATGTCTTGGGCTGGTGGTTCATTGCTAACAGTAATACACAGGGAGAGAATAGGGAGGAGGAAGAAGAGGGTGAGAGAGAGAGAGGGAAGGAAAAGCACGCTCGTCTAAGTGACAGGAAACTTGTATTTTACTGACAGCCTGCCAGTGATGAACTCAGGGACACAGGGCAAGACTTGGTCTCTCCTTGTTCAGCTAGGAAACAATGTAAAACTAAAATCTGATGAGTTTTTATCACAGATAGATACTTTGAAGGTCAAATTGGAGGATGAACAAGAGGACACTTTTCACCTATGGAACCTAAATAAAAACTCCACCACCTTAAGACCAGCCTCAGCACAAAGATATTACACACATACACACTTTACTCCAAAAAGTCTTGAGAAGCAAGTTTTTACTGAATGACTCTTAAAGAGGTGACAGGGAGGATTTATGTCTCATAACACGGCAAAACTCTTCTCATAGAGCTTAATTACCTCTTTCCCAAACATCTCTATTCATGGTAGCTGTTCAGTGACCTCTTTTGTTTTCAAATGGTTCATCCTATACTGACCACATTCATATTTTCCCTTCTCTTTAATCCCATCCTCCAGATTTCTAGGTAATTCCTCCTCCCCAAATTGTTCCATATGCTATGTAGGGAAGTCTACTCCTCCTTCTTTAAGCTTCTTTGCCATGACCTCCCTACCCATTTCCCTGATTTGTCCAACAAAGACACAACAGCCATGCAGTATCTACACAGTATTCTCCCTAAAGGCTGGGAGCATGAAAAAAAATTGTGGGCACATACTGACATTCTTCTTGTTGTTATTCCCTGTTATACCTCTAATAAGTGATTCTTATTTAACAAAATGTGATTATAACTTAGTGTGTCCCAATAGCACAAAATCAGTGACACTGCAATCCAAGTCTGTTTGATCCTTTATTGAGAACTTATTGTGCCTAACACTCTCTGTAAGGAGGGTGTGATGGCCATGAAGGGGGATAAAGCTCTATTCTGTTGCCTAAATTAAAGATATCACGCTGGCCTCTCAAAAAAAACAATAAACAAAAACATATTGTTTTAGGGATTCCCAAGAGACTTGGCCTGCCCTATTGCTATGGTCTCATCATTGTATGTATATCACTCAGCAGGTGAGGAAATGGGGCTCAGGAAGGTTAGTTACCCACACCCTCACAAGAAGTGGCAGATTTACCAGTTGGATCTGGATATCAGATTTCAAATCCCTTGATGCCCAGGCTTAACTTATAGCCTTCACTTCTTGCCTCTGTCTCTCTGTATGTCCTTCGTCCAGAGACTGTCCTGTTTCTAGTCCTGATTCCACTGCAGGGTGGTCCTAACATATGGATGGACTTGGCTTATGGCATGTGATTTGATGGTTCACCCTGCCCACATCTCTTCTCCTAGTGCCTTACAAAAGCCCTTGAAATTGTTCTAAGTCATCTCTTTCTCCTTGCTCAGGCAGGGCCATAAAATAGACAAAACTCTTGCCCAACTTCTCACATGGGTATTGCCAACCAATTTTAGCAGGTTCTCCTGCCAAGCCCAGGCGGAACACTGGAATACTTCTCATCACTGAACTCTGGGGAGCCACTACCAATTAAGGGAGATGGCAGTTGAGAAGAAACCTATTGGCCTGGAACACTAACTCCCTAGTGAAAATGCATATAAGGTGCTTGGCAAGAAAAACTTATTTTGATATGGCAGATGCCTCCCTGTTTAGAGAAAGTCTTCCTTCTCATGGCTTCTGAAACACCACACTCCTTCTCTCTCACTGTGTTTGCCATTCTGCCTCAGTTTCCCTCACTGACTCCTCCTCATCATCCTGATCTCTCTGTGCTGGTACCTCAGGGTCTGTTTTGGTTTTGCTTTATCTCTCTATTTACATACTCTTCCTGCATGATCTTACCTAGTCCCATAACTTAGATACCTATGCGTTAGTGGCTCCCAAAGCCAGATTTCCCACCCAAATATATCCTTTAATCCAAGACTTTGGAGTTCATAAGCATTTAAAATTTAATATGAGAAAAGGGTCTCTCGATTTTCTTTCCAAGTTGTTTTTTCTCCATTTCAGTGAACAACATCAGTATTTTTCCTGTGGTTCAAGCCAAATCTTCTCTTGCTTTCCCTCACTGCAGTATCTAATCCAGAAACAATTAACATTGACTTATTCCATGACTGATGCTAAGTCCATCTACTTTTCCCTATCTTCTCAACCACTACTTTTAGTATAAGTCAGAAACACCTTCCCCTTGGCCCCTGTAATCCACACTAACCATTCTCCTTGCTAGAACCCTGTGTTAGAGCCTTTCCACTAGCTGTTCCTTCTGCCTGAAGTGCTTCTCCTCCAGGTCTTTACAAGGAGGATCCTTTTGGTCATTCAGCACATGCATTCTCTCTTCTGAGGTTTTCCTAACCATTCTATCTAAAGTGGCCATGTGTGTTAGTTCCTTGGCACTAACGTAAGAAAATAAGTGGTTTCCAACAACAGAAACTCATCCCCTCACAGTTCTAGAGGTCAGAAATCAGATGTCAGGACACCAGCAGAATCACACCAGGCAGGTCCAGGCATTCCTTGGCTCGTGGCTGCATCATCCCAGTCTCTGGGTCTGGTCCCACTGCCTCATGTTCTTCTGTCTCAAACTCCCTCTGCCTCTCTCCTATGAAGATACTTGTAACTACATTTAGAGTTCACTTGCATAATCTAAGCAAAGTTCTTCCTCTCAAAATTCTTAAATTATTCCATCTTCTGCCATCTAAAGTAATATTCACAGGTTCCAGGAATTAAAACTCAGACACACCTTTTTAGATCCCACCATTTAGACATAGTGCTTGATTTTAACTATTTAGCATTTACCATTACTGTCCTCACTTCTGTTACAAATTTGTTTAATTCCTATCTTTCCCTCAGAATGTAAGCACCATGAGAGCATGGACTCGGCCTGTCTTTACTTCCCTGATGTTGAGAACATGACCAAGCACAGAGCAGACACTCCAAAACATTTTTAGATGACTACACTGAGGATGAAATTAAACCAATAGTTTTAAAGCTTCTTTTTCAGTCCTTTGCTCCATAAAATCCTTTGTTTAAGGGCAGAAGTCAAACAAGTAGATGGAGAGAAGTTGAAAACTCAGCTCTTCACTCAGTCTGAAGCAGGGGTGGGAAGCGGGGGGGCTCTGGGCCTTATTGCTCCATTCTTTCTGATGATGATGCACTAGAGATTGAAGGAATCGTCTGAAAAATACACTTCCCTATCTTGGGAAGCTGCTCAGGAGAATGGGGGCATAGAGAAACTTGGAAGAAACAGGCCACTGAGCAGACACATTTTGATGTGTGAGTTGGTGCAGGGAGTAGAGACAGGCAGTGTCCCAGGTCCCACAGGAGTAGCAGGTGCTCACCGCAGGGGAGTTGTATGGGTCTAGAAAGTTCACTTGTACTCGAATTTGACTATGGATACTCAATATGATGTGGCCTATCTTTCCCGAAACAAATCCTTGTGCGCTGAAAAGAGTGAGGCTGTTTGGGGTCTTCTTTGATCCTCAGATGCGGGTAGGAGAGATGGGCGAAGGTGGTGCCTTAAAATGCAGGCTCTACAAACAGACCCTGAAGCCAATCAAGGATCACATGGCTTCTTGGCCATATAACTTTGGGCAGGGTGCTTCACCTCTGCACACCACATCCCCTACCCCACTTTCTGGGATGTGGGGATAACAATGCTTCCCTCATAGCTATTGAGTACTGTGAGAGAAGGGACATTAAGCACTTGGCATATCATCAGGGCAAAGGCAGTACATGCAGGAGCAGTACACTGGGATAATTACCACTTACTAAGCATTCCTGTTATTTAGGTATTTTCAGGTGGGAAGCGGAGGCCATCTTGAGAAGTCCCTCATTTCCATACCCTGACCCTCTAGCAAAATGACCCTTGAGTCAGGCCAGAGAAGAATTCATTCCTTCATTTGCCCAATCAGGAAATATCTATGAAGGAGCGAAAGTGACTCAGAAAACTGTTCCAGCTGAAAAGGATAAAGAGCTACGTAAGACAAACTTCCTTTTCTCACAGAGTTTGACTTTCGGTCAGTGGTGGAGACAGATGATGAACAAATCTGTTCTTCGGGGAAATCCTAGAAATGTCTGTTCCCTTACTGTGTTTATTTCTCACCTTTGGTTCATTCTGCTGATATAATGTATACCTTAGGAGCTTAATCTGAGCTCTGCCCTGCTCTTGCAAAAGTCTGGTGCCAAAACAGCCTACCAACACTGCAGAGGTGCCTCCTCCTTACCCTTTCCCCCCTGCAGGCCTGAAGTGATTTCCTCAGGGGACTTCAAGCCCATTTTCATCAACTTTATTGATGAAGACACTTATGATGACATTGTTAGAAGGAATGGCCAGTTTTAGTGTCCCTACTATGTGGTGGGCGCCATTGTGTTATTTTACACTGATAGCCTTATTTAAATCTTCACAGGAACCTATGAGCTGAAGTTCCATTTTAGCAATGAAGAAAATGGGGGCACCTGGGGGGCTCAGTGGGTTAAAGCCTCTGCTTTTGGCTCCGGTCATGATCCCAGGGTCCTGGGATCCAGCCCCGCATCAGGCTCTCTGCTCAGCAGGGAGATTTCTTGCCCCTCTCTGTCTGCCTGCCTCTCTGCCTACTTGTGATCTCTGTCTGTCAAATAAATAAAGTCTTTTTTAAAAAGGAAGAAAATGAAAATCAGTCTATGAAAGTTCTGAGTGCCCCAGTTGGGATTTGACATGATTCCAGAGCCCCTAGCTTCAGTCCCTCACCCTGCTCTGTTTCAAGGGCTTCTGGGAAGAGTTCTATGAGCGTAGGTGAAGCTTTGAGCAGAGGGCGAAAGAAGAGCTGTGCGGTGTGTGGCTGGGTGGTCGGCCCACAGCTGACCCATCCCTTGGGACAGGACTCCGTGCCCTATAGGTGTGGCACCGCTGGGCCCAGGCAGACTGCCTGTTGCCTTTGCTTGCATGAGGAGGATTGGCTGTGCTTCCTCAGGATTCTCTGTGAGAATGAGAATTTGCCACCTGCCTTCAAAGCTATATAGCCTCATAGAAGAGAGAAAAAAATGCTCCCACAACTTACAGTTGAAAGACGTTGGGCAAGTCATTCACCTTCTCTGTGTCTTCTATTTCTTATTTGTAAAAGGGTGCTAAAAACAAAACAAACAAACAATCCAACCAACCCACCTCACAGGGAGTTGGCGGGATTAATGGAAGTAATACAAGAAAGCACTTGACACAAAGCCTGATGTGTAAAGAGAACCAAAATGTTAAGGATGAAGGGAAGATCTGTTTCTACCTTTATATCACTGTTTAATCCCACTTGCCCTAATAAGATGTCTCCAGCCTTCTTGATTGAGTCACGGCCCCCCTCCCATTACACCTGCTCACAATAAGGGAGACTTAACAGTTATTCTTCAAGACCTAGCAGTATCGGCCCATAGCTGACACTCAAAATATTTTTTACAACAGACATATGAACAAATGAAAACTGGAAAATTAAAGACAATCCCAGTTCTCCAAGTGGGGACCTGGCATTGGCCTGGGCAGCCCTCACTGCTCCGTACCGGCCTTCCTGCCCTCCTCCGTCTCCATCCCACCACCTCACCTTCTGCATCCCAGGGCCTGGCATATGCTGTCAGGCCCTCCATCTTCCACGTGGAGCCTGCAGTGAAAGCAGGAGGGAAGAAACTACCAGCCTTGCTAAGGTTTAAAGATGCGCTCACCTGAAATTGCACAATTCATCCCGTGGGCCCAGCAGGAATGTGGCGTTTGGAGAAATTACACCTCTGAGCTGCCAGAATATATTCAAACAGCCGAGAACAGAAGTTGGCCCAACTGGGACACATCCAGAGAGCAGCAAATATGCACAGTGAGCTCGCCAGCAAAGCGTTTTCACTTCTCTAGGGAATGTTCAAGAAGGTCTACCTGTCTATGGGACCCTTCTCCTTGGGTCTAGGGTAATATTTACTAAATGGTTTCCAAACCCAGTGCTGGGGAGGGAGGCAGGAGAGGATCTACACATGCAAATGATTGCCAGACCTTTGGGCTACCGTCCTCTCCAGTGTTATTAGTTGACGTGGGATTAAGGAGGAAAGGATGATCAGAGCACAAGCTCTGGGATTTGCACACCAGGGTTCAAATCCAGGCTCTAACACTTACTAACAGTATAATCTTGGCCAAGTTTCCACACCTCAGTGTGCCTCAGTTATCTCCTCTATCAAACAGAGAAGATCATAGTTCGCTTCTTCCAGGGTTAGTTTGACGATTTAAAATTGAACACATCAAAAAAATAAAAATAAAAAAGTGAACACACACAAGCATTTAGATGAGTGCCTCACATGCAGTTGGTGCTCAATAATGAGACAACTGGCAGGGCGTTTGGCTGGGGCGGCAGTTCTAGGTGGTTTCAGTGTCATAGTCTCATTAAAAGTTCCCTCCCCCTTACTGTAAAAATTTTATTTTGTGTATTACAGATATTAAAATGATCAAATATATCATTAAATGATATCAAATAGAGCATACTTTAAAGCCTCAAATGAAGGGTGGACATAAGATTTGACAAAAATAAACACATTTTGCTTTATGATAAATTAAAGAAACAAATAATAAATTTATTGCTATTTACTGAAGCCATATTAAATTATGAGCTAAGAAAGTGAGGCTTTCTGGAAGCTTCCACCTCCTTGGTGGCCTGTCCCTGATATCGCCTGCTCCTACAGCACCCCTCACCCCTATCCCAACACCAGTCGTTTTGCAATTTGTCTCTACTTTTCTGCCTCACCCTCATTTACTCACATGTGTATTTGCCATCTCCTCCATTAGAAGGGAAGCTCCATGGGGGCAGAGACTTTGACTGACTAGTCCTCCCTGCCACTGGGACTGGTTGCATTCCCTGGCACTGACAGTCATGCAGACAAGGGCAGGTGGCCAAGCAGCATCACTGGAGAAGAGTCCTGGAGAGAGTAGCAGGAGGAGCAGGAGCACAGGTCCTCACTGCCCATTGCATTCCGGAGCAGCACACAGAGTTATAGCAATGTTAGAGATCCGACCCAGTAGACACTGACCTTCCAGCTCTGTGGTCTTTTAAACTGCCTGGTTAGGGAAGCATCAGCTCCCCTCCCAGCACGAGGAGAAGCAAGCCTACAGTAGCACTCTAGCATGGCAGAACATCAGGTCCGGCTTAGTGCTCACTTAGTGTTCACGGCTATGGAACCATGATCTGGAGGCTGAGCCCCAAATTTCCCAGTTGCAGCTCTACAATGAGAAAAGCTTGCGACAGTATTCATCACTCCAGAGTTTTTGAAGGGGTAAAAATTGGCCTCTTATCTAGTATAATGGGGTGGTGGTAACAGTGGGGGTTGGGGTTCCAGACTTGGAACTCACCAGGACTGACTTTGAAGTACTAGGCTGTGTACTCAGCTTCTGCAGAGTACTGAAGGAGGCCACGTCTTTTTCTGATAGGCCAGCCGGGAGGAACTATCCCGGACAAGTTAACACTTCACCTATCACTAGCCCATGATAGGTACTCCATAAACATGGGTTAAATGAATGAATGGATTTTGCCTTTTTTACTGTGACATGAAATAATCATTTAAAAAAACTGATTTGCCCTGAGTGAGCAGTAGCCAAAGAGAAACTCAGCTCTATATTTCCACCTTGTCTTTGTCTCTGTGCACAGCATGTGTGCTCTTGCCTGTCTGTCTCCTGCTCTTCACCTTTCCTAGAAGGAAAGCCAACCAGTTTTGCACACGATAGACACCCCGTACATTTTGATTGCGATTCTTACTGTTATTGGCGCTCTTTTCATGGGCCAAAGCTTAGTTTAAGAACCACTAACTAACCCAACTGCCCTGATTCTCAAGAAAGAAAGAACCAGAGTGTCGGAGCTTATCTCCACCACTCGACATATGAAGAACATCAGAAGGCACAAGGTAGAAGTGACCTGTGCAACTAGCAGAATGTGAGAGGAGCAGACCGAGGTCTCTACTTCTGAATCCCTAATAAAATTCAGGTCTAAGTAGCTGCAGATTATGTTGTTTTAACATGCCTTTTCTTGGTCTGTATGTACTATTTGTCTTTTTCAGAGATAACTGCCCCCTCTAGTGGGGCCACGCACATTCCAGTTCAGCGCAGTCTACTCCATTCCCCGTTTCCTCTCATGCTGGCCTGCTTCGTTCCTTCAAGTCACCTGACTGGCCCCTGAGGCACCTGACTTTTCAACCCCTATCTCTATGCCTGTGCTTAGAAAATTCAATCAGTACACAACTGGTCCCCACAGGCTGCTTCCCAGTTAAAGAGTTGGCTGCCTTCAAAACTCCGGGGGAACTGGCCATTGCCCGTGCTTAAGGCAATCGATCTGAGTAATCTATAAGCCTGAGGTCCTCCCTACTCCCGCATCATTCTAGTTTTTAAATTCTTGTTTAATGTGTGATAATCTTATTTTCTCTAGTAGATTCTAGGGTACTGGGAGGGAGACTTGCTTTTTCACGTCTCTGTATTTTGTAATAAGACTTAATAAGGATCACAATTCTGTGTCTTCAGAAATTCCCAGGGAGCATGCTAAAAGAAAGATTCCACAGAAACTGTGATTTGGCTGTCCTGGGCAGGGACCAAAAAGGGCATATGGTGGGGTGCCTGGGTGGCTCAGTGGGTTAAAGCCTCTGCCTTCAGATGGGGTCATGATCTCTGTGTCCTGAGACTGAGCCCCACATCAGGCTCTCTGTTCAATGGGGAACCTGCCTCCCCCCTCTCTCTCTGCCTGCCTCTCTATTTGTGAGCGCTCTCTGTCAAATAAATAAATAAAATATTTAAAAAAAAAAGGGGGGGGGCATATGGTGATATTGTATGATTCTAATGTGAGTGATCCAAAATGAAACTTAAAGCGACGCAAGGCACTAGGCCTGTGGAAGAGGTCCATTAAAGTCTTGTAAATAGAGTTATCTCCACCAGACGGACACATTTGAGACTGTAAGATGTGTTTCTTTCTGTTCTCCACGTGTTTGTGGAAAAACAAAAGGAAACTGAATTATAACCGACTTTCAAAAAAAAAATTAAAATGTCTTGTCAGATTTGTGCCTTCCCTTGATTACAAAGAAAATTCAGATCACATGAAGGTCCTGCTGTCCCCCTTCCTGGGAACAACTAGTTGGAACTGTGCAAGTGTTGCACCCCCTCCCCTCAACACACTTGCACGGGTTATCATGTCTCCCTAGGCCCTATGATAATAGACCCTCCCCTTTCTCTTCTGGCTCATGTAGACAATTGCTTTTGTGACCCCTGTCTTCACTGCACACTTGCACCTCTTCAGAAATCCCAACATTTCACCAGGGTAGCAACCATCTTGTTGAAGATCTGCGTGACCATGTCATCTGTTTGACTGGTAAAGGCATAGTCCATAGTCTTTTGGCTTGATGGAGGGAAGGGAGAAAGTCTAGCACTACAGTGATCTTGAAATACATGCCCGTGTTCAGATGGATGGATGCAAAGGTTTCGAAACCCTGGGATAAGGTTTTTAGAATGAGACCTCAACCTAAAAATTCAGGAGTGGGTGGCAAAGAATTGGGAAGTAGATTAATTCACATCCCATATAAGACATCTCAACTGAACTAAGTAACTGCCAAGAGACAGAAAAAGTCAGATCAAATAGCTGACAACCAGCCACAGCAGAATGGCTCTTAATAAGAAATATTCCTTCTTGGTGGGAGGAGGGTCCTACAAAGAGTCTGGTGGTGAACTGAAAGTGTATGAAGTATCACTGGTGGGGTAGCTCAAACATTCCTACAGTGATTGATTAGGATTGTTCGGAAATTATCTGATTACATAAACCTGGGACATCAGTGTTTGTAACCAGCAATCGGGCCCCAGAGCCCATCTGACAGAACTTGCACACTGTAAAACTTTGGAATCTGAGGTTTAGTGAGGAGAGCTGCCATTTATTTGTACCCACTGTTCTTAGACTAATTTTCAAAGTAAAAACCAAAACATCATACACTAGTATATATAAGTAACCTGGGCCCTTGTTAAAAATACAGATTCTGATTCTGTAGACCTGGGCAGGGCTGAGATACTACTTTCCTAGGAAGACCCCAGGTAACGCTGAAGCAACTGGTCAAGGACCATACTTTCCCCAAAGTACATGGTGGATTTAGATCAAATCCTTGAAGGTAATCTCAAAACTAACACTTTTGGGTCAAGAGAAACAAATCTTGGGGAACTTACAGAGAATGTGGATTTCTTGAATACTAAAACAAACTTCCTCTTGATAATTTTTTTAAAAAATCCCCCAGCAAAGAATTCCACAGGTCCCCACTCTCCTGCAGATGTTTCCTATAAAGTCACAGACTTTACTTCCTAATGATCCCACTTAGAAAACTTCTCATATGGAGGATGGGGTGGGACCAGGAAAGGGGAAAGCAAGGAAAGTGAAAAATAACTTTGCTGTGAGTGATTTCTTCTCATTCCCTCCCATGTGGTCTTGAGATTCCAAACCCATGTCCCTCGTGATGGCTGGCTTAGGCAAACTCAAGGAACTCCCCCTGCCGAATTCAGCCAGAAGTGATGCAAAAGGCCATTCAGGAGAACCTTGCTCCTTGCACTCGAGAACAGAAGTGGAGTGGCTCAGCCAGCCAGTGGAGGAGACTATGTTCACAGCTAAATATCCAATCTCAAGTTGGATATCCAATTCTCAGCCTCCATCATCCTGCTCAGCACCAGAACTGTGAGAAGTGGTAAATTCAGGGCAGGGGTTCTTAGCACTCAGGACGTTGGGTTTGATAATTTTTCATTGTGAGGGTGAGGGTGTTTGCCAGCATCCCTCAGCTCTATCCACTAAGATGTCAGAAGCAGAGCTCACCCCTAAGTTGTGACAACTAAAAATACTTTCAGAAATGGCCAAAGGCCCCATGGGAGGGGGTGCGCAAAATTGCCCGATTGAGAACTACCAGTCTATAGTCAAATGCTGGTCATGTGACCTATCTCTCTAATATCAGTCCCTCAACTGCAAAATGGATGTAATCACATTAATACTGTTATTACACCTTGTAAGATCATTGGGAGGATTGGATGAATTTATCAATGTACAGCTCTCAGAACAGTGCCTGGAACAGAGAAAGGGCTGAAGGAGTGTCTGCTGTATGACCCCTTTTCCTATCATTGTCACCAAGCCTGGTGCTGACCCATCACTCAAATTGCAAACCTTGTGGGGCCAGTTTGCCAAATTCTACAAATCTTGATATTTAAGTCCCTTAGTTCTTTCTCTTTATTATCTGAGAGTGAGAGAAGTGAGCGGCCTGGGAAATGCCTTCCCCTCAAGTTCAAAAGAGACAGTGAGAAAAGAAGCAGAGAAGAGTATGAATTGAATCCCCAAGGAGTCCAGATGTGGGATGTTCCTTTCATGCCTAAGGATTTTACACTCAGTTTCTCCTGGAAAGGTGGACAGACCAACTCTCTCAAATAAACTGAAGCCACATTGACCCCTTCTAACCCCACCCTCCCCAACCCCATGTGGCTGGTGGTCTGTGTCTGTCAGTCTCTTTCACGCACGTGCACACGCGTGTGCGCACGCACACACACACACACACACACACAGGGAGCAGGAAGAGGAAGAGATTTAGACATTTATTTTGTTTTGGCAAATCTACCTCTGATCTAAGAAGCCAAAGACTACTGTTGGCTTTAGAACCCTGAGGGGGAAAAGGCACCCTGAGCCATTTATTTGTTTTTCATGCATTCTTTCTAATTCTGCTTTTAGAATCAGTCAAGGGCAGCAAGTCTGTGGCATCAGTTTGCAGGGCAGCTTTGCATCCATGATATGTTCATGGTGTCAGCACCAACTGTCTCATTCCTCAACCTAGAAGGAACAACTTCTGCGTGGCTCTGAGAAGCCTGGATTCTGGGCCCTTCCACAAATGCAACGGGTGGGGGGGAGGGGGCATGACGGGCTGCGCGCACCGTGACACCTCCCATAGCTCAGTGCAGGGATCCAGGGGAGAGAAATGAGATGGCAAGTACCACCCTGGCAGCATTTCCATCAGAGGAAGAGAGGGTATCTCAAGGGGGCCCGGGAATATCAACACAATGCTTGGGCATATTTTCTAGATGGACAAAATAAAAAGCAAAAGCAAAAAGTAGAAAAAAAAAAAGGTTTAAGGAGAATAATGACTCAAGAAACAATATCAGCACAATAAACAAGAGATTGCCAAGCTGCAGTTGCAGGTTGGAGGTTAGGCAAATCCTTATACATAACAAACAAGCAATTTAAATGACTCCTGGACAGTCTCAGAGGCACCATTTGAAGCACCACCTTGAATTTATTTTGCAGCAGTTGCCATGCCAACAGTAAGACTACATTCCAAAGGGTAAATGGACATTCCACCCCCAAGCTGCCTTGCATCTAATGTTCCAACCATGCTGGGCTTCTCACTGCTCCCCAGGCCTGCCATGCCTGCTTCCCTCAGCCCCAGTGCCCTCCCATGTTTTCTGGGAGGTGAAATCTTTCATACCCTGAGTCCCTCCCTCCCCTCTGCGGTCAGAGCACTCCCTTCACACCCTCGTAATACCGCATGCGGATGATCAGGTTACCCCAGAAGGCCCTTATCCTACCACGGTGGGAAATGTGCTCAGCCCATCTTCCGAGCCTAGCCCAGTGCCTGCAATGCAACAGGTGCTGTGAATGGTTAGACTGGCAAATGCCAAAAAGATGCCTCAGAAACTCCGTCTGCTACGTAGTGTGGTTTTTAGGTTGCATTAAAGGAAATACATAAAGAACTGAAGAAAACTCCTCCCATCAGAGTAGATGCTTAATGCTTGTGGAATGGGTGAATGAGTGAATAGAAAATAAATGAATAAATGTCAGATAAGGTGAGTTTTTACAATAATTCTCTTCACTCACAGCTCAAGTTTAAAGACTGGGCACTTTATTTCTCAGCAGAATTGGTCCCACAAATCAATTGCTGATCCCTGCCATCCACCTGCCAGGTCCCGTTTTAAGCTCCTCACTGACATTCTCTTCCATTGTCACAGTACCCTGCAAGGTTGGTTCTATTTGCAGTAGGGGAAACTGAGGCTCGGGAAGGAAAGCAAATCCCCACCACCACTACCCAACTATATTAAGATGGGAAGTAGCCGAGGTGGGCTTTGAAGCCAGAGCCTTTCCCCAGCCCTAGCCCAGAGGCTAAGTGTCCCACTCCAGAATTAGAAGAGCGAAGCTCTAATCCTAGCCTGTCTCCTACCAGCCCTGTAAGAGTGAGCAAATAGCTTAAGTTCCCCCCGCTTTCAGTTGTTAGAATGTAAACCAGTCACCTCTCTCACCTCCCTCTTCCTGGTGTTGATGAGGAGAGGGAAAGAGATCTCCCTCTTGGCTGGGACAGAGAAGACAGTTGTTGAACAGGAAAACAAGGATTACTGGTGACATGGCTAGGGCTTGACCGAAACAATGTATTTTCCACTTTGGGAAACGTAGGCTGTAGACACTGAAGAACTAGAATGAGCTCTATACTTGTACGATTCCAAACACAGGGCACACCCACGTGGACGCTCAGGCAGCGGGTTCTCCTGTTTGCAAATGCCCCTTCCTCTCTTTTTCTCTTAAGTAAAAAAAGGATAAATACCGTTATATCTGAGTGTGCTTCCACTTTTATATAAATATCACCATATATGTTTGTTTATATTTGGTTTATTTATATTGTTTTTAATGTTCAGGATCTGTATTTTTCAATCACTGGTGAACAGAAGAATCTTTGTTCTATCTTTAGCCGACCTCATTTCTGCCTTTACTGGAGTTTCTGTTTGCAACACAGATGCGTATCAACATTATTTCTGACTCCTCTCTTAATTACTGGCCTAGTTTGAAAGCAGAAGGCAAAGCAAATATTTCGGTAAGTGGACATAGAGAGAAAAAGGAGATAAAGGGGAGAGAACCCGAATCCTCAAACCATCCCTCTGTTCCTGCCAATTGGGCCTGAGGTGTTGATGAACGCAGGCTTACTTTAGAATGTGGGAGAAGGGAAATTTTTAAGACCATTCAGTGCTGAAAATGTCCTCTAATGTCCAAGACAGAGTCCAAGACTCTGATGTCCAATGTTCTTGTACCAATCCACTTGGGAAACAACACTGTTCAACGGCCCTTGAAATCTCTGCTTTTGGGTACAACTCAAAGGGAGCATCCGAGAGCTCGCACAGCAGCACAAAATTTTGATAGGAGAGTCTTAGAGGCTTTGTGACTAAAGATAATGGTACAACCTGGAAGGAGCCCTGGCTGGAAGGACCTGCTGCTTGATTTCTTCATCATCCTCCTACTGTCTTAAACAACACCGTGTGGGAGGAGCATTAAGTGAACCGTCTGAGGGAGATTTAAGAGATGGGCATCAAGGCCACAAGAAATGACTGTTCTAACGTTAGAGCAAATGAAGCCCACATGACATCAGCTGTGACAAAGGTATGGTTTGTGTGGGAAGTGACTCCTCTTACCATAAAACTGGCAAAGGTGATGGGGACAGCCTCCAGCACAGTCGAGTTTATAAACATAATGCGCTCCTGAGAGTCAGAGGCCACTTCACAGACCTCTCATCAGACTTGTCCCATGTCACATGGGGAACCAGGGACATAACGGGTGATCAGTAACGGTTACCAAAAACATATCCTTTTTGAAGTAGAAATTTTTCTACAGATACGTTTTTAAAGGAAATATAGAGAAGGTATCAGAATCAAGAGGTCTACATTCAGATCTCTCCCTCACCTCCTCCTCATCGTGCAACCTTTAGAGTAAGGCTACCTTGGTCTTTCCATCTATACTATGGGGTGACACTGGGACCTACCTCACAAGGCTGTCAGGAATGGAACGTGAATAAAGCACGTTGCATGGTACGTAGGATACAGTCGTGCTTAAACAGTACTAACTACTGCTGGTGGTTAAGAGTAAAGAAGTAAGGGGTTAGCACTGCTATCGCCTGCCTGAAGAAACACAATTTCTTTTCACTGTTTATGAAGTAGAGAATGTGTCCAGTTTTCGCTTCAACTGGAAAATTAAGTCATTTTTCTTTCAGAAAGGCAGGTATAAGGTTGATATAATAATACCTACATGTTTATACAACAGATCTCCTTCTAACAGAAGATGATAGACTGAGGTATCCTGGTGAATGTTCAGCTGATTGCCCCCAAATATTCATGTATATAAAATTTTTTAAAATTATTATAAATTTTACTGATACAAAGGCTATGTAGCACATAATTTACAAATTATAAAATTTACAGTATTCTTTACATTAAATTCCAATTGATTGGCATAAAATGGTTTTGTTGATTTTTACCAAACCTTTGTCTTCAGAGCCATTCACCATGATTTAACATGTAGTTCTAGGGTACTGGCTGCTGACACGACATACTTTTAAGCAACAATTGCATTGTTAACATTTTCCCATCACCTTCCTAGGCCTAAACAATCAGGTAACAGTGAATCCCGCTCCACTGTGTAGCCTTTACCAGTTTCCTGGTGTGAATATCCCCACCATGATTGCTTTCTAGCTATTCACAGAGTGTCAGTGAATCTGGCATTGGGAAGGGACACTCAGTGGCATGCTGTCACAGAGCATTGCGCTGTACAACTGATGTGATGACCTCAGAAACAGAGATAATATGAATGGAATAACACAATTCGGAAATGATGGCTGTCGAGTCTTTTAACCTTTGTTTTTTTAATGTAATTTATTTAACTGTAAGTTTCTTAATTAATTTTGGTTAGGCTTAACAGCTAGCTCATAAAATTCCCCAAAATTGGGGGCATCTGGGTGTCTCGGTCAGTTAAGCATCTGACTCTTGATTTGAGTTCAGGTCATGATCTCAGGGTCGTGGGATCAAGACCCAGGCTGGACTCTGCTCCAAGGGGAGTCTGCTTGAGATTCTCCTTCCGTCTCTCTGCCCCTCCCCTGGCTCTCCATCACTCTCTCTCTAAAATAAATAAATACTTTTTTAAAAAATTCCTGAAAATTGAAGACCTGGTGCTGCTTGTGTTTGGAGCTGGTCACAACATGCTGCCTTGAGAGAGAAGCATCTGTCTGACCCACAGCTCTACTGTCTCTATGCCTAAAGCAGTTTAATGAATTGGATCACTTTTCAAAATCTCACTTCCAGCAGTTGATTTCCTTCTACTTTTCTATCATTGTCTAAGGACCTTTCCCACCCTCTTCCTCTGTCCTTTCTCTTTGCTACTGCTGTCACCTCCTTGGTCAGTGCCATTGCCACTTCACGTCTGGACCACTGATGGACCCTCCTAATCATTTCCTTCCCCCTCTTCTTTCTTACTCTGTATCATTCTAGATTCTCCTTCCAAATTTATTTTCCCCACATCCTCCTTTAGGCCAGTTTTCTGCTCCAAAGCCTTCCATGGTCCCTTCAAGCCTAAAAGGATAGGGTTCAAAACCTCTAGAAATTCTGGAGATAACTGCAGAACAGTGTGAATACACTTAATGCTATGGAACCGTTCACTTAAAAGTGACAAAAATGGCATACTTTATACTATGTATGTTTTACCACAATTAGAAAAAAAAAAAAATCCTGGGGCTCCTGGGCAGTTCAGTCAGTTAAGCATCTGCTTCGTGATTGCAGCGCTGTCCATGATCTCATGGTCATGGGACCAAGCCCCATGTTAGGCTATGTGTTTAGCACAGAGTCTTGCTTGGGATTCTCTCTCGCTCTCCCTCTGTCCCTCCCCCTGCCATGTGCTCTCTCTAAATACATAAAATATTTTTTAAAAATCCTTAGAAAGACAACCTAGGCCCTAACCAATCTGCTTTTGTTTAGAGCTTACTAAACTTGTCTTCCATTTCTATTACTGGTGCTACTAACTCTTTCTATTCATGGACCCCACGTGCCGAGCACTGTGTTGTGCCACCTACATTAATCCTCAATACAATCCGAGAAAATAAGACTGTTCTGGCCACCACTTTGCAGAGAACACCCAGAGGTAAAATATCTGGAAGAAGATCTCACCTGCCAGAGCACAGATTTGATGTCTGCATTATTATACATGCAAGTGTAACAGGTCAGACATTGTCAATTCTCTGTGATAGCTTCCCACTGGGCCAGACCCCAGGGACAAAAGTGAGGTGCTCCCCATGGTTATAAAATTTAAGAGAATAATAAAGATAAATAATATTTAAGGCAATATCTTCAATAAAAATTAATGTGAAACTCCCATGATGAAAAAGTATCACAATTTTAAATAAGAACAGTACCTGACCATGCACTTAGACAAATCTGTCTCATTTGCCTTACCCTGTTCCTGGCCCTGATTCCAATGAAGCCTTATTCACCACAGCAGGAGAGAGCCCAGGGCTCATAGGGTGCCAACTGATTTTTTTTTAAATAGTGCTTTAAAGCAATGGCCACAGTTGCCAAACTGTGGAAAGAGCCAAGATGCTGTTCAACAGACGAATGGATAAAGAAGATATGGTCCATATATACAACGGAGTATTATGCCTCCATCAGAAAGGATGAATACCCAACTTTTGTATCAACATGGATGGGACTGGAGGAGATTATGCTGAGTGAAACAAGTCAAGCAGAGAGAGTCTATTTTCATATGGTTTCACTTACTTATGGAGCATAAGGAATAACACGGAGGACATTGGGTGAAGGAGAGGCAAAGTGAATTGGGGGAAATCGGAGAGAGCGACAAACCAAGAAAGACTGTGGACTCTGAGAAACAAACTGATAGTTTTGGAGGGGAGAGGAGTGGGGGGTTGGGTGAGCCTGGTGCTGGATATTAAGGAGGGCACGTACTGCATGGAGCACTGGGTGTGGTGCTTAAACAATGAATCTTGGAACAATGAAAAGATAAAGTTTAAATTAAAAAAAAATAGTGCATTGAAATATCATTTACCTTAATTACTGAGTTTCTTGGAGTACCCCTAAATCTTGTGCATGACGCAAACACTTCACTTGTACTCAGTCCTGGCTCCACTGTGCTGTAAGCTAGAAAGAAAGGGCCACAACTTTCTATTTTTACACCCCCTTCTACTTGCCAGGTACCAAGTACTGACCTTCATGCCTGTTCTACCAAAGAGAAATATGGCTATTTCAGGCCATAGGACATTTGTTTTTTAAAGAGAGAAGAGAAAAGTCTGTAAGAACAAACTGTTCTGTTTTTATTGTTACAACAGAACATTTCTGGAACCCAAATTATTTGTCTATAGATTAAGAACTATTGACATGCCTGCATATCACCATGTCAGTAAGAAATGGTGTTGGCCACAATTTTCATAAGGTTTTTATAACTGATCTGCCTCTTGGGCACTCTGAAAACATTAGCCCAACAGTGATGTGACTATTTATTGTTGAAAACACAATAACTGGTTTGCTGTACTAGGAGGAAAACAAACTGCCTTCATTTAATCTTTTAGATTTCGAGATAATCTGGAGCTGATTTGTAGAAAGGAACATATTCTAGTTTCTTCTTAAGGTAAGGAAGCATCTTCATGAGAAATTGCTCTTTGTATTTTAAATGATTAAATGCCTAGGGCTTTTACACACACACACATACGCACACACACACAGGAATTCAAGACACATAAAATAGGTGGTGTAATTTTGTTGTCACTTTATCAAAAGGTCCCATGTTTATAATCAAAACATCGAATTAGTCTGGGCTCAATGCTTTGAGTGGGCACTTCTCACAGATTAAGTCAGGCAGGCCAGAGCCATGTTTTCTGATGCCAGGGCAACCCAGAGCACCAAACACAGAAGGTTATCTTCCTGTTAAAAAACAAAAGAATAGAAGAACAAAACATAAAAAGAACAAAATCAGTAAATCCATCCATATCAGAGCTTGCAAGGGAGGCACTATGCAGGTGTCCAGAAGCAAAGAAAGCCACAAAGTCTGGATGGACCAGAAACCATGGTGACTTTTTGGATAATGAGAGGCTAGAAGCTGGACTTGAGCCCTCAACAAAAATGTGGGAGCCTTTAAATATTTTCCTTTCTTTGGGAAGAAGGAAAACCTCTCTTTGCCTAAAGTTGCAGTATAGGACCACAGTCTACCTGGAAGTATAAGGAGGGAGAAGCAGTTACACACAAAGGCATCAAAATCCACCACATACATCACATGATGATCAGGTAGAGGTCCATGACGTATGGCATGGGAACCCCCAGCTGAGAAACACACACACAAATAAGCACAGGAGACTCACATGTTTAACTGTCCAGCAGGGGTATTCCTATGATGCAGGACATACAGGACATGTAAAGAAGTGCTCACCTCACCACACCCCCAACACCAATGATAATAAACCCAATGATATATTTTTCTTCATAAGGTAACCTGCACAAGAACACAAAGTACCACAAGGGAGAATTGGCTGATACCAGCAAGTGGGAAAATTAGCACCTCAAGAACTAAAGATAATTATCTGACTGAAACTATAAAATAAATGTGTTCAAAATCTTCAAAGATTAAAAAAAAAAAAAGGCATTGAAGCCCTAGTGAAAGAACAGGACATTATTTTTAAAGGATTCATGAGAATTTGAAAGAAAACCAAATAGAATATTGGCAACAGAACAGCCAGTCATTAAACTTAAGACTGCAGTGAGCAGGTTGAACAACATCCTGGATATATTCCAGGTGCTCTGGAACTGAGGGAACCACTCAGAATATAGACTCAGATAAAGAGATAACATAAAAGCAGCTATGAGACAACAGGGACAGATTGCTAAGTCATCTATGTTTCAGAGAAACTGCAGAAGAAGACTATAGGGGAGGGCAATTTTCAAAAAGATAAGGCTAAGATCTTTCTAGAATTGAAGAGATACCAATAGTTTGAGAATCTACTTTCAAATCCAAGCTGGAGATGATAGATAGACAGATAGATAGATAGATATACATATATAGCTCTAAGTTATATAGTTTTTTTTTAAATTATTAGCAGAAAATCTTTCTCCTAGTTGACTGAATCCCTAAGACTTAACCCAAGGCCTGTATCTGTAGCAGCTGACAGTTTTCTTTGGAACACTATGACTTCCCACTAGGTCAGGGCCCTGGAGGAAGTAGGATTAATTGTAGTCAACCTATTTTGGAATGAGCTAAGAGATCCAGCTTAGATAAATCATCTATAGTATTAAAATCATATTCAAAGAGGGATGCTAATGTGGATACCAGATTACTTTTCAGATGCTGCAAAGACAGCACCTTTGTGAAATGCGAAACTACTCATAAATGTCAAAGTTATCTGAACACTGGTTTAACAACTGATAATAATTAATATGCCCAGCACTGTGTTAAGCACTATATGAGCATTTTCTCACTTAATCCTTATAATAACCTTTTAAGATAAGGGTATGTTTTTAAGTACAGATGAGTAAACAGAGACAGAGAAGTCAAGAGTCTTACCCAGAAGCTCAGAGAACAATAGAATAGGGATTCATCTCAGATCTGCTGGATGCCAAATGCTTTATGAGTTTATCAATCAATGTGCATAACACAAAGGAAGTGATTACCACTATTAATGTAAGACTGTCCATTTAAAGCACATAAACTCTAAGAACTTTCCTTGGTTATCTTCAAGGCTTTTCTATCCTGAATCTAGCAGATCACCTGGAGAAGATCGACCTTCCTCATGGCCAATGCCTCTGGCATCTAGGTGGCTTCAATCTAGGTAGAACTAAGCCATTATGCAGCCAGACCTGGGATACTGATGGTAGCAAATATACCCGCAATCTCATCCTGGAGGTTCATAAATATTGTTCAATGGGGAAAGGGAAAGACAGCCTGTTTATTTTGAGCATGGAGTGTTACATTCATTTTTTAAAATGTTAGGCATATGCACATAAGATGTGCCTATTTTCCAGCAACATGCTTTTTCCACAGAACACTGAATTAAAAATAAATTGCTAATGGAGATACAAGTGAATGAATCAGAATCAAAGGGAAATACCAAAACTACCTCCAGCTGAGCATATCTCACAGACTTTTTCCAGAAGATTCCAGCAGCTTCATGGAAGCCAAAGTAGGCTTCTCCATACAGGTGGCACTAGGCACCATTTTTTCAATATGCTCTTCCCAAATGTACGATAAGCACTATTTTGAAGTCTGTACTTTTAGCTAGCCTTCTATTTCTCAGTGCAAAGAAACCCAATTTATTTTTTGTTCAAAGAAAAAGTGGGCTCACAGGCCATCTCCACAGGAACTGATGAAAACATTGGCAAAACTTTCAGATAAAAGAGATCAAATTGTTTACCAGTCTTAAGAAAAAAATTACATAAATATATATCCCATTTTATGTTCTCTCACAGACATTTTGAAAAGAAGGGAGCAAGTTGGTGGGGGTGGGGTGGCTCTGACATTCTTCTGGTAGAAAACCTTTTAAAAAAGCAATTCAGCATTTTAATCATTATTTCAGGTCATCTGAAAAAAAAAGTGTTTAACTTTCACTCTAGTTTTCATTTCTTCCCTTACTCCATGATGGTTTTTCCTGTGCTGACAGAAACAGATTTCTGGCCCTCCAAAGAAACCTCATACACACAAGGCCAGCTTCCTGCTTGCTCTTTCACAGGGTAACAATCAATTTTTTAAAAGTTCTTTCTCTTTGTCTGAGGTACCCATATGCTTGGGTGAAGATTATAGGTTAAACTCCACTGAAAGTAATTGAATTAGTTTGCCCTTACATTTCTGGTCAATACCCTTGTCTGTGGATTCAGGTTTTCTACTGAAAATTGTGCTATTCCTACTGCTACTTCCGGACTCAGCTGTGTACTCAGACTTACAAGCAATAAATTGCTGGTTTGGAGGTAAATGGAGGTAAATGGTTTGGAGCAGAGAAAAATTAAAATGTTATTCTTTAGTTTTTGAACTTAAATTTCAAAATAAATGTCAAGGGCTACCCCCAGGTACCATGATCCAATTATTCCCAGTTCAACATGACCCCTCTCTCCTTGTCAAGAGGTTTTTGTATACATACAGTGCTCAGAACTTTTGCTAGTGTCTGCTCATAACAAAAAATCACAAGCTGGTGAGTGGGACAGAAAGGATATGGCAAATTTCCTTCAACAGCCAGATTTAATACCCTTCTGCAGCTCATTTTTAAAGGCATTTGACCTGACAGGGACAGTCATGAAGAAAGTGGAACTTGACTCTACACTATGAAGACAACCAGCCTGAATTCACTAAAAGCCACCAAGAAAGACTTGACTGGTTCACATCCAAATGCATGGTACATGTACTTTAACTCCTAATCACATACTTATGACAAACTAGTAATCAATTACTATCATGTTTTCCAGTAAGTACAGATAGGGCCTCAAGATCCTTCTCCATAGAGCTCAGCAGGCAACTGTTACCAGCAGGATTTATAACCCTCCTGCCGATCCTGATTTAATACCCTTCCTTTTCTAGTGTCTTCAGGTAGATGATCCATTCATCTTACTAGGGAGTGAGACTAGTAAAAAATTTAAATAGAAAGATAGAAGGACTAGGTCTGTGCCTCCACTCTGCCATCAGCAAGTTCTTTGCCCTTGGTCAAATCACTTGCTCTCTTTAAACTTCAGCATTCAAAAATCTACAACAAGTAGCTCCAGTTTGATGAGAAGATGTCAATCACAACTCAAGGACTCCTAGGAGGGGCATGAAAATTGCAAGAGGACCTGGAATTCATGATCTTCACAACATTGTTTGAATATTAAATGAATGGCATGGCAACTAATTTTCCAAAGTTGATAAATGTTGTTGCAATGAATGAAATACAAACTTTTCCAAAATCACTGTTGAATTTATAGTTGTTTTGTCATTATCTTCTGAATTTATAGGTACTCCAATAAAATAGGTTTTTTTTTTTTTTTTTTTTTTTTTTACCTCTTCAAATCTCAGTACCCTCATCTGTTAATAGCATTTTAGAAAAAAGAAGTCTGTCTCAAGGGACTTTAATGAAGATCAAGTGTGATAATGTAAGAGAGGGTTTGATACAGACACTGCCTGGCCCGGGGTGGGTAAGTGCTCTGTGAGACATAGAACAGGACACGGGCTTTCCACAACACAGGACTAGGGTGGTATCACTTACTCTGGGGCACAGACTCTGCCTTTTCCCCTGGATAGGGATCACAGGTGTAAGCCAGGAAGTAGGAGACTATGATTTTTTAAAAAAACACTTCCTTAAATTTAAGTGCTTAGGTAGTTCTGGGACACAATATGAAAGCTGATTATACAAGCCCTGGAGAGCAACAGTATTGCAAAATCCCCACTTAACTTTAACAGGATTCCAAGTACTGCAACTTCCCCTATCCTGGAGCTCACATTTTTTTTTTTTTTCCATTACATTTCCAGATTCTTAGCTGGTTAAACTGAAAGTTTAGTCTAATCCTAGAGAAGCTGTGTTTTTGGCAGCTTTCTTCCAGTCCATATCCCATTCAAAGGAAGCAGTCAGCCAGTATTACTACCATCCTATGGAGATCCATATGTCATTGTTACAGACAAGTCTCACATTTTAAAAGATTGGGAACAAATGGTCTAGAAGATTACTTCTTATTTCTTCAACATGGTAGACTATAGTGTTAAATATAGCCAAAACGTAAAAGGCACTTTCAAGAGATAGGTCTGGAAACAAACAAATCAGTGCTAAATGGGATAGTCCAGTTCAAACGTGTTGTCATCCAACCTCCCACCATCAAGAAGAACAAATAGATACACAAAGCCAATAGAGCGTTAGAATAGACAAAGAGATTTCTGTTCCATTCCCATTATTGCCAGTGATACCAAAATCTACCAGTTTCTTAGCCCAGAAAGCTATGAATAACCTGTGATTCCTCCATTTTATTCTTACTCCAATATCCAGTCAGATCTCTCAGTTTTCCTAAATCATTTCTGAATTCTCAGTCCCTTCTTTCACAACTAGACTCCTACCTTGGACTACATGGCCACTTGCCTTTCACTTTTTGACCACATCAACCTTCTAATTGGTGTTCTCACTCTTACTTCTGCCTCCTTCAAGTCACTCTCCTCTTTGCAGTCAGAGTAAACGTTTTATATTATGTCTCATTGTTGTCATTCTTCTGCTTGAAATCATCTCAAGATTTTCCAATGTACTCTACCAGTTTATAGAGCCCTGTACACTTTGATTCCTGCCCTACATCAACAACATGCTCTCGTTCATCTCTGCTCTACACTTGTCTTGTATAGCCATGCTGGTCTTCATTTAGTTTCTTACAGGCATCAAGCTCTTTCCCCACTTTGGTGTTTCCTTGTAGGATAGTCCATCTGCCTGGAACAATCTTTCCTTCCCACTTCTCTTTGAACTGAAGCCTCTACCTCACTCTCAACAAAACCTGACATCACCTCTGTCTAAAGAAGCTCAGTATATCTCATCACTTTGTGTGCTTCTTGAAAACACAGCTTATTATTTGTAACCATTCATTTATTTGCTTTTTTTTTTTTTTTTTTTTTTTTTTTTTGGTTCTAGACAAGATTATAAACTCATTGAGAGCAGGGGCCTTGCCAGGTCTTTTCACTGAGGTATCTCCTGAATCTAGAATCTAGAATGGATCCTGGCACTCAGAAAGTCCACAATAAATATTTGTTGACAAGACAGAAGACATCACCATGACAATTCTAATAACTTTTCTCTATTGTATATGAATACTTAGGTGTGGGTTATCAAAAAGTTGTTCAATCTCCCCTACTTAAGGGCCTCTAGTGTTAGGTTATCCAAGATGGTAGCCACCAGCTACATATATCTTTTATATTATAGGACATTTCCACCATCTCAGAAAATTCCATTAGAAAACACCACTCTGGGCATTTGGTTGAGTTGGATCAACCCCTTCCACAGGAACTAATGAAGACATGACTCATCCTTTGTTTCCTAGTTCTAATAAGAACTAGTTATAACCTAAGATCTTAAATGGTTATTCTCTAAAATGAAACTATTGCAATTACAGTCCTGAGTCAGCTTGGTTTACCAGGTATGAAAATGCGATGGATATTTCATGGGCAGTGAGCCTCCTGCTGAGAAATATGAAAACCAGAACTAACTCCTACAACTCCATTCAAAGGGTCGCTTTGCTCTTCAGCTATAAAAGCTCTGTGGAAAATGCCAGTCATTTATGACTAGACCATTGTTTAATATTTTTTCAGTACCAAAAACTATGCTGAGAGCATGAGCTGGAGCTCATGCTGGTCGCTGCCTTTTGGGACTTACCATTTAATTAGACAGAAGGGGAAAAATACCCAAGTGTGGCTCCCAATCACATTTATGAATAATAAGCTGGACTGCTGCTTCTGGCAGGATGTCACACTGACAGAAGATGCAGTGTGAGGCACAATGAGCCCCCGCCACCCCTGCTCCATGCTGGTACCAGGACATGAGTGCTGCTTGTAAAACAACCATCTCTGGCTCACACTCAATTTCGGCTTTCAACTCTGGCTGAGACCCTCCTATCTTGGGACTAATTCACATTTGATCCAGTTTTCCTCTTTTTGGTGCTTTTAATGCCCTACCCACCCTGTAAGTTTAGGGTTTGATTTTTTAGGTTGATTTTGCTCATTCTTCCTTAAGCTAGGGCAAAGTCAGAGTACATGTACTGCCACATGTCCAAGTATCAGCTGGCCTGCCTTGAGGGAAACTGGTCACATCTTAGCCAGGTGGTCGGGGATGCTGCTCTAACCAAGAAGAACAGAGTCTAGGGTTCAGCCTGTCAGGTTAAGCCCATGTCCCACTTTATTCTCCTCCTTTTCACCAAAGAGGTCTTCTAGTTGCATCTAGAAAACATCACACTCCTTTTCTTTTCATGCTAACAGATCTGAGATAAAATTTACACACCATAAAATTCATCCATTTCAAGTCGTAATTCAATAATCATCTATTGTATTCAAAGTTGTGTGACCTTCACCACAATCTGATTTTAGAACATTTCTATCAGTCCCTAAAGAAACCTCAATGCCCATGAGCAGTTACTCCTTGTTCCCACCCACAACCTTAGGCAACCCTTAATCTACTTTCTGTCTTTATGAATTTGCCTATTCTGGACATTCTATGCAAATGTAATCAAATAGTATATGTTCTTTTGTGTCTCACTTCCTTCATTCAGCATAATGCTTTGGAGATTTATCCCCTTTGTAGCATGTCTTGAGTATGGTGTCCCTTTTTATCTCAAGATACTATTCCTCTATGGGTATACCACATTTTGTGTGTTCATTCATACTCATAATGTTATACAAAGATATAAATTATATCAAGGCCTTCATTGAGAACACTTCCTGCCTTTTATTTATTTGAATAAAGCTTAGAAATTGATTTCCTTCGTAAAATATTCCTCAAGTTTCTAAATCCTAAAAGGTAAGCCCTCTCCCCTTAATATATGCAATTAGCTGTACATCTTTTAGGATCACTTAAAAGCAAACACACCCACAAGTCTGCAGTGTTTGCCAATAGATGGCAATTATTTCCTTGAGAGAGATCATCAGGCCAATTGCTGATAGGAATGATCACGGGTGATATAACCAAATATTGTCAATCTCCATAAATGACTCATTTTAGCTGAGGGCAATGGCAAAATTGGCAACAATAAAGGATTTAGATTTACAGTGAGGGTATAAAATATGGCACCTTCTCTGTCTGGAGCCATATAAAATATTTACGATGATATGGGTTATTTATATTTAATAGGCTGCATGTTCCCCAAGTCTCCTGCTTCTAGCGCAAGCAGATGGATACTGCTTGGTTTCTCATGTTGCCTCTTTGTTCAAGTAGCACTGACACTGGTGACTACTTCACAGGTGCTTCTTCTGAAGCACCAAGAGGAATGCTTGGCTATCTCCAGAGCCTTACTGATACCTTTGTGGTGGCTGTGGACTCTTCGATGCCCTTCCTGTCATCCTATATATTCTTTTATGCCCTTCTTCGGCTCCATCCCAGATGTTGGAATCCTTCTTCCACTCCAATCCCTGTTTGCCACAGCTGGAAGTATTCTTTCTGTCTTCATGTCTTCATGGATTTTTTTTGGTTCCTATCTACATTCCCAGTTTGGCTAAAAAAAGACATAACTATACACAGCTCTTCTTGGTGGTCCAGAATCTCCAAATTTCTCTCTTTCTTTTACATAATTGATTAACTTGTAAGTATTTAGGAGATAATGCCTTTTGTTTCTAATACATTGCTCTAGAGAATTATCCACAGTGCATGTTTAAATAATTGTGACATAATTTTAAATACCATAAGACAATCTAGAACTATAGATTCTCACCGTATTTTAGCTCATCGGTGGATTCTGATCCCAAAGACAACTCTTTTGGTTCTAATTTCTTCTTGAATTTTATTGTTATTAACACAGATTGGTAGAACTAACTGAATGGCAACACTGCCAGATAGTTTATCAAGTGACTGACACATCCCTTAGCCTCACAAAGCTGGCATTGTTTCCCCCGCATTACAGATGTGGAATTGATGGTGGGAAGCTGAATGCCTTTGCTAAGGTCACAGAGACAGTCAATAGTGAAGATGAGATCCGAGTCCAGGTTTACTCTGATACCAAAGGCCACACACTTCCCACAACTGTCTCCCAGCTTTCAGGTGACACAATGACCAATTATGCCACTTATTTAGAGCTAGGGGTCCAACATCTTTCACCAACAGCCAAGAGAATGACCTGGGTTCTATCACATTGGTTACATTATGGGCAAGTCATTCAACTCTATGCTTACCTCAAGGTCAAAAAAATGTCCATGGAGTGGACAGCATGAAAGGCTCTAAAGGAAACCTCTCCACCATCGTTAGAGGCCAGTGTTCCAGCTCTGCCTCTATCCATATCTGTGGGGAATGTTTTCTTCACAACCTACTAGCAGGGCATTCATTCCCTTGCTTTCTTCTTGAACAGCCAAACACCCACTTCTCCACTGCCTCTAGCACTTTGAATGCCACTCAAAGATCCACGCAGGGTTCTGAACTTTTGTGAGTAAAGAATTTCATTTCCTTTGTCTCTCCCTGGGTGTCCCATAAAGCCACTTGCAACCCTTCTATCTGCTGCACATAAAAACAGCCAGGCAGACAGCCTGATGACCAGTGGTTATGGTGATGAACTCTCTCATGTTCTGGTAGGTCTGAGAGCTGCAGCTGTTCTTGCAGTCTCTGGAATTTACTATCCTGCTTCCCATCTGTCCCTTTCGTACTAAAGCTCAGGCCCCTGGGCAACTGTCACGCTGAGCTGGTTCTACCAGGCTCGCCTGAGTCCTAAAGACACACCTGATGTGATATGATGTCACTGTTCCTATTTCATATTTATCAAGGGCACCAGCACATTCGGTACCACTCAGACAGGCAACGTTCCCAGCCTCTCCTCTTTCCTTCCTTGCCACAAAAAATATCTGACCCTGTGGGATTTAATGTGCTCACAGATTCTGTCCTTGCTTATTTCCTCAACCTTGGAGCTCTGTCCCCTGCAGGTGTCCAGGGACTGTCTGGGGGGTGTAGGTTGCTGACACTAACCATCATGATTATGGATATGACCTCAAGCACAGACCTCCTGCCACCCCAGATTAGCCTGAACAGGCACCAACCAGCTGGCCCTGTGGGAATGTCACCGACCCTGGATTCCTTCCCCTGCTTCTGCCCTTGGTATTCGCAGTCTGAGCTCAGGAGTCCAGCTTCCTGCTCTGTGTGAGAAGTCACACATCCAGCATCAGCCTCTGTACCCAGCTGCCGTCATGCTCTCAGCTTCTTTCAAACATTGTTTCTTTAAAGCTCCAGGCAAGTGTCACCAAGGCCATTTTTAAAAGTTTGTTGGCCAACTTGCTTGACACTCCACCGAAGCTGTCCTCTGCCTCTAACACCTAAGGTGAACTCTGCTCTAATCACCTTCTTGGCTGCTTGGCTGCCTCCCTGCCTTCAGCAGTCTCTTGCTTTTAACAGCTTGTTTAAGATCCTTGGAACAAGCTGTCGGCCTCCAAAGGAGGGACGATGCTAGAAACAGTCTGGGGAGCTAAAAATAAACACCTCCCACAGATAAGGACAGACACGCTGTACAAAGAAATTATCTGGCACCCTCCTGACCCAACTGCATCACAGGCCTTGTTCCCCATTCAGAGACAGTGCAGTGTTTGCATGGGTAGCTCTGCATTATTGCACAGGTGCTAGAAACCATTTTTTTAATTGCCCATCAGATGGGCAGTGGCAGGCAGAAATCCATCGTTTGCAGAACGGGTACAGGGCTGTCCAAATGGCTCCTTGCAAGTTAGTCACCACCAAGGACAAGAAATCCTACTCTAAAAAAGAAGAGTATGGTGTGACTTAGAAAAACAAAAAAACAGAGTTTAAAATTTTTATCTTATATATTTTTTTACTTCCACCTGTACAAAAGCTAACAGGCTCTAAAAATCAGTAAATGCATTTGTCTGAGAACACTAATGTAGTTATTAAATAACATGGCTTTTAGGCCGTTATATCTAGGACAAAATTTATCAAACTAGCCATTGTAAGTAATAACAGCACATGCAATAATCCACTTTGTGGTTCACTAATTATTGCAGTCAGGGGAATCCTTATGGTTTCCATCTGCGGGCTTCACCCTACATTCTAGGTGCCATAGATCAGTTAGCTCTGTTTCTCTCCAAAGTCCCCACAAAGTCAGTTTTTTTAATACTGAAGAAGTAAGATTTTTGTGTGGTTAAGTGACCTGGCCCAGCCCAGCAGCGGAGGGGTGGAGCCTGTTTAAAAAAGACTAACCACTCATAGAAGGTTAATTTTTATGTCAGGTATTCTGCTAAGGGCCATATGGATACCTGCCACGATGGAGCAAGAAGTCAATGCAGACCAGCCACCTTTGGAACAACTCCTCTCCCTTCTCCTGGTTGCTCAGTGCTGGCTGGAGGCAGGGGAGGGCCAGAGATCCAAGTCAGAGCTTGGACTGGGTAAGGTCAACTTCTTTCAGGCTCAGTCAGGATACACACTGTGCTATTTTTGTACACAGGTCAGGGCTTACAGAACTCTGAGGAGGAAACCATGTTAAGAATCCTGACCCCAAGGATTGATGAATAGATTTTGCTATAGTAACAAAAAGTTACTTTATAGCATAGAAAGTTCTGAGTGATGAAGTTCTAACAGCAGCAGGAAAAACAGTGACTAGCATCCAACGTGCGAGGCAAATGGGCTGCCTCCTTCCCTGAGAAGACTGGCCTGATTTCATACCTTCACTGCAATTCCCACCATGAAAATGGATTAACGCTGAAGCACTCTCTGTTCTGATTAAACATTTCTGTCTGTGCCAGTGTCAAGATTGTAAAACACCTAATACAGCAGTTAATTATAATGCCACGAACTACTTTAACCTTTACAATTATTTGTGTTTTTGGAGGCTGACCCCTGCCTCTCCCAGCCTTTCCAAGGTAAGGGGTGGGCTGACCAGCAAATAAAACTGGGGCAGACAGAAGAGGTCAGAGACCAATGTGACCTCTAGAGCACGAGTGAGCCACAACCCCCACAAACTATTCTTGTTTTATTGACCAAATGAGGCCCCTGAACAGTCTTCCCGGTGTCAGCTCATACCTGAAGAGAACAGAATGTTTCTAGACTCTTAGAAGTAGCTATAGCAAAAGCCTCATCAGAGGATGAAAAGGAAAAAAATAACAGCTGCATTTCCCCTTTCTCATCACTGCATTTGCCACTTTGTCCATAGAGGGCGGATTCAGCGGCAGCAACAGAGCTCATACCAGTTACCGTGTTCAGGATTTTGCTGGATGTTAGCTCAGTGCTCACAATGAGGCTATGAATCTGGCAATCACGTGCCCATTTCGTAGAAGCACAACGGAGGCTCAAAAAGGTTTAAAAAAAAAAACAAAACCCTTGTGGAAGCCATGTACCTACTAGATCATTAAGTAGACATGAAAGACCTTGACTCAGTAGCTTGTCCGTTTAACCAAAGCTCTGTGAGGTGGAATATAGTCCGTTGACCTAAGAGTGCAAGAAGAGTGTCTGAAATGAGCTTTTGCCAGTATGTGACCTCCTTCTGCAGCCGCACACCTGGGGGGATTCCTGCCCGCAGTCATGAGCCACCACAGCCCTCCCTGTCCTTGCTTATTGCTTCCGAATAAGTGCAAGGACAGAGCCTTAAAATAACATCAGACCCTCTGTGGCTGTCCTGGCAAAGGGGAAATGCTCCTCCTGGAGCAGTAGGTTAAGGCCACTGGGCTGCTTCCCAAGTAAGACATTTACTTCATTTTCTCTACTAAGATTTGATTAGATGCTAATCGTCATGGGCAGGTAGGGGGCCGGGTGGGGTCACTGAAGTATTTAAGTAGGGAAATAACAAATAAAGAGTCTGCTTTAGAGAGATCACATCTATTCTGGTTAATGAAAGGCAAAGAGGATGCCAAGGAGCCAGAATTTCTCAAGTACTTAACTAAATGCCAAGTACCCCGACGGGTGCTTTGCATTTATTATCTCATTTAATCCTCTCTAAAATTATATGATTAGGCACTAATATTAGTATTTTCATTTTATAGGCAAAGTAACTAAAGTACTCTGCAGGGAACATTGTTGCCAAAAATCACCCAAGTGGTGGCAGAGAAGAGGCAGAGGTTGTGCTGGCCAATGTTTTGTGACCGGCTGGAAGGGGAGGAGGGGAAAGGAAATAGGGCAACAGCAGTGGGAGCCCTGCTTCATAGAACACACCAATTTCCGAGGTAGAAATACTCCTATGGTGTGACCACTTGCAAACAGCAGCCCAACAATGTCAGGGGGAAGCTGTCCCCAAGAAGGGGACAAGCTATGGAGTCAGGAGCAGGCGGGGGCAGATATCACTGGGCCACAGGTATTTCAGCGACACATGCTCTGCTCCGTATGAATTGATCTGTTTTCTTTAACCAGCTGATTTTTTAAAGGGTGCAGCCCTAATGAAGGATTAAGAGAGACCCCCAGTGGTGCAGGTGCAACACCTCCCAACAAAAGGCTTTGAACCTGCCTGACCCCTTCCTGTCCGTGGCCTATTTCAGAACCCCCAACTCCTGAAAGACAACAGCCCAGATGAACTCTGAAGGCTTGCTGCTTAAAGAATTTTGCAAATTGCTAAATTACCACACTGCCTTCTAGCCTAGTCAGTCTCTAAAGTCACTGGGTTAAAAAAAACTTGTCCATTAGACATATGCCTTAGGTAAATGAACCGCGAGGTAATCTAACAGGACACTGCGAGGCGATATTACTGCCATTTTTACCTAGGGTGACAGGAGGTTACAGAAGATTTTTTCACCCCCTAATATTAGCAGCAACCCCATTTTCTGACTTAGTCTGTTCTTCACCTCCTCATTTTCTTTTTCTTTGGGGCTCTCTTGCTCTGGCCATCTAATGAGGTACAGAAGAGCGATATATATGAAATGGTTTATTCATGGTTATGACACCATTGTTCGTCCCTCTGAGGTGACCTGACGGAAGGCATGTGTAGTTTCCGCTGCACAGCAGGTAAGTTAGTTCTTGAATGAGCTGCACACCCTCAGCTGCTCTACCCCCAGCCTCATCTTGAACTCTTATTTTGAGGAAACATCCAGCTGACAACAGCCAATGCCATGAGATGTAGGCCTTCATTCAATTAGAGAAGATATCTCAGCCTTCTCATATTTGAGGACCATATCTTTTTAAATATTGATTTTTTTTAATTTTTAAAAAAATTGATTAAAAAAAATTATAAAATGCCTTTTATAACGTTTCATCTGGGAAGACAGCCGAGTCTAGAGGTGAATTCACAGGCTCTGGTGTCAGCTGATCTGGGTTTGAGTTCCGGCACCCTTATTTAACATCCATGTAATCTTAGACCAACTCCTTAATCTATGTTTCACCTCTTGATCTATCAACCGTGGATAAAAATAACATGCATTGCACTGGGTTATTATGAGGATTTAGTGAGTGAGTCTAGTCAAGTATTTAATAGGGTGACTTCTGCCATATAATACTAGTAATTATTATTAAAATATGCCAGCAAGACATATTTATCTTTTTGAGTGTTAAGAGAATGCTTGGGTGGGCACAGGTATTTGTAAATCCAGCAATAACTCCAAGGTCCACAGTAGTCCATAAATTTGGAATTACTAGGAGAAAGTGGACACCTACCACCACACCCTTCTCTCAACCCCTGTACACGCCCCCCCCTCCCCCACATACACTTCTAGACATCCTTTGGCCAAGAAAGGGATTTTATATTTGAGTTTCATGTAGTATTTGGTTGGCTGGTTTTTTTACAGTGCATTTTTAAAAATGTAAATAGAACCCACCCTTCCCCATGACAAGAAAATGCATATTTTAAAGGCCTTGTCTGAAATAATAAATCAGAAGATCAAACTTGTTTCATATTAGATATATCTTCAAGTAGTGGTTGAAATGAAGAATTTGCATTTAAATGGAAAGATTAATGACTAATACACAAAGCTCATATTTAATCACCATTTCCTTAACACAAATAATTTATATTTTTATACAGATCATTCACCTTAAGTCAGCAATCGAAAATGATAGGTGTAGTATTTTATAAAACAATTTCTGTGCCACCAATCATGCATCTCAGTTATAAATACTTCTGAGGCTGCTGGTTTCACACTGTTACTTGCAAATGATCTAAATGTTGGTACAGTAATTTGAGTGTAAATATATTTGAGAAAGTGTTACTCTCACCTCATAGAAATATCTTAAACTGAAGAGAAAGAATCATTGGGCAATGGCTTTCTATGCATAATCTGTTCTTTTGCACTTTCCCCTCAAATATGAGCTAAGTATGATTTGCACCCCCTCCGATTTTTGGCAATTGTTAAAAAAAATAATAATAATCTGACTTCCCTCTTCTGGAATAATTAGTAGTGAAAACACAAAAAGGATATATTTTCCTTCAAACAAAAATGTAAAGGAATGTTCTGAAAAACTCCATTTTCCTTCTACAAGTCCCAGAAACCCCTTTATTGGTACCTTTCCCATCAATGGTGATAAAGCACTTTTGTTTACCAACTGGCAGGTCAAGAAGCATCTTGGCTTATTCACACCCTGCCACCACCATACCACTTAGTCCATTCTGGGGTGCATTACATAAAAACAGAGGAGGCTCGATGATTCTGGGTCTTCTTTCCTAATGCCTGCCCAGTAGAACAGCCAAGCCGGATAACTCTGTCCTGAGAAAGGAACCTGATAGCGGGGAAATTACCCCAGGCATTGAACCGTATCTGTTCTCTGTCTGTGGCTTTAGGCTCAACGTTGAGCAAATGTTGAAATTTGATTTACACTAGCTGGAGAATTATAATGAAATGACACATGTGCATTAAACAATCTTTCTTAGTTGGAACGGGCCAGTAAGCGTCAGCAATGCCTACACTGCCAGACTATTTAAAGCTCCTAGCTGGTATTATGTCATCCTCTGCACTCTGATCATTTATAGAGTTTTTCCAGTTCTTTTCTTCTCTCCCCTCACTTCATATTTCCTTCTCTTTCTTTCTACCACCCCTCCCCTAAGGAAGCAGCCAGAGCAAATTACATTTAGCAAGTGAGACAATAACATATTGGAACCTGGAAAACATAAGAAGTTATTAGACCCAGTTTTGCCCTTAAAACTTGGTATAATTCCGGAGTTCGGCATGCCGTTTAAAAATAACACCTCCTCTACAAATTGGCACCTGTGCTCTCTATTGATCTCTTCTGATTGCTGACCAGTAAAATTAGCACCACTTCCTTCCCCATTAAGAGGACAGGGTGAAATGTGGGGGAAAATATAAGCACTTTACTCAGAAAACCATGCCAGCGGACATCCTCTATTAGGTTTGGATTTTTTTTTTTTTTTTTTTTTTTTTTGCTTCTGAGATCCTTCATTTATGCCAATAAGGACTGTATCAGGAAAGATGCTTGGATTTTGTCGGTGGTGATATGGAGGTGGGTGTTCCCTCTTTTGGGAGGTTGCGCCCAAGCCCCGGTGGGGGGCGGGGGGGGGGGCTGTGTGTGCATTAGGGAAGTGTAGTTCAAAAAGCTTTCTGCAATTCCAATCAAGACCCAATCATCCCTGAAGAGAAAATCTAGCTACATTGTACTCATTGTGTCAGAGCTGACCTATATGAAAAAAGCTAGCACCCAAGTAAGGTTAATTAAAAACACATATAATGCCTCTCGTCTCTGAAAGCTGTGACTCTACCTGGTTGGGGAGAAAAAAGGCTAAGAGTTGGTGTCTAATTGGCCTTCCAGACTCAGCTAGTGGCTGCATTCACTGCTGTTCTGTGTAGTGATCCCTGGTGAATAATAGAAAAAGATGTGGTCCAGTGGCTAATGAAACCAGAACAGTACAAAGAACACATATACTTTAATTTATCGTCCCTCTGTTGCGTTCGGATTCTTATCCAAAAGACCTTTTAATTAGAGCGCTCTCAGGTGAGATTTGTCCGCCTTTTCAATAACAAATGGATAATAGGGAAAAGGCAAACAAGCTCTTTGTTTCTCCCCAGCACTGGGTTCACTAATCATCGTTCCCAAATTCAGCTCAGGCTTCCGCCCGAGCTCATTTCATCTTCATCAGCATTGCCATTTTCGATCTCATATTTCAAAGAGCAATTGGAAAGCAGATATTTAATCAGAAAAGTTTGGGATTCATTTTTTGGACACCCAATCTGTCTTCAGAGGCTTCGAGACAGACAAAATTGCTGTTGACTACAAAAACAACCGATGTCTGTGTCCTTGAGAAACACTGAAGCCTGACGGAAACTGCACAGGCTTTGGAGGTGTCCAGGTCTGGTTGATACCTCAGCTTCACCATTTATTAGATGTCTGATCTTGGATGATTTGCCTAAATCCCCAGAGCATCCCTTTTCTCATCTACAAAATGAAGAGAACTCTCTAAGATGTCTGTTTGTTAAGGCTGCTATCTGCATTGGTTCTAATGTAAGTCAGAAAAACCAGCCTGAACTAACTTGAGAGCAAAATGGGTGTTCTCTTACAAGAATTAAGGTTCCATAGAAACAGGATGTCTGTGGACTTTACCGTGTAAACAGTGAAGGGGAGTACTATTATAACCGAACTGGACAAACCAGATTATGCTATTACCCTACATGGAAATCAAGGTCAGGGATGCAGCCAATTCTGAGGAAAGGTTCACTCTGAATCCAGGATGATGCCAGAAATTCATACTGTGCTCACTCCCTGTCTTTTGTCTCTGTTTCTCTTTGTGAACCCCCATCATTTCCCTCTGTCTTTGTAGGTTGCCTTGTCTTGTTGAGGCTACCTAGCAGAAGACAGCTTCACTGGTTCCTGAGTACAAATGTTACATCTCCAGCCACATGTGGACAGTCTCCCTGGTTTCTGTTGTTCTCAATTCCAAATTTAGAAGAAAAGGATTCTGATTGGTCTAGCTTGGGTAAAATGGTACCCAAACTTGGTCTAATCTGATGAGGTTGGAGCATCTATCACACTGTATGGGATGGCTGCTGGAGAAGGAATTTCTTTGCTTTTGATAATGAGATTAAAGGGGGAGTAGCGACCTGGAAAGATACCCCAAAAGGTATTCACAACAAGAATAGGCTGGCAGGGAGTAGGTGTTGAATAAAGATAACTAGAAATGTCTTAGTCAATGAGAGAGCTTTATAAAATGGATAAAAATTGACTTTCCAGTTTTCATCCACATGAGCCACCTGTTTCTGAAAGGATCAATGCGATTGATGATTTGAATACCAGAAGTTTCACCACTGAGATCTTGACTCTCGAGATCTATTCAGCAGCCCAAACCTGGAGAGTTACAGTGTGGACCTCTGGTCCACTCTCCAGGCACACAGGGGATGTTCTGCCAGTCCTGGAGAGGAAACCATCCTGGAGGACAGTGAGGGGCTATATATATTCTCTTCTGGAACCACTTTGCTCTTACTCCGGGAGACATCGCATTTCAGACACAAGATGACTCCAGCTTCGCTCAGATACTCTTTAACTAAAGGCCCCCAAATCTCATGCATGTGAAAGGGAAAATAAAATGAGAAACAAAACTACAGTGCCTTCTAGTTACGGAGTTGATTATTAGGCCGGACATAAACTGTCTGTTGTTTAATGAGTTGGTTTATAATGGAATACCAATAATGAGTTGGTTTATAATGGAACAGTTTTTTGGGATGGAGGAAGCAAAGGGTCCCTCTGACCACTGAGGGATCCTAAGCAAGACTGCATCTCACAAAAAATTTATTTTATAAACTATATGTTCTCAAGAATCATTGGGCTGAGTCCCTGAAACCAAAATAAATGTTCTGGGCTGGAAACCAGGACTCTAACTGGACGTATTTCTTTGATCAGTTATGGCTTCCAACCAGAGCCATGACCCATCTTCTCAACAAATGTTTCTCAGATGTTCCATTTAAAGTCTACCCTTGTTATGATTTTTTCCTTCTGTTTCATTTCTCTTCAAATTCTAACTTCTGCCAATGAATTTCTCTCTTCTCTGTCTCTCACAAATATTTGCTTTTCAGAAGCAAGGAGCATGGGGAATATCGCCATCCAGCAGCGATAATAACGACCATCCGTCCGGTTGGGTTTCAAAAAAGCCCTTTATTTCATATGGCCATCGCTTATATAGGGGAGCTAAGCCAATCAGCATAGACAGCGATATGCATCCACCAATCTTAAGCTTGTTACCAAGTACCCACAGCATAGCAGTAGTTCAGCAGCCAATAGGTAGTACTTCCTGTTTACGATCAGTCACTCTAGACACACCTTCTGGCAAATCGCCAGGCGCCATTTTGCAAAGCTCTGCGGTTGACGGATCTCCAGGCCCCTGGACCATCCGCCCTCGAGAGTTCCCCCTTTTTGTTTTATGGTAGAAGGAAAGACTCAGCAGGGGTCGTGCCTGTCTTAGGCTGTCGCAAGGCCAAGAATATCCTTACGCATCATTGGATCATGATGCTTATAGAATCATGTCCTGTCTTAGGTTGGTATATTCCGCCTACGATCTTACCAGTCTTTGACTACCGATCCAGCATACTGAGCCATACCTGGGCAACTGTCCGGACTCGATGGATAACAGAGCTTGTTTGATGGCAATGGTGTCTCTTTTATGAATCCTCATCATGGGGCAAATGCACCATAAGCAACACACCACAGCGAATATCAGCAATCCACCCATGGATATGAACCCAAACCATCGCTTCCCCCATCCTACAACATTTTTCATAAAGGCAACAAATTGAGATACTGAAGCTACTTCTACCTTACTGGCATTAACGTTAACAATATTAGCACGAAGCTGTATTGTCAGATTCTCGAATCTGGCTTCCATACATATTCTTGAGACCTCTGAACCCATAGTATTTCAGAAATAAATAGTCAAGAAGCAAAGAAAAGACTAGTCTGCTATCGTCACTAAAACAGTGAGCTTTCTCAAGATCGTCACTAACACCAGTGAGCTTACGTTGCAATCGTCACTATAATCAGTGAACTTTCCTAAAACTTCTCTGGCCAGAATTTTCTTCTAAATAAATTCGTCACTTACCTCAGTGCACTGTTAGAAACAGAGAAAGGGGGTTCCCCGTACGGGCCACCATTTATCACCGTCCAGCAGCGATAATAACAACCCTCCGTCTGGTTGGGTTTCCAAAAAGACCTTTATTTCATATGGCCATTGCTTATATAGGGGAGCTAAGCCAATCAGCATAGACAGCGATATGCCTCCACCAATCTTAAGCTTGTTACCAAGTACCCACAGCATAGCAATAGTTCAACAGCCAATAGGTAGTAATTCCTGTTTAGGATCAGTCACTCTAGACGCACCTTCTGGCAAATCGCCAGGTGCCATTTTGCAAAGCTCTGCGGTTGACGGATCTCCAGGCCCCTGGAGCATCCGCCCTCGACAGGGGAACATCTCTTTACTTCCCCAACACGTAGCATATGCTTACAAGTCTATGTAGCAAAATATTACATTGGAAATTTTGATTGAGGCATCGAGATGTGAGAAAGATTGGATTACAAAGAGGTACCCTAAGCAAAAAGGGCTTCAAAAGTAATGCCTGGAAAGTGGTTTCCTGACTTTTGAGTCCCTCATCTTTGATGAGCCTATAACAGGGCTAGGTCAGAAAATATGGAGAAGGTATTTTGGTAGAGAGCTCTATCCATCAGTGCAGAGCCAGATATGCTCTCCACAGCTAAGGGCCCAGGTAATAGGGATCTGACTCCTGCCTGAAAAATTGAGTAGATGGGAGCTAAAAAAAGATGGCTACTTTGGGATTGGCCTCCACTTGTGCATAAAAGTGGCATGAATCCTTTCCAGAAATCAGATGTGAATTATGTGGGGCTAAAGAGGTGAGCTGGCCTCAATTCATTTTATCCCCCTCCCAGGAGCCTGCCTGAAAAGGCAAAGGAGGTCTAGTAGAATACAGCTGCCAGAGGGTTAAAATGCACTCCTCATGGCATGAGGGGCCCAGCTGAGGGAAAGGCCTCACTTGAGAGTCAGCTTGAAAGATGTAAGGCTGTGATGTCACCTTGCCATCCTCTGATGGTGCCCCCCAAGTGAGAAACTTTCTTCCATTCCCCTACCCCCAGGCCTCCTGTCTTCTGAGACTCCAAACCTTCTGGGGGAGGTACAGTAAGGATGGCAACTCTCCGGTGGCAGAGAAGGTGAGAAATAAGACCCTGCTCTTTCCTTTCCCAGGCAGCAGCCTTGAATGGAGTGGCAAGTTGTCTACCCAGGACGGAAACATTTAAATTAAATAACTAAAGTCAATTGGGTAATTTTAAAGTGACCACGGAGCTTAATCAGGAAATTACAAGACCAGTTCAGCTTTGAACTAGGGACACTGGAAGAACTTCTACTGAATAAATTTTACGTGACTGTGTAAGACAAACATAAAGTTGCTCCAGTGATTATATCCCATGAAACCTGCTTGTTCTACTTTCTGATTGCCTCTCCAGATATTGCCATGGAAATGGAAATTTAGAGAAGCATTCATAGCTCAGAAATAATGCTACTGATTCCCTCTGGTGAGCTGAGGTAGCAAGACTGAAATAAAGATGCTTCTTATATTTAATTTCTTGGGACTTTCAACTCTTGGGGTTAAAAAAAAATAGTTTTTGCAAAAGAGACAAACATGTCATCAAGCAAGTCTGATTGACCAGAGGCTGTGGGCTCAGGTCAACCTCTTGAATCTTTGGAAACTTCTCATCAAACTGTATGATTTCTTGAGTTTCCTTTCCTTACTTCCTTCTTCCACCACTCTCCAATTCTTTGAGTTTAAAAACCCTTTAACAAGACTTGCGATGCCTTTCCTGATCTGCTCTACTTCCCTCTCCTGCAGTGCTGGGGCTCCAGGTCGACCAAGCACATTCAATCAGCCAGCATGCCATGTACTCCCTAACTGTGGGCCTCTGAACATCATCCATCTCCCTACTCTTTACCCAGCTGCATCCCACTCATCTTTCAGGCCTCAGTGTAGATCCTGCCTCTTCTAGAGAGCCTTCTTAGACATTCTATACATCTGAGAGGGTCATCCTCCAACGTGCTCAGACATCCTGATATAGCGGTTGTCACACTCTGTAGTGTAGTGGTTCATTTCCCTATTTGTCTCTCCCACAGACCATCAACACAGGAAAGGCAGGGACGTATCCCCAACTCGTACCCCAGGGCCTTCATAAATGTTCTGGAATGAATGCCTAGACCATAACTGACCCAGATCAGAGCCACCAGCACATAAAAAGTACAATTAAATTATGGAAGAAGATTTTCAATAGATGACACAGAAGGTCAGAAGCCCAAATGGGTGAAGACACAAGTAAAGTAGCAGGAGGTTACCAACCCAGGTTTGGCCATGGTGTGAAATTCCAGATGTGAAAGGAACAGCAGGAGCCTCACCATCATGGTCTGCATGATATCACTCTGATTGAGGTAGATCTACCCCACCAAGGAGCTCCTTATACAGAGAAGCACGTTTTGAAAAAAAAAAAAAAAAAAAAAAAATTAGTCCAAGCAGAAAATTAGTTTTGACCTCGGAATTGATAACTAGAGGAATGCAGAGGAGGTAAAGCAATGACTATCAGTCAGTCCTAACACTGTGTCCTTAACTAACACCTAGGACATTACTGGCCATGATATTAAATAAAAAGTGAAACATTAGCTGGGTATTTCATCCAATTTCATGGTCTAAATTTCAAGGCTTTCTCCCGGACCAGAAAACAATAAAGTACAGATGTCCTTAGTCCCTTAAAATATCACTTTGCCCGTTCTTAATTTTAAAGGCATCCTTGTTTTTCCATGCACTTAATAAATTTTATTAGGATAAAGTCCTCACTCCACAAAGTGTGGTATTATGAGTGGATGGCTTCACCACCACATAGGGGTTCTGCTGGGAATTTCTGCTTTCAATTCTATAGTTCCCTTCATGGCTCTGTGTGTTCTTGCTCTAGCTCTGTGTGTCTACCTCTTTAGATAAATGGTTTCTCATTTTTGCTTCTCTACTTCTTCCTCTTTTCCCTCGCACTCTTCACTCTCACCCCCATCTTTGTCTAAATAGTTCACATGAGGCATGCCAGCCACATGCAAAGACTGAGGTACAGATTCTAAATTTAAGTTTCAAATTCACAAAGAACTAACCTGATTGGCCCCACCTGGAATACATGGTCACACATCGCTGTAGGTAAACCACCTCCATGAGTGTCAAAGAAGGGGTAATTGTGGGCAAAGGCAGTAATCAAGAACTAGGCAGACCTTTTAAGATGGGTCTACCACAGTTCAGTATCTCCTAAAGGAGTACTGTATGGAATAGAAGTCAGAAAATTGGGATAAATAATTTATATTTAATTGTAAATTGTACTTTCTTCTTGAGGGCACCTAAATATAAGAAACAGAATAATTATAACAGCATTTTCATAAATTAAGTAGTATTAGGCTTAACCCAAGTCACGGCTGGGTGCCCAGCACAGCAGGGGTTTAATAAAGGCTTCTTAACTGTCGAGAACTCTGTCGAATTTAATTTAGCTTGATTTAGCATTTCCTATATGCAAAGTGCTTGACACCATTGTATTTCCTGATATTTGCAGTCTTCCTGGGAACCTGAAACACTATAAAGCTGTTTCTCTATTCTACAAATGAGAAGATATGTTGTCCAGATAGACTCATTTATTTGTGTGTTGGGGGAATAGGGAGGAAGAGGAAAATTGGAGGCAACAATGGTGAAGGACACTAGATTAGGTCCAGATCTTGGCTCCTCAACTCACTAACTCTGTGAGTTTGGTCAAGATAGCTAATCTCTTTGAGCTTCACTTTCCTTCTAAACTGAGGTAATACAATTTACCATGCCAAAATTTTATGAGGATTGAGAGCTTTGGTCGCAGAAAGTGCTCAATATGTTAGCTTTTCATAACTATAATAGCTATTGTATGAAATTTTACAGTGTGTTAAGAAACAGTTCTTTTCTAAAGAGGAGTCCCAGGAATGTTACGACACGAATGGCTTAAGAGCTCATGATGCTGTTTACCTGGGAGCACCCTGTAATTGGTACTCTTTGGTCACAGGTCCAAGTTGCCCCCTTTTTTTCCTCTCCTGAGTTCCCAAGTTTACCCCTTTTCTTGGGTGTCAGTCTATAGGATACTCCTTTTCAAGGACTAGACCAGCCTTTGGAATACTGACTTGAAGGGCTGGAGGAGTAATTGAGGTGATTCCTACTTGAAGAGCAGCAAAGTAAAGGGTCTATTACATAGAAGCCATACAAATTGTTTAGGGAAGGTAGAATATGGAAGCACTGTGTGAGCACTGGAACAGTTTCAAAAGAAGGCAGAGCAGAGAGAGAAAATCCAGGCCCAGAATGACATTGGAGTGCCTGGTGCATGGTGTGTATACTCTGGAGGCAATGGTCAGCAGTGGGCAGTGGGGTGGGGGGAAGGGAGCTAGTGTTAAAGGTACCAAGTTGGGGATGAGGCCAATATGCAAATGTGCCACTGGTCTTAACAGTGACCAGGAAGCCTTTCACATGGTAATTATTATAATCATATGCTAATTATTATAATATTGGTCTTGTGTTGATTGGCTCCCTCACCACCAAATGGAAGAACTCAAAGCTGTTGCACTGTTAATATGGTTCATGTTGCTATCTTCAGAGGAGGTAAGTTTAATCAGACCAGAGTAAAATCCTTGACATTGTCATTAACCATACATGCAGAGCCATCTTAATTTACCTATACACCATTTTTTCGTTCATTTATCACTTCATTTATTCCACCAACATTGTTGAGCAGACCCTAATGAGACCCAAATCATCTCGGCCCTACAGTTTAGAGGGAGAAGTAGCTAAGGATACCATATATGCAAATAGTGGATGTTTCATGCTCCTTAAACTCGCTTCTCACTGATTTAGGAAATAAAGGAAAAAATACAGGGAAAAGTACAAAAAATACAGAAAAGTTGCCAAATACGATCCATGCCTCCTTCATCTGTACTGTCAGGGCTAAAGACTCTTGACTAAGCTACAGAGGGTCAACAGATGGCCAAAGCATCAACCAGAGAAGCAAGTTCAGCTTGAACCCAGCTCATCAGGATTCTAGGTCAGCCCTCAGGCAGGAAGCCTATACCCACAATTTGGTGGAAACAGGCGTTGATGTGAGTGCCCTTGAACATTAAGGCATGATTGTTCCTGTCATCGAGATTGGCAGCATGGAGGGAAAAGGCAATGATACACTTTTAAGCTAGAGAGAACGTGAAAGCAGCCCATGTCTACATAGTCCCAAATCAGAAAGAAACACGTGTGTCCTACAAAGGTCTGGTGTTCATAGGAAGTCCCTGTCTTGGGATACAGCTCCCAAGCCGGATTCTCATATCTGGCAAAGTTTACATAGTTAAATCCAAGATAGGAGTCCATGACAAAAGGCATCTTTTAACCAGACTAACAGCACCGGACAGAGGCTTTGTGATCTCCTGTCCTGGGAGAAATGACAATTAAAGCAAAACACTGCTGTTCTCCAAGTATTCTGTTCACTTATCCAATCGCAGGCACCTCCCAAGCAAGGGACCACTAAGAAGCTCTGAATTACAGCAATGGGAGATAAAAATCAATGCCTCTTCTCAAAAAGAAAAGAAACAACAACTGAACAAGAACATAGCAGAGGATTTACTCAGCACATACCATGTTCCAAGGCATTACGCTATGGAGCCTGGGCACGATGTGGAGTGAGGATTTTGCGCTGACAAATTTTATTAAAAGAACAGATAAACAAGGATGCCTGTAAAATTAAGAACTGGCAGAATGACACTATGAGGGACTAAGGAGACATGTACTTTATCATTCTTGTCTATTTGAGGAGAAAGCGCTGTAATTTTAGACTGTGTTATTGGAAGGAATTCCCAGGTGTTATTCATTTCTTATTTAGCACCACTTGATGTTGCTAATCACCAAAACGCGTAGAAGCTTTCCGATTTGCCTCCCTAGACACAGTGCATTGTACCTGACCTGCGAGCCCTCCATGAGGCATACCATATGCTCCATCCTCCCCTCCATCCAGACCTCAAACAGACTCCTTTACTATTATTCCAAATCTTTAGGAAAGACTAAAGAGGAAAAGGATTTAGGAAAAATAGAAATCATTCCCAGTTTGCTTCATAGGGAGAATGAAGACAGTAGTTGGCCCAATGGTGTTTTTTTTCACGTGGTAAAAGGATACGTCATTCTCTGTTCAATTAATTACAGGCCATTTGAAACACACTGCCAATAAAACAGTGTTGTGAACTAGTGGAAAAAGAAATGAGATGAAAAAATATGCCTGTCCCATTATTCATTTGTATTGATCTAGATTACAACCCTATGCATCACAATTTGACAAAAGGTTAAATATTAACAGAAGAATCATTAATCTAACAAAACAAATTAACACAACAATAGCTCTCCTGGTCAGCTTTATGTATACCCTAGGGCTCTCCATGAACTGAGGAACCTTTCAGACTGATGTTTAGTACCTCTTTTTGGAGATCTGACAAAGAACTGGACTGGATAGAAGATAAATAATAAGAGGTCATTCTTGTTAATTGCAAAGTTCTTGTTATAAAGATGAGGGCTTTCACTGCAAAGTGTTCTGCTGTATCAACCACAGAGGCCTCTTACAAATAAAAACACACGCAACATTATCTAGCATAGGGCTTGGCATAAGTTTTTAAAAATTATTTGTAAAGTATGTTAGGTACAATAGTGTCTTTTGGGAGGGAATAAATATTTTAATAAATTTTAGCATTTTGTCCAATTTTATTTCAGTACATTTTTCTTCTGCTGAATTTATTTCATTTTTTATGATTTTTAAAAAAATTTTTTGGACCCTTCTATCCTTCCTTCCCATCATCCTTCAGTTCATGAATCCATCCATGTACCCTACCTTGCATTCATCTACACACTCACCCATGCACTCATGCATTCATCAATGCCCTCAACCCTGAACCCATCTCTACACTTGTCCATGCATCCATCCATGGAGCCAACCATTTATCCATCCACACACCCAAACATGCATCTATCTACATCCCTAACTATGCATTCATCCATGCTTCAATCTGTGCACCAGCCTATGCATGCCCCTATTCATTTCTTTATCAATTTGGTACTGAGAGAATAAAAGGTTTAGACATTTTGGATTTTGGACAGATGGGGAAGCTGAAGCCTGAAGATGAAAGGTGATTTACTCGAGTCACTCAAACAAAGACTGGTCTAAAATAGAACCTGTGATTAAATCTTTCAGGAGTTCCTGGTGTTTTTCTTACTTTATAGCTAATAAATAAGTAAACCACCAAGATTACGGGTATTCACTTAAGATCACAAGATTTTGATAAATCATTAATTATTAATTTCCTCCTAAAAACTGAAAGAGAAATAGAAGTCTGAATTTCAAATAAAATATAATAAGGGAGACCTGACGGCTATAAAAATTATAGTCTGAAAGTTTATAGTAGAAAAGAGTACGATCATTTTCCATAAAAATCTTTCATTGAAATAACTAAACTCATTTGTCTGAAGATAAGAGAGATGACATTTCACCTTTACCAAGCCATGCAAAACAGCCCTAATCAATCCCCAAGACACTTCCCTGTGCAAATTTATTATACTTTTCACTGATTCTATGGATCTTATTTTATATCGTCCTTGAAATTATTGCCCATAGCAACCAAAATTGGATATGCCACTCATAAAAGCACAAATACCTACACACCAACATTTGGAAGCAAAGATTAGATTATCTAAGGACTAGTTGGGGTGATCAAATTTAAAGGGCCACTCCTAACTTAGCTCTGGCTGTGTATTTTTCTAACACTCTTCTTATAATACCTGAGTGATTTGAAGCTATTTTATTTGGCAATACAGAATCTATGTGAAGTTAGTGGTCTCTTATCCATCATTTAAACGGCTCCTAAAAATCCCCTCCCTCCACAAAGTCTTCTAAGGAAGAGAATGGTTTTCTCTGGCTTCATCTTTCCTAGATCTGAAACACACCCATGGCTAATCTTTGCTTTCTGTATCCTTAAACATGCATTGACCTTCAATGTGAAATATTGCTCAGTGGGTCTCTATATTCCTGGGCAGGGGCCCAAGTTCACTTATATAAATTTTGTAGGGACCCTAAAGACTCCAAGACAGGAGCTAAATCAACAACATGCAGATGATGGAGAAACATGGAATTCTGGTGAATCAGTAATGTGGCAGAAATTATCACTTTTATTTTTAAATCAAAAGTAAAGGAACCAAGATAGTATGAAACAATGGATGCACAAGGAATCACAAACTGCTACAAAAGGATTTTAAAATTTTTTTAGGCATTTCTGAAGAGAAAACCAGTTCAATTTTCAAACTCTTGTATATTGCTGAGGGGAAGTTATGTCAGAATCTTGGTGTTCTAATAGTTGCTTTCCAGTCTCTAATTTATAGAGGCCCATTTTTGCTTACCGTTTTACTGTATGTAGCTCTGGCCAGCTTCAAAGACTGATGAAATCTGAGAGAGGTATTAGATTTAACACCATTTCAAGATGGGCTTTAAGCTTAGTGAGAATGAGTTGGAAAGGGAAGGAAATAGAAAGGGAAAGTTCCACAGACGAAACTCTTAGCCTTAAAACAAATTGGTATATTATTATTGCAATTCCCTCCAGAAATCTCTGGGGTGGTCCATGATGCTGGAAGGTGGCACCGCTTCCCAGGGTGGCATCTGAATAAAGATATTACAGGCTGAAATGGATTATAATTTTGTATATCAAACAGAATGAGAAATTCCCTAAAACCAGTGCCATATTAAGAGACTGCTCCCTGTTTACCATGCATATCTGGGCTGAGCTAAGCAGAGAACCAGTTACATGGGGTCAGGGGCTCAGCAGGTATTTTCCTCAAGAAGCTTAGTTTCATAGATCAAGGGACCAGCTGTCGAATACTGATATAGTTAATGATTTCTCACTTTGCCTTCAGGGGCATCATCAACATCTTCTTGTTCTGATTCTATCAGAAACCAAGATTTTAAGTAAGTAGCTAAACAAAATCTCCATAAAATGAGAGATGCAAAATAAGATTGAAAGTGATAACATGTTTAGAAGCAGTGGCTGGCAACGATGATTCTCAAAGTACAGAAAAAGAGTTAAATGTATGGCATCTCTAGTGAGCCAAAAGTTACTGTCCGCTACAAAGTCTCTTGGATATGCTGATGCTTAGATGCGAGTATGGTTAAGTTAATACCCAAGTCGTAGTCCCACACCAGTCTTTTTAGCTTTATGCTTGGGCAATAAAAAAAGACATATTAACACAAGTGGCCTTTTCAAGTTCCTAAGTGATAACATTAAGGTTGCAATGTACAACATTAAGGTTGTAATGTAATGTAAAGTGTTAAACATATGTGAAATAAAATTCTTTACATGATGTCGTTGAGAATTATGGGCTATATGGAGTACATAACCTCGGTTAACACATTGATTTTGTTATAAATCTGTTGTGCAATTTACTTAACCTTTCAGTTTCTATTTCCTCAATTATAAAATGGGGCTAACAGTTTATTTCACAGACTCCTCATGAAGATTAGGGATAATAATACATGTAAGATTGTTACTGTATGAGTCATGTGATAGGCTTTCATAAACAGCTATTTCTGTCATCGTCATGAGTAGAATCCTCAAGTCTTTCCTAAACTTTCTCATCATAAAACCAAAGTTTTTAAAAATTCCAAAAATTTTATATGAATTCTTAAATTTTTCTTCTATTTTCCCAATATACAAACAAGATGGAGAAGGTCACCTAGTTGGGCTATTTCCCCCTACCATCCCTTAGTAAGTGTCTGTTGAAGAACCTGTGCCACTCACCATCTGGGCTTTGTTGGTTGCATGATTACGGGGAATTCAACAAGCTCTTCTGTTCTGGATATTTCTCACAAATTGACAGCCCAACCCACAGGCTTGATCAGATCAGATATGATCCCTTTTGCAAGATTAATAGTGGTAGTATGTTGTTTCACCTGAAAATACATGGTGTTCTATGTTCGCTTTTTTTTTTTCATTGTTAGCAGTAATTAATGCTCAAAGCCTGAATAGCTCATGAATTTATAATGATATTTATAGTTCAAATTTGGGAATATACGAATTTTATTTAATTTTCCCAGATTACATCTGTATACATAGCATATATACATTAGCATGTCAATGCTAATGCCTTCAATTATTGTTCCTGAAAATAGTTAAAACATTTTTTTTTCACATATGTCCTCTAATTTTTCCATTTTTGGTTGCACTATGTCTGCACTATCAGATCATACAGCCACTACTTAGCATAATCTTCCCCTTTTTAGTGACAGATATAAAAGCTCATTTAATGTCCAAAAGCCAGTTTTTACATTGATGTCTCTAGTCATTCTGGTGATCTGAAGCTAATTCTCTGGTAGATTTCTTAAAATAAAAAACAGAAACCTGGATGGGAGAATATTCTTACATGTTATTTTTATCTCTGCCTTTTATACTGAAAGATCCTTTTTGGTAGACATTAACTCTTTTCTCATGTCTTCTTTATTCCATGTTCTACTGTATTAAAGCATTGCTATCAAAAAGTCTGATGAAATCCATTCTTCTTTCCCTTCTAAATCATGTGTTCATTTTGCCTAGATGCCCCATTTGTTTGTGTTTTCCTTTCCTATTTTTTTTTTTTAATCCAGATATTCTACTGAGATGTATCTTGCAGTTGGTTGGTATTGGAAAGTGTGCCTTTTCAGTAGGCACTTTCATTTTTTTTTTGACCCAAGAAAAATACATTCTTAATTATCCCTTTTAGTATTCTCTGCTCCCTTGCTGCAGTTTCCTTTTTCAGGAACTCCTATTATCCACATGGTTCGATCTTCTTTGCTTATCTGTAATATTTGTCATTTTCATATGAATCCTTTTTATCTCTGTTTTTTTTATTTTAAAAATTCCCTTCTTTTCATCTATTTTCTTAAGATGTTATTTACTATGTTTACTTGTTCTTTTATTCCTTCTATTTTGGCCACTATTTCTAAATTTTTTAAAAAATGATTTATTTCTAATTCTTTTTTTAAACTCATCTACTTTGAATTTTTATTTTTATTTTTGTTGGTTTTCATATCTTTTATTATTTTCTTAATGTCTCTTAGATTGTTTTGAAATAAAATGTCATAGCTTTTATCTGGTTTTTGAACATCTATTTCTGGCATGCTTCTATCCTCTCCGGAGATATATTCTACCCTTTTTCTTTTTTTTTCTTATTACAACTTTGTGTGAGATTTACCTGAATGCTCTTCTTTTACTCATTTCTATGTTAAATTAGTTTCTTTGAACCCAAAATGTGACATTCAACTGGACTACTACTTATTGTAGCATTAAAGTACTTGCAATTACTATTAAATGTTGTATTGAAAATACAGTTGTCTGTTTTTTTCTTTTTTTTTTTGAGATTTCTGCTCTCTGTTCCTTTCTCATATTTTTACCTGAAAACTTTCTCCTTCTTTTTTATCTACCGACCCTGTCCTGCTCAATTTTGATTCCACTCCCAGCAATGTTGCCTTTGTGTAGAGTCATGTCCTGAAAGGACACTGGAAGGTCAACTTCGAGAGTTCATACAGATAAGACTGCTCCAGCTCCTTCATACCTAACAAGCACCCCTCTGTTACGGCATGCAGCAAAATCATCCCCAGTTTTAGCTACCATTTTAAGATTGGCCTGCCACCCACTCCAGTTAGTATCCATTAGCTCTCTGGTGGGTTCTTTCCTGTTCTCAGGGCTGTCAGACGACCCACTGCTTTCCTTTGTTTTCTCCCACAGACAGTAACACCTGCTTATATTCTGTGGGCTGTGGCATACCTTCTTACCTCAATGTCTTCCAAAAACCTGGAATTTTGGTTTTGCTAACTAATTTATCTGAGTTTATATAATGATTCAGGGAAATCCAAACATTTTGCTGCCACTGTCCCCCAAGCCTCCCCCAAATCTCCCCAAATCTCCCCCAAATCTCCTGATTCAAACGTTTTAACAAGCAATGATCATTTGATTTGATCTGCTGTAAAATAAGTTTTTGAGAACAAAAAAAGCAAGTCTGAAAAAATAAAGTTGGGGTTTTGCCTGGGTACTTTAAATTTGTTTTTCAGGATGGCAATGCAAGTCCCTGAGTTTCAATGCTATTAAAACTATTTTGGGAGACCACAGGTGTGAGATCAATAAAAAATTTAAGGAAATATTTTTCATTTTGCAGTGATATTTGCAATTGATCCCCTAGGCCTTTCTGTTGTCTTAACTCTGTTTTCCACCTTAAATCTCAGTGGCTGGAATGTTTGAAAGTACTTAGAAAGCTCATCCTGATGCATGGTGATTTGATTCTAAATGGATCATGGCCAGAGAATTACCAAAGCAGGACACATCCTGTTGGCAGTGTGTTCTGGGCATTCCGCTCTTGTTCTCAGCTAGAGGCAGAGGCTCTCTTAAATGTGAATTTTCTTGTAATCCCAAGTTGACTTCCAAAGCACAGGTAGGGTGAATTACTTTAGTGGAGAAAAAAATTAACTTAGGGGAAAACAGGTACTACCAGATATTTCTGTCCATTTCATTGTAATGCAAAATCAGGCAATGACATGAGGGCAGTACTGAGAAAAAGCATAACACTTATTTCAAAGTTACATATTTATATATTTATTTATTTCAGAGCACAACAGAATAGAATATATTAGAATTAATGTGACCAATCATACCAAATATAGATGATAAAACCCAAACGCATTTCTGTCCTTCACATGTTCTCTCTGAGAGGATTCTGGTTTGAGCTCATTTAGGTCTTTAAGCAAGACCCCACAAATGTCCATATTTCAACTTCTGCAGAAGTCACAAAACCTACATTCATCTCCCATTCAACATCTGCTTTGCTGCCATTTGTGCTTTTTCCTACGAGTGAATGAGGCATGCCAAGTCACCATGATGGAGAGGTCACTTAATTTTCGTTTATAAAGCCAAATCTCCTGTGCTCTCCATAATTACCAATCAATTTTACATAAATAGCAAAATTAAGCCCCATTATTCTCATTTACCACAAAATTAGAGGAATTAATTAAACATGGAAAAAGTGCCGATGCCTGCCAAATCACTACTTCCAGTAGATGGAAGCAAATTCAGGAATGACACACAGGCAGGAAGAAAAATCATCACAGCATTCAGAAACACAGTAAAGTAATGCAGTTGAAAAGACAGTTAGTGGCACAAGTCCAAAAGCACCTGTGTGTTACTGAGTTCCTCTCCCAAGGCTAGGAAAATAAACTCCTCCTTACAGAGATGAAACCCAGCATCTTCACAATGCTAGGTATGGCTTTGTTTCTGGTTGTTGTTTTGGGAAGCTGTGGTCTGCATCTGGTTTCAGTTTGAATAAACCCAGAGGAGAAGGCAAACTTGAGATGTGCTTTCAAATCTAGATCTGAAGAATTCCACTCATGTGACTACTGCTAATGAGTTCAACTAAACTCCAGAAATCACACAGATAGAATACCCATACTTTTATTGGAGAGGTCAAGCTGTGTTTAAGACTAAATTCCTGAAATAAATGAGAAGCAGAAGAGGATTCATGATTTTCGACATTGTCCTCAACAATGCTCAGATCTGCCAAAAAGTGTGGAAATTAAAAGGCTGCGAATGGTGAAGCAGTTTTAGAAACTAGAAAAGAAAGATTCAAAAATGAAAGTGTTCTTCAAGAATTATTTGAGTTTCTTGCAATTATTTCCATTATAAAACAATGAAATATATACCATTCCTTAAATAAACCTACCAGAATGATACCTCTTTTAACGGTTGGGCTGTAGTAAAAAGATCTTTGTATCTTCCTTAATGAGATTTTTCATTGCTTGTGTAAATTTGTCTTGTGCTGAATTTTTGTCTTGGGAACCCTGAATTATGTTACCTTGAGTTGTTCCTGGTAAGCGTGCAAGCATCCACCCAATTTTTGCTGTGAAAATGGCTCCTTCTGGCAAAGTGAAAGCAATTGGAACTCAGTTTAATTAGCTGCCTTCTGTAAATATGCCATTATTCTTCTAGCTCTGTGCTGGAGTTATATTTACAAAGGGAACAGATAGCAATAATTATTTGGGGTTGTAGTTAGTCAGTATTAGTTAATGTCTGAGCATAATTGAGAGGAAATTAAGACAAGTGTAGATTATGGGTGCAAAACAGAGGATAAATGCATGTCAGTCAGGACAGAAATTTTACCTTTATTTTCAGGCATGGATTGGAAGCTGAATTGCACAGAGAAGCAACAAGCTTCTCACCTCAAACCCATTTAGTAAGAAGCATGTGCATCTACCTTATCCATTTTTGAATAATCTCACAGTGGGTTTTCTATTACAGATATTCACTCCCAAACCAACTTTTCTTGGCAAATCACCATGCTTTTGAGCTACTCATGTATTCTTGGACTCAGTGGAACCCAGGAAAGGTAAACACAGCTTAATATCAGCCAGAGCCAATAGAACAGAGGGGAGGGTTACCGTTTCCAAAATACTGAATATATTGCAGGGTCAAATGTAAATTGTCAATGAATTAGGTATTTCACTGGATTCTACTAGATTAGTCAGAGTTGACTAGTTTTTTAAAAATTCATCCTTAAGGGGCGCCTGGGTGGCTCAGTGGGTTAAGCCGCTGCCTTCGGCTCAGGTCATGAATCTCAGGGTCGTGGGATGGAGTCCCACATCGGGCTCTCTGCTCTGCAGGGAGCCTGCTTCCTTCTTTCTCTCTCTCTGCCTGCCTCTCTGCCTACTTGTAATCTCTCTCTGTCAAATAAATAAATAAAATCTTTAAAAAAAAAATTCATCCTTAAGATTGGCAAGAGTCCCTGATACAGGAAATTCTGACTCACAAAGGTCCCACTACCTCTCCTGGTGGGTATGATAGGAAACAGATCATTTGCGGCAATCTTCCTCAGAACCCAGACGCTGGAAGACAATACCTACCCCCTCTCCATTAGTTCTGTAGTGTGAGGAGAGGGAATCGAAATCATGAAGTAAATTAAAGACCTAGGCCTTGGATTGAGACATCTCTGGATAGTTGTTCAAGCCCCAGTACTTGCTAACTATGAGATCATAAGTGAGTTATTTATTTTCCCAGTTTTCTAATTAGGAAGGGAGGGATAACACTAGAACGTAGTGATTAGTAGGACTGAATGAAATAAGTCACTCAAAGTATTCAGAACTGAGCTTAATATAAAAAGGGGGGGCTCACTTAATTGGGATAACTACAATTTCTAGGATTATCTCTACTCTACCAACATCTTCTGAGAGCTGTTTAAAACCATTCTCTAAATACACATAGCAGGTTTTTGTATAGTATCTGGGGACAAAGAAGAGTTTAGGCTGGGAAAAACCGGAAGAAAAGTAGTACAAAGTATTAGGTATGTCCCCAACTGGTATAATGAGCGGAGTTTGAGATTCTACTATCAGAGGACTGACAAGCAAAATCTTTTAGTCTTGTGTGTGTGTGTGTGTGTGTATGCTGATTGTTTTACAAATGAGGCTGGGCAAAATTCTAGCTCAAAGCAGAATCATAGTTCCTGAGATAAATGGAGAGGCTCCAGATGTAAGCAAAGTTGCCTGAAGTACACGTGACAAAACATGGCAGGCTGTGGGGAGAGAGGTTCTTCTCACCATGGTATGGTGTCAGCCATACCCTGGCACTCCTTGGAATGAGAACCTCAGAAGCACACAGAACTCTTCCCACTGGAGTTCTCCATGTAGACCCCGCTGGCTGGAAGTTTGTACCCAGTGGTCTGGAACTAATGGATGTGAAGAGCTAGAGCATGGGAGGCAGATCAGAGACAAGAGCTCATAGATCCATCTAAGGGCAAATGTGAGGCACTATTTGGGGAAGCTATCTGAGTGGCTGATTTCTAACCATGATAGCACAAATGATCATTGAATTTGGTCATTTATGCCTTTGTGTCATATTCATAGAATCAGGATATTGAAGAATTCTAGGTGGGAATCCATATACTTTGCAATAAGTTTAGTTAGCATTCATAAAAACATGCAGAACTCTCCAAGTGAGGTAGAAGATCTCCCACCTTCCACCAAAATACCTGTTGTACTGGGCTGCCTGGCACTGCTTCTCCTTTCCAGTCACAATTCCAACCATCTGTACTTCCATCCCTCTGAAAGGGAAAAATAGGCTAAGGCCTCCCTTGGTAAGGCTGCTTAGGACACCTGGCTTTTCATCTGACTGCAGGGAGTTACCTCATGGAGCACTGGAGTCTCCAGTCTGGGGGACCAGAGGCAAATATGCAATCCAATTTCTGCAGGTTCTTGGTTTGGGTGCTGTGAATGCTTATTTTACATCTCAGAGGTGACTCTTGTCTCTAAGTAACAACCCTCTGGGATAGTATTTTAAACTAATTTCAAACTGCCTAAAAAGTACAAAAGAAAATACAGAGAACTCTTAATATTCTTCACTCAGATTCACCAATTTTTAACATGTATTTCTCACATATACATATTAGTATATATTTTTATAAATTACTTGAAAGTAGATTGCATACGTCCTGGCCCTTACCTCCTTAATACATCAATGTGTGTTGCATAGAGAAAGTAGCCCCATGAAATAATCTTCCCGAAGAGACTCTTTGGCCTACAAAATATGGAAAACCCTCCAAGCTATAGTCCCTTTTTAGAATCAAGGGCTCTAAAAGAAACCACTTTAATTCAATGCTCCCAGGACTTACTGGAGCAGGAAACCATTTTGCTTTCTAGCAGTGGCAGTGTGGGTGTGTATATGTGTGTATATGTATGTGTGTGTGTGCATGTGGCTGCCAATAACATTCTGTGCAACAACTCTGGGGAAGGTTCCTCTGGCAACACTGAGGAGGAAGCCAGCCTGCACCTCCTGCCTCCTCAAGCCCCCCTTAGCTCCAGGACATGCTCTGCAGCAGTGTCTCCACCCCCCACCCACCCTCTTCTCCCCCTCGACCCCCCACCCCCACCCCGCCACACACACACCTAATAGGCAAACCCTGAAATAGAATGCCTTTCTAGGCACAAGATATTCTTACTCTGGAAGGGTGAGAGAAGAAGGAAGCAGTTGATCTGAGCTTCAGGAATGAAGAGTTTTGGGAAAGGGGATGCAGCTACTCAGGAAGGCTGAGTGGGGGTAACAAGGATGCCAGCAACAGCCCCATCTGCAGAGCAATAGGTTTATAAGCAGGCATTAGGCACTCTTTTTTGAATTAGTAAGAGATAGCGATCTTCTCCAGATAGAAGTTTTCACCAGGCCTGAAAATGAGCCCCTCTGACAAAAATCGATCCTAGATGCCAATGAGGCAATTTCAAAATCCACGTGCTAATAAGAAAACATCTGATGGCACAAGGGAAGTTGAAACGCATACCTCACCAGCCCCTTCTCATCCACATGTGGTACCCAAACATGTCTGAAAATGAAGTGCACAAGTGATGAAGAGGAGTAAGAAAGAAAGAGAAGGAGAAAAGGGAGAGAAAACAAGAGAGACCTACATTAAAGCTGTGGGGACATGACCCTCTGAGCCCAGGACTGACTCAAACTGCCAAAGAAGGAAGCAAAGTGCCCTTTGCTTCTGAGACAGAGAAGAGAGACTCAAAAAAGACACAAAATAACTCTGCTGAGGCCAACATCTTATAAGCCCATTGGTTCTGCCAAATGACTGAGTCCCTTTAATAATTCAGAAATATGGATTCATCCTGGAATATGGAGTGTGTCCCAAACACCAATCTGGACTAACCAATGAGGGTTGTATTTTTGATTTGGCAGGTGCATGGACAGAACCAAAGAGGAAAATCCACCTTAAAAAAAAAAAAAAAAAAGAAAAAGAAAAGGGAAAAAAAAAGGTCCCACAGAGGCAGAGAACAGAACATTGAGAAAATCTTGGACTAATGAAGAAGCTGCCATGAAACCAAGAAATCAACAGAGACAAATTCACTCAGGTAATTATGTTCTGAAGGCCATTAACTTAGTGGCTGGTGTAAGAGAGTCTGCTCCAGAGTTAGTCTCTTGCTAGCTTTGTGACTTTAGTAGCATTACTAAACCTCTCTGGGCCCCATTTCCCTCAGCAGTGAAGTGGTGAGAAGTGTTCCTACTCACTAATGTGTATAGAAGGTTTTAAAGATTCTCTTAGAATAAGACACAGCACATAGTAAGAGCTAAGTAAATGATACCTATGAGAACTGCTATTGTTAATTGAATGTATCATCTGCCCTGTCTTACATTTACCTCTACCAGCTGTCCAAGACATGGCATTACCAGCAGGAGCAGAATTAAGTCAAAGGGGCAGGTTGCCATATTTTTATTTGAGAGGAGGAATTTTGCTATAAGTTAACTCTCGCTGTCTCTTGTCTGGTTATGCTGACTACTTCTGGGAAAGTGAGTGTGAGGCTACTGACATAGTTTCAAGATCTGTTAGCACAATCACTGGGTGATTCCTGCCTCATGGTGTTGTTCTGTGGATTAAACAAGATAATGCAAGTAAAAAGTTTAGTCCATAATAGCAGCCATTGCTTCTGTTCTTATCACTATCAATATCATTATAGCAATGATAATACTGCCACATAGTCTAGGACTGAATGATCCAATGTAAAACCTTACAATCAGATGCAGGACTCAGATATAGCCTACCTATTTTCCAGAAGAGGATTGAAATCTATTTTGATTTTTTTTTTTTTTTTTTTGGTGAGATAATACATATAAAAGATTCTTGTAAATCCTAATATATGTTTCCTCTTGTGTTTGCAAAATTAAAAAAGTTAAATTGCCATCCCACCCCGTGGCCTCCAATGTAGTTTGCTGCTACGCTTTATATTCAAAATGTTAACAGGTATTTGTTGGGCTTGATTCTCAGCAGTGAAAACTCATCGCCGGTTGAGAGGCCCTCGGAGGAACACAGGAGAAACTGCGCCATCTGCTGGCTACTTAGGAGAACTGCTTGGGGGGAAGCTGTCCATAACCATGTAAATACCCCCGTGATAGCTGCAAAGATGGTGCTGAGAGCAGGAGGCCCAGTGGTTTGAGATCCAAGAGGCTCAGAGGAGCTGGTCAGCACTAAGGGTCTCTGGATGGTCACAGCTTGGATCTCACTGCTGTGCTGCTGGGCATGTGGCATCTGGCCCTGGCTTGTCTCTCAAGACAACACCTGCCTTTGCTACTCCCGAATCAGGCAACAATTCAGCAGGGAACGGGCCTGATGTACTAATCAGGCTGCTCCTTGGCGTTTGGTTCCATTCCCAGCCTGGTAGTTCATCACAGCCTGTTGCTTCCTGGCCCTGGCTTGAGCACAGGCCACCACGGGCTCCAGTCTTCCGCTGCTGTTTCCTTTCCTCTCCCCAGGGACTCAGCCAGCTGTCAAGCAACATGGCCATCAGGAAGAGAGGCACACAGAGCGTCGTGGCTGGTTCTCTGTCCCACCGAATCGGGGAGAGAGACATGACCATCCCAGGGCTCACTGCTAAGGGTTTCAGCTCTCCTCTACAGGGAACAGCTCCGGCTAAGCCCTGATCTAAACAAACAGTTGCCATTATACACAGATAACCTCACACACAATAAAAGGCGTCCAGCACCCCACAACGGACCCCTTAAAAGTCTGTTCCTGAGCCCAATGTGCAAATGATAAAGCAGCTGACCCATCTGTGCACCTGCTCTATGCCAGCAATCGTCAGGTGTGAGTTCTCTTATTAACGTATTCAACCCTCACAACCATACTGGGAGGAAGATACTATCACCATTCTTATTTTACAGGTGAGGAAACTGAGGCACAGCAAGGTGAAACAGCTTGCACAGACTTACAGCTAGTTCATGCTAGAGCTGGGCTTCAAACCCAGGCTGCCTGCCTCCAGAAGTTACATGTAATCAATTAACAACAAACAACCAATCAACACAGTCGGATGGGGAACTCATGGATGTGAGGGAGTGTAAGATCGCTAGCAGGGGAGACCCGCGTAATGGGGTCCCTGCAGATCCCCACCCCTGCACTGACAATGGGGACCCAGAATGTGAGGTCAAGGATCCATGATGACTGGAGTAAATGAGGAAGGATTCTGGGGAATGGAAAGACAGTAGAAGATGAGTCACTGCATAACCTGAAAAAAAGAAAAGAAAGGAGGACACGAGGAAAACAAGTGAGTGGACAAAAGGTTTACCTAGTTCCTCACATTCAGAACCAACTGAACAAGCTTAATGTGGCCATGGAGCCATGGGCAAGAGGAGCTGAGCACAGGGCCTGGTAACCAAACACAGGCGGGTTCCGTTGCCAGACCAGGTGGCTGGCCTGGATGTTGAACCACGGCCCAACACGGCAGGGCTTGGTGAACCCTCCCGCACGCCCTTGCATGCTGCAGACAGCCCCACAGACATCCATCCCCAGCCCTAGACAGGATCGGACAGGATCTGCCACTTCCTTATGCACAGGGCCCCCTGGGGACCAAGCACTGAGGATACTACATGAACCCCACTCTCTGGGAATTTACATGTTAGGGGGAGGGGAAGGCAGAACGCAAACAGGTAAATAAGATAATGGCAAACTCAAAGGGAATCAACAAGCAACTGTACTGGGAAAACAGTTTGGGAGACAAAGACCTTTTCATCACAGAAAAGAAGAACCAGGGGGTGTTCGGCCAAGCCTCTCGTTTCAAAGGGCCTCCCACGTCCAATGCTAATGGTGCCTCCAGATGAGGGACCACACAAAGGCACAGAGCGAACCTGACAGGACTGAATGATGATCACATCGTGCCACTCGAATCGAGGGTGCACGCCAAGACCTCCCTGCTCCAACCCACAGGACTCATTATGCCACACATTCTTTCACAAAATACATTCTCCATCTTCTTTGGAATAAATGAATTGGAGTTTCATTGTATTATATATTGTAATGCACAAATAGAATGATTTAAAATGGTTTAAATATTCCAAAATACAGGCACTCGATCTGGCTTTTCATTCGGGCCAGGAGGTGGCCGGGTACCTCAGAAACAGGCCTGCCCAGTGTCTAGAGCCGAACAAAGCCCCCAGGATGTGGGCAGGGTTTTGAAGCCGGAGACCTGCAGGAAGAAAAAGTGACAGCCACGTGAGGCAGAGGGAGGAAGAGCATTGCCAGCTGTCCCATAAAGCAACCGTACATTTGGAAGACAAAGACCCCTCTCCAGGGCTCCTATTTAAAGGAAAATTTAAATTCTGTTAAGAAATAAAAGATCCTGGTAAGTTCTGGTGGGAAGGCTTAGAGTTAAGTCCAAGACAAACCAATTCTAATTTAGCCAAAAGTGAGAAGAACAAAGCCTCCTATACAGCTTAATGCTCCCTTTAAGCTTGATTCCTTGAGACTCACGACATGAAATTTTGAAATGAATCATTGAATTATAAGAAGCTAGGCAACCAGCAGATCGTGCATCTCAGATTCCATCTGATTCTGAAAATAGGCATTAAAACTGCAGCAACCTGGGGAGAGAAAAAGAAGTCAAGGCCAAATTTCAAATGACAGCTTCCTGATACCCCTGGCAGTGAGAGATGGTGGCTGACCAAGGGCTGAGCTGTCACCTCAAGAGTGTCCAGGGGCTAACCAAGACAGTCAACTTCCTCACTTAGTCTGGGGCTAGGGATGCTAAACGTTTTGTTTTGTCCGTTATAGCCTGGACGTTGAGGACAACGAATCTGGGGCCTGAATCCTGAGGGATAGTCCTATTTGGGCCAGAGGCACTTTTGAGGAGAACTTGTTTGTCACTAGGAGAAAGTGTGTTGAGAAAATAAAATTTTGCCTCCTCCCTACCACAAAAGACAAGTGGAACTTTCAGCAAGGCCTCGTGGAAATTTCTTGCTGCAGTAGCCAGGGTTTTCCTGGTTAAAACCTTCCTCACACTTTGTATCTTGTCCCCTCTAGAGGAGTTTCCCTAGGGAAGTGCTCTATCCATATCCTTCCCGGGCACCTAGATTACCAGTCCTAAGTATTTATTAGAAGACTGAATTACCAGGTTATCAAAATCTCTATCTGCTACCACAGAATTCCCTCTGGCTATTATTAAAGTATTCCTTTCTCCTAGTCTAACCGACAGCCATTGTGAACCGACCAAGCAGTGAAGAATTTCTTTATCTCATGTTTATCGGAGGACCTGTGAGGTGCCAGGGACCTCATAAGGTTTTCCAGATACAGCAGTGAATAAGACAGATGAGCTCCTAGCTCGGGTGTGCAGGCCGTGGGTAAGACTGGGGGCCAAAAGACTTCTACAAAGAGCCCGAGAGTAAACCTCTGAGGCTTTGCAGGCCATAGGCAGTCTCTGTGGCATACTTTTCTTTGCCTATTCCCCCCTACAGCCCTTACATTGTAAAAATCATTATCTCAAGCGTCTTCCAAAAATGGCACATGGGCCAAGTGTAGCCCATTAGCCAGAGCGAACCTCGGGGTAAGATAGATATTAAACAAATAACCGCCTTGATAATTACCTAAGTACAGATGTGATGAGCACGTAAAAGGGTGAGGGGGAAAAACAGGCTGTGTCAGGGCATGATTTTGGAGCAATCTGGGAGGCCTCTTGGAAGAGGCAATATCCAAAGGGGTATTTTGACAAGAGAGGAAGACAATAGCCATGGAAGAAAGCAGGGGAGCGCGGCCTGGGGTGGAACAGGGCGAGCCTTCGGGAAAGGGGCCACACGAAAGGCTTTGGGCAACAGAGCCGCAACTTGCAGGAAGGACCTTGTCCATATTGGATTTTTATCCTCGGTCCCGTGAAAGCCCTTCAAGGGCTTTAAGCAGAGGATGTCAGGGTCTGATTCAAGTTGGAAGAACCCCTCGGAGTGCTGTGCACATCTGCTTTGGAGAAGTGACAGGTACAAGGTGGGGGTGGGGTGGGGAGAAGGCCAGATGACTAGAGCTTCCGGTTATGGGCAGAGTTGTGTCTCTCCACTTCTAACCCCCTGCACTTTAGAAAGTGACCTTATTTGGAAATAGGGGTACTGCAGACATAAGACATTAAGAGGAGGTCAAGCTGGAGTGGGGGGGCCCTCACCCGACATGGCTGGTACTCTTCTAAGATGACTGCCACATGGAGACAGACCCACAGGGAGAGTAGTGTGGGGTGACAGATGCAGAGATGGAGTGAGGCACCTGCAAGCCGAGGGACGCCAAAGGAGGCCAGCAAAGGCCCGGAAGCCAGGAGGAAGCCAGGAGGAAGCCAGGAAAGACTGCCCTCCGGACATTAGAGGAAGCACGGCTCTGCCGACGCTTTGATTTTCCAGACTTCGAGCTTCCAGAGCTGTGAGACGATATATTTCTTGTGATGTGAAGCCACCCAGTTTGTGGTACTTTGTGATCACAGCCCTGGGATACTAACACACCTTGTCAGGGGCAACTCTGGCCAGGACGACATTGTCATGGAGAAGCAAAGAAGTGCACTGAGTTGAAAAGCCTCTGGCAGGGTTTCAGCAGCAGCTGCCGCAAGGGGGCCTGTGGCCCTGGCCTTCAGCTGGGACAGACCCAGCATTTGCTTTGGGGCAGGAGGTTGAGCAGTAAGAGGAGAGGAACTCTCCTTGCCTCAAAGGGGCTCAATGAATTCTAACCAAGAGAGAGGAGAAAGGATTAGGACAAACAAAGGGAGAGATCTCTGACAGAGGCCGGAGCACAAGGTTGCCAAGAACAGCTTCCAAAACAGAGCCCCTTGTCCACAGCCCGTGTGTGTCTGGCAGGTGCGGGAGGGGCGGCCTTGCAGAGCAGTGTGTTAGATCTGGGCGCCTCCGTTAGAGGAATCACACCACGGAAGGAATAAAAAGGCTGAATGTTATTTTAATTGAATTTGTTTTCAATTTATTTTCAGCTGTCTAGGGAAAAACCTTTTACACTCACATCATTTGATTTCTTTTTACTTCGTGTCCATTATCCTCATAATGAGCTTTTAACGCATTAATGCGGCCCTGTTTGCCGAATGGTGATTCACGTTGGTTAAATCAATAAATAGCAAAAGCATAAAAATACACCAAACTGAGACACTGAGCCAGAATATAAATGGAAAGTTCGACTCCCCACTTCCTGAACAGTGGAGATGGTATTCTGATATTCTGCCTCGACATCACCAAAAGGGTCACAGAAATCCCTTTAATTTCCCTTTATTTTCCATATTGAATTCCCAGCTGTCCACAGAGGTATCAGAGCTAAACTCTGGAGCCCACAGGGGGCTCCTCTGCCTACCAGTGGCCTTTAACCTTCCCTCTGCATTCCATTCCCGCAGCGTGCTGCTGTCCTAACAACATGGGATCTAAGGGGGGACATCAAAATGCGGACTTCCATGGGTAGTTTTTTTGAGGCTCCAAGAAAGCTGAGAAGAGTCAGAACTTCTGCCGGCTGCGCCCAGAGTTCACACAGCCGATGTCTACACAGGTGATACTGGTCGCCCATTTTGCAGTACTACCTTAGGCTTCCAGAAAACAAGACAGCTTTTCAGATCATAGCACAGCAACTCCTTTTGACGGTTTAGCATGCTTCCTCATCACGACCGAAAGAAGGATTTACTCTGGCACCCATCCACAATGGTGGCAGGGAGTGGGAAATGCCTTGGGATTCAATTAATAAAGATTTAATTAATCTAGAACTTCTCCCTTGGACCTTAACTTAAACCAACCAAGAAGTTAGTGAAGATCTAGTGTGGGTGGTTCCCCAGCTATGTTCCAAGGAACACGGGTTCTCTGAAATTTAATCACACATTCCAAGAAAAATGCATTCTTTGGTTCCAGAACTTTTGGAATCTCTGCATACTCAATTATTTCCTTTTATATTCCAAAGTGTGCTAGCCGTATAGGCCCTGAGAAGTCCTGTTGCACATTTTAATTCAACTTGGTGTCCCTAATACTTGGTTGGACTTAGAAAACTTTAAAATCACTTTAAGTAAAATTTTAATTAAAACACCGATTCACACTGTACAACACAAGGACAGTACTCAACCTAAGAAACATTTCAGAAAAATACATCCTATTACAACCTGAACTGGGTTTTTTTATTTGGCAAATGTCTTTACATTCCATGGGATACCTATCACGTTCCTAAACAAACTGGGCCACCATGGCTTCACCATGGGGCATGAGGTCCTTTAGAGAAAATCTGAGGCATTATTCAGGCATAATGTAGGTATTCAGTAACCAGATGTGAAAGAAAAGAAGTTATTCAGGATTCATTTCATCACAAACAACACAAACCTAGATCAATCTAGCTTAAGAAAGTGGATATTTATTGAAGAGACATTGGAGAAGCTCACAGTTCAGGACATGCCAAATAGCCAGGTCTCAGGAAGGCAAGAATCAGAGAAATTATATTTTTAGGGGGTGGTGATTCAGGGACTAAAGTATCATCTGGATGCTGGCCCCCTCTTTTTCCAGTTGTTTCTTACTTCTTTTCCTTTTCGTATGTTGGTTTTGCACTCTTGAATTGTCAATCCTCTTAACTTTACTACTAGAAAAGAAAAGGGGCCACTCCCTTAAAATGAAAATCCCAGTGGAGAGTTCTGATTGGCCTGATTTATGGCCTGCATCTACCATGATTGGCTCATTTGCATCTGAGGCCTACTCTCCAGTTGAGTATGGTAATGAGCAGTTCCTCTTAGAACCACATAGGAAGTTCGAATGGCTCCCTCCAGACAAAGGGGAGCTGTGTTTTAAAGAAAGGGAGGGTGTGTGGGACTGACATACATGCATGTCCGCTCCAGATGGAAAGCAAAGATTGCTGGGATGGGGAAAGAGCCATATTCAGTCCACCCTCTCCCTCATGCTCTTTGAAATCAGCCCAACTACAGTTGGGCTATGAACAAAGCATCTTGCTTAACTCAGGTGCTGCTCCTGCATTCTGGATGTAACCTGGGTCTGCTCCTCCCAGGGGGAAAGCACAGGGGGCTAATTGCTTTAGCAGGTTCATTGCCTTGTTGGTGATTCTGTACCTAATCTGTTCATTATTCTGCTTATGTCTTTTTATAAGTGGAGAGAAATTGTGTTATCAGAGGAGAAATGAGCTCTCTTACTTCTTGGGAAATTCTCTTATTCCTGGACAAAGGGTTTTATGTTTATCAATGTCTCCTTTGTGATACCTCCTTCCAAATGATGTATTTATCATGTTTTGATTTGACAAATCAATAAAAGTTGTTTTAAAGGCTAATTTAATTAAGGCTTCGGTAGGACTTCATATTTATTTAGATTTCCTATGTTGACTTTTTGTAAATTGCAAGTAAGTGTCATGGAAAAACACACTTCCAACATTGTGATCGTTAGAAAGTCTTTTTACCTCCCTGTATGTCTCCCTGCACAGTCACAGCCATCCAATTCTGTCAGCCTGTTAGTACTTCTACCTACATACCTAACATGTATAATGTCTTCTTTAATTTTAATTTTTTTTTTTTGAAATAGAGAAAGAGAGAGAGCAGTGGGGGGTGGAGAGGGAGAGAAAGACTCTTAAGCAGCCTCCACACTCAGCACAGAGTCTGAGGCAAGGCTCAATCCCATGTACCTGAGACCATGACTTGACCCAAAATCAAGAGTCAGAAATTTAACCCAATGAGCAACCCAGGAGTCCAACATACTTATAGAGTCTTTTTATGTGGCAGCCATGCCCAAGTCAAGTTCTACAGTCAGATGTGAGGGTCTGTGATCATTCAGAGTGAGGAGATGGCAAACACACCTCACAGTTCTCCTCCTGGAGGAATGTGGGAGGGATCCAGGCCATCATTCCCAAGCTGCCTTACATTCTGGACTGACCATAAGGGAGGACACTCGAGCAGCAAAAACAGACCCACAATTCAGATGTGTACCCATATGCACTGGGAGTCATTTCCTCGGAGTCACTGAAATAAAGACCATTACCCAACCTGCGTTTCTCTGCCCAGAAAATTGACAACCACCACTCAAATGCACTCCTTGACCACCAGGCCTGCGGGATGCTCTAGAGACCCCCGCTCTCCTCACTGACTCCACGGACTCTTCTTTCTTAGCATCTCTTCTAACTCAGCTTCCTGAAATCAGGTTGTGTTCGTAGCACAGAACAAGGAGGGAAAGTTGGACTCTCTGGTGAACAACCTCTTGAGGAAGTATTTTTAAACACAGAACACTATTCTCATGCACACACAGATCCCCAACGGAGTCCGCCCAGACCCACGGGTCCAAGCAGGCTCTTCTTCATCCCCTGCCCTCTTCTCGCCTCATTCTTCACCAAAGTCCCCCGGCACTCATGTTTTTAATATTGACTTCTTGATGAAAAAATTGTGATTTTTTGCACACTCAGAACAGATATAACAATGACCCATATTTTACATATATATAGCTTTATTCCTTGTATTCTTGAAAGTTCTAGTTGTTTCCAACAGCTTTGCCTTTGCTACATACAAAATATAAACACTTGGTATCCAAAAGAACCTATTTTCAAGATAAGTATTTTATTCCAGTGTCCAGGCATTATTTTCCCTCACTTTCAGGATGAAAAAACCAATATTCAATAGCAAATATTTAAGGGTCATCTCTTATGTGCTAGATATTGCTTTGCAAAGTGTTGAGGACTTCTCAGAGAATACAGTCTATGGGGAACAGTCACATGTCAGACAAAGGATAGGGTCATAAAGAGCATAAAGACTCTGGAATTCAGGGAAGACTTCTCAGAGGAGATGACTCTATGATGGGGTTCAAGGAGTGAGTAGGAGCTGGCCAAGTAAATGGGGAGTGGGCAGAAGGGAGAGGCATGAGGGTGTCTGGTGGCTGACAGTACAAGTGGGAGGCAAGGCTTCCAAGCGGAAAGGCAGCCTACTATAAATTAAAACAAAAAAGAGGCAGTGGATGAGAATAAGGAGGAAGGTCCCAGGAGTAACACAGTGAGAGATAAACGGGGACATTGCTCGAAGGACTTTGTGGGTTCTATTAAATCTGATCTTACAACACCATTATTAAAAGTTTCCAATGGGATTTGCTGCCTCTGGCACTTATGGAGAACAGACTGGAGGGCCAAGGCTGAGACTGGGGCAAAAAGGAGCCAGCTTGGCAGTTGGAGTAGCAACGAGTGGCCTGCTCACAGGCAGAGACAGTGGGGATGGAGCTGGGAGGCGAGAAAGAAGAACTTGGTAGCTGGTTGGAAGAGGAGGAAGAGGAGGCAGGTATGACCCTCGGCTCCTTGAGGGAGGGGATGTTATTCATAGAGATGGGGACATACAAAGGGAAGGCAAACTGGAGGAAGGGCTAGCACCTGGGAAAAGTGAGTCTACATACAGGTATATGCATGTAGTCCTCCCCCCCAACTGAGTCTGATAGGCTGTGCCAGATAATGCTGTGGAGGCAGACTGAATCACCCCCATCACAAACGTGGTCCCTACAGCCCGTCATCACCAGCTGTTACAGCTCTGCCCTACGTTGTCTTCACTTTGGGAAGCCTCTCTCTGCAACACTGCCCGGCCCATGGCAGCGAAGATGTGGCAAACTCCGAGCTGGCTCTTAAGCGACACACTTCACTTTCACTCACATCACATTGGCCAAAACAAGTCACGTGGATTACTGGGATTAAATGGGACAGAGATGTACAAACTCTCACTGGGAGAGTCACTGGAAGATATGGCAAGATAGTTATATAATGCATGATTCCTAGGAGAAGTGGCCAGAAGCCCATTCTCAACACCAACAAAACAAAACCTTGCTTCTCCCATTCCAAGTTGGTGAAGATGATATGGACATCTGCATTTTGGGAGACCTATTTTAAAAGGGAAAATGCAAGGGTGGAAAGGACATAAGACATCTGGGTTCTGAGCCTACATCCATATGTCTTGCCTCAGTCTTATTGCTGCTCTGGATAGGAATTTCCCCAACTGTCAAATGAAGTGTTAGATACCAGGAACTAAAAGTTCCTTCCAGGTCCAAAACTCAATGGCTCATCACTCTAGAGTATCTGAGTCCCAAATCTTTTGCCCTTGTACTTTCAGAAACAAGGCTCTCTCTCACTGCCACCAGGTCACACTACAGGAGTCAAGATTCAAAAGAGGACCCCAAGCCTCTGTGGCTCGTAAGATACATAGTCCCAATTCACTGCCCTGAGAAGATCTGGCTTCTATACCTCATCCTGCCTGCTGCATTGTATTAGAAACTAACACATTATGCTTGACCTACTTCTTAACCTGCCCTGTGGGAAGGAACTATGGTAGCTTTGGCTTTGACTTCTCACTTCCCTACTCATGAAACAATGAGTAGGCAGGAATTTAGACCATCCCTTCCAAACCCAATTTACCATGCTTTACTCAATCCCCCTTCCTTGTATCCAATTTAAGGATCACAACTTCCATTGTCCCCCCTCCCCCCTTCAATTTCTGTCCTTTGATGTTCATCTAGTGAACAATGATGAATTCTGATTTGCAGGTGCCTGAGGCTGAAAATCTTTTAAGATATAATCAGCTGAAAATAAGGATTTTTGCATCCAAGGCTGATCCAACATGACTACACAACTATTACCAAGCCCATGCTTGGTGCTTATGATAGGCAGATTCTAAGATGACCCCAGTGACCCTTGCCTGCTTCATGCCCCTGTGGAGCCCCCTCCCACTGAGTCCTGGGTAGGGCTTGCTGCTAATCAATAAAATATGGCAAAGGTGATGGGATGCTTCTTCTGTGCTTGTCACTTAAGATTGTAACTCTCATATTGTAGTAGAGTCTCCTCACTTGCACTTATAAAGCAAGATGCCATCTTGTGAGCTGCCCTAACGAGATAGCAACATGTCAAGGAACTGAGGCAACCTGTGGCTCACAGTCAGCAGAGGGAACAGAGGCCCTCAGTCAAACCATGAGTCTAAAATCAGTCAGCAACCTGGGTGAACTTCAAAATGGGTCTTTTCCCAGTGGCGCTTCTTTTCCTGGTAGCCCAGATGAAATTCTAACCCTGTCTGACATGTTGATCACAGCCTTATGAGACCTGAAGCCCTTACCTAAGCTATGCTGATCTCTGAATATCTTTGGAAACTGTGAGGTAATAACGTGTGCTGTTGGGTGTCTAGGTGGTTCAGTTGACTAAGTGTCTGACTCCAGATCTCCAAGCTGGGCATGGTACTTAGTTTAAAAAAAAAAGCATATTGTCTGAAGTTGGTGGTAATTTGTTATGCAGCAAGAGAAAACTAATATAAGTCTGATAGCGGGCTTTGGAAAACGTGAAGGGGTGCTGGTAAAGGCTATTTCTGTGTAATGAAGTACCACTTTTTTCCATTTACCTAGCATCTGCATTCCTGGAAAACACGGTGTATAGAACACTGGGATCATTTTATACTTGGTATGTAAACTGGAGTCAAGTTTAGGGCTTAAAGAGGTACAAATGGTGTTTATATTTACAGGAAATTTTGAATGATGTGTGGAAGTCCTGTGGAAACTTGGCTGTTCAGGGTACTGAGGAGATTTAGCATTCTCAACTCCCCCCACTAAACGCAAGTCATTGCAAATATCAGTCAGTGCAATACCAATAACTGCCCCCATAAATTTCCAAAAGGGCTTCCCGGGAGCAGTACCAATCCCGCTAAGGTATCCTAAAGGAGTGCATTGTCATGAAAGAGAACACAAAAGCCCTTCTCCTCAGAAGAATCTGATTAGAGGCAAATGGGGTGCCATGGCAAGATGCAGCTCAGTAGTGGACGTGGGAGAGAGGATCTCAAACAGGCTGTCACTTTCCAGAGTTCTGATCCCCAATACCACACATTCTGAAGCTTGCTCATAGTACAAACTCAATAAATAATGGCAAATGCAATCCTTGATATTGTTATTGCTTCTATATGCCCTACTATGAACTCATCTTACTGCTATTGCAGGCCTACAGTGGAGAGACTATAAAGCAGAGTGATTAGAGGTGTCCGGTCTGGAGTCAGTTCCTGGTTTTGCTATTTATTAGCTGTGTGCCCTTGGGGCAGCTCTGTCTGGCATGAATCCTACCCCCAACTCTGTTCAACCAATCTGGCATTTTCTGCACATTACAGGAGTTGGGGATATGTTGCTGTGTAACTGCTTTGACTACGTGGTAGAATAATTAAGGCTCTATTACCAAGATAATTATGGGCAAATGAAAAAAGTCTCTGTAAATATTTGGACGGTCATCATAAGAAAGTAAAGTGCCTCTGACATGCAGAGGCATCAAGAATGTGAGGAGAAAAGAGGCATCTTCCATTTCAAAGTGGTTTGGATCTCAGATTACACAAGCCAGTCAGGAGGCAGAAGCCTTCATCTTTGTCCTTGCCTGGACTCCTGGATCTTCCACAAGACCAACAGGATATTGCATTTTAATCTGGGCTCTTTTCTTAGCCCTATTCTTTATTTTCCTGGTGAAGCAGGATTCAAGAGTTTCCAGGAAATACTACTCTTTCTGTTGGGAGTAAATGCATTAATGATTAAGTTTGGGTAGAAGATTCTATTTTTTGTAACATTCGCTGAAAATTAACATAGTTTTCCACTTGCAACGTATAGCCTCTCCCCAGGAGCTGACTTCCGAGGGAAAATAACTAATATTTTTCAGCAGCTATTGAAAGCAAGAACCAGGCTGGTGTAAAATGTGTACGCTTCTGCATTCCTGTTTCCCTTTGCACAAAAAGTACAGCATCAATTGGATGAAATAATAGCTATTCAATTGGTCATTCCCTTATGACTGCAAGCCATTTGGAGCTCAGTCACGCTTACAAAAGCCGATATCGACTATGTGTAGAAATATCTGGAATGAGATGCTTTGCCACTGACATCTTTCATTCATAATTACTGCAAAGTCTGCCTGCCCAGGCTTAGTCAATGGCCAGTCAATATTCCCATTATAAGCCGGAGCAGGGTGAATGGCTAGGGCAGAAACACAAAGCAGACATATACTCAGTGGGGCCTACGGGTCCAGACATCAAAGTTAGCCATAGAGGACCTCAGGAACTATTCGAACTCAGAGAAGGGATGGGCACACACAGTTTGATGTTTACCTGCAGTCTATGTTCCATGAGTCTGGAAATTAAGTCTCTTCATAATGACACAATGTATGTGATAGGAGTGAATCATTCTTCTCTGAAAAGGTATGCCAAGCTTGTTATAGTTACTTTTGCATTTGGTGGCACTACCTTGTCGTAGAACATGTTTTAAATAGCCAGGGATAACACAGTATCACCTAGTCAATAAATCCAAATTAGAAAGTCTGAGCAAGTACCACTCACCGCACAGAAGATATCCCAGCTTTAACACTGGTGCCAAAACACCACCATGTAATAGAGAGGAGTTGATGGTGGTGAATTATGAAATGGCTTATGAGTTTTAGAGAATCATTTGCCTGCTGATGGGTTGCTGGTATAGGATTTGCTTGCAATGTAATCCTTAATTTAGCAACTTTCACGTTATCAGCAGGAGACCATTCTGGGCCTTAATTCTGAAGTTCCCCCTTAAACCTTATCAATCAGCCAATACTAACTATTGCGTGTACTTAGCACATGCTGCTGAGGGAAATTTTCTTTCAAATCATCATTTCTTAAGATTCACTCCCTATCCGGAGTGCTTGGGTGGCTCAGTGGGTTAAAGCCTCTGCCTTTTGCTCAGGTCATGATCTCAGGGTCCTGGGATCAAGCCGGCATTGGGCTCTCTGCTCAGCAGGGAGCCTGCTTCCTCCTCTCTCTCTCTCTCTGCCTACCTCTCTGCCCACTTGTGATCTCTCTCTGTCAAATAAATAAATTAAAAAAAAAAAAAGATTCACTCACTGTCCTACATAAGGACAGAGTTTTTGGATCTCATGGAAGTTTTACTTCCAGTGTTTCATAGAAAATCCTTTAGACCCCATTATTGTTGTCCATGATAAATACCATTCCCTGAATCGAATTTAGGTAATTTTCTTGCCACTGTAGTGGACTAGCGCAGAAATGAATATTAATTTCCTGCTAATTCAGTGTGCTAACCCTTAATTAGGAGCAAGCTTTGTTCGAAATAGCAGATGTTAAAATCTGAGCTGACTTTTATCCAAATTAAAGCCACCATTGCAGGTGTGTATACACACACAGCCATGTGCACACATACATCTCTCTCTCCATCCATTTTGGAAATAGACTCCAAGGATATTTGCTATAGATATGTTAGTGTTAAACTTAAATTGTACAATAGTGCAGCTTATCTAAAAAGCCAACAGACCTGGAGATGAACAGCTGGCTGAATAGATCCTTTGAAAAACCCCACAGAGCTTCTCAGGTTCAGGGAACCTTAGGGAAGCTCTAAGTGAAATTGTATTTCTCTAACAATGGAGTCAATGGAGTGTTCTATAAGACATATATTCCCGCATTTAATCCTCATTATGACCTCTAAAAATGGTCTCTATTGATCCCTTTTATCACTGAGGAATTTGGGGTTCAGAGAAGTTTACTCATTCACATATCCAGCCATCCAGCCATCAGATACCTGAGTGCCCGGTACAGAAAAACTCTCTCCTGGAGAACAGGGATATAGTAGTAACAAAAATGACAAAACCACTGCTCTCACAGGGATTTACATCCTAGAGAGATTAAATAAATTGCCCAAAGTTATACACTCAAAGATGGCCAGGGCCTTAATTCCAAGTCATGACTGCTTGATTTCTGAGATTTGTTCTAAACTCATATAGCATGCTGCCCTCTACGACAGGACAATATTTAGGAGAAGCTAGAAATTCTTGCCTAACGTTTGTTTGCTCCCTCCTGAAGTGATACTGGGTTTTGCCATGCCACAACCTAGCTCCTCTATTAAGCCAGGCTGAAACAGAGGTCTTTTCTCTCACCCTCATTACTAAGGCCTTAGACATCTGGAGGGCAGGAAGCAAATAATTCTTAATGTCAAACTCTGGCAAACACTGCTGGTGCCTCTTCACTATCTATTCTCTCCTCTTTTCTTACTGTCAGAACCAAACTTTGCTTGGGCAGCAAATGTCCCTTATCCTGGAGATACTCATGTGGCTGAACACCTTATACAATGATGTATAAGAGAAAGTCCACTGCAGAGAACTTCTAGAAAAGCTTTGTGTTACTGATGGAAATGAGACCAATTCCGCTGTTGGGGGGCATAGTCATGATTCCTAAAGGGGCAGGAGAATCTTGCAACCATGAATACTAGAGTCATTCACTAAGGGACACAGAGTAGGGCAAATGGAAGGAACTTGGGTGCTTGAGGATTTGTTCCATCAGACATACAAGCCCTGGAGTGCCCCTTTTTGCACATGAGAAAAAATACACCCCCATTTGATCAAACCATTGAGGTTAGGTGTTTTTATATACAACAGATTACAATATCATTGTTCTAGAAACACGAAATATACTATTGATAAATTCAATGTTGAGTAATTACCACATCTATAGCACCGTCATCATTCCCTGAGTACTTCACGCTGTGCACAGCACTATGCTAAGTTTTATTACACAGCATAATTCATTCCTTATAGGAAATGTAAGAAGGAGGTATTATTACCTCATTCATTAATGAGTTAATGGAGGCTCAGGGAGGTTGAGGAATTTGTGCAAGGTTATCAGGTGGAGCATAGTGAAGCTCCTATTCAAATCTGGCTCCTAAGCCAGGATACTTATGTATCCATCTTTATAAAACCACACAAAGCAACAACTTCTCACATTTGAAAAAATACTATTATATTAATGTTTTATAAAATAGTGGTCCTGAGAGCAAAGATTAAGATGGATCTGCATCTCTAATATCTTCAGACCTGCTGTTTCTATAAAACATGGCCCTGACATTATTCAAGCTTAATAATTTCTAATTTCTTTCCTTCCCATTTGTAACCTCAAACAGTGTGACAAAGCGTGAAAAACGTATCTCTATGCTACATGTGTATCCAGAACAAAATGAAGCCTATTTGCCCATGAGCTTCCTATCTAGCTGTGCATTTGGAGTTACTAATACACTGACCACGGACCTCTCCCTCTCCTGGACTTATGTTGCCCATATCAGGGTGGGGACTGGAGATGGGAAACACAAAGGAGATTTCTAGAAGCATGAACAAGTTCAGGGAAGGACATCAGTGTGGTTGCCAGGAGAAAGACTGTGTGGATACCATCTATCTTGTTCCTCATACCTTTTGCCCATCTTTTCTTTCTGCCTACGTGTCCTTCCTCACAACAGTCATGTTCCCCAGACCCCCTTATGCTCAGAGTCTAGCTTTTTCTTCTTCCTCATGGGCTAATCCACTATTTGCCATTTGGGAAAAATTTTTTCTTCGAAGCCATTCGACATTTAATCAGAGAGGATTTGATTATTTTTTACCTTGTTCAAGATTAAATCCATATTTTACACACACATTCACACACCCCTCCTTAGCAATGCCCCACTCAATCTTCACTCTATGGGCATCACGCCTGGTTCAGATTCCGCACCTTAGGTAAGTATCTGGATTACCTGTCTGAAAATACAAAGTCATTCACAAAGGCTACTTCTTTTTGATGTTGCTGAGTAGGAGATATGTTCTTTGGGCCAGACTTAAATGTTTAGCTGCCCCCAATATTGGAAAAAACATGGTACTTACTCCCCCATCCACCCCACTCCTCACATGTCATTCCAAAATAAACTAATACCAAACCATTAAGTAAGCCTAAGTCTACTCTAATTCTTCTAATTATGGCTCTCGTGTTTTTATTTGAAATATCACATGTAAATATATATGTATCTATGCATATGTATGTGCATACGTATATACGCACACACTTATGCATGCCTATCTACTCATCTATCTGTGTTCTGCCAAACACCCTAAGCCTATGCTCCAATTGTCCATCTGTCACTTGGACAACCCAGCACTGGGTGTTCAAACCCTTACATTAGGATCACTTCATATATGAGGGAAAAGGTTGCTTTTTCAAGTTCCTGGGTCCGAGACAGAGAAAAACATAAAAACTAGAGTGAAATGTCAGTCTAAAGATGGAAGACCATTCCATGCTCTTGGATTGGAAGAATAAACATTGTTAAAATGTCTATACTGCCTAGAGCAATCTATACTTTTAATGCTATTCCAATCAAAATTCCACCAGTATTCTTCAAAGAGCTGGAGCAAATAATCCTAAAATTTGTATGGAATCAGAAGAGATCCCAAATCGTTAAGGAAATGTTGAAAAACAAAAATAAAACGGGAGGCATCACGTTACCTGATTTCAAGTTTTACTACAAAGCTGTGATCACCAAGACAGCATGGTACTGGCATAAAAACAGACACATAGACCAGTGGAACAGAGTAGAGAGCCCAGATATGGACCCTCAACTCTATGGTCAAATAATCTTCGACAAAACAGGAAAAAATATACAGTGGGAAAAAGACAGTCTCTTCAATAAATGGTGCTGGGAAAAGTGGGCAGCTATATGTAGAAGAATGAAACTCGACCATTCTCCTACACCGTACACAAAGATAAACTCAAAATGGATAAAAGACCTCAACATGAGACAGGAATCCATCAGAATCCTAGAGGAGAACATAGGCAGTAATCTCTTCGATATCAGCCACAGCAACTTCTTTCAAGACATGTCTCCAAAGGCAAAGGAAACAAAAGCGAAGATGAACTTTTGGGACTTCATCAAAATCAAAAGCTTCTGCACAGCAAAGGAAACAGTCAAGAAAACAAAGAGGCAACCCATGGAATGGGAAAAGATATTTGCAAATGACAGTACAGACAAAGATTGATATCCAGGATCTATAAGGAACTCCTCAAACTCAAAACACACAAAACAGACAATCATATCAAAAAATGGGCAGAAGATATGGACAGACACTTCTCCAATGAAGACATAAAAATGGCTATTAGACACATGAAAAAATGTTCATCATCACTAGCCATCAGGGAGATTCAAATTAAAACTACATTGAGATATCACCTTACACCAGTTAGAATGGCCAAAATTAGCAAGACAGGAAACAACATGTGCTGGAGGGGATGTGGAGAAAGGGGGACCCTCTTACACTGTTGGTGGGAATGCAAGTTGGTGCAGCCTCTTTGGAGAACAGTGTGGAGATTCCTCAAGAAATTAAAAATAGAACTTCCCTATGACCCTGTCATTGCACTACTGGGTATTTACCCCAAAGACACAGATGTTGTGAAAAGAAGGGCCATCTGTACCCCAATGTTTATAGCAGCAATGGCCACAGTCGACAAACTGTGGAAAGAACCAAGACGCCCTTCAACGGATGAATGGATATAGGAAGATGTGGTCCATATACACTATGGAGTATACGTCCTCCATTAGAAAGGATGAATACCCAACTTTTGTAGCAACATGGACGGGACTAAGAGAGATTATGCTGAGTGAAATAAGTCAAGCAGAGAGAGTCAATTATCATATGGTTTGACTTATTTGTGGAGCATAACAAATAGCATGGAAGACATGGGGAGATAGAGAGGAGAAGGGAGTTGGGGGAAATTGGAAGGGGAGGTGAACCATGAGACTATGGACTCTGAAAAACAATCTGAGGGTTTTGAAGGGGCGGGGGGTGGGAGGTCGGGGTACCAGGTGGTGGGTATTATAGAGGGCACGGATTGCATGGAGCACTGGGTGTGGTGCAAAAATAATGAATACTGTTATGCTGAAAATAAAAAATAAATTTTAAAAAATTAGAGTGAAAGAGACACTTGCAGAAAGAAATATTAGTAATATGAAGGGAATAAGAGTTGGCTGCCTATTAAAAACAGTTAAGACTCAAACAAGAAATACTATTACTATTGGTCTGTAGGTGACAGCAATATTTCACTTTTGATTTCCATGTTGGTTCAGTGCTTCTTTGAAAAGCTTGTCTATATTTCCCATCCATATTATTAGATGATGCCTATATAATTATCCTTTCTAATCCATACTCAATTAGGTACTTAAATACGAATTTTAATTGATTATGTGCATGAAGAAGTTCATGCTTTCAACTTTCTGATTCCAAATATTAAGACCAAACTTGAACAATTTAAATCCTATGTCATCTATAATCAAGATGAATAATACTTTCTAAATGGCTTGTTGTTCTTGTAAATTAGAAAATTATAGAAAAGTGCAGAAAGTAGCAATTGTACATCTTCTAGCACTCAAAATTTATCATTAATTTTATACACCTTTTTTTTCTGTGTACATGTTGTTATACATAGATACAAAAAAACTATGGAAGGCATATTCCCCTTTAAGATAAATATTAGAATATTGCAGATAGAGCTCACAGCTATGTTTCTACCAACCCCAGTACTGTCTGCACTCATCTTTCCACTTCCCTCTCTCCCTCTCTCCACAATACCACCTAGAATCATTTCTGAATGTAGTCTTACCACCCTTTAAAAAATGTTTTTACATCTATCTATGTCCATAGAAAATATACAGTATTGATTTTTGTGTTTTTCAAGTTCAGATTTTCCTCAGGCAGAGCATTAGTCTTCAAAGAACTTCAGAGAAGCCACGTGATCCTCTCAATAGATGTAGGAAAAGCACATGATGCAAAACAATACCTATTAATTACATTTAAACAAAACTTTCAGCCAACTATGAAGAAAAGTGAAATTCTTTAACCTAAAAAAGTAAATTAAAAAATCCCAGAGTAAAAAGCATATTTAGTACTGAAACATTACACTACCTTCCAAAGCTAAGAATGAGTAGCCGTCATGATCTCTGTTCAAGGGATGCTGGCCAGTAGAGTAAGACACAAAAAGTCAGTCAAAGGCATAAGGGTTGGGAAGATAGAAATAAATTTATCATAATTCATATACTGTGGGTTTGTCTTTATGAAATGCCAAGAAAATCTCTAAACACAGAACTAACGAAATAGTTTAGCAGATTCTCTGGGTATAAGTTGATTACGTAAGAATTATTTATGCTCTTTTGTACTAGCAGCAATTAATTTGAAATTCTACTTTGAAAATGTCATTTTTAATGATAGTCCAAAACAAAATATATCAAGGAGGAAAAAGCAACCAAAAGTGTATAATAGTTTTATGGACAAAATTATGAAACATATAAAATATTTTTATATAAAGACAAAAGTATGTAGGAGACATATGTTAGTGAGAAAATACAATTACAGAAGTGATTTTTGCTCATACTAATCTATACATTTTGTTCATACTAATCTATACATTCAGCAAAGCACGAGTTAAAATCTTAACAGTTTTTTCATGGTACTTGGCAAAATGATCTTAAAATTCATACAAAGTACCTAAGAGTATGAAATACACTAGCCAAATTGGAAGGGACGATTCTTGATAGCAATCAGGTCTTATTTTAAAGCTATATTAAGACAGGATACTGTTGTTCATGAAAATAACCCAGACCAATGACACAGAGCAGATATCCCAGAAACAGACTTATACCAGAAGGAACCAACACATATATAGAAACTCTGTTTATGAAAAGAATAGCAATAAAAAAAATTGGAAGAGTATTTTAAAATGGCCTGGGAAAATTGGTTATCTTAATGGAAGTAAATGTTAAGATGCCTAAAGCACACCATAAAAAATAAGCTCCCAGTGCATTAAAGACAAATATGAAATGTGAAACAGAACTTTTGAAGGAGAATATAGGGGAATATGACTCAGGATAGGGAAGGATCTCCTTGAACAAAACCTTAAAAGTAAACAGTGACAAGTTTGTGTATTAGGTTTTAAAACTTCTGTACCATGAAAGATACCATAAAAAGTGAAAAATTAGCCACAGATTTTGAGTTACATTAGCAATACATATAACTGATGATTAGTAACTATAATATACAAAGAATCAAAAAAAATACATTAAACGTGGACAGCTAATAGGAAAAATATGGACAAAGCAAATTGAAAAGATTCACAGGAAACAAAATGACCAATAAATGTTTAAAATACATTCACTGAAACAGCTTGCATTCCCACCAACAGTGCAAGAGGGTTCCTCTTTCTCCGCATCTTCACCTACATGCAAGCTGTTACAGCCACTCTGGGAAACAGAATGGAGGTTCCTCAAAAAGTTGAAAATAGAACTACCTTATGACCCAGCAATTGCACTACTAGGGATTTACCCTAAAGATAAAAATGTAGTGATCTGGAGAGGCACCTGCACCCCAATGTTTCTAGCAGCAATGTCCACAATAGCCAAACTATGGAAGAAGTCCAGATGTTCATTGACGGGTGAATGGATAAAGAAGATGTGATATAGAGACATAAATACATATATATATGCACTCTCTCTCTTTCTCTGTGTGTGTGTGTATGATGGGATACTATGCAGCCACCAAAAATGAAAGCTTGCCATTTGCAACAACATGGTTGTAACTACACAACATGGTTTGAACTACAGAGCATTAGTCTAAGCAAAATAAGTCAATCAGAGAAAGACAATTATCATCTCACTCACATGTGGAATTTAAAAAACAAAACAGAGGATCATAGGGTGAGGGAGGAAAAAATAAAACAAAACCAAATCAGAGATGGAGACAAACCATAAGAGACTCTTAATCATAGGAAACAAACTGAGGGTTGCTGGGTGGAGGGATGGGGTAACTGGGTGATGGCCATTAAGGAGGAAATGTGATATAATGGACACTGGGTGTTATATAAGACTGATGAATCACTGACCTCTACCTCTGACACTAATAACACATTATATGTTAATTAATTGCATTTAAATTTTAAAAATCTTTAAAAAATATATTCACTGAAAATCCGAGACATGAAAATTAAAACCATAGTGCAATAGCACCTGTTCTAGTCAATGGTCTGTATTCTTTTAGAATGATTTCCTGCCTTGCCTTGCTCTTCTTTATATCACTGGTAACTTCTGGCCTGCAGGTAAGTTTAGCCAAGTGAGACACTCTGGAAAGAGATGGGGGGTGGGGGGAGATAGGTGAAGGAGAGCCTGGCACTTCTCTCCTTTTCTCCTTGCTTCTTGGAGGATCTCTGGCAGCTTCCATGAGCCTCTGTGGCTTCTCACACCCCATTCCCCACACTGGTTTCAGCTTCTGACAGGTAGCCCCAGCTTCTGGGCTCTGGTGCCAACACCCTCTCCATGTGCCCCTCCAGCCCTGGGATTGACAGCGGCCTTTTACTACTGTGGAAGTGGTATCACCAGCCTGCTTAGCTTCTCAGCTGGGCCGTCAACTGTCCCAACAGTCACTTGTATTAAATTTGTTCTATTGAAGGGCCTAGAGCATTCCTGGCTATACCCTGACTGAGACACCATTTCATACTCATTAGATTGACACAGATTTAAATGTCGGACAATACTACATGCTGACAAAGACGCAGAGCAGGAGGACCTGCCATACACAGCTGCTGGAAGTAGAAGCTGATAAGGCCACTTTGGGAAGCGGGTGGCAATATTTAGTAAAACTGGATAGGAGTGTTTCCTGTGACAGCTTTTCCACATTTAGGCGTATGCACCCCATCCATACATCTCCTTATTTCCACAAGAAGGCAAAAATATAATACTCATGGCATCATTATTTATGATAGCAAAAATTTGGAAAGCCCTGCATCGGGCTCTCTGCTCAGCAGGGAGCCTGCTCCCCTGCTTCTCTCTCTCTGCCTGCCTCTCCACCTGCTTGGGATCTCTTTCAAATAAATAAATAAAATCTTTTTTTAAAAAAAGTATCAACTATAGCTTCTGTAGCAATACAGAAAAATTAGAAAAGCACAATGCTGAGTGAAAAATAATGCAGAATAGTACATATCTATAGCATAATACTATTTATACAGTTCTAAAAGTGTCACTTGTGTATATTCTCTAAGGATACAAAATGTAGTAAAATATTTTTAAATAAAACCATAGAGATGATTAACAAACACCAAATTCAGAAAAATTGTTCCCTCTAGTAGGAGGAAGGGGAATGGGACTGGAGAATTCGACATATCGGTATGTTTCATTTCTTAAAAATATCTTACACAAATTTGGCAAAAGTTGTATTTCATAAAGCTGGGCAGAAGACACATATGTGTTTCCTAAATGATTTTTTACACTTTTGTCACATCAATATATTTCATTTAATCTTTTAGAAGTTATCTTTCTAAAAATAAATGGCCATTATTAATGTGGAAGAGCCAGTAATGGCTCCTTCATCATGATCCCCAAGTTTATGGGGCATAGAAGCTGTTGGGAACTGACAAAACTTCTACAGGAAACCCACCAAATTTCTCCCCAAAGGAAAGTCCTATCGGACACACCCTCACCCCATCCATCTTCCAAACAACACACTCTTTCCATGTTCATCATCATCAACCATGTCGGCCTGCTGAGACCAGCTCCGGAATGAATGCTGCTTCCAAGCACTCTCAACCATTTTCCAGAGCACTGTCTGTCACTGCTGGCCTTCCTGTGTCCACTGCAGTAAATCCATCTCTGTGATGTGTGGTTCGTCTGCCTCCATTGAAGCTGCTAGCCATCAGCATTTACGCTGAGTTTCTCATTTAGTCTTAAGGTCTAGCCTGGCTGCTTGGGTTCATTTTACTTGTTTTTCCGCCTTCCTTTATTAGTCACTGAGGTCATTTGTTCATGGCCCAGGGCTCTGTGTTTTCAAACTTCTCATCACTCCACTGTAACCCGTGTCTAGTTTATTAATCTTGGACCAACTGCAGTGTTCAGAACTTGCTAGCATCTTCAGGTATACCAGGTTCTTCCTCACCTCCAAGCTCTAACACCTGCTCCCTCTTGATGCAGAACACTCTTACCTACGACCCTTACTTTTCTTGCTGACTTCAAATCCCCTTAAGCCCCAGTTTAACCCCTTCCACCTGGAAACCTTCTTCAGCTCCTTGAGACTGGCACTCCCTACTTGCCTTATTTGCATTTGGCAAGTAATATCATCATCCCTCTCGCCCATCCAATTTAAATTCCATTTAGCCAGGGAAAATGGTTGCATCATTCATCTGAGACTGCCAAGTATAAAGCCTGGCGTATAGTAGCCATTCAATAAATAGTTCATGAATAAATGAAAGAAAATCAAGTCAGACTAATATTTTACCCCTTTTCTAGTGAGGGATGTAGGTTAGGTCCACGAAGTCAAAAGTCTCCCAAACAGCTGCTGGCAAGTTGCTTGGTAAGTCCTCATAGATCGGTCTTCCAAATATTTACCTAGTTCTCTGCAGGACTTTCTCTCTTTGAAAAAATTGGCCCATTTCTAGCGTAACAAATTCTGTAAGGTTCTGTCATCCTATGCAAAGTGAGTTCCTTTAGTTGTTTTCACATTCTTCGTTTAAACCTAATGTCTTTTAACCTAAAATTCTTCAGTAATATTTCTAAACTGTAATACTAAATTTCTGAAAAGTAATAATACTTCTCTCTTCCAGATAAAATATGGAAAGCTTATTTCCATAGCGCAATGGAGGAGAAAATGAAGCTAGGGAGCCAAAGCAGGACTCAACTAGTAGCACTCACAGAAGGCGCATCAGACATGACTCATTTACACACACAAACTCAGGCACCTGTGCACCAATGGTGATCATGGATTATCGTCCCATTCTATCTACTAGCCTCTCAGAGATTTTAGCCTTTGCTCAATCTATAGCAACATGCAAATATGAGTACAGAAAGAGGAATTATTAACACAACTGGTCTGATCTTCTCATGCCAGTTTAAACTATCTCTTTAGTTTGTTTCTACAGCAGCAGGGACCAATACTTTCAAATTATTGCAAGATTTAAGGATATAATGTGATCCAAAGGCAAGCAGAACTAGCTATAGCAAGAGAAAAGCAACGAGAGTATAAACCAGTTCTAATCTGTTATATTGGTACCAATTTTTTTAAACTTTATTTATTTATTTGATAGACAGAGATCACAAGTAGGCAGAGAGGCAAGCAGAGAGAGAGGAAGCAGACTCCCTGCTGAGCAGAGAGCCCAATGTGGGGCTCTATCCCAGGACCCTGAGATCATGACATGAGCCGAAGGCAGAGGCTTAATTCACTGAGCCACCCAGACACCCCTAATTGTACCAATTTTTAACTAAATATTTTATAGAATATCTCTTCGCATGTTATAGGTATTGCTATATTTCATGTCCATTTTATGTATTACATATGATTGTACATTTAAATATATGTATATTGTATTTTTTAGAGATGAATATGTTTGGCATTTACTCTGTTAAAATATAAGCTGACTTTTCCCTGGGAGATTTTTCTTGACATTTCTGTAACAGATTTGTTTTCAAATATTTTTGAGGGAACTTCTTTTAAAAAAAACATTTTTGCTCAGCTGAAGATAGAAAATCTCCAAAGATTCCATGTTTTAATTTTATAAACTGTTTAAAATTTTCCAAGGCAACCAGATAGCATTTTTCCTCAATAAGCATTAGGAGATTCTCTGACAATACCCATCAGAGCATGGCCCCCAATATATTCCAATATACTTATTCCTGATGTAAGATGTTAATCCTTTACATCTTTCTTCTGAAGAGCTTTACATTATACTCCTAAGCAGGACTTATTACTACGAATTTCAAATAGATAAATTAATGTTTATATATTTAAAAGGTCTCCTGCAGATGCAGTTGCCTGTGTGTGTGGCTAATGGCAGAATAGGGTGTGCCGAATGCTCAAAAACAGTGTTTTGCAAGTTACACTTAAGCTGAGTCAATCAGGCAAATACCTCCAGAGCCAATTTTTTTTCTGAAAACAAGGAACTAATCCCAAAAACTAAATAAAACAAAGCAACAACAACAACAAAACCCACTGTTCTAGTTAGTATGGCTCTAGGTAGCTGCAGATGTAAATTTGGGTGATAACAGGAAATATGATGTGTAGACCTAAATATTTAAAAACTGTAAACCACATCCCCTGGATTTTCCCAATCCTGTTTCCCACCCACCTTCTGAAAAATCATTCCCTTCCTTTTTTTTTGTTTGTTTGTTTGTTTTAAGATTTAGTTATTTATTTTAGAGAGTACGAGCCTTGTATGTGGGTGGGATATGAAGGGAGAGAGAGAGTGAGCGAGTGCCAGCAAAGCAGACTCCTGAGCAGAGTGCCACAAAGCCCAGGGATGGAGCTCAGGACCCGGAGATCACCACTGGAGCTGAGCTGGTATTAAGAATTTGACACTCAACCAACTGAGCCGTGCAGGTGCCCCCTTCTTTTTTATTATAAAAAACAAGGAAGAGATTATGCTGAGTGAAATAAGTCAAGCAGAGAGAGTCAATTATCATATGGTTTCACTTATTTGTGGAGCATAACAAATATCATGGAGAAGGACAAGGGGTGTTAGAGAGGAGAAGGGAGTTGGGGAAATTGGAAGGGGAGGTGAATCACGAGAGACGATGGACTCTGAAAAACACTCTGAGGGGTTTGAAGTGGCGGGGGGGTGGGAGGTTGGGGTACCAGGTGGTGGGTATTATAGAGGGCACGGATTGCATGGAGCACTGGGTGTGGTGAAAAAATAATGAACACTGTTTTTCTGAAAATGAAAAAAATTTTTAAAAATCTTTAAAACAACAACAACAACAAGCCAATGCATTTTCCTTTTGAATGAAACTAATGCAGTTATGACCTGTTTTGAGAGACTGATGTGTAATTGGTTTTTTAAAAGAAGATTTTATTTACTGGGGAGCCTGGGTGGGTCAGTTGGTTAATCATCTGCCTTCAGCTCAGGCCATGATCTGGGTCCTGGGATCAATCACTGCATGGGTCTCCCTACTGGGGGCAGCAGGGGGAGCCGGGAATCTGTTTCTCCTTTCCCTCTGCCCCTCCCCCTACTCATGCTCTCCCAAGTGTTCTCTCTCTCAAATAAATAAGGTTGCATTTATTTATTTGAGAAAGAGAGAATGAGCAGGGGAGAGGGAGAAGGCCAGAGGGAGAGAGAGAAGCAGACTCCCTGCTGAGCAAGGAGCCCCAGGTAGGGCTCCATCCCAGGACCCTGCGATCAGGACCTGAGCCAAAGGCTGACACTTAACCAACTGAGCCACTCAGGGCTCCCCATAGAATGACCTGGGATACCTATTTTCTTTTCAGGTATCAGTAGGACCCTTTTGGAACTGTATGGCTTTTTAGAAGTCAGAAGTATAATAATTAAGTATAGACAAGTTTAAGTTGCAAGCAGACAGCTCTGTGATTCAAACCCATTTCACGTTTCCTAGATGTGTGTTGCTCAGCAAGTTACAAAACCTCTGTGTGCTTCATTTTCCAAAGAAATAGGATGGTAATAATAACAATACTTTTGGCTTAGGATTGTTGGGATAATTCAATAAAAACTCTGCATAGGCTTTTAGCACAGTGTCTGGCATAGCATAAGATCTCAATAAATGTTAGCTGCTACTGCCACTGTTATTGCTATTAATTTTGTATTATAGCAGATAAGCTCCTTTTATTTTTTTTTCTAGTATTGGCTGAGCACGTTGAGGTAATAGAACTTGACAGAGGAAAAAACCACCAAATACTACCTTATATTCATACAGTAGGTTCTAGTTAACAGCTTTGCTCTAACCTGACCACATTTTGAGCCTCTGAGGTTTTGCAAGCAAACTGAAGTCACAACATTTCATCAGTGAGGTTTCTTAGTTGCAAAGAAAAAAAAAAAAAACAAAAAAAAAACAAAAAAAAATAGACTCTAGCTGATAGAAGCAGAATAGGAATTTATTGGGAAGAATAATGGTAAACTCAGAATTGCACGGGAAGGCTGAGAATCAAGGGAAGCTAGGCAGGTGGGATTCAGTCTCACGACACATTTCATCAGTCCATGGCAAGAGTACAGGGACTCTAACCCTTTAACAGCTCCCCTCTAGCATGACCCTGCCCCCAGACTCTGGGTGATACCCTTGCTGCCCCTGGAAATGAGCTATAGCTCATACCTCTGCTGCTGCCTGCAAGAATCATCAGTGTTCAACTTTTATTTTTAGCTTTAATTAACTTCCTTTATGGGTTCTACTCTTTTTCTGGGGTACCAGACAACCATAAACTATGTCTTAAAATATGCAAGTCATTCTACCATACCCACACAACCCAACCTTTAGCAACGGGTATGATCAACAGTGACTGGCCAGATGCATGGTATTCCTGGAATCCCTGAATACTCCAGGGTGCCAAAGTACTCTCACCTAGCAAAGAGACAGGAAAGGGTCAAGAACTTACTGTTTGCTTTGGAAGACAGACATAAAATAAGCAGTTTCGTGAAAAACCCTAATAAACCCAAGAAAAAAGCCTTGGGGTCTAAGATTATTTTACTTTCCTGCATTTTGTTGTTATACTTTATGAAACTGTATCTAACTATGCTTCCAAAAATATGCTTGTGATTCAGAGAATAAATTTTTTCTTGTCTATTTAGAGAGTGACAGGCATCACCTAGTTGCTATGCCAAGGTCTACAATTCCAGCAACTGTCACTGGCTTTCTTCATTGAAAATAATCAATGGCTTTGACAGATAGAAAGGGGAGGATGTAGTGGCATATTTTGATGCATCTTGACAGCATGTTTTAGAGTGGCTGTCCCTGTCAATTTCTGCTCTTTGATTTTTTCCTAATCAAGACCCAAGGGAAAGTTCTTAGGTTCTCTAACACCGAAACTTCTCCAAACATAAAGGGCAATGGATACGTAGGACTTGTCTGGTTTTTATCCACTGATGTATTCTATATTTTAACTCTTCATTTCAGCCTGGTTTAGCTTCAACAAAGTTACAAAATTTGCAAAGCTTCTTCTGGACTTAGGTGCATGCTTCCTCAGCAATGAGGAAATGCCTGAACTGACAACTATGTGCCAACTACGCTTCATTGTTGGCTCTTTTACATGAGTCTAAGTAATTTTAAAGCTTTGTTAGTAGATACTATGAAATATTAAAATTCATGGGCCATAAGAGAGAGTTAAAGGACAAAGGGCACTTTCATTATGATTCATTACATATACCCAGAATTTCCATCATTATGGCTACCTGAGTAAGTACAAACATTCTTTATTAAACCCTGCTAGCATATAAAAGACTTTTGTTTATATAGGGAAAGATGAGAGTCACATTGGCAACTTGTCTAACTTAAGCTACTCTCTATCCTCCTGGCAAAAAAATATAGTCTATTGTGCTAAATAATTTGAAATACCATTTTGTTAATAGATAATTAAAATGTGTAGCTAATGGGCCTGAGACTTTAAGCTAAAGCTACATGCTATCATTTAAATGACTCAGTTGACTAAAGCAGTTGCCAATTCAGGGGAAAGATCCCGAGTCTACATCCATGGGCAGGTAGAACTTCCAAGGCTAATACTATCCTCCAAATTAGGACCCTCAAGCCACAGCAGGAACTCCTGCTTCTTTGAGTTGTAGCCAGGACGCAAGCCAATACAAAATACAAGACAAAGAACATGGAATGGCTTCCCAAGACCGTGAGCAGCCACTTCTTCTAGCCTTTACTAAGGTTGTATTGTCTAGCTGGGTTGAGGTAGTACCTAGCTTCCTTGCTCAACACCTTCTGATAACTTGCCTGACATCTCAAAGAGTTTCTTAAAATATTCTTAAACCTTTAGCATCCCTTCTTGCCCCAGACCTCATGAATAAAACATTTACCCAGTCAGCAGCTTTGGCTGAGAGGAAAAGCCAAGTTCCATCCATCAATGTCAAGAGCTGAATTACCCAGTGATCGGAGAGCCTTTAATAACTCCGCTTCTTTATGACGATGTTGGTAAACAGCCCAATGCTGCCCACATCTGGGGTCTTAGTAAGCATTCCTTTTCTATCCTGGCAACATACCACCACTATGTACAAATGATGAGTGGCCATGATGATATCAGTGATTTTTCTGTTTTTTCCCATTTGCAATCTGTATTAGTGTCCTATGGCTGATATAACAAAGTACTGCAAACTAAGAAGCTTATACAACAGGAATGTATTGTCTCACAGTACTAGACCTAAAAGTCTGTAACCAAGATACCAGTGTGGTTGATTTCCTTCTAAGGGCTAGGAGGGACATTCTACTGCTCTCCTAGCTTTTGGTGATTTGTTGGCACTTGGCATTCCTTGACTTACAGAAGCATCACCCCAATCTCTACATTCATCATGACATGCATCCTCCTTGTGCTCTGCTTGCCACCACCTGTCTAAACCTCTCCCTCTTATAAGATCATCAGTCAGAAGACCATCCTCCAATATGACCTCTACTTAATAATTACATCTGCCATGATTGGTAATATAATCATGGTATATCATCATGATTGGTAATATAATCATGGTATATCATCTGCCATGATTGGTAATATAATAAGGTCACATTCTGAGGTGCTGGGGGTGAAGGATTCAACATACGACTTTTGACAGGACACAATTCAACTTGTAACACCATCTTTCCTACCTTTCCCAAAGTGCTTTTTTAAAAAGTACATTTTTTTCTTCCTGTTGATTGCAGAAGGATCAACCAAACCTACACATAGAAAACTAACAGGGACTTATTTAAGCCAAATAAAGTCTAGGCTTCATAGCAATCTGATTCATTTACCATTAGAATCAGTTGCATACTGTTTTGTGAGGGTAATGAGTAAAGCAATTTTGGTAGAAAATATAAAGTCAACGCTTTCAGCATTTTATAAGCAGGTTATTCTGAAACACTCTAAATTGAGAATTAAAAAAAAAAAAAAAAAGGAAGTCGAACTAAAAGTTGATCATCTAAAATACCAAAGTCCACATGTGAATAGGCAAAAAATAGGTCTTTTCAAATTTCTGTAGAAGTATTACTTAAAACTAATGAGTTGCCAGATTGGGGTTGGCATGGTAAAAAAAGGAAGCACTAACTTTCTCAGTGAAAAGTCACAGGATGCATAAAATTATTAATAATCCCAGATGGTTTTACTAGCTACTAAACAAAGACAGTATCATATTTTTCTACTTCCTCATGGGCCAGGACCCCTCTAAATACTCAAGTACATACAAAAATAAGTCCTCAGTGAAAAAAATTCCTAGCCTATCCAGAATAAACACACTTCTGGTAGCCTCTTCCATGACATTAAGCTCACCACATATATATATATATATTTTTTTTAATTTATTTCACAGACAGAGATCACGAGTAGGTAGAGAGGCAGGCAGAGAGAGAGGAAGGAAAGCAGGCTCCCTGCTGAGCAGAGAGCCCGATGTGGGGCTCGATCCCAGGACCCCGAGATCATGACCTGAGCGGAAAGCAGAGGCTTCAACCCGCTGAGCCACCCAGGCGCCCCTCACCACATATATTTTTTCACACATCCTCAAATACATACAAACATACACAATATATACAAAATATACAGCACATACAAAGATATACAAATTTGAGATATATGATCATGAGCCTCAGTATATAAACACAAAAACAATAAAATCCAGCCCAAGGAAAGAATGAAATTGAGGGAAAGAAAATTCTTAGCATCATACAGACAAAGTAACTGGCCACAGAGTTCATTTCTCTTAGGGTCATATTGCCTCCATTTATGTACAGCCAGGAGCAACCTTATTATTCACACCCTTCAATTCTCAGACAGGGAGCATCATCCCAACACACACACACAAGGATGGAGAGAGATAGGGAAGGAGAAAGAGAGAAGTTTCTCTAAAAAATATAACCAAATTCAAAACAATTACTTTGAATAGCCTTCCCTTCCATCATCTTCTCAGTCTGACAAAGCTACTAGGAAAATAAAACACTTCCGCAAAGTAATTCCTTTCTATACCTGTTTACCCCAGATTCTATTAGTAAAATATTTTAAGAATCTGTATGATTGTTAATTCTTCCCTGAAGACCCATTAGGGGACATAAGCTTATAAACATCACTAGAGATTCTTCAAAGTAACTCTTTTCCCTCCCCCACACAATCCCGCTCACGGTGCTATCACTGTAAATATTGAGAAGAAACTTTCCTGTGGCTGGTTTTGTTGTGTTCTATTAAGAATCAAATCATCTTCAATAACATGTGTTTGCAGTTTTATAAAGCACTCTCTCAAGTACACTTGATTAATTCCATCCCTTTGAAATTTAGGTTTGATATACACAACAGTGTCCACCTAAACACAAACACTGTGTTTGGCTGGTAGAGATGGATAATATAGAAGGCAGTACAGTCCATCTATTACTTGCAATACTCTTTGCCTTTCTATCTGCATGCTTTGTAGTTAGATTGTTATTCTGCCTCTGGAAAGCCAAAAAGAACAATGACTAAGACTAATCTTTACAGTATGCTCAGGAACAGTCTCCTTGCTCAGTTGGAGTTTCATTTCCAGACAACTCTTCTGGTAAGTGGGGAACTTTCTCACAAGGACCTTCCAGTTTTCACCATCTTTAACACTGTGATATTTTAACGTGCCTGTCTTAATGCATCACTGATTTCATCACCACAGGATTTCCTCAGGAAGCAACAGTTGCTGCCCCATTTCTCACAGTGACATACTAAAAATAATAATAATAATAATAAGTGTTTAAGTCCTATGTTCCAAGGATTACGCTTATTACTGGTCTACAGGAGATGGTACAATGGGGGTTTTGCTAAGTCTTCTCACTAGTCCCAAATGCATACTGCTTCCCCTTCTCTAAGAGCTAGACCAAGGCTTCTGGAAATCACAGAGACTTCTAAATATAGGCCATTACCAACATCAGTATGATCTGTGGTCTGTTGGATGCGCCAGAGAGGAAGTAGTTCTCCATAGCAAACTCTTGTAAATTCTCAGAGGAGGCATATGAGAAAGTGTGCACCCAACCCTTGTTCAAAGGCACTGATGCCCTGAACTTGAATAATGTATTCAAGCAAGGTGAGCACTGGAAGTTCTTCCACTCCGAAAAGAGGAAAAGCCTCGCCCACCTTCCTGGAGAGGAGACCTCATTAAGGTCTAAACTGGGAAGCAATTCTAAAGACAAAGGCAATAACAAACATTAACACAGAGAAACTTCCACAGTTCATTATTAACCACAATCAGAGCATGACCATCCCTGGAACATAAGTATATTTAATAAAAGCTAAATGTGCTCTTTTCAACTTCTCCCAGCTTCATTCTGAGACCAGGGAAACAGGGCTACTGTCACAGTTGAGAAAATGTAGTATGAATTGGCAGAGAGCCCAGATGGGGTAAGAAAGCAACCTCGTGAATGTGCCCGGGTAGTGACTGGGGTAAAGGTATATCACTATCAGTCACCATCACTGTGACAATTCCCAAAGTCCTGTGCATGAGAAACTACAAAAAAGCCTAGCTATTTCCCACCTCTGTGACTTTACTTATGCTGTTTCTGGTGCCCCAGATACTGGTGTCTGAGTTTCACAAGCCTGGGTCCTCAGGTCTCAAATTTCCAGTCAGATGTCAACTCCTTAAAAGGGCCTTCCCTCACCATCAGTAACTTATCTCTAGTATTGCCTGTCCCAGCAACCCTGACTTCATCCCTCATTGATGTCATCATATCCTCTGCTTGTCTTACATGTAATCAGCTTCTACCTTGGGCCAAATGTCCCTGAGAGCAAAGACTGTATCTTGATTTCACCAGGACAATGCCTAGCACAAACCAGGTACCCAAGAATGGTTGGCTGAGTGGTGTGTTCTAGACAGCACTATCCAGTAGAACTTTCTGGAATGATGAAAATGCTCTGTATTATTCTCTTCTCCATATGGTAGCCTCTAGGAACATGAGGCTATTGAGCACTTGAATGGCTAGCATGAATGAGGAAATAAATTTTTAATACGATTTATATAATTTTAATCAGTTTAAGTTTACATTTAAATCACCTAACATAACTATTGGCTGCCATAGCAGGACGTGTAGTTTTAGGACAATCTGATCAGTCCTCAAAAAGGCACACAACTATTCCCAAAGAGCTCATCTGACTTGAAGAGAAGGAACTAGCCTGAGCCTGAGTTTGGTTTTCTCATGAGCTATTCAACCATACCTATGCAACCTGTAAATTATTATTAAGCTTCATAATATTCTTCTTGGTTACAGGATATGGTATACATTATGACAACAGATAATTTGGGCCAAATTTATAATAAAATAATTTAATATTTTTCTAATTCATTTCTTCAATTTCTGCATACACAGAAAACTCAAGTATCTTTAAGACAAATGGCTTAGGCTAATTCCTTAGAATCTGTTCAACTAAAATAACAAACTGAACTAGAATAGGGGCCTTACTGATTCAATTGGCTGTGGCCTTGAAGGGCAGAGGCTGCATCTGCCAGTTCTATGTTTGTCTCCAGAGGCCTGACACAGTGCCAGCATAGAGAAGTCACTCAGCAAATATTTTGTGTGGTGTTGTTGTTGTTATTTTTCCAGCAAATATTTTTTGAATGCATAAATCAATAACAGGGCATCATTTTCTCAGTTACTCAGGTTTATTTATTTATTTTTCTCCTTTTCTTTTCCCATTTATTGTACCTAATTGATCAACTAAAGAAATAAAAGCAGATAGATGGGGAAAGGTAAGTTGTAGAATAAAAGGACTTCTCTGTATACTCAGGTGTCTCAAAGTGGCCCAAGCGATAAGTCAGTATCAAGAGGACAGGAGAGCCATAGACCCAGCAAGGTTCAGACTGGAGTGAGGTCACCCAAGGTCGTGCTGGCCAGTGTCACTTTCACCCACAAGAAGAGCCAGTGGCTGGCTCTGAAGGACTGTTCTTAAAATACTACCATGGGATGCCAAGGAAGAGAAAAATAGAACAGGATGTCATTGGCAAATAAGAAACCAAGCGTGTTCTTTAGCAGTCTGATCTAAATTCAGTTGCTCTTGAGGTTTGAAGTTCTCTCTCAAAGAACACAGATCCCACCAGCTCCTGTCACTTGTACAGCAGAGAATCACACCACTCTTGTCTTCTCTTTCCTTTAGGCTCCTATCTTGCAAATGGATCCAGATATAATTTGTTCTTCTCATTTGAAAGTGGCAGCTTTAGCAAATCATTTCCACAAGAATTAACAATCGCCCTTTTCTGTATCCCTCTCTCTCCCCCTCCCTCCTCTTCCTTCCCTTCCTATTCCTCTCTTTCTGATACAGTGAATCACAGTCAGAATTTCCTTTTTGATCTAGTTAGAAAAATAGGCTCATTGCCTCAATATTGACAGCAGCTGCAGCTGGATCGCCCCAGGCCAGAAATCCTTTGTCTGAAACAAACAAACAAAAATTCTGCCTCTTTGCATTTCCCCAGTGAAGCCTGTCACCTGCCTCTCAAGTGGGAATCTAACCCATAGGCATTTACATCACGAGGTTTGTTTATATAAGTTATAGCAAAAGGCAAAATGAGCATGGTTCTCTGACTACTGGGCAGAATTCCCAGTGACTAATTTGTTAGGGATGACATTTCTGTTAATGCCCTTGTATTAAAACTGAAACCCATATTTTCATTTCACCATAATATCACACTGTGCCACTTGGTAAGAGAGAGCCATCAGGAATCATTACTGAAAGGACATATAGAACTTTGTGTGACTAAGTTATATATTGACTTTTGGCTAGTGTTTCAAAAACAGTTTCATCATGTCAAAGAGAGAAAAAGAATAGAAGAAAGAGAAACAAACATTTGGACTCTCAAAGTAGGAAGTCATGGAAAATAGTGACATATTTTTGTTCTCGATTTGCAATTTACCATCCATTCCATTATGCATGGTATGGAGCACCATTTTTCTCTAAATGGGTTTGATATGAGATATCTTGTTCTACTAGGTCAGATATTATTAGGTCCCAATTAACTCAGAAACCAACTGTGCCTAAGAAGGATGTTTGGAAAAACAGACAGTAACATTGAGGCTCTCTTTTTGCTAAGTGACAAACTTCCACAAAATACAAAGTAATATTTAATACAGTCTCTTTGTAGCCAGGGTGGGATGTCAAAGCGTATGTGACACTACACCCAGGAAAATACTAACTTCTAATGTGACAAGACAGTAGTGAAGATCATATGCAGAAATTCTTTGCCTGTTATGGTTAGTCATGAACAGAAGAAAGAGATAACACAGGCCAGTCTTCAGTCATATGTTCAACACTCATTTATAGAGAACAGTATGCGTAAGAAACACCTGTCTTCATACACTAATTTTCAGAGAAGATAGTGGGAGCATCTCAAGAAAATGCAGCAATCAACAATTTCCCTTTTACAAAGTAAGGGCCTTCTCCAACACCATGGACATCACTTTCTCCTAGCCTTGACTGCAATTTTACAACAAGAATTTACAAATCCTTCAGAAGCTTTTGGTTAAAAATGAGAAATTTTTTGCATAGCAGAAGATGGTTCTCTCTCTTCCTAATTCTCTGACCCAGCAAAAATTACTGTCAACTATCTGCCCAGTTGAGGGATATTGATTCTCCTGTTGTCATGGCAACGCATTAGGTGTCAGGTCTGTGTATCTTATACTCAGTGCCTAATCTGTTCCTCCTGGCTTTTGGATTTTGACACTTTCTAAGCCTTAATTAGTTTATTTGATGGGACCTGTACATTTTATTTTTATACTAAGTAGCTATTGAAAACACAGTCATCCAGAGAACAGATCACAGAAGCAAAAATCCGTGTACTGTCAGGCCGACCAGAGATGACAAAGAGTGCGAGTAAAGTGGGAGGCACAGGCTCCGCTAGCTGCTCCTCAGATATTGGGGAAAATCAAAACAGTTTTTGCCATCTGTCACATAGCACACTGTGAAAATTATGGAGCTGTTCGTTTTGACGTTTGAGGAACATTCTGCCACTGTGATTAGATCACAATAATATTACCTAGTCACTAAAGGTTTGGATCAATGCTCTTTAATATTTTTCTTCTCAGAGAATCTCTGCCTTAACTTATTTTTCAGTGGGAACATCTGCTACACAATTCACTTAGAGATAAATATTTCACACAGGTAAAACACTTAGGATGGGAATCACAGTACAGCTGATGATTTAGTGAAGTTCAGAGAGTTAACCATAAAAGAAAATTAGGGGGAAAATTTTCACAAAAGATTACTATCCCAGAACAAAATGTAACTCCAGAGCAACAATTCTCAAAGTGTGATCCACAGAACCCCAGAGGAAGGAGAAAATCGGGTCCAAAGAGCCTTGTAGGGAAGCCACTACGTCAAAACTTAAGACATTGTACTTTTCACCCCTTTGACCTTTACACCAGTGATGCAAAAGTAATTTTGAGAAAACTAAGAGGCTTAGCATAAATCAAGGTAATCTCGCTCACCAACATTCCTTCCCCCTAACTCTTCCCGGCACACTAGCATGCAGAAAAAGGAAGAAGAGGAGTTTACTTTTTTAAAAGGTACTTGAAAAGGGAGTTAAAAAATGGTGAGCCCTATTAAATCTTGACCCCTTCAGTACACATCTTTTTACTATTCTGTATGACAAAATAGGAAAGTTGCATAACCCACTCTTGTTGCCGACTGAAGTAGGATGGTTGTCTCAAGGAAAAGCACTTGCATGATTGAGCAGAAAACTGAACCAACCACTTCTTTTTTTTAATGGAACACAATTTTTACTTGAAAGAACAATGGACACACAATTGTACTGATATTTGGGTATTTAGCAGACATTTTTTTCTAAATTGAAGACAGTGGAACTTTCAAGGGCAACTTAAAGCACTTGTTGCCAATGCTGAAATTTTAAGCTTTCAAGCAAAATTAAGGGCCTTTTTAAAACAAAAAATTGTAGCTGTGAGTTTAAAAGCCTCCCAGTTCATAAAGATTTTTCTGATAAGGTGGATTGTGATTTTAATGAATGAAATTTTTTTAATATTGTACAGTGAAATGTGTCAACATTTGGCAGATCTGCACCAATATTTTCCAAATAATCAATGCATGATGTTAAGAAATCTTTCATAAGTAAAAGACCCTTTCAAAGTAAAAGAAAGACCAACTGATTTTAATTTTACAGAATATAAAACATTAATTCATATGGGTTCAGATTTCAAACTGCAAATACCTTTGAAAAAACTACCACTTGTCAAGTTTAGGTGTATTATCAAAGAAAAATACCCATAATTATCTAAAAGAGGACATTAAAATATTCATCTTTTACAGCTACATCTATGTGAGACTAGATTTTCTTCATATACTTCAACTTCATGAACCTATCACAACAAATTGAATGCAATTGGCAGATAAAAGAAGTCTTGTTAATCCATACTAAAATGGTTTGCAAAATTGTAAAACAATGCCACTCTTCTTGCCTATTTTTTTTTTGTTTTGAAAAACATAGCTATTGTTCATTTGAAAAATGCAGTTATTATGTAAAGGTTTATTATCTTAAAAATAAATATGTATAATAATTTAAGATTTCTTACCTCTGATTTTTAATATAATAATATTTAACCAAAGTCCTTTGGCATTTTTAATAATTTGTAAGTGTAAGGGATATGCGACCACAGTTTGAGGACCATTATTCCATACAGAGTGAATGGGGGGAACTATCCAAGGTACTGAGAACAAATCAAGGACCTAAGTCACACAGGAAGGTATGTTCTTAGAAATCAGTTTCACCATCTAGGCAACAATTAAATAATTGCTTCATGGCCAGGCTCTAACCTCTTATCCCCAAAATATAGACAATAAAATTCCAGAACAAGGAAAAGACAACCCAGGTTTAGCCCCAGGACATGATTCTATTTTCTTGGTAAGACATATTTCTTTCTTTTTTCATACTTCTCTAAATTAGCAACATCCCATTCTACATTAACATAAGCAAAATGTTCTGGGATCACCAGAGAGTCTATAACACGAGTTATTATTTATAAAAACAGAAAGCAGGACAAGAAGTGACATGTTCCACCTTTTAACAAACATCATTCTCAATATGTATAAGAAAAAGTATAGCAACATTCCACTGCTGATGCATCTTATGCTATTTAAATAGAAATCATAAAGCCTAATATCACTAGTACATAGCTAATGGTAGGCTAGGGAATATGATACCATGTTTCCAACAGTGACTGGCATCTTGGACCAATGTAACCATTCTAGACCATCAGATAAAGACCCAGATCACACTAATATCAGAAAAATTTTGAAAGCCAATACATGTTGCAACACTTAGTCGAATTCAGTGATTCAAACCTTCAAAAGCATAAATTACTATCCCATAAGCAGAACATTTATCATCCTGGGAATGAGTGAAACGAAGTAAGTCAAAATAAGAACTTTGCTCCCCATGTATGTTTTTCAGAATAAATCAAATAGTAACCATTCTTTAGCATGGACTATTTGGTAGCCTACATCCAGTCTTTGGGGAACTGTGTTCTTGGTTTCCCATTAGTAAGTGTAAAGAAATATCACTTATTTACCTGAGTCTAACACCATCCAAGCAGCTTGACAACTGGATCTGCCATCTCGTCTTTCATTAAAGAACTAGGAAATATAATAAAACAATTATCAAAATCCGGCCTGGAACCAGAACCCTTCTATACTTCCCCACATATTTTGCCTCTTCATTTCTGAAGTGGTGGCAGTTTCAGGAAAAGGAGACATGAGGCATGAGGCCACATACCATTCTCCAAAAACTGCCCTCCGGAGCTCATCTTTTCAGGTAGGAAAACCAGCAAACCAGTTTTCCTTTGTTTCCACACACCACCCTAACCTCACCAACAGGTTCAAAACAGGTTCAAAAACACTAATGCTGATTTTATAATGACACTACCAGGATACGTACTATTTTTTTTTTTTTTAGAATACTAGTCAATTTTATTGTACAAAATTAAGACTTCCACATTTCTAAGTCTATTGAGGTTAAAAATAGCAGCAACAAAAATCTCTGAAGATTATTTTCAATTCTTCACAAAAAAAAAATGTTAAGTGTTTATTCTCACACCTCCAAAATTAGCAAGGTGATGTGACCATTGTTTTAGGAATAACCACTATAAAAAAATAAAATAAAATAAACCACTGAATCTTTTTTAAAAGGAGTATATACAAAAATAACTTCTTGGCTTGATGATCTTCATGGTAGTGTGACCGTAAGTCACTTGGAAGATTTAGCCAGCCCCCTGGCATCTCTGGCCCACTCACCATTTTCAAATTCACTAAAAGCAATATCATGTTTCCCAAGTATGAAACCTATTTCCTTGAAACCAGAGAATTTAACAACTCAGAGCATCATCCCGTGAGCCACCTCTGGTAAGTTACTAAGGAATAAAATACAGTTTGGAGGATAATGGTGAGGATCTGGTACTGGATTTCTTTGGGTCTTAGTTGAGGCTCCATGACCAGGCCTTTCTTCTAGTAACAACAGTCTGTTCCATTTTTCTGGCCTCTTTTTTTTTGTTTGTCAACAAAAGTTCCACTCATTTTAGATATGTCAGAATCTGTTTTTGCACATGGCATTTGCATTGGTTTATCACAAGATAGAAATTCTTTTAAATTTCTCAGGGTATTTCTTCATGAGACCAGGTTTGTTTTGTTTTGTTTTGTTTTGTTTTTTTAAATAAAATAGGCCCTCACTCTCCTCTTCATGGCTAAAAAATAAGGGGAAAAGGTACAAGGGGTTCTCTTACAATTTTTTGTTTTATGTTGCCAATGTAAATTTTATGATTTAGTCTGATATCCCTGTTTTGGGTTAAATATAATAAGCAAAATAATACAAACAAGCTCTTAATGAATCAACCCCAGCCAAGGCTATCCTTAATTGTTTCCTTATTACTATCAATTAAGTCATCACCCCAATAGGTCAACAATTTTGTTATTTCATTATTAAACCTACATAACCACACCACACTGTCAATTGTTCATCCCTCTTCACTAGAAGATTAAATTTTCCTAAAGCTTTGGTATTAAACAACGATGAAGAATTTTAAAACACACTTTTTCTTTTTCAGCAAGTAGCCATGGACTCCACACAGTCTTCAGTAAAAACAAAAATTAAAAACAAATTATGCTTAATTTCTATTTCTTAATATTTCTCCTTAATTTCATTCCTCTTCATGTTGCCTTCATTCTTATAAAATTATTATTCACAGAAAACAAAATCCCTCCTGGACTCTTCACTTTCCTGTTTTCTCACTTCAGGATTTAAAATATGCAAGGAACTTTATGATCAGGGAAGAAAATATAATTATGCCTATCAACTTATAGGAGGAACAGTTGTGATGGGCTTGCCACAGGGAGATTTCATTACGCTCAGATTTTGCATTGAATGCCTTTGTATTGAAGCTAGAAGTATCCCGGTTTCAGGAATAGACATCAAATTCAAGTTGCTTTGATGTACCCTGTTTGCAGTAATTGGTAACAAAGCTTAGCAGTCAACATATGCTTTACATGGGGGCTACTTGCCCTCATGATTGCTATCTTTTTATTATTGTGGTGAAGTATACAGAAGGTAGAGTTTACCATTTAAAGTGAACAATTCTGTGGCACTAAGTACATTCACAATACTTCGCCAACATCAGCATGATCTAATTCCAGGAAGTTTCTCATCACCCCAACAAGAGACCCTATACTCATTATACCTACAATTTTTTAAACCATGGATTGGATGCTTGGTTTGGGATCAGAATTTCCTTATCCCTTCACTTCTATCTCTGGTAGATGATTATATTTGAGAGCATGAGCTCTGAAATCTAATTGCCTGTATTTAAATTCTGTTCCTGTTGCCTACTCATTCTGTGTGAGCTTTGTTGTCCTCAACTGTGAAAGGGGAGCAGTCTTAAAATGTCTTACAAGATTCTGAGGAATAAACTAAAGCATATACAATCCGCTCAGTTAAGGATCTGACAAGCATTAAGAACTTAATATATGCTTGACATATTTATTAATTTATTTTTTCATCACAGCCTTCCATGTACCATGCACCATTCTAAATGCTGTGTAAATATGAACAAATTTAAAATTCCTATAATCACAAAAGGTAGTCATTATAACCAACTCCATTTTACAGATGAGGAAACTCAAGCACAGAGAAGTTAAGTAACTTGCCCAATGTCCTACAGCTTTGAAGCTGAAGAGCTAGGATTCAGACTGCCAGGGGCCATGTTCTTTTTTTTTTTTTTTTTTTTAAAGATTATTTCTTTATTTATTTGACAGACAGAGATCACAAGTAGGCACAGAGGCAGGCAGAGAGAGAGGGTGAAGCAGGCTCCCCACTGAGCAGGGAGCCCGATGAGGGGCTCGATCTCAGGACCCTGAGATCATGACCTGAGCCGAAGGCAGAGGCTTAACCCACTAAGCCACCCAGGCGCCCCCAGGGGCCATGTTCTTAACTACAATGCTGTACTGCTTCTCTGTTATTACTTCCACTTATACTTAGCCCAAATCTGTGTGGTTACTTTCTTTACCATTCTTTGTCTACTCCCTGGAACAATTTAATGTTGCCAAAAATAGAGGCCATCCATATTCCTGCCCTTTTTACACATCATCTTAAAGTGTTTCTGTGTATTCTTCCCTTTTCTTTTTCATAACATGTGTGATTTTTAACTAATGAATCAGGCATTTAGATCAAATACACTTGGGAGAATAATTTTCTTTTTTGCCATACCACCATTGAGCAAAGAGGAAAAAAACTGCATGTCCAGTTTGACACCAAAATCATGGTTCTATAGGGCATCCTACAGCCCGAGGGCACAGGGCAGGAAATACTCCTCTACTTAATCCCAGGATAGAGAGAAGAGAGATTATGGGAAAACCAGCACATCTTTTAGAAGTCCAAATTCTATAGAGGGAAAGTGAAAGGAATCAATATCGCCTTAGCACATGTACATGCCAGTGTATGAATGAACGCCAGTCTAACAAATACCACTTCCACTTACCATAAATTATTAGCAGAGATCTGCATATTTAAACAAAGCAAGCTTACTGGAAATCCAGGACAAGATGCTTCATTACATGATTAAAGAAAAAAAAAAGTACAAGTTCTGATAAAATAAATTTCCCTTGAGGCACAATTGTTTTTCTTTGTGCCTTCAAAAGGATGAAAGGGCTTCATATCACTTGGAGGTATGTCAAATTTAATTTCTTTCCTTTTTTTCTCCTTTTCTTTAATTATAAAAGTAATACATGCTCATTGTAAGGAGTTCAAACAATATAGCACTAAGTAGAGTAAAATAAAGTTCCCTCTTAACCATTGCCCTCTTCCAACCCTAGTCCCCAGAGGCAACAACTGCTAATACTTTAGACTAAAACCTTCAGATCCCTTTCCTATTTTTTTGCACATATGTAAGCATATATGGAAATGCAAATGCATAAATTCATTTATACACATAAATAAATGTGTATTTATTCAAATACACAAAAATCTAACTTTTGTATTTATTAGCCATGGGAAAATCATAAAAAAGACAAGATAGTTTACAGCAGAAGTTGAAGGCATATTGGGTCTCCCATTAAGAGCTGCTGACACCCAGAAAACAACATCAAATTGAAAAGAATTGCAGAGACAAGGTTAAAATGAGCAGATCCTTTAGCTGAGAACACAAAGCATCATTCAATAAACAATGTATGTCTAACTTCAAACTGTGGCCAATTTAGTTTGATTGGTTATACAATCACTCCTCCTCATCAGAATTAGGTCAATAGTACCATCAGCTTTGAAGATTTATGTTAGGTGATGCTTCAGAGTAGAAAAAAATTTACTGCAAATACTCATCGCTATTCACAATCTTGCTGATTTGACATTCTTCCCAACAGTCTTGTTAATGCACTACTCTCTTGCTCAAAATATCCTTCCTCATCCCCTCATCTTTCCTACCATCTACCTAAAGCTTATTTGTGCTTTGCACAACAGATTATTTCCTTCCATTCCAGAAAGACTTTCGTCGTCACTCTGACCCAAAGAGATCGATTTGTCTTCTGAACTCTACATGTTGGGGTATGACATTTTGTGATTAACCATTCTTATGTGCTATTTTGATTTTGTCTCTAACTAGACCATATGCTTCTGGGTAAGGGTGTCTCAAGCATGTCCAGGTTGTCTGCATGATATACCTACTATTCAATAAAAGAATTTCTGATAAGAAGTTTATTTCAGTTGCTATGGACTAATCAGATACTAACCTGTGTTCACGGTTTAAATCTCAAGAAATCAAAGGTAATTTCCCCAAAGCTTTTAAATTCTGGATTCTAGGATAAAGAATCTTAACTCACTACCTGGGATTTCTTAACTCAGGCCCCCTAGATAGACTCCAAAGTATCACTAAGACCTCTGAAATTATGAGCAACATTGGGGAGGTGTGTCCATGGGTATAAAGGATGGGTAGGAGGAGAAAGCTTATGGCTTTCAACAGATGCTCCATAGAACCTGTGTCTCAAAGGGGTCAAGAAACACACCAGATACAAAACATCTGTAGAGAAGGTGGTAGCATTTGTGTGGCATTATGGAGCTTGGATAACAAGAGGATTTTACCTCATTCCATAGATGAAAGAGTTTGTAGGAGCACTTGTTTCCACCCCTCTATTTCAACCAGATGCTCAAATGCTTGACATTAATAAACTATCCACATTTTGATATTTTTCAATGAGTTAAAAAATAGCCAGTCATGACCATAAACTTCTCTTTGTGGCAGGAGATTGCAGCAGGGAGGGTTATAATGAGAAAATGCCTCAGGCCAGAGAGGGTTTACATAAAAATGAGGACTGAACCTTAATATGATCTCAAACCTCAGTACACCATTCCACATTCAGTTAAACACATGCACGCAGTATTGCAAATTTCTCTTTCTATTGGTATGTGCCTATGCATAACTGGTATGAATGATCCTTATAATAAAACATGGCTCTGAGAACCCATGTATAACCTTCAGCTCCTTAGCGGATATTAGTAAGAATGATTCTAGAGTATAATACTCAAGCCAAAAAGAAGTCTGGTGAGTAGAGCTCATTATTTCTGAAACTTGTCATGCCCTGCAATAGAAAAAAAACACGTCATTTGCTCTGACTTAAATTAGAGCTGGTTTCCCACTGAGTAGTGTGTTGAATCTTTGGCAGAATAACAGATGATGCCTTAGACAATTACATATCCATCTTGGGATGAGACTGAACCCAGCAGTATTTAGACATATCTCAATTCCAAATGATGCAAGCAATTACCCCTTTATGAGACTAGAAGAAGTCTGTATTTCCTGGGAATCAGGACATCTGGATTTTGGTTCTGAGCCTGCCATTAATAGGTGAGTGACCTTGGACAAATCAGTTAGTCCAATTTCCTCAGATGTAAAATCGGGGGGTTGGATTCTGACTCCTCTCTTCTCCTTTCCAGCTCTAGCATACTAAATCTTAGGTATCACTTAAAAGGCAGTGAAAGGGTTAGATTTTTGACAAGAAGAAAACATGAGCAAAGAGATTTATCTTGGTTTAAGAAATGAATCCTTGAGAACTCGTGTTGGATTATGAATCTGTAAAATGAATCTTATTGTTTTATTAGCTATATAAATACACTGTTTTATATAATTTACTAACACTCAAATTTCAGGTTTCCTGACCTCAGTCTCTCTCTGGAGGTGAATATTATTTAAATATCTAAGTATGTGGAGTCAACATCTGAAAGATGTTTTGTGTTTGCCCATTTTAGATGGGCATACATCAAATTTTCTGAAGTTCTGTTCACCCAGGACTGAATATCTCTTTAAATATTGTCCCTGTTCATTTAACAACTTTTATTTGCTCAGCTACCACAGGACAATATAAGGCCATGTATTGGAAAGCAGGGAGCTCCCAGTGAATTTGGCCTTAAAAAATGGGGTTTTAGGGGTGCCTGGGTGGCTCAGTGGGTTAAAGCCTCTGCCTTCAGCTCGGGTCATGATCCCGGGGTCCTGGGATCGAGCCTCATGTTGGGCTCTCTGCTTAGCGGGAGGACTGCTTCCTCCTCTCTCTCTGCCTGCCTCTCTGCCTACTTGTGATCTCTGTCTCTAAAATAAATAAAATCTTAAAAAAAAATGGGGGTTTTTAATGTGTGTAGCTCTGTCATCCTGAACTGATGTCTAAGAAGATAAGAATGATTAATCTCCTTTAGTAACAGTATTGCAAAGGAAAACAAAAGGCATGTACATATGCCTCTCACCTGAGAAAATTTTCTTCCAGACCTAAGGAGAAAAAGGCAAGGAACAGGCTCAAGGAATGTCTGATGCTCTTCAGAAAAATGAGAACAATGTCAGCTGGGCAATGTTTTCTTTTCAAAGACTTAGGGTTCACTAGTGTCAGTCACCAGGAAGTATAAATAATTGAGAACATGGATCCAAGGTTTTTTGCACTCAACAACTCAATTCTGGAGGCAAGTGAGCAGGATTATTTCTGGAATACATTGTTGAAATAAATGAGCTTAATTTCAAAAAACATACAAATAGCCACCTCTCTGCCTAAAAACTTCAGTCATGGCAGGTTGACTTTCTGTATCTTTTCTTTGCAATGAATTGCCCAAGAACCATAAATTTTCCCTAAGGATATATTTAGTCAATCACTCATGAAAATGAAGCTGAATTTTCTATCTGGGCAATGCTTACCCTCCTTAAGTAGAGAAGATATAATCATATATTAAATCAATGAAATTAGATGGTTGATGATTCAAATAACTCCGCATTAACTTTCACCTGTAATGCCTCAACTTCTTTCATTCAATGAAGTTATGTACTAGCTACCCTAGCTGATGATGATGACACATGGAAGGTAAAAACACCACATCCAGTATCATAGTAACAGAAAGCAAGCCATTTAAAGCAAGAATGTTGAGGGAGGGGGCCAAGATGCCAGAGCTATAGCATACTGAAATGACATCAGGTCCCAGGAGTTCAGCTAGATAATTATCAAACCATTCCGAACACTTACAAACTCAACAGGAGATAGAAGAGAAGAAGAGCAGAAATTCTAGGAACAGAAAATCAATGACTTTCTGAAAGGTAGGACATGTGGAGAAGTGACGGGAATCTGAAGTGATGGGAAGACAGACCATGGCGGGAGGGGTGGGCTCCTGGCAAGTGGCAGAGCAGTGCAGCACAAAATCAGAACTTTTGGAAGTCTGCCCCACTGAGGAACATCGCTCCAGAGACTAAGTGGGGGTGGAGCCTACGTGGGGACAGTGTAGTCTCAGGTCATGCAGCATCACAGAAAGATCAGGGTGTCTGAGTGTGGCAGAAATACCAGGTATTGGAGTTGGGAAGCTGACTGCAGAGGCATAGCCGAGGAGTGAGCTATCAGATTGGACCACTGCTCTTCGAGCAGGGACCCCACAAGTGGCAGATCCGGAGAGACCCCCTCCATCCTGCCCCAGGAGGAGTGGCCCAAGAATGCACAGCAGGAATCTGCTGGGTTCGGAGACTCCAAATGGGGCCGTGGGCCAGAGATAGAGATAGAAATGCTCGGTTACAGGCCGGATGAGCTTAGAGTGTGGCTGGAGATCAGGGAGATGGGAGGGTTTGATTACTTTTTTCTAAGGGCACACTGAGGAGTGGGGCCCTGAGCTCTTGGCTCCTCCGGGCCAGAGATTGGGAGTCCACCATTTTCACTCCAATCCTCCAAAGCTCTACAGAAAGCTTCAAGGAACAAAGGCTCTGGAGAGAAAAGCTGAGCAGATTACATAGCCTGGCCCCTGGCAAAGGCAGTGCAATTCTGCCTCAGGCAAAGACATTTGAGAATCACTGCAACAGGAAATCAGTAAGAACATCCAGCCATGACCAAGCTCACCAATCAAGGAGAACAGTGGAACTCCAGAGCTAGGGGAAAGCAACGCATAGAATTCATGGCTTTTTCCCCATGATCCTTTAGTCTTATAAAGTTAAATTTTTTTATTCTGTTTTTTCTTATTCTATTTTTAAACATTTCCTCTTTCCTCTTTTAACGTTTATAAACAAGTTTATCTTAACAATACATTTCTAAAAAAAAATACTTTTAAACCTTCATTGTTATAGTCATATATTATCCCTTCATAGTAATTAACCTTATTTTTTGTATACATATAGGTTTTTTTTTTTTTCTTTAAAATTTTGGGATACAATTTCTTCTAAACAAAATATACCCTAAATCTAGCACATGGCTTTGTTCTAGCCTCCAGCCTGAGCACATGTTCTCCTCTTTTTTTCTTTTCTTTTTCCAACCAACTTATCTTATCAATTCCTTTTTTAGAATTTTTTTTAAATTTTCATCTTTACAGTCATATTCCATCCCTTCATCGTGTTTACCCTTATTTCTGTGTGTGTGTGTGTGTGTGTGTGTGTGTGTGTGCGTATTTCTTTAAAATTTTGGGAGGTTGGGACGCCTGGGTGGCTCAGTTGGTTGGACGACTGCCTTCGGCTCAGGTCATGATCCTGGAGTCCCGGGACCGAGTCCCGCATCAGGCTTCCAGCTCCACGGGGAGTCTGCTTCTCTCTCTGACCTTCTTCTCGCTCATGCTCTCTCTCACTGTCTCTCTCTCAAATAAATAAAATCTTAAAAAAAAAAAAATTTTGGGAGGTAGTTTCTTCTAAGAGACCAGAATATACATATATATATATATATATATATATATATATATATATATATATTTATTTATTTATTTCCCCTTTTCTTCTCCCCCTGGTTTTGGGGGTCTTCTGATTTGGTTAGTGTACATTTCTCTGGGGTCTTTGCCACACATAAAGTATTTTATTCTCTCTTTCATATATTCTTATCTGGATAAAATGATGAGATGGAAAAACTCACCACAAAAAAAAAAAAAAAGCAAGAAGCAGTACCAATGGCTAGATACCTAATCAGTATGGACATTGGTAATATGTCAGAACTAGAGTTCAGAATAACAGTTCTCAAGGTGATAGCTCAAAAAAGGCATGGAAGATATTAGAGAAACACTTTCTGGAGAAATAAAATCTCTTTCTGGAAAAACAAAAGAAATAAAACTAACCAAGTTGAAATCAAAAAGCTATTAATGAGGTGCAATAAAAAATGGAGGCTCTTACTGCTAGGATAAATGAGGCAGAAGAGAATTAGTGATACAGAAGACCAAATGATGGAGAATAAAGAAGCTGAGGAAAAGAGAGACAAACAACTACTGGACCATGAGGGGAGAATTCGAGAGATAAGTGATACCATAAGACAAAACAATATTAGAATAATTGGGATTCCAGAAGAAGAAGAAGGGGGGCGCGCAGAAGGTATATTGGAGCAAATTGTATTAGAGAATTTCCCTAATATGGGAAAGGGAACAAGTGTCAAAATCCAGGAGGCACAGAGAATCCCCATCAAAATCAATAAAAATAGGTTCACACCCCATCATCTAATAGTAAAACTTACAAGTCTATGCGACAAAAAGAAAATCCTGAAAGCAGCTCAGGACAAGACGTCTTTAACAAACAATGGCAGAAATATTAGATTGGCAGGATACTTATCCACAGAGACCTGGCAGGCCAGAAAGAACTGGCATAATATATTCAGAGCACTAAATAAGAAAAATATGTAGCCAAGAATACTATACTCAGCTATATCATTGGAAATAGGAGAGATAAAAATCTTTGGACAAACAAAAGTTAAAAGGATTTGTAAACACCAAACCAGCTCTACAGGAAATATTGAAAGGGGTCCTCTAAGCAAAGAGAGAGCCTAAAAGTAGTAGACCAGAAAGGAACAGAGACAATAAATAATAACAGTCACCTTACAGGCAATACAATGGCACTAAATTTATATCTTTCAATAGCTACCCTGAACGAAATGGGCTAAATGCCCCAAGCAAAAGATACAGGGTATCAGAATTGATAAAAAAAAAAAAAGCAAGACCCATTGGTATGCTGGCTACAAGAAACTCATTTTAGACCCAAAGACACCTCCAGAGTTAAAGTGAGGGGGTAGAAAACCATTTACCATGCTAATGGACATCAAAAGAAAGCTGGGGTGGCAATCCTTATCTCAAATAAATTAGATTTTAAGCCAAAGACTATAATAAGAGATGAGGAAGGACACTATATCATACTTAAAGAGTCCTTCCAACAAGAAGATCTAACAATTTTATATATTTATGCCCCTAACATGGGAGCAGACACAAGTTAATAACAAAATCAAAGAAGCATGTCAACAATAATACAATGATAGTAGGGGACTTTAACACCCTACCTCACTGAAATGGACAAATAATCCAAGCAAAAGATCAACAAGGAAATAAAGGCCTTAAATCACACACTGGATCAGATGGACATCACAGATATATTCCAAACTTTCCATCCCAAAGCAACAGAACACACATTCTTCTCTAGTGCACATGGGACATTCTTAAGAATAGATCATATCCTGTGTTACAAATCAAGTGTCAACCAGTACCAAAAGATTGGGATCATTTCCTGCGTATTATCAGACCACAATGCTCTGAAGCTAGAACTCAAATTGCAAGAGGAAACTTGGAAAGAACTCAAATACATGGAGGCTAAAGAACATCTTACTAAAGAATGAATCGGTCAACCAGGAAATTAAAGAAGAATTGAAAAAATTCATGGCAACAAATGAAAATGAAAACATAACTGTTCAAAATCTGTGGGATGCAGCAAAGGCGGTCCTAACAGGAAAGTATATAGCAATACAAGGCTTTCTCAAGAAATAAGAAAGTTCTTAAGTACACAACCTAACCCTACACCTAAAGGAGCTGAAGAAAGAACAAGAAAGAAAGCCCAAACCCAGCAGGAGAAGAGAAATAATAAAGATCAGAGCAGAGCAGATATCAATGAAATAGAAACCAAAAAAATAGTAGAACAAATCACTGAAACTAGGAGATGGTTCCTTAAAAGAATTAGTAAGATTGATAAATCCCTGGCCAGACTTATCAAAATGAAAAGAGAAAAAACCCAAATAAATAAAATCATGAATGAAAGAGGAGAGATCACAACCAACACCAAAGAAATACAAACAATTATAAGAACATATTATGAACAACCATATGCCAGCAATTTGACAATCTGGAAGAAATGGATGCATTCCTGGAGACATATAAACTACCACAACTGAACCAGGAAGAAACAGAAAACCTGAACAGACCCATAATCAGCAAGGAGATTGAAGCAGTCATCAAAAATCTCCCAAGAAACAAGAGCCCAGGACCAGACAGCTTCCCAGGGGAATTCTACCAAACATTCAAAGAAGCATTAATACCTATTCTCCTGAAAGCGTTCCAAAAATAGAAATTGGAGTAAAACTTCCAAACTCATTTTATGAGGCCAGCATTACTTTGATCCCAAAACCGGACAAAAACCCCATCAAAAAGGAGAATTACACACCAATATCCTTGATGAACACAGACAAAAAAATTCTCACCAAAATACCAGCCAACAGGATCCAATGGTACATTAAAAGGATTAGTCACCACAACCAAGTGGGATTTATTCCTGGGCTGTGAGGTTGGTTCAACATCCACAAATAAATCAATGTGACACAATACATTAATAAAAGAAAGAACAAGAACTACATGCGATTCTCAATAGATGCAGAAAAAGCATTTGACAAAGTACAGTAACTTTTCTTGATCAAAACTCTTCAGGGGCACCTGGGGGGCTCAGTGCGTTAAGCCTCTGCCTTCAGCTCAGGTCGTGATCTCAGGGTCCTAGGATTGAGCCCTACATTGGGCTTTCCGCTCAGTGGGGAGCCTGCTTCCTCCCTCCCTCTCTGCCTGCCTCTGCGCTTACTTGTGCTCTCTCTGTCAAATAAATAAATAAAATCTTAAAAAAAAAAAAAAAGCCTCTCCAAAGTGTAGGGATAGAAGATACATACCTCAATATCATCAAAGCCATCTCTGAAAATCCCACAGTGCATATAATTCTCAATGGCGAGAGCTTTTCCCCTAAGGTCAGGAGCACAGCAGGGAGTCACCACAGCTATTCACCATAGTACTAGAAGTCCTAGCCTCAGCAATCACACAACAACAACAACAGAAATAATAAAAGACATCTGAATCGGCAAAGAAGAAGTCAAACTCTCACTCTTTGTAGATGGTATGATACTTCATGTGGAAAACCCAAAAGACTCCACTCCAAAACTGCTAGAAGTCATACAGGAATTCAGTAAAGTGTCAGGACATAAAATCAATGCACAGAAATCAGTTGCATTTCTATACACCAACAACAAGACAGAAGAAAGAGAAAGTAAGGAGTCAATTGCACCCAAAACTGTAAGATACCCAGGAATAAACCAAACCAAAGAGGTAAAGAATTTGTACTCAGAAAACTATAAAGTACTGATGAAAGAAATTGAGGAAGACAGGAAGAAATGGAAAAATGTTCTATGGTCATGGATTGGAAGAACAAATATGGTGAAAATGTCTATGCTACCTAAAGCAATCTACACATTTAATGCAATGCCTATCAAAAGACCATCAGTTTTTTTCAAGGAAATGGAAAAAATAATCCTAAAAGTTATATGGAACCAGAAAAGACCCCAAATAGCCAGAGGATGTTGAAAAAGAAAGCCAAAATTGGTGATATCACAATTCCAGACTTCAAGCTCTATTACAAAGGTATCAGCATCAAGACAGTATGGTACTGGCACAAAAACAGACACATAGATCAATGGAACAGAATAGAGAGCCCAGAAATAGACCTCAACTCTATGGTCAACTAATCTTCAAGAAAGCAGGAAAGAATGTCCAATGGAAAAAAGACAGTATCTTCAAAAAATGGTGCTGGAAAAACTGGACGGCCACATGCAAAAGAATGAAACTGAACCATTTCCTTACACCACACACAAAAATAGACTCAAAGTGGATAAAAGACCTCAATGTGAGAGGCATCTGGGTGGCTCAGCGGGTTAAAGCCTCTGCCTTCAGCTCAGGCCATGATCCCAGCATCCTGGAATGGAGCCCCACATTGGGCTCTCTGTTCAGCAGGGAGCCTGATTCCTCCTCTCTGTCTCTCCCTGCCTCTCTGCCTACTTGTGATCTCTGTCAAATAAATAAATAAAATTTAAAAAAAAAAGACCTCAATGTGAGATAGGAATGCACCAAAATCCTAGAGAACACAGGCAGCAACCTCTTTGACCTCAGCTGCAGCAACTTCTTCCTAGAAAGGCAAGGGCAGCAAGGGCAAAAATGAACTATTGGGACTTCATCAAGATCAAAAGCTTTTGCACAGCACAGGAAACAGTCAACAAAACCAAAAGACAACTGACAGAATGGGAGAAAACATTTGCAAATGACATATGAGACAAAGGGCTAGTATCCAAAATCTATAAAGAACTTATCAAACTCCACATGCAAAGACCAAATAATCCAATTAAGAAATGGGCAGACAACATGAAAAGACATTCCTGCAAAGAAGACATCCAGATGGCCAACAGACACATGAAAAAGTGCTCCACATCACTCAGCATCAGGGAAATACAAATCAAAACCACAGTAAGATACCACCTCTCACCAGTCAGAATGGCTAAAATTAACAAGTCAGGAAATGACAGATGTTGGTGAGGATGAAGAGAAAGGGGAACCCTCCTACACTGTTGGTGAGAATTCAAGCTGGTGCAGCCACTCTGGAAAACAGCATGGAAGTTCCTAAAAAAGGTGAAAATAGAGCTCCCCTATGACCCATCAATCGCACTACTATGTATTTACCCTGAAGGTACAAATGTAGTGCACGTGCACCCGAATATTTACAGCAGCAATGTCCACAATAGTCAAACTATGGAAAGAACCTAGATGTCCATCAACAGATGAATGGAGAAAGAAGCGGTGTGTGTGTGTGTGTGTGTGTGTGCGCGCGCACACACACACATACATACATACCATGGAATACTAAGCAGCCATCAAAAGAAATGAAATTTTGCTATTTGCAATGATGTGGATGGAACTAGAGGGTATTATGCTGAGTGAAATAAATCAATCAGAGAAAGAATTATCATATGATCTCCCTGATATGAAGAATTTGAGAGGCAGGGTAGGTGGTTTAGGGGGTAGGGAAGGAAAAAAAATGAAACAAGATGGAATCGGAAGGGAGAAGAACCATAAGAGACTCAATCTCACAAAACAGTCTGAGGGTTGCTGGGGGGAGAGGGAGTATAGAGAGGGTGACTGGGTTAAGGACATTGGGGAGGGTATGTGATATGGTGAGTGCTGTGAAATGTGGAAGCCTGACAATTCATAGACCTTTACCCCTGGGGCAAATAATACATTATATGTTAATGTAAATAAATAAATAAAGCAAGAATGTTTATTTTCTTTAGTGAAACTATGACTCACAAAGTTTAAGAGGAGACGCTGCCTTCAACTCAAAGTTTGTGTCCTCATCCACAAAATTGGGAATATACTACCTATCTTATAGGTTGTGAGGAGCAGTGGGATAAATTATGTTGGATCCTACATTTGCTGGCTTGGGCTGCTCAAACAAAATACCCCAGGCAGGGTAGCTTAAACAACAGAAATTTCTGTTCTCATGGTTCTGGAGCCTGGAAGCCCAAGATCAATGTTCCAGGAGAGTGGTGTCTCATTAGACCTAACTTCCCAGCTTGCTGATAGCTACCTTCTTAGTGTGCCCCCACCCTCCAGATCTCTGCTCTGTCTTCTTATAAAGACACCAGTCCTACTGTATTAGAGCTCCACTCTTAAGACTTCATTTAACCTTAATTTCATCCCTAAAATTGCTATCTCCAAACACAATCGTATTGGGGGTTTGGACTTCAACATGAATTTTAGGGTAACACAATTCAGTTTATAACAGACCCATAACACAGTTCCTGGCACATTAGTTAACATTCTTTGAGAGCTCACTACAATTACCATGGTTATTTTCATAATAGGAGTTATGAGTATTCTTATTTTCGTAGTAGGAGTTACGAGTATTTTCCCCCATAAACTCAAGTCAGCTTGATTGTGTGATTATAAAAGTAAAAAGGAAACTAACCATGAAATCTTTCTCAAAGACCCCTGTACCCTCATCACCTCCTAAAGGGGCTTATTTTCCTTAGGCTACAACTCAGTGTCTGTGGATCAGGGTCCCTATGAACACATGGCCCTGTTTCTGATGTTGGTAGTGAGTATGAGACACTTTGGGATTGGCTTCTCAGTGTCACAGTGGATGCCCAAAACTTGCTAATCATCTTCCAATCAGTTCATCCCAGGCCTGCACAAGGCACTGCAGTCTGCCTACCCACCATAATACCAACACAGCTGTTCCACTCTAGAAAACAGGAGCCAGTATGCACACAGGAGCCTTTAAAGTATTTCTCTTTGCTTTAATGAACAGGCTTTAGAAGCAGTACACTTTCCAAAATGAACCCCCACAATATTCACTGTGACTTTCCTTTTGGCACAGGGAGAAAAACTATCACTTCAGGAAATTGACCACTTGGCCAAGCCTCTGTGCATGGGCCTCCAATGTGATCCTCTGTGTAAATCTATCTCAGAGACACAAGCTGGTAAGAAATGAAAGCTGTTTTATCATCCTTTGAGGATGCCCAAAACAATACCAAAAAAATTCTACCTGTTCTGAAGAGCTAATTTACAATGCAAATACTACATTAAAATCAATATTTTACTTGCCTTCTCAAAAACAAGTGCCTGCTGAGAGTTTGGGGGAATTTATTTACAGGTTAAGACCATGGAGTCAGAGACCCTTAACTCTAATGCTAGTTTTTCTGGTCCCAGACAGGTAAACCTAGGGTAGAAGTATCACCAAGGATGAACGCAGATGTGAAAGAATAAATGCGAGCAACTTAACAGCCACTGTGCTGATAGAATCTACCCAAAGTAAAATATATTTCAGTAAGAGCTATTTTTATTTTGGCTCAAGCTGAAAAACAAAACAAAAAGTAAAAACTAAAAGACAATTAGTGGTTGATATTCCAACCCTATAAATGACACACATCCAAAAATCCCTCCTTCTTCATTTCACCTGCCCCCACCCTAACCCAAAACATCTTCCTCTCTTAACTACACACAGCTTTTCCCTACCAGTATGCCTGTTTATAGTCTTTTCCTTCTTCCAATCCAATCTTCTTTATTTCTTTTAATTGTGGTAAAAGATACCGAACGTAAAATCAATCACTGCCACCACTGTACCGTGTACAACCCAGTGTGATCACATACCTTCACAACATTATGTAACCTTCCCCGCTATCCAACTCCAGAACTTTTTATCAAACCAAACTCAAATTCTGTGCCCATTAAATAACAACTTCCCCTAGCCCCTGGAAACATCTATTCTACTTTTTGTCTCTATGAATTTGCCTATTCTAGATATTTCACATAAGTAGAATTATGCGTTATTTATCCTTTTGTGTCTGGCTTATTCCACTTAGCATGTTTTCAAGGTTCATCCATGTTGTAGCCTGTGTTAGGTTTCCCCCTTTTTAAAGGCTGAATAATATTTCACTGTGTGTATATACACAAACTTTTTCATATATATACATATACATATACATGTATATATACAATATGCAAACTTTACTCATTTTTTGATGGACTGGGGTTGTTTCTATCTTTTGTCTACTGTGCATAATCCTGCTATGAACACTGATGTACAAGAATCTGAGTCTCTGCTTTAAATTCTTTGGGGTATAGATATACAAGTAGAGTTGATGTATCATGTTGTAATTCTCTGTTTAATTTCTTAAGGAACTACCATAGTGTTTTCAAAAGCAACTGCACCATTTTACATTCCCATAAGCAATATACAAGGGTCCTAATTTCTCCACATCCTGTTGTTTTCTATTTTTTTAATAATAACCTTCCTAACAGATGTGAAATGGTATCTCATTGTGGTTTTTGATTTGCAGTTCCCTAATGAATAGTAACATTTTCTTTTCACCTTTTCATGTGCTTGTTGGCCACTTACATGTCTTCACTAGAGGAATGTCTATTCAAGTACTTTGCCCATTTTTAAATTGGGCTTATTTGGGTTTTTTTTTTATTATTGAGTTAGTGTTTTTAATATATTCTAGATATTAATCCCATATCAAATATATGATTTACAGACATTTTCTCATTTTGTTGGTTCCCTTTCCACTCTCATGGTTGTGTTCTTGATTGCCCAGATGTTTGGGTTGGTTTTTTTATATAAGATTTATTTATTTGAGAGAGAAAGAGAGCACACAAGCGGGAAGGATAGAAGGTGAGGGAGAGACAGACCCTCAAGCAGACTCCCCACTGAGCACAGAGCCTGACACAGGTCTCCATCTCATGAGCCTGAGATCACAACCTGAGCCGAAATCAAGAGTCCGATGTTTAACAGACTGTGCCACCCACATGTCCCTACACAGAAGTTTTTAATTTTGTTGAAGTATTTTCTTTTATTGCCTGTAACAGTTTTAATGTCATATAAAAAAAGTCATTGGAAGTCAAATGTCATGATGCTTTTTCTTTATTTTCTTCTAAGAGTTTTGGAGTTTTAGCTCTTACATTTATATCTTTGGTCCATTTGGTTTTTTTTTTAATTTTTTTAAAGATTTTATTTCTTTATTTGACAGAGATCACAAGTAGTCAGAAAGGCAGGCAGAGAGAGAGAGGAGGAAGCAGGCTCCCTGCTGAGCAGAGAGCCCGATGCGGGTCTCGATCCCAGGACCCTGGGATCATGCCCTGAGCCGAAGGCAGAGGCTTAACCCACTGAGCCACCCAGGCACCCCATATGGGGTTGATTTTGGGGTATGTTGTAAAGTAAGTGTCCAACTTCATTCTTTTGCATGTGAATATCCAATTTTTCCAGCACCATTTCATAAAAAGACATTTTTCCTTCCTACCAAATGATCTTGGCATATGTGTCAAAAATCATTTGATCTTAAATGCTAGAGTTTCCCTCTGGGTTCTCTATTCTAGTCCATTGACCTACACATCTGTCCTTATACCAATATGACACTATTTTGATTACTGCATCTTTGTAGTAATTTTTTAAATCAGGATGTCTGAATGATCTAACTTTATTCTTTCTTTTTTTTTTAAGATTTTATTTATTTATTTGACAGAGAAAGATCACAAGTAGGCAGAGAGAGAGAGAGAGAGAGAGGGAAGCAGGCTCCCCGCTGAGCAGAGAGCACGATGCAGGACTCGATCCCAGGACCCTGAGATCATGACCTGAGCCGAAGGCAGCGGCTTAACCCACTGAGCCACCCAGGTGCCCCTATCTAACTTTATTCTTATTCAACATTGTTTTGGTTATTCGAGGTCCCTTGCGATTTCATATAAATTTTAGGATTGGTTTTTCCTCTTTCTGCAAACACAAGCTTTTTTTTTTTTAATAGGAATTACACTGAATCTGTAGATTGCTTTGGGTAACCTTATCATTTTCATGCTAGTTAGTCTTCTAATTAATGAATACAAGATGTCTTTCTATTTATGTTTTTTTTTAATTTCTTTCAGCAATACTTTGTAGTTTTTCAGTCTAACCCAATTGTGATGCAACAGCTAGAGGAAACTTTTAAAATCATCAATGATATCATATAAATTCTCTGCTTAAAATGTTGCAGTGGCTTACCAATGTCCCTGCAAATATATCAACACCTGCAGGGTCCTGCACAGCCCAGACCCTACCTACTTCCTCAGCAGTACCCCACATGACAACCACCTCTCATGCCCCCACTCTCCAGCTGGCATCCTCTGCTTTTAGTTTCTCCACACTGACAAGATTTTCCCCAACTCAGGATCTTTGTATATGCTAGTTCCTCTGCCTGGAATGCTTCCCCCTGCTTTTGTCTCCTACTTGAATTTCCCTATAAATAGAAGCTCTACATTAAGGCCACCCTTAATGGTCCTTGGTATTTAGGGCCACCCAAGCAATCAGTAGCACTCTCCGTCTTTATGTCCTTCACGGCACATAGTGCAGTGCTCAGCTGTCCTTGTTTGTGCTTTTCCCTGTTTATTGCCCAGCTCCTCCAAGGGAAGGATCTTAACCGTCTTATTTGCCCTATGTCTTTATGCCTGGAATCTTACTGAGCTATACTGACTAACTGCTGAATGAAAACAAGTAATACCCTTTGCAGCACAGAGACATAAGACCTTCTCTAGAAGGTCAGCAGGAAACATGAATCCTGTCAGTGGCCAACAGGTTCAGACATACCAAGCCCACCCGAACCATACTCGTTTTCTGCCTACAAATTCAGGAATCTGGAGAAAATATCTTGCCAGAAGAGAACGCTTTGAATGGTTCGTGATTAAAAATATCGTCTAAAAGATCCCTTGGTCCAGTGTCATAACTCACTCTGTCGCTTAGGACATTGTACTTAAAAATAATGAAGAAGAGAGTTCAGGGAAAAATACCTCCAGTGGCTCTAGTAATGCTTCCACCTACACTCACAACTAATGATGAGTCACATTGCACTAGCTCCCCTTAAGACAATTTACCAAAGTTACTGCTATCAGAACACCCACTGTGAGGAACATTAATCACAGATGCAATGGGGCTGAGTACATACTTTGGCTGCCTCACATAGACTGAAGAGCAAAAATAGCTCTCAGGTAGGACCTCTCCTATGCTGAAATATTTATACAGCTAACATAGGAAATTATCAGTAGAACCCCCAAGAGAGGTCTCTAAGGAACTGGGTGTGAACCAGAAGGCACCAGCTACACACAACCAGCAGGAAGCAGAACAGCCTGGGGTCACCAGCACTGGATTGCAGTCAGATCTGGTTTCAAGTCTGGCTCTGCTAATCACAAAACAGGGTGACCATGGGTAAGTTACTTAATTTCTGTGACCCATACTTTCCTTATCTGTGAAATGGGCCTACAAGATCACCTACAATATATATTGAATAAAAGCATGGGTTCTAGAAACCAACTCTTTGGGTTCAAATACTGACTGCTTCTTACTGGCTGCATGCTGTTGGCCAGCCTCTCTCTTTTGGGCCTCAATTTCCCTTGCTGATAAAATGGGGACAATAACAGTACTCTGCTATGAGTATTAAAATGAGATACAAGCCCCAAATGCATGTAACATGGTATACCGAACACAAGAAATGTTCAGAAAACACCAGCAATTATTTTTCTTATTTCCAGGCCATTCTACAAACTTAGAGTGATCCCTGACACATTGCCTGAAACAGGTTCTCACGTGCACCCAGCAAGGAATTTGCTGGTAGTAATGCCAAGGGGAGAAATATTCTGTCATATTCTAAGACCTCTCAAAGAGACAAACACATTCAGGATGCTTTACCCCTAGCCTTACTTAAGCGACTCCTTATACCTGGTACTATATAAAAGGTGAGAAAAGGTAGAATGCAAATCCCATTTAATGGGGCGTGGAAGAAGAAGTGGGGGTAGATATTCAGAGAGGATAACTACTGTCACCCACACATAGGGTTTTCCATTCAATTCCAGGAGTTCACAGACTTCACCTGCCTTTGGTACTAGAGCACTATTTAAGTGAGATTACCTAGGTGTCCTGATATACCAATGTCAGCCTCCCTAGGAGTCATCCTCAGCACACTGCTGCTCACACAGGATGACATTTCTCAGCTGCCATAATGGCAGAATCTCTACAAACCATACACCTTTCAAGTCTTTCTGTTGAGGTTCTTCCAAAATTAATATCCCATTCTTAATGAGGCACCCAAATCTGGAGGTTTAGTCTCTCTGATGACAATTTAACTCCCCTATGAATAAGCAGAGGCAACTAGTTCTTTCAACACCAGATAACTGAGCAGCTGCTCTGCACAGGGTCTAGGGGTTGGGGATCCCTATGACAGGTATGACATCTGTCTCCAATGACCTTCAATGAGCTCACAGTCCAGGAGATGAAACTTCTGAGTAATCTGGGAGTGGGCAGGTGGTATGAGATACTGCATGAACAGACACAAACCTGAACCAGCACTGGGGGGGGGGGGGGGGGATTCAGAGAGGCTTCATAGAGAGTATCAAAGCAGAGCGCTCCAGTACAAGAGGTGCTGACCAGCAAAGAAACGTGAAGGGTAAAGATGGAGAGGAGAAGACTCCTCAGGAAAGGAAAGAATATGTTGGAAACACGATGGCAAGAAGGGGTTCAATACCCTTAGCATCTTGAGATTCTCCATTGGTTTAAACGCTAAAAGAGGAGAGTGAAATAGGCATGGAAGGACCCTGGTGGAGGACCTTGCAGGTGATGTTAGAGTTTTATTCTATCCCATAGAAAGCAAAAACATTAAAGGGATTTTAAGCTGAGAAGTTGCACGATTCACACATACCAGCAACTCTGACCACCAACTACATTCTGATTATGTGATGCACTTCACTGGCATCCATTAGACACGTACCATGGGAGCTTGCTTCCTAAGCATGTGCCCCTGCTAGGACTCTCTAATCAAGGAGTCCTGCTTCTGCCCTCATGAGGCTCCCTGCTGAACTGAGATGGCTTTGTCAAAATGTCAAGAATAATAGAAGTGGGTAGGCATCTTCAAGAATCAGAATTGATGGGACCCCTGGGTAGCTCAGTTGGTTAAGCATTAACTCTTGATTTCAGCTCAGGTCATGATCTCATGGTTGTGAGACCGAGCCCCAAGTTGGGCTCTGGACTGGGCATGGAGCTTAATTAAGATTCTCTCTCCTTCTCTCTCTCTCCCTCCTTCCCCAACTCTCTCTCTCTCTCTCTCTCTCTCACACACACACACACCATAACAGAGTGTGGCTCCTCCCAGCACACAGAGGGCAAGAACGGAGAAGATGGAAGGAGAAGGGAGGACCATGGTCTCCGTGAAAGTGACCCTGGGCTGGCAGAGGAAGAGGGTGCCACAAGGGACACTTTCTGGGTGTCCCTTAAAGCAGGCAACAGTAATAAAGCAGGAGAAAAATAAGTGATTTTTAAAAAAAAAATAAAGGCCAGCTCATGCCAGGTCTCCTGCAGCCTTAGAACAGAACATTTAGAGTTTTTTCCAAAACACTCTTAAAAGATAATTAACCTAATTTGGCATGTTACAAAGTCACTTTAAATCTCCATTTGGTGAATGAAGTAATATATTCAGCAGCATGTGTGTGTTAGTGATAACTCCGTTTATCAAGGGCCAGAGGAGCCCAATCTCGAAGCAAGTGCCTCCCTATGAACCCGGGGGGCTGGCAATGATCTCCTACCAGCCTTGCCACCTGTAATAAGTTTGTTCATGATGTGGCCTGGGTTTTAAAATAATACTGGCTTTCTGTAGGGTCTCCCATCCTTGGGCCCCCAATCTGAGGATTTATACCTAACATGATTAAGTTTAAAGGGGGTAGTACTCCCATCCTAACCATAACTGCCATTAAGATAGGATTAAATCAAAGATTTCTTTAGCTCTTTATCTCCCCCAAAAATGCCATTTAGTATTTTCATTGTTATTTCATACGTTTTAAAACTAATCCCATATTAATAAACAAGCCACTAGGGGCCATCTAGATGCATAAATTGTAATTATGTGATTCCCTTAATTTTGACAGAGGATTTCACAACAAAGATCCCAAGCCAGTCTTGTTTTCCCCACAAAAGTACTGTGCATGTACAGTACATATTCTCAGAGCTCTCTATCAAGGACGGAGATTTTGAAAGCCAGCCTCTTTAACTACCTTGTTTACTAATAACATGAACAAATAAGCACATTTCCAGTGACAGCAGAAGTCCCACTCAAACTGTCCCAACTCCAGGGAATGTAGCCCAGAGTTCACCACTGCTCCTTAGTTCTACTTGTGGTAAGATCTGGAGGCAAAATAGAGTCACTAACTGGATTACGGAGAAAAGTAGTGTATTACAAAGAAAGTAATAAACCAGGGACGCCTGGGTGGCTCAGTTGGGATGCCTGGGTGGCTCAGCTGGTTAGGCAGCTGCCTTCGGCTCAGGTCATGATCCCAGCATCCTGGGATCGAGTCCCACATCGGGCTCCTTGCTCAGCAGGGAGCCTGCTTCTCCCTCTGCCTCTGCCTGCCATTCTGTCTGCCTGTGCTCACTCTCTCCCCCTCTCTCTGATAAATAAATAAAACCTTAAAAAAAAAAAAAGAAAGTAATAAACCAAGCCCCAGAGAGAAACCAAGATCATTGCCCCACCATTATTCAGACTCTGAGTTCCTCCAGTGGAGCCCATATTGTCTTCATGGCTATCTGTCCAGTGTACAGCCCAGAGGATGGCCCATCTTAGGTCCCGAGTGTTGCTTACCTACTTGTTCTGTCTCCAGCATCTAGGTCAGGTAACATCCTCCCGTGTCCCAAGCTTTTCATTTCAGAGGTAGAAAATCCTTGTTCATGCTTTCATAATCCTGAATAACCCATTTACTCTACAAAAGCTTCTGACAATCTTATACCAACTGCTTTGGAATTTCCAGTTGGGTCTAGTAGATCCATTCCACTACCCTTTCCACTCGGTTGGTCAGAGTCTGGGGACCTCTTGGGATAGAGCTGAATGGTCCCTGTCATCCCACGGTTTGCAGAAAAGAGACAGTCATCAGAAAGCTGGGCCTCTTGCAGGGGGACAAGAAGAGCAATTCCTGTTTTTAATGATCACTTTTCATCCCTTTTCCTTGAATTGTTCATGTTCTGAAATTCCAATGTGCACCCTGGACCTCTTCTGTGCACAAGTAGTAGTGAGGTCCCATGAGCTTTGCTACTTGCTTATAAACCTCACTTGTACCTGCCTTCCAGACACCTCACTCTAAGTCTGGGCACCAGTGCTTTAGTGCTTTACAGGTCCTAGAATGTATGCAGGTGACATGAGGATTTTGTTTGATTCAGTGGGACTAGGGCAGGGCCCGAGATTCTGCATTTCCAGTGAGCTCCCAAGTGCCCCCACGCATCTGGTCCACACTGGGAGTAGTAGGGGCTTGTTCCCACCGAGGGGGAACTAAACTTTCTAGTTATTGCTCAAGTAAACATAACATCTTGTTTCCTTTCTTCCCCTGTGGGTTTCTTTTATCCTAATTTACAATCTCTTAGCATCACGCTCTGATTCTGCCGGTGTTCCCCGGCACCCATAAAAACCAACACCACAAGCCATGTTAGTTCCACCTGGGAACACAGCCATAAAAGTAGACTCACTTCATTCTTTCTCCATTTGTCATTTCAATCACTGAAGACACACAAATTAAAAAGATAGCAAGAGAGAGAAACAATAAAGTACCTAATGCCCCATGTTCCCCCTGTTTATCTGAAGGTGTTGATTACCTGGCAGTAATTTTTTTCTTGTAAAGTAATTTATTTTAAATAAAAAAAAAAAGGTCAGGCAGCTATTTCATTTATCACTATTACAAAGGAGTCTAACCCAGTGATGGAAAAAGGGAAGGAGAAATTAATTACAAGTCAGAAGCTGCAATAACACTCCGGGTAATTGTGACAAAAATTTTAAATTAACTTTTCTGTCACTGAAAGAAGTTTGATTAATTTTACAATTGGAGATGCTATCGCCAGAATATTGGAGGGATCGGAGGACACCACCGTTTGCAGTTTGAGATGTAGATGGCTTCTTTAAGGCTCAGAATGCATCTGCAAGGCACCTTCACACTTTATTAACAGCTCAATCAGTGCCATGCTGGAAATAATTAGCCAAGAAACCATGGAGTAAATAGATCTTGACTGGCAAACCATGTGAAAAGAAATACAAGCAATGAGCTTTTCTGGAGCCATAACAAAACCGACCTTGTTTTCTGTGTTACAGAGTATCCTGGGAGGACCCTGGGCTGCCACTGCAATGTTCCCTTCTGGAAATAAAACAACAGAGCAGGCAGCAGTTAGACCTCTCCACTGGCATTTCCTTAAAGATTTTACTTTGGGGAGGGATGGGAGAGGTCTGGAGGCTTAAACAAGAGAAGTTAGGAGAAACGAAATGCTAGAAATATTCTTTCAGTGATCTATGTGGTGCACTAGGCTCAAACTAACACAACATTCAACACTTTTTTTAGGGCTTGGTATGTTCCCAGGCACGTGGATGCCAGGAGCTTTACCTGTGCTCATCCCTTCAATCCTCCATAGGACCCTAGAAAGTGTATTTTATAATCATCTTCATTTTATGACTGCCCTATTTTGGGGACACAAGGGAGTTAAGAAAGTTACCCTTGATGACACACCTAGAAATTGGTGAACAGATACTCGTTTTCAGGTGACTTAGCTCCAGCACCTGCAATTCTAACCAGCGGTCAGCAAACCACATGCCAGGGACAAACCCAGCTTGGCATCTATTTTTGTAAATAAAGTCCTACTGAAACACAGCCGTGATCATTCATTTATATATTGTCTATCACTGTGTTTCGCTATAATGATAAAGATGGGTTGCAACAGAGAACTGTGGCTCAAAGTGAAACACATTTTTTATCTGCCTATGTAAATCAGGTTTACCAACTCTTGCTTTTAACCAGTGCTGTTCTTTTCTTAGATTTCTACACTAACAGCATCTAGAAAAGACTGGACAGTGACAGACACTCTGGGCTGCTCAAAGATTAAGTGGCAAGGGAACTGTGAAACAGGATGGAAAACTTACCTGCAAAACATGGATTGAACTTAATCTATTAAAAGCCCCTGATAATGCTACACAGAATTACATTTGATTTTGATGTAAAACCCATTATTCAACAGGTAGAAGAAAGTAGGAGAGAAACACAGTTGAGCCCTCTAGTCAAGGAGATGGTAGCTTCTAGAATGGATCACTGAGCTGTTGTCAGGGAAGTACACCTGGGAGACCAGCATCTCTTTCTGTCTCCACTGAGATCAGATGGAGGTGTGTGGCCAATGACAGTTTGAGACTGCTGCTCATGTAGATGTGTTTTGGGTTTGAGAACATGTAGGTATGTTCCAAATCCCAGAGTATGAAATATATATATATATATATATATGAAGTTCTAGTTTGAAAAGTAAGCATACCTTTTCCAAGAATCTTAGCTATTTAATTGTACAGGTTGAGAGACAGACATTATACAATCAGGGAGGAGAAGAGTAGAAATACAGTAGAAATGGGAGGGAAAGAGCTGGTGTTTGGTGTTAATAGGTACTAACAGGTATTGACATTCAGTAGAGGTTTGTGGTCTGAAATGGAAGCTTTGTGTAGTGCAAGGTAGTAAGGGAGGGCAATCAGAGAGCAAGTTAGCTGAAGAAGGAAGCTTATGCACTCAAGGAACATTTACAACAATAGTATGTATAATCAAAGAGGAAAACTCACATGCTAAATAGCAGACAGAGAAGTAAAATTTTAAAAGATAATTTCCAAATTGAAAAGTCCATGGAACGTGAAGTGCTGGTGTTAAAATAATTTAAAATGTACTGTAGCTAAAATTATTGTATTATTCTAAGCATAGCTGGGTGGAATTAAATCCTGAAGTATGAACATAGTCAATACTGTCCAAAGGAAGCATTTAAATTCCTGAAGGAGGTAGTTCATAATTGGTACTTAGATCACTCCCTACCTCAAAATGTTAAATATCTACTCTCCTTATACTTCAAAGTAAATTTGGATCAGTTAAAGTTAAAAAACAAAACAAAACAAAACAAAAACTAAATCATAAGATTGGAAAGGTGGGGCAGCTGGATGGTTCGGTGGGTTAAGCCTCTGCCTTCAGCTCAGGTCATGATCTCAGGCTCCTGGGATCGAGCCCTGCATCAGGCTCTCTGCTCAGCAGGGAGCCTGCTTCCCCCTCTCTCTCTCTGCCTGCCTCTCTGCCTACTTGTGATCTCTCCGTGTCAAATAAACTAATAAAATCTTTAAAAAAAAAATAAGATTGGAAAGGTAATATAATTTACATTTATCCCCTTCTCAGCATGAGGTAATCAGTAAGCAAAGGAAGAGACCATGAAAAATATTTTGGAAATATTTGGCCTCATAAAAATAAAATAGACATTTTATTGTTAAAATATGAAAGTCAGATGAACAGCTATGAACTATCTGCTTTGTTAATTAAGAGTTTACAAGGTAATAAAATATACTTTAATTACAGTGGGCAATACATAAAACATGACAAGTAAAATAGAAAAAAAATGGGAAACACACAAACAACCCAGTGAACCTAAGAGGAAAACACTTAAAAATTTGTATTTATCGAATAATACTCAAAATGTTGGGGGCCTGGGTGGCTCAGTTGGTTAAGTATCTGTCCTCAGCTCAGGTCCTCATCACAGTCCTGAGATAGAGTCCCACATCAGGCTCCCTGCTGTCCCCTCTCTTGCTCTCTCTCTCTCTCGTTCAAATAATAAAGAAAATATTTAAAAACAAAACAAAAAATAATCAAAATGTTTATGCCAGTTAGGTACCCATTTTGACCTGTCAAATTAACCATTATAAACCATGACCGCTGCCACCCCCTGCACCAGGCAGGTGGATTTAATCCAAAGGTCCTCCTCCAACACATGTGGGGGATGTAAACCCACTAAACTTGTAAAATAGCCTGAGCAACACAGCAACTCTACTTTGAAGATTTTATCCTAAGGGGAAAATGTATCACAGATGTGCGAAGAGAGCCGAATGCAAGCTCAGAAGAGTAAACACAAGTTAGAAAGGGAAAATACTCCCAACATCTGACCAGATTGTGGTTAAACAGGGCTTGGCACATCCAGCCTGTAAAATAACGTGCAGTTCTAAAGCTCCTCTTATAAAAGATTTAAAGGCAAGGAAGTATTGCGAGTACTGTGTTGAGTAAAATGTGAGAACAGCTCAGTATGCGGAATAAGACCCCTGATTGTAGAAAAAAAAGAAAAAGTTTTGTTTGTCTTCCTTGTGCTTTCTTACACATTCTAAGCTTTTTTTCAGAGAGCCTGAAATAGTTGCATAGTCAGTATTGATAAATGTATTAAATGTTAACTTTGAACGAGAACGTGGGAGCAAGGCAAAGGCAATCAGCTCTCCTCGGGACTCAGTTTGGGGGGGGGCGCGTGTGGGAGGTGCTGGATGGCTGGGGAGAGCATCAGCTCAGCTACCACCAACCCCTTAGTAACTAGTATTGCAGGTTAGCTCCATTCGCATTGGGACTGCCACCTGGCTTCCCTGTCTGACTTTCCCGTAATGCAGTGTTGCCTGGAAGAGGCAGAAACGTGGTGAGATGCCAGACGGTACAATCCAAGGTGTCAGAAGGCCCGAGACAGACACAGACCACCACAAGCAAAGGAACCAGCCTTGGAAATTTTCAGCGCGTGGGCAGAGCCCTCCCACCAACCACCAGTACACCGGATCCGGACCCCAGGATCGCAGCGCCATAGATGAATCCCTGTCTGTGACTGGAAAAAAGCAAACTGACATTACGAGACAGAAAGCACGTACAGTGGTTCTTCCTTCAAAAGGCATCAAAGGTAAAGACTCCATTAGAAGTGGTGTCACCGAATCTGATTCTCTCTCCCCTTTCTAAAAGCAGCAAGAAATGTTAAAAGGCAACGGGATAGAAAGCTTTTAGTTTGGACCTGTATACACTTCATCCCTCTGATAGGAAGTGAGTTCCACCTTTGAAGGTGTGGGCTGCATGCAGAGAAGAGCTGAATTCATTCTCTGCCACTACTCCACTTAGTCGAGCCGTCTCTTTCGGCTCTGACTGGAAGGAGGAAGACAGCTAGGGTATTAGGTAACGAGTGACGTAGACTCATCTGCACCATTACGCGAACGGAGTCCATCGGCAAACAATGCCCAGACCTAACGTAGTACCTTAAAAACAGCAGAAACTCCATAAACAAGCTTGGGCAACTTATTCCATGAAATCCATGCTTTCTGGCTGACAACTGGGATTATGCCCTTTCTTAAATTCCTTTTCTATATATTTAGCTGGTCAACATACTTGTATCTTGAATTTTATTGCTTTTGAAAATTCTGGAATCATTCTGGGATATTTAGCTTTCTAGACATGAAACACGACTCATCAACACAAACCTTCAATAGCCAGTGAGCTGAGGTTCCTGCTAGATGAGGCAGGAGGAATCTAGGAAGGGAGGGACATGGCACTCAGCTAGCCTATCCTACCGAACTGTACAAATGAGGTAACGGGACCAGACAGCAGGTGTGAATTACTGGCTTGTTGGGGATTAGAGGCCAAGTTTTCCTTTCTCCAAGCTCAAGGCTCTATCAGACCAACCTTTCATTCAGCCAGACCTTACCAGGTGAAAGCAGGGAATTAGTTTCTGTCTCCTGAAACTTAGTCTTCTTACTATCCTCCCTATTTCTTTACATCTCCTTTATTATCACACAAACCTGCATATTGTTTACATCTCCTAACTAAGAACATCCAGATACAAAATAAAAAACACATGATTACTTGTAAGAGCATTCAGTGTACATCGTTGGTACCCTCTCCCATGTTATAATATTTGTCATGTATTTTTCCCACCTTTGACCTCTAATTGTTTGAGAAGTATGAGAATACATCCTAATGAATATACTGAATCTTAATTAAGTTAATTAGGCAGTGTTCAGTCTAGTGAATCCACAAAGTAACAAATGCCGCATGCCCTGTCTTAGAAACTCGTTATTTCAATTTCACTCCACTAATAATTTTACTGATTCAGTCTTCTCCTTAAAAGGAATATCAGATTCTGATGTACCTATTGCTCTCAGCCCCTTGACATCATTTTCCATTAAAGTGAAACTCTCCATGTGCAGCCAGGTCTCTAGCTGAAGAGAGATGGAAAGAGACCTGTGTAAGCCTGGGTCTTCAGAAGGAAGCCGGGACAGGAGAGAGCAGATCTTGCTGCAGTCTGACCCTGAATGGGATAGAGAGGGAGAGAAGGTTGGATGGAAGGGTTCCAGACTGCCCTGCAGCCCAAGGCGGGTTCCACAATGTCATGGGGAGTCTGGTAAATAAATTAGTCTCTTGTCTCCCAGGAATGAGTCTACCTTAGTACTCCTAACACTTTATTAGCCAGGAGTAGTTTGTGGGGGGAGTTGGTCATGGACAGACCTGCTACATCATATCCACCACAGTAGCTTCCTATGAATTCGACATCTGGTGGGAAGGTTTTTGAAGGTCAGTTCTCAGATACCTCATTTAGCTACCCCCAGGAAGGAGGTGGACAGACAAAAATGGAGAGAAAAATAGTGTTTGGTAAAGGGCTCAAGAAAACAACATCACTATCCAGGAATTCTCGTGGGTAGAATTTGCTTGCAAACCAAAAAGTTGGTGGTTTAAAAAAAAAAAAAAAAAAGCCCTGCGAAACCATCAGAGCTGATAAGATTCAGCCCCAGAGGCAGCAAGACCTTCCAAGTTAAAACAGTAAATAATTTGATTGAGATAAAGATTAATAGCTGAAATCATGTGAGCCAGTCAGAAGCACCAGCGAGCATCAATCCCCAAAGATTAATAATGGTAAAAGACAACACTGCGAGAATCAGTTTCATCGTGATGGATCATGGGAGAGTTTAATGAGTGAATTTCAGGAGGAGAATTTCAATAGAGTAGACTAGACTTGGAGCGAGCACAAACCACGTGGCTGAACCTCAAAGTGCGCCGTCTGCCTAGAGGACACAGGGAAGAACACCATTTTCCTGTCTGTGTGCTAAATGCTAAAATATCACACAAATTGGTGTCAGGAGGTTGAATGGAATCTGCTGCAGCAAAACGTGACTCGAGCAGAGAAACCATGCTCACCGCTCTAATTTAGAAGGTGGGAGAGCTGAGCTGACAGAATTTAATCACGTCTTAATGTGCTCACGAAGACTGAGAATCATTAGTCATTGTCTGAGGGGCCTACAAAGTGATGTCATTAGGGGCCTGTGTTGTATTTCAGAGAATAGGGGGCCACCGTCCTCAACTCTTGTCTTTGCCAGCCCATGCATGCCCAAACTCAATCCTTCCACTGCCTTCTGGGCACCCACCAGGTAAGCAGCCTCCACGTTAAGGCCTAGGGAATGAAATGACAAATGAGTCATGGTCCTGGACCTCAGAGGGCTTACAATTTAAAAAAGAGAGACTGATAGGACCATAATAATAGAAAGGAATTTATCCTGGCAATGCCTGGGAAGGAGAGTACACATTTTGACACATGGGCTTTAAAGACAAACTGGCCTGTCTTCTAGCACTTCATCTACCACAGCTGGGGGACTGCGGCAAGTATATCAGAGCCTTACTTTCCCCATTTGTCAACTACAGAAAATCCTAGTTTTCACCTCATGAAATTGTTGTAAAGCATAAATGAGATAAGCCAAGTATATTCTTCACACAATGCCCAGTACATGGTCATCTTCTAGAAACTGTAGATAATGATGCTGCCCCATAAATTAATTACCTTACTAATATTGTTACTGTCATACTCAAAACTAAAAGAGTGGGAAGATGGACGGGACCAGGATGTAAATTAAGATCAGAGGAGAGTTTCAGAGATGAAAAACTGGGTATTGGGGATAGGGCTAAATTATAAAGAGGAGTTTTCCACATTCAGATTCAAAGGGGAGAAGTCTTGACTCTTAAGAGACAAAACAGACAGTATACAAATCCCAAATGGTTTGAAAAATGCATGAATTTCAGTGTGGCTAGGGTGTTTTATGGTCCATGAGCTAAGAGAGAGAAAATGGATTGGGACAAGAGAGCAAAAAGCTTTAAATGCTTTTAAACATGAAAGAATCCAGAAGAAGCCAAATTTGTAGTTTGAAGAATCAAGAAACAACATTTCTAAAGCACAGAGATCTTCAAAGAATAAGTAAAATATATGGAAGGAGATTTGCCATGACATAGTCTACTAGATTTTGATGACCTTTATCAGATCAGATCCCTTCTAGCAAAATTACGAGTAGCAAAAACATAATTAAGACACATGGCTTAGAATAGCAGTACTGGTCCCAAAGACCAAGTAATAATGAATAACTGTTAATACCACCTGTGTGTTTGTAGGGTAAGTGACTGTTACTAAGTGACAAAGCACCAAACATCCCCCCCACCCCATAAATAGGCTGACAATGATGTCCACCATCTAATGAGTGCCTCCTATATGCTAAGGGCTTTGTGGCTTGTAGGTTGTATTACTTATACCCATTTTGTTGGTGAGAAAACAGTTTCCCGAGAAATGAAGTAGCTTGCCAAGAGTGCCAAGGTCACATGGGGCACCTGGGATGTGGACAGAAGGCAGTCCCATTCAAGAAGGCGGCATGAGGCCCACATCTTAGCCTCCCCATCTCCTCCAAAACAAACAGCAGTGAGGATCCCTTCTGCATGGAGCAAGAGAAGCTTTAGACTCCCACTGGTTTGCTTTCTATTCACATTGGGCAAATTACATTATAAATTCATCCTGATGAAACATTCAACTCTTCCCTCCCTTATCCCCTCATCAGCTAAGAAGCCTCACTCTTGTCCTGAAGCCCCTGCAGAAAGGACCTTCAGAGAAAAAATCCAGGGGCCTTGATCACATTTGCTTTTTAATTAATCTAAGGTGTTAATTTTCAGCTGGAGGAAAGTTAATTTTTCCTTTTGTTAATCTCATGGCCAGAGGCAACACTGGTGCTATTGCAGCAAAAGTCTGGAATGCCTGTGGAGCTCCCCAGCGCTACCATAAATGCGGCGGCAAATAAAACAGCTTCCCTGGAAGGCACAAGAATTTAAATAATTTCCGCAGATGGTCTCTGCTTCTGTCAGTGAAGAGAGAAAAAGACTAATTCCAACCTAATCAGGCCACATGAACATCCAGGCAAATCCATTCTTTTGATCCTTCACATTTCTTCTCTGCAACAAGAAGCAAAAAATAAACATCCATTTCTTTCAGCAGCAGAGAAGCTGTACAGATTTGGGGTTTGAGAAAGTTACAATGTGTTTTCCTCTCCCTGGAGAGCTATTCTAATGCCAGCCTTCTTGCCTCTCCCCCCATTATGTAACTACTTTATAGGCTGGGCTCTTAACTAGAACAAAGACTGCTATTTGGGAGAGGAATTAAAGCTACAGGCCCCCTTGATTCCTTCTGAAGGAAACTCTGAAGACCTCACATCTGTAAGCCAACTAATTCCAGGAGTCTGGGATCAAGACGTTGGTTATGTGCAGCCAGAAGTTTCAAAGCACACTGGGTGAAGCCCAGATGAAGCGCTTATAACCACTCTTGGTGTGTCCTGCTCCAAAGCCTTTTCTGAAGGTCTGAGACATCCAAAAGAGGGCCATCAGGTATTGGGCAAAAGCCTGGACAGGAATCCAAATTTTGGAACTTAGGAAAGCTGGTGACATGCTACCAACAATCAGAGGCACCTGAAATTTGGCCTCGACTTGGTGCTGGTCCTCCTGACATCCAGCTTTTAAAAGATATATTCTTACTAATTTTTTTACTTTTAAAATCGTATCTACTACAATAATTTCACATGCTGACACAAAGTGATTGGGGATGGCTGCATGGACCCACCACATTTAAAAAATATTGTGAGCCTCCTGACAAGGATTTCCTGTTTTCCTGAAGTCACTTGGGTGTCAATCAGGTAGGGGGATGGGGTACATGCTCCTGCTCTCTGCTACCCATGTACCACATTTCTTACTCTCCAGCTTGCCAGTGAGAGGGCTTCCATCCTGAAGGGCATCTCAACTCCTGAAGAATCCCCTCTCCGATGAACTACCCCCTAAGCCATTTTGAAGAAAGGAGTCATACTTAAAATCCAGAACTTTTATTTCTTCCAAAGTGATTTTTCCAAAGAAAGTTTTTCCTTACAGCTATTCCTTCCAAAACCTTTCCATCTCTAGGGAAGAGGCTTGAGAGGCTGAAGCTTTAGCTGAGTCTCTAAATGAAATAGGTGCTCAATTCTATATTGAAAAACAGAGGGAAAGACTCCTGCAGGAATCAAGGGGTTACACCTTTGTGCAGAGAAAAATTCTTTCCCAAAGCAGGCTTGAAACAGACAAAATGAATTCAGCCCATCCACTTTTTAATGGCTTGCATTATTAAAAACATTACTTATGCTTTTTGCATGACAAAGAACATGAGTAATAATTTTGATAATAACTTTGTCTTTGATACACAAAGGAACTCAGTGTGAAAGTTTTAAAATACTATCTTTGGGGCAAAACTGGAGATTAGCAACACACTGGGAAATGAGCTATCAGTACAAGGAGAAGTCTGCAGTACCTCTGTTTTGTTTTGTTTTTTTAATTTTAAATTTGGAACCCTAGCAGAAAGTTGGGAGAATACTGCAACAGAGAGATGTCCCCTAGAATATTTGGCTTATGAAACTCTTAATCAGAAAAAATATCTATTTATATATATCTGCACACACATTACATATTTCTTAAAACCTGCTCCAACAACCATAGGGTTTCCACATACCAAATACATTCCACATACCAAATACTCCCAGTGGTCTGTGGTTCAATTCAGTTAATGGACACTAACTAGTAGACATTAACACTTCAACATTTATGACAAGTTTGAGCTGTTAAGCACATTTTCTCTTGAATTCCTTGCCAAGTGACAACCGGCATTTATTTACTCAAACATTTACTGAGCAACTACTATGTGCTTCATATTGAATCCAATAGTATATTAGGAAATAAAACAGACAAGTATCCTAAGCCCTTGTGGAGTTTATATTCTAGGGCAGACAGGCAGATGCTTGGTAAACATAAGAATATACTGTGTGTTAGAAGGTAAGTGCTAAGGGAAAAGATCAAGCAGGGTATGGGGAACAAGAGCTGGACTGCAATCTCAAACAGGGTAACCAGGGCGGGCCTCCTGGAGGAGGGAGCATTCAGTTCAAGACTGGAAGGGAGGGAGGGAATAAGCTGTGTAGTTCATTGTCACCACTATTCAACATGGGGGAGGCTGTGGGTGTATAAGCTTTGGGGGACTGGAAACATCCGGATCTCTGCTTTGGATCTGCCCCGTTCGAGATCTACTAGAACTGAAGAAGAGAGCTGAATGTACAGCTCTGGAGAGTTCAGGAGTGAAATTTGGGCTAGAAATAGAAATATGCTCATGCGGGCATAAAGATGGCACTTAGCCCTGCAGGCTATGTTACATCTCTCAGGAGGGGAGTATAAATAAGGAAGAACAGAGTTGAATCTTTCAAACATTCTCAAACTTTGGAGAAAGGAAAAACAGCAAAGGAGTTGGAGGAGCTGTCCTGGAATCTAACTGCAGAAACTGTATCAGGGAAGAAAGCCTTCAGCTGTGCCAATGCTTTTCCCTGAGGAGTCAAGGAAGATGCACGTGGGGAATCACAGTGCACGGAGGGCATGGTCACCAAGGTAATTATCTGGGCATGGCATTTGCCTCATGAACTCACAGATCCTTTGGTGTTATATATCTTATCAATCTGAAAATAGGTCACACCCCATCCCCCCAGGGCTAGGGCACAGCTTGGCAGCTCCCTCAGGACTGGCCTATAGAGGTCTGTTTCTGTTGTTTTGTTTGACCAATACAGTGCTCTAGGAATCTGAAGTTGTGAAATTTCATGTCCAAAAAATACAGATGTCTGTGTTCTCCTAAGAAACCAAGCTCTCACTGGTCTGACCCACACGCCCACCACCCAGGAGAGGCCAACTGGAGCTGGAGGATGTGTGTTTCCAGGTCACAGCACTGCCACCAAATTGTCGTGAGCACAGACAGACTCCCAGACTGCTGCCTGCTGCCCCTCCTGCTTATCCGAGCTGGCTGGCTACAAATACTGCTGTTTTCCATCTCTCCTTTAGGGGGTTGGAGAAATGGAATCAAATCTCAACGGTTCTGAAAGTATTACATAGATCGATATATGTATCTGAAGTATAGTTTCATGAATCAGTCTGGAGAACTGATATTTTGACAGATTTCTTCTAGACAAGCAGGGAACGGCACTTCAGGTGATGTTAAGGAGTTTTAAGTGGCAAAAAGATTTCATGTTTAAATGAGCATTGGACATATTCAGTTATATATCTTTTTTCCTATGCTATGGGAGGTCTTAGAAGTTTCAAACATTAATGTAGAGTTATGTCCTCTATGCTCCATGCCAAATCCGTCTGCTCATGGAATGATTTTCTGATGTGTGAGATATACATCTTGAGAAGTGAAGACCTCCAGGATGATTCAAGGAATGGTCACTGTAGACCTTGACTCTCATGATGGCTGGGGCCATGTTTTCTTCCCAGAGGTCAACACCTTGAATAATATCTAACCCAAAGATGTTCAACAATTTGCTGAATAAATTACAGATTGGAGGCACTGGACATATCACCTAGGCTAAGGTAATGGGATTCCAAATTTCATTCCACACCCAGATCACAGGAAATGAAGTGTTCAGGTCCTACACAAAACCAGCCCCCGGCACATGGCACATGATATTCTCAGTCTCGTGAGAATCAGACACGCTACTGTAGGCAGCGAGGCCATGCCTATCAAACTTGTCCCATTTCTAGCCTTGGGAGGGGCCAATCGTAAAGCTCCCCTGTGCCACTGGCTAGTCATATACAGAGCATACAACCTTTCCTGCCTCACTCACTCCCCTTTCTTGATTTCTCTTCATCTGATGAGCCACAGAGTCAGTGCTCCCCAACGTGATCCCGCTTTATATTGGGAGATAGTCTCTGGCAGTAGCTGACAGCGCCCAGCAGGTGTTTGGCATCCAAGCTTTAGTATGTGGGAGTTTGACTCTATTTGCCATGGCACGAGCTTCAAACCCACCATGAGGATAAAACAACTGAGAGTCACTTGCCTGGGGGCTTGGCTGAGCTCGGCCCCAAACATCTGTATCTCTACCTGTCTTCACAGTTCTCTCTTTTTTAATTATCATTTACTCAGCACTAGGTACCAGGCATTTACTTTTCACAATAAGCAATTAACTCATGAAGCAGATATTAACCACATTTTACAGTTAAGAAAACCAAGGCTCACATAAATTGTACCCATCTTGCCAAGGTTACACAGTAAATATCAAATTTTACCTCCAGTCTGACCTGATTTTGAACAACTCCTGGTGTGGAACATTCTAGAAACATTCTAGAAAACACGTGGAGGATTCAGGAAGACACATTGTCCAGATTCAGATTCTGTCATGGGATTCTCCTTTCTTTTTTTTTTTTTTTTTTTTTAAGATTTTCATTCATTTATTTGATAGACAGAGATCACAAGTAGGCAGAGAGGCAGGCAGAGAGAGAGGGGGAAGCAGGCTCCCTGCTAAGCAGAGAGCCCGATGTGGGGCTCGATCCCAGGACCCTGAGATCATGACCTGAGCTGAAGGCAGAGGCTTAAACAACTGAGCCACCCAGGCGCCCCCTGTCATGGGATTCTCATATGTAACTATTTGCATTGATCCAGATATGGGGGTAGAGCAGAGCATGTTTATTTAGCAAAAGATTTTGCTGTAGCTTTGTCCCAACTAGCTCTGCACCTTCTTCATATTGTGTTTGGGTATTTTTTTCCTTCTAATTTCACAACTTTTTTTCCTTCTGATATACCTTCTGATTTCAAAATTTTTTTTAAATTTTCTGCATTGAAAATCCATGGTCTCTCTAAATTGGAAGAAGCAAAAATAAATTTACGTCATTTAAAAATAGAATAAAATTTAAAAATAGTATTTGTTCTTAAAACTTTGGGGGGTAGGGGCGCCTGGGTGGCTCAGTCGGTTGAGTGTCGGACTCTTGGTTTCGGCTCAGGTCATGCTTGCAGGGTTTTGAGATTGAGCCCCACATCAGGCTCGGCACTCTACCGGAAGTCTGCCTGAGAGTCTCCCTCTCCCTCTGTCCCTCCCATTCTCTCCCTTGTGTGCTCCATCTAAAATAGATTTTTTTTTCTTTTTTTTTAATATTTTATTTATTTATTCGACAGACAGAGATCACAAGTAGGCAAAGAGGCAGGCAGAGACAGAGAGGGCGAAGCAGGCTCCCTGCTGAGTAGAGAGCCCGATGTGGGGCTCGATCCCAGGACCCTGAATCATGACCTGAGCTGAAGACAGAGACGCTTAACCCACTGAGCCACTCAGGCACCCCAAATAGTAAATCTTTAAAAAAAAATTTTTTTTCCTCCTCATAGAATGGCAATTCTCAGTGTAGCCAGGTACTAAAACTACATTATGACATTCCACTGGCATCTCATTTGAGGGTGATGAAAATATTTTGGAATTAGATAGAGGCCATGTTCTTCAATACTGTAAATATACTATATGCCACAGCTAAATGCCAGTATGATTTTAAAGTGGTTAATTTTATGTTATATAAATTTCACTGCAAAAATTAAAAACATTCCACATTCCTATACCACAAAATTAAATTCAAACATGCTTTCCCCTAGAGAACCAATTCTACATTTAACCAAGTCTCTGCCAAGCTGCAGCCCTCCTGGGGCGCCAACAGGCCTTCTCTGAAACTCAGGGACAAGAGCAGCTTCCTGAGTTTCCAGATGACCAACTGCCATTAGAAATATGGCTGCAGAGTCAGCTCATCTGGGACAAGGGGAAAAGTGCCACGGTGAATACACCATAAGCACCCAGTTTATAGAGCACTCAGCAGCTCGGCTGACTCCAATTCTCTCAGGCCTGTCCCCAGCCCCTTCACCATACACACAAACGCGCACGTCTAGGCAGGTATGCCGTCTCAGCAGGGAACTGATCCCCAGGCAGAGTGGGGAGCCGGGCCCCTCCTTGGCTCCCCACTAGAGGAGCACCCCACCTGGGTTGTGTGCCTTGAAGCTACTCTGCTTACACCCAGCATCTCTCCCAGTCCTTTGTCTCCTGTGACAAACAGTGCTGATGCTTTGCTGCCCTCACACTCCTAACCCCAGGGCACTGCCTACATGAGTCTCATCTGAGCCCTGCTCAGCCAGCTAAAAATGCCCCATCATATAAATGTGTTCGTCTCATCACAGGCAACGCTGCATTTCCAAATCACTGTCACAGGCACTTGTGTTTAGTGTTCAGGACGGAGGATGAAATGCATGTTGTCATCTGCTACCCTGGGTAACCAAGAGCGGACATACCACGTTCCACCAGAATTCAGAATGCAATTTCAGGCTATGTGATGGTTTTCTGCTATGCAAGGCTAATCAGCCCATGCCGGGATCAAGGGTACAACACTGGCCTTGTCAGCACTCTCCCCAGACTGTTTATACTTTACAAAGATCAAAAAGCACACAGAGAACGAACACGAATACCATGAAATGCCCCTATCCTTTAATTCCTTTCCTGAAGGTCAGGGCTTTATAATGAGGCTCACAAAGGAGCAATACAGCGGGCTAGAAACACACATTAAAAGAACTTCTCCCATATCAAGAGGGGAAAAAAATAGGTCATTGACCATTTTAATGGGATCATTTTAGTCCACTGGCCCTGGTGCTAAAACCGTATTGGAAATGGAAAAGTGGGGTCTTTCATATTCACTAATAATGTCTCAACAGCAGTAAGACTGAATTTAGCCTAAAATTACACACTTCTGCCAAAGACAGGGAAGGCCTACGAATAGAATGTATCTTAGGACAGGCTTCCTCAGAAGAGAGCTTGAGACACACTTTGTTTGTAGGTGGTTTCTTTGGCAAATGGATGCTTGGGCAGGAGGCAAGGGCTGGGGGACTGAGACAGGAATGGGGGGGGGGGAAGCCAATACGAAGACATGCTATCAATCACTGTAGACGCTGCAATGCTACATCCCTTGAGACTTTCTGAGAAGCCTTGTTAAATATGCCTTAGAAGTGCCCACCTAGGGGGGAGAGGAGAAGGCATTTATTCCTCAACTCTCACCTCCCACTGGCCAAGGGTTTCCTGAAGGGTCACTAATTCCCAGGCTTCCAGGATGCCCTTGCAAACCTGCCAAGCAGCTCCCATGTCCCCCTAGGCACTGATGTCAGTGAAGCCCGGAAACAAGAGGCATGTGATGCGTAGACGAGCAAGATACTGCTTAGTTGTACCTGCGCACAGCCGCCTGAAGTCCACATGAACCAATTCTTGGAGCCACAGAGGAATCTGAAGTCCAGAGAATTTGATGCCACATCTCATACAGAACCCTGAGACCCCCCCCGCCCTCCCCCCAAAAAAAACCTCACCGGTCACAACGCTGGCGGAACTATGCAGCACTTATAGGGAGAGACCCAAAGCTTTGTAGGGGAAGCAAATCTCCCATAATCCCACCTGATGAAGTAAGATTGCTCAAAATTGAGTGTTTACTCAATCCTCTGAGCATCTTAACTGTGGAACTCATTTTGATAAAGCAACAGGGGCTTCCTTGCTCCTTTAAATTAACAAAAAAAGGAACCACCCATTTTTAATACCCAGTATTTGCTCTTGTCTCAAAACTATCGATATCATGGCTCATATTGGTTTTAGACTGAAAAGGCAAATTCTCAAAGTTCTGCCAACATGGCCTCTCATTTGCCTCCTTTGCCATATGTCTACTCCCCCTCTCTCACAAACAGGAATATCCAGGGTTCACAAGCTTCTTTTCCATCTTGCACACTGACAAAGTATAACTTAAGACCTATAAGCAAAAGGGACCCTGTCGCAGGGTATACTACCAACCTTTGAGTTGAAGAAATCACTTGCTCATGAGCTTGGCATTTCCTTACTCAACTAACAAAGTGAGGGTCTCATGGAGATTCGCAAAAACATACTTATTGAATAAATCTCATTATTTTTCAGTAAGAGGAGAAAAAGAGGATTCCCTAGCAATCTCATTTAGTATTGGAAATTCTATAACAGCTACAGGTGTGTGCTGGATGAAAATGAGCAAGTCTACCCTCATATTTTGTGGCTTCTCCAGGTTTCTTAACTGGTCAGTGACTAAATTTCTCCCCCAGCAACCTAAACTTGGACTACCCAACCTTTGGTCCTTAGTAGTTGCAAAGTTCTACCTTCAATACACATCCTCCGACAATTATAGTGTCCCTTGCTTTTTCATCTGGGGACTTAAATTGTTCCCTGATATGTATAGATGCCCAGTCTGGGTGAGGGGTGTGATTTAAATGTGCTGTCAGTTTTGATTTTTCACATTGCCTTCTCATGCTGGCCAAGATGGCCCACTAAATTAGCAATAAATTTTCAATCTGAGGAGGTCAAAATAAACCTTGTGTCACGTGAGTCGCTGGGTGCTTCTGCTGACCAAGTACAGAGCACCGAAGGAACCAAGCTGCCCAGTGAATGCAATGAAGGCAGACAGTCATCCCCTCCAAGAGTTTAGCCACAGGATTCTCTTCTCATTAACATTTCCCCTTTTGGAGAATAGACTTGTAAATTGTCTGCATAGAGGTACAATAGCTGCTAATTAGGTGTCCTCCTAACTAATTGCTTGACCACAAGGAAAACAAGAAATCAAAGAAAATACTTGCAGTTCTTCAGAAACTGTCTGATAAAATAGTCTGAGGTCCTAACAGTGTCTTGTATACAGTGGTGCTCCATAAATGTTTGCAAAGCAAAATGCGATGGCATTCACCCCATTATCTGGATTTTGCCTTCAACTCAAGCACCATTTCCCCTTCTGTGGTAGAGGTTTGGTCTTTGGATCCATACTCAAAGGCACACAACTTCCTATAGCTACAGCTCAACAAGCACGGCGCACAGGACAATTGTATCTAGAAATAGTCTAATTGGAAACCACTATTAATAATTCTAACAAACAAGCAGCATTATTTTTCTTCTCACTCTATTCTCATGCATTTGGACTAGACTAGCATTTGGACTGTGATAGCAGTCAGGATGGGCTGAGTTTTGCTGAAATAACAATAAAACCCTGAATCTCGGTGACTTAAAACCACAAAGGCCTATTTCTCACTGCAACTTCATGCTCTGTACAGCTTCAGGGCGGACTTTTCTTGGAGGCCCCAGACTGATGGCAAATCCGTCTTCACTGGGCTTCCATGTTCCCTGTGGCTAGGAAAAAAGGAGCTCTCGTCTCTTGCTCTGGCACTTTAATATTTCTGCCTAGAAGAGACACATGCTACTTCCTCTCAAATTTTATCATCCAAAGCAAGCCACAGACCATAGCTAACTGCAAGGTACCAGGAAGTGTAGCCATCCACGTACTGATGAGGAGGCAGGAAGATGGAGTTCAGTGGACCTTTGAACAACATGTTTTAAACTGCATAGGCCCACTTTTATGTGGATGTTTTTGATAAATGCCACGCAGTACTATACATGTATTTTCTTTTCCTTATTCTTAACATTTTCTTTTCTCTAGCTTACTTTATTATAAAAATACAGTATACAATACATATAACATAGAAAATATGTATTAGTCTATGGTTTGTCAATAAGGATTCTGGTCAACAGTAGGTTATTAGTCATTAGGTTGCAGAGAGTCAAAAGTTAGTGAAATCTTGTCTGTGTGTGGGGGGAAATTGGTGTTCCCCAATCCCTGTGTTGTTCAAGAGTCTACTGTACTTGGGGATAAAGCTCTGTTCTGACTTTATGTGGGAAGACCCTACCTTAGGGCTTTGCCTCCAACTCTGGATGATATTTAAAGTCCTATTAAAAACAACTGGGAAGAACTTTCCATAGAAGAAAGCCAATGTGTTATAGTCAAAATATAGTCTAAGGCATGACCCAGTTTCAAATAGTTAGAAGTTCTTCAAGTTCCATAACTACTACCCCTTTCAGTTAAAAATGAAGCCCTTCACCCAAACATGTAGGGAAACAGAGCTCTAAATAGGCCTGATTCCATCTACCATAGTAGTCTCACCAGTACAGCAATGCTCAAAAGTAAGTTTTATTGTTTACCGAAAATCTAGCAATCAAGTCTAATGAGGGTTTGGTTAAGTGGTGTGTTCCAGAGAACTGAATGAGCAGAAAGGCTGCTGTGGTAACTCTAAAGAGAGGAAGTGAGAAAGAAAAGTGTAGCCAGATAGCAAAGACTGTAACAAGGCTCATGTCCCCACCTGAGGAGGTTTCCAGTAAGAAAATACATCTCCTGTGGCCAAGTTAGAAGGTATGGTCCCTTCCAACTTTCCACAGATGTTACAGAATTCAGAAGGGGCTGCCAGGACATAAATGTGAAAGTGTGCACACCCTGAAAAAGAGCAAAGTTTGTGGCCAAAGGCAAGGTCAATGTGTGTAAGATATTTATACATATTAAGTATATATCGTGTATATATATAATATGTATGTATATATTCAACATGGTATTTGTTTAAGAGTCCTGGGTTAATATTTCTGTTTTTTCTCCGGAGTAGAAGTCATCAAACCACAGTGCTCAGGCCCAGCTGGGCTATTTCTGTATGGTCTGTAGCTAAGGATTTACATTTTTAAATTGTTGGGTAAAAAAGTGTATAAATTCATCTCATCTCTTGTCATATAAATATTATGTAACATCCTTGATCTTGCCTCTTAGCCTTCAAAGTCTAAAATTCCCATATGGCTCTTTACCAAAAGTTAGCAGACCCCACCCTAGACTATTAAGACCACCTCCAGCTTCTCCCTGGGACACGTGTTTTAAGGGAATTCACAAAGGACCCCATGGTTTCTGTCACCACTGGAGGCCACCTTCTGTCATTTATGTAACTTTCACTCAGATACAACTGTGATTATAAGGAACAGAAGATGCTGGAAAAATGCAGAGGACCAAGGGAAAGACAGTGATACAGAGGAAATCATATACAATTGGATTTCACAACCAGCGTATCTATTCACTTTTTTTTTTTTTTTTTTAACAGCTTTGTGATTGAGTCTCAGAACCTTGGTTTGCTGTCTGTGAAATGCTGGTAAGTAGTATTACCTCATCTTCCCATTTGCCTATTTTGGCATATATACCAACAAGACCCAATGGGCAGGACCCCTCTGAACAATGAATACGTCTGAGCAGATGGAGCTGTTGATGGTGTGTTATCTCCACCCAGCAGAGGTGGCATCACTATCTCATCCATGTGGTAGATTCAGCAGATGATCAACTAAAAATTAGTGTCACTCTATTCAAATGTGAGGAAAAACAGGTAATTAATCAAGGATGGCACAGATCTCCAGCTCACTGAGACAATGTGGCATCTGTGACATTAACAATTTAGTTCTCAATTAGGTACCAAACCATATAGAATGAGAGAACGCGAGAGCATTGTCCCTGAAGTGAAAGCAGGTATAGGGAGTACAGACATTCTGAAAGAACTTTGTTTTTCTATGTACTCACTCCTTCCACATCCATGCAAGCACTCATCCATATATTAAGCATTTTCTAAATTCAGTGCCCTCTTGGTGATAGAAAAGATTAAGCCCCTGCTTTCATGGAGTTTGCATTCTCCTGATGGGAGAAGATATATGGTAAATACATTAACAAATAAATAACTGTAGATGGTGATGTATGCTGTGAAGGAAATGAAAATGGGTTAAGAGAGGAATGGGGGAGGTGTCAAATTTAAGAAAGGTGTGCTGAGAACATGCGCAGGAACCAGATGTGTGGTCAGCTGAAGGGAAGCCCTCCAGATAGAGAGAAGAGAAGTGAAAGGGTCCTGAAGCTTCAAGGGACAGAAAGGCCAGAATTTTTGAGGAAAGGGGACAGAAATGAGAAAAAAGCCTAGGTCACATTATGCACAGCTGTGGCCCTAACACAAGTTTGGCTTGATGTTAACTGAAAGGTAAAAGGTAAATTATTTACAACTGAGCATCCGTGGTCCATTCCTGATCAGGGAGGCTAAGGCAGAACAGTCACCCAGAGCACCCAGGAGTCAGGGGCTTACAAAGCTACAGATGGAGCTGACCACGTAGAGGTCACTGAACCTCTCAGTGTGGGACCAGAGAGAGAGAAGAGCCAGAGCTGGAACCTGAAAAGATCCAGATAAGAGCAGAAGAAAAGATGGCACAAGGTCAGGGGTGCCTGGGTGGCTCAGTGGGTTAAAGCCTCTGCCTTCGGCTCAGGTCATGATCCCAGGGTCCTGGGAGTGAGCCCCGCATCAGGCTCTCTACTCTGCGGGGTGCCTGCTTCCTCCTCTCTCTCTCTGTCTCTCTGCCTACTTCTGATCTCTGTCTGTCAAATAAATAAATAAAATCTTTAAAAAAAAAAAAAAAAAAGATGGCACAAGGTCAGAGGGCCCACAACCTCCGTCATTGCCCATCCCTCTTTTGGTGCTGGTTGGATATTCCTGAGGTAGGTTGACTGTGAATAAAGTAGAATGTGACCCTTCTGGATGCAGGAATGTATGAAACATCATGAAGAGTACATGAGAGATGAAGTCACCTTCTATTTTCTCAAGTAGTTCAAAATCTGGTTAAAAACATGAGGTATAAGACACAGCTGAATCCTAATACAAATGCTGAAACCATGTGACAAACTGTGTTTCTGTTCATGCTATAGGTGGTCCAAGAAGAGCAGGTTTCTTTAATATAGAGCAATCAGGGCAGAGAAAAGGAGCTAGGACTTAAGACGGACCATAAAAGTAGTGATCAATCTGAAATGGCAAGGAATGGACCGAAAATAAAGCTGAGAAATAGGGCAACAACTAAGAACATAGCAGATGAAGGTCACCGTGGTTTCCTTTCCTGGTAATTAAAGCAAATGTATTTTATGGTAACATTTCTACAACAGACTTAATTCCTTCCAGCTACCACCTGGTTCAGATCAGTATCACCTCCCCTTCCTTAAAAGAGGGAGTTCATAGAGACTCGTTAGAGAGATAAGAAGGGAAATTGGCTGTTCTGAAAACAGGGTGCTTTCTTCTTTGAAAACTCTTTCAAAGGGGAAAGCTGCATGATAATGAAAAATATCATCATCATTATTATTTACTTCAAATATTGGGCTCTCTCCTAACAAAAGCTTCATTCTTTGCAATCTTATTTTTGTTTGGATATCAAAAAGACACTGAAATTCATTTACACCTTCAGCTCTGGATACAAGGAGTGCCACCTGCTGCTCTCCCTCTGAGGCTGGTTTATCCTGTTATGCTATTTATAGGGACTCCACGGTGAAGGTGGCAGGAATAGTGATGCCAAAGTTTCTTGCTTCCCTCCATCTGACAGCTGGTATGTTGTATGACAACACAAAGGAAAAGAAGAAAGGTTGCATATCAAAATATTTTGAAGGCTTTTGAAGACAAAATATTGTCTGTCAAACATACAGACTTACAGCATGGATAATTACTTAAGTTTCATTGCATTGTCCAAAATGAAATCTTTCTAATCTGGGGACATGTTACAAGTTTCAGGAAAATAATTTGGTTTTTGACTCCAGATTTTTTACATTTTCTTATTAAACACACACAACTACACACACATGTACACGGGGGAGGGAGTAGAGGTGGGGGGGAGATGTGCACACACAAGCTCTTTAATTACTATTTTACCAAGGAAATCAGTTCTGGGTGTGAGGGTTTTGGGATTTTCGTTTTTGTTTTAGTTCTAACATGCAAAAATGAGTACCTTGAGGTAAATTTCCATCAAGTAAATCATACTCCCACTGAGTCTGGTAAGTAAATAGAATCATCCTAACAGCAACATAGGAAAACTCTAGCTAAGACGGGGTTTAATACAACTAATTCCCAGGACTATGAAGACAAAATGAGCACCTGAAGTTCTACTCAATTGAAAAAGAAGGTCTGATCCAAATTGAGTATCTTCTATTTGCTGGCCTTTGGGTTCCAAAAGTTCCTTGATATCCAAACATTTTAGAACTCCCCCTTTGAGTGTTTACATTAATTAAACAATCACACTCCACAGCAATGTTACATATTCTCTATTCTATGGCGAATATTCCTTAAGGTAAAGGTCTTTTGTGGAGACAATTTTGTGCCCTATTTTATCACTGGTTACAAATTCTGATACTGAAATGGTGAGAAGGTTTGAGTGCCAGTAACATACTTTGTTCAGTGTTCCCTCAGCCTCCCTGCCACTATTTTCTACAAAACCTTCCTTCCACTGCTAACACCCCACCCCGCCCCTGGTGCTGAATGAGGAGTGGATGTCCAGTGAGGAATGTTTCTCAGAGGTTTTCCTAACCTTTGATTTGGGTATCAAGACCCCAGAAGATACACTGCACTGATCAAATTGCCTCTGGGGAATTTGAAACAAAAGACACAGGTAAGGGAACAGGTGGTGGTGAGAAACACAGGGAGAAGAGCTTGGATGCTGAGTGGCAGGACACACCCAAGTCCTGAGGACCTAAGGACTGAAAGGCAAGCAGTTGGGAGTGAGAAAAGATCAGATAGGAGGAATCAGAGGAAACAGGAAAACGAGGTTGTTGGTGGTGGCGGGGGTGGGCAAGTCAGTACACCCGGAGCTGCCCTGATGCTGGACCTTTCAGATGTCTGCTTGTGTGACATTTCTCTGACTTCCCAGGAATACAGATCTCTCCATTCTTACAAAAGAAAAATGGGCTTTGAGCTTGAGATAGTTGAGCAGATCTCTGTTCAGTTAGAAGATCTCCTACTCATAAGTTGGCCAATGGGCTACCTGAATCAGAGTCCCTGGGTAGCTATTCAACACACCCAACACTAGTCCCTACCCAGACCCCTTCAATAAAAGATGCTGAGGATGGGGATCAAGAATCTGTATTTTTATCGGGGCGCCTGGGTGGCTCAGTGGTTTAAGCCGCTGCCTTCGGCTCAGGTCATGATCTCAGGGTCCTGGGATCGGGTCCCGCATCGGGCTCTCTGCTCAGCAGAGAGCCTGCTTCCCTCTCTCTCTCTCTGCCTGCCTCTCTATCTACTTGTGATTTCTCTCTGTCAAATAAATAAATAAATAAAATCTTTAAAAAAAAAAAAAAAGAATCTGTATTTTTATCAAGCACTGTATACCCTACTAAAATCAGACGACTATCTTCCTTACAGAAACATCTTCCAAGGCAGTTTTGTCTTTAAAAAGTTAATGAAAATACGAAGAACAAAAGGTCAGCTAACACCATATTCTGTGTTTAGAACATGTCATAGCCACACCATCTTTAAGTCTCTAAAACACACTGCAAATAAGAAGGGTAGTTAATTTAGAACACAAACAGCAAATCATCCCTCATTACTCTGGTGAGTTCTGATTGTTTTCTTTAAGCGAGCACATGCCTATTAAAATTAGCATCATAAACAGCTTTCATTTCCCCTTTTGTCCATACACTATCATGTGTCATATGTGACCAATGCCATGTCATAATTGTGATGATTTCAATGCCAATTAATTGAGAAAGGTTATGTCAAACTATCTCCAGAATCACACAATTACAGAGCTTAGTCTTTCAACAACTGTTAAGTACTCTGTGCCTAGAACTCCACCAGGCACAAACGATACAGAAATAACTAACATGCCTGCCTTGAGCCAAAGGAATTACAATTTTGGATTGGGGGGAGATACACTGGTAATTTATCAAGACTGCCAGGAAGATCTATGAACACCAAAAGACACAACATATGTAAAACGGGATCATGGAGAGAGTGGTGTCAACTCTTCAGTAGGGGACAGACAGGAAGGGAGTCTTCCCAGACTCTACTCAAATGGAGTCTAGTATAGCATAGCCTATATCAGAGCGGGTCTATTTGCCTACTTCTGGAACTGAGTATTGGAAAACACATTGGGTTATAGATAAATGATATCTTCTATCTAGTTTTTATCAGTAATAGGAATGATAATCTATATTTTCCATTTCTCCTGTCTTATTTCTCAGGGCAGCCTTACACACTGGGCTGCTTCAAAGATCCCAACACAAAGATGTTTGTTAATAAGAAAACATTTTCCTAGAACTTTCAACAAATATTCCAGTGTCTACCATACTGAAGACCAGGAAATGCCCAAAGATGTACAAACCTTTCCATTTAGAGCTTAGCGAGAGGGAAACAGACATGGACAGTAAAGATCTAATAAAGTATGGCATAAGTGTCACATGTATTAACATAGTGGTATAGAATTATCAGGAATAATTCTGTCTCCCAGGTAGAGGCAGATTCTGAGAACAAGATATTTGTTCTGAATTAGGATTTGAGACTCTCAAGATTTAACTTATATGAGAAAAATAAGCCATTCTACCAAAGAGCATGTACATAGGAGTTAGATTTTTCTATGTAGCAAACCACCCCAAAACATAGCTTAGAACGTTTTATCATTGTTGTGGATTAGTTTGGCAGTGCTGCTGCTCTGAGTTGGCTTGGCTGAAGTCAGGTGGCCTAGGAGACCCTCATTCCCATGCCTAGGGCCTTCACTGGGATGAGTGAGACAGGCAGGGTCTCTGTCTTTGTGGCCTTCCTTCTCCAGGTGGCTAGCCCTGGTTTATTCATGTGAAGGCAGGATTTTCAGCAGCCCCAGTAACCACCCATTTTCAAGTCTCCCATATCACACTAGCTGATGCCCTACTGGCCAAACAAGTCACAGGCAGATTCCAGGGGTGGAGAAATGGATTGCCCCTCCTCATGGGAAGAGCATCAAGCCCTGCTGCAGAGGTATGTATACATAAATGAGTGGGAGGGTTGATCACAGCCATCTTTGAAAATATTTGCTATATATATTAAATACACACAGAACTACATCTTTGGTTAATCCTAGTAATTTTCACTTGGGGCAGGAGCAAGAGTAGGTAAAGAATATGAAAGAAATAGATTTCTAAGTGAAGTCTAATATGTCATCATTGCTACCACCACCATCACCCTTACAAACTCAAAAACAAAAATTCAAAAAAAAATATATAAAGTCAGTGTAAAGGTCAAACATTGCTTTAAACAGTATCATTTAACTCACCCCTGGATTAAAAAAACAGAATGGTATGAGCACCTGGAAGACTACTAATTGAGCTATTTAATCTGGTAAAAACAAAACCCAGACCAGAAGAGCTCTTGGGAAACTCACTGAAAACCATGAAAGGTGTCCGGCTGGCTGACTGAGCAGCCAGTAGGTGCTCAGTTGGCATTTGTTGTCTTTGTTGCTGCATTGAAAGGGGTTCCAGTATCATGAAGCGGTGCCCAACATCTGCTTATCCTGGCTCCTCTGTGGCTGAGGTTTGCACTTTGGTCAGAATGTTAGCAAACTGAGCCTTGTCACAAACTTTGTCAGGCGCTAAAAGTCAATATCTGGAGTCCTCTCCCACCCAGAAGGTGAATTGATATTGAATTGAATCCTTCTTGTGCTGTTACAAAATAAGCCCTTAAAAAACAATGAGCAAATGGAAAATAGAGTGTCTTTTATTGATTGTGATGTTTCCACTTAACTCGATTCTGGCTGGGGAGCATCTCCAGTGGCACATGCGCACAGAGCAAGGGCATCACCACGGTCGATAATTCTGAGGAAATGGACAGCCTCGTCTGCCTAATGGATCTCTCCAATTTCCTCCATTGGGATCCAACTTGGGATTAGTCACTTGACAAGATTTTTCAACAGTTCCTCTAGACTTTGCTTTCTTCCAGAGCAATTTGGTACATGTCAGCTGAGCGTCTAAGCTAACTTTCACGACTAAGGACTTTATCTTTCTCTCTTTCTCTCTTTTTCTTCTTCTCTTTTTCTTGGACACTGGGGTGTTCTTTTGGTTTTCTTTTGAACCAGAGGTCATCTTTGATTTATTGTCTCAGTAGATCATTAGGAAAATACACACTCCTGCACAACGTCCTACCCCGCCACACACATACACTATAGGGAAGAAATTTGTCCACGAATTACGTTTTCAAGAAGAATATGTTCCAGTAGCTCCTTAAATGTTGCTCTCCTTCAATCCTGCTTTCAATACCATTTTTAATATGTTCTGTATTGGGGAATTACTTTAGATTTACAGAAACATGACAACGTTAGTTCAGGGAGTTCCCATACATCCTCCACCCATTTGAGGTTCCCCTAATGTTTGCACATTACAGTGGTATATTTGTCTGAACTCAGAAACCAGCATCGATATATTACTATTAAGTAAACTCTAGACCTGAATCAGGTTTCACCAGTTTCTCCATTTATGTCCTCTTTCTGTTCCAAGATGGGAACCAGGAACCACACTGCATTCAGTCAGCAATGTCCCCTTCATGTCCTCTGGCCTGTGGCAGTTTTTTAGTCTTTGTAATAACCTTCACATTTTTGAGGATTATTGGCCAGACTTTGTAGAACGTCCCTCAGTTCAGCCTTGTCTGATGGTTTTCTCATGATTACCTTGGGGTTATGGGTTTACTATGAAGTCAAGTGCCTTTCTCATTACATCATATCCAGCGGTCTAGGCTACTGATAAGACTTATCACTGGCATTGTGGACCTTGATCACCTGGCCAGACAATGTCTGCCAGTTTTCTCCTCTGTAAACATTTTTTTAAAGTAGCTAGCCCTCAAATGCATCATATTCAGGTAGTACTGTGTTGCTCAAGATACTAAAATTTCAAGTGCCACTATTAGTCTCCTTCATAGCAGGCTGGGGGAAGCTGAGTAGAATGCTGTAAAGTGTTAGGATGAGAAAGAAAAAGGAGGTGGATATAACTTTATTTCAAATTAATCTTTTAATCGAAATTGTAGAGCAAAAAAGTTCTTTCAGTCAGAGAAGACACTCCTCTGTGCTGGCCAACTGGTTGGCTCCGTTTTATGGGATTTGGCCTCAGAACCCTCTGTTATAAGCAGGACAAGCTGATCTAGACCTCCCAACTCCTTCAATATTTTAAATCGGTCTTAGCAATCACCAGCTTATATTCTGCTTTACATTTGAGAAAAATTGAGAATAGAGGTCTGTTTAGTTCAAGGACATCTTGGAGGGGGGGGGGGGAAGAGCAGTTTGATCAATTTAAAATCCTACTGATGTACATAGTACGTAAATAATGTTCTTTACATATTCTTCATGGTGGCAGAATCTGCCTTGTGCTAGAGAAACTTGCTCTCCAAGTGTGATTTTCTAATCAGCTGCCTTGTCCTGGGAGAAATGCAGGGTCTCCTCCCACCTCAGACCTACTGAATCGGAAGCTACATTTTCACTAGATCTCCAGCTGATCTGAAGGCACATTAAGGTCTGAGAAGTGAAATTTTTGAGAATATAGATTACTGGTGCAACACTGGATTTGAATGATTAAAAAGAGAGCTAATAAAAAAATATATGTAGGGACTTCCATCCCTCTATTTTCAGGCCAATGATAATACCTAAGTTTTCATGGCACAGTTTGGTAAAGGAATTGATAATGTTAGTCTGAATTATGCTATTTGACTTACCCTGCAAAGGCCAAATTGTTCTCTTGAACAGATATGCTAAGTAGTTATATCTTAAAGTAGTCAATGCACAAAGAAATATCCTGTAACGTAATCTTTCTTTAAAAAAAAAGATGAGCAGAAAACTAACGATCCAAACAGGATCCGGAAAACATTAGCCATTAAAAAAACTGGACCATATTAAAATTAAGAACTGTTCTTCAAAACACATCATTGAGAAAAAAGGAAAGAGGGATTTTTAATCAATATAACTGATAAGGTGTTTGGAAGATATAAAGAACTATAAATCAGTAAATATGAAGAACCCAATGTTTAAAAATGGGCAAAATACGTGACTCCTCATGAAAGGAGATAATCCAAATGCGACTACACACAAAGAAATGCATGTCACCTCATCAGACATAAGGAAACAAATCAAATCCACAATGCTAAACCACTGCTCAACCACTGCAATGATTAAGCAAAACCAGACCCCAAACCCAGTACAGTAACTAAGACACTACCAAGATTTGGCAAGAATGTGGAGCATCAGGAAATGTTTGTGCTACTATAAAAATTGACACAATTTTTTAAAAAATTAAAAATTCATCAAAAAGGATATAATACAGTAGAGAGTCATATTCTGGTTTTATTTAATATTTTAAATGGTGTATTTTGAATTTCATCTTCTTTTTTTTCAGATTTATTTATTTGACAGAGAGATCACAAGTAGGCAGAGAGCAGGCAGAAAGAGAGAGAAGGAAGCAGGCTTCCTGCTGAGCAGAGAGCCCAATGCGGAGCTCGATCCCAGGACCAACCGAGATCATGACCCAAGCCGAAGGCAGAGGCCTCAACCCACTGAGCCACCCAGGCGCCCCTTGAATTTCATCTTCTAACTGGAAGACATGAAAGGGCTCTGATGCTCAGTGTTTTTTCTGACAAACCCTTTTCTCACCTTGCCTGATGGCTATTTATACTCTTAGCAAGTCTTCCAGACAATACATTTTTGTTTATAGTCTTTACATGAATTTGAAATGTGCCTCATTCTATCCAGACCTCTCCATTCCCGCATGAGCCTCTGACCCTTGGCTTCTCCTCCCTCCCTAAATGCCCCCTCTGGCTGAGGGAATGCCCCTCACACTTGTGTCAACATGATATATAGGTCAATTAGGACTTGGGAGACGAGTCCAGTCCCTGGGCTGAGACACAATGTTTTTCAAAGAGACATGAGAAAGGTCACCCTAGAGACAACTTTTCTTAACAGATGATTCTCCTGGGCACCAGACAAGCCAACGTGGACCTGGACTCAAGTATTCTGCCGACATCCTGCATGTTGACAGCTACAATTCTTCCTTTTTCAATTTCAATTCTTATTGATTTTCAAGATTCTCATTTCGGAGATGTATGCCATCATTGTACTACAGTGTTTAGCTATCTATCTGTGCCTGCTTTTCTATGCTAGATTGATCCTTTCCCACTGGAGCCGCAGGCAGCCGAGCCTCGGGTTGCTGCTCAGGTGCCATGTCTGCCCACAAGCTAGGAAAGTAAGGCATTCCACCCTCTCACCTGAGGGAAAACACTCAACAGAGCCTCACGCTGGAGACACTCACATCTGGTAATGAAGCAGAATTTGGCAATGAACCACTTCTAGGAAGAAGGGCATAAGTTAGGGGAAAGTCAAATCTGAGGTGGGCAAAGCAAGCAGGGACACGCTCTGTGTTTCTACTGAAGATGCCAAGATTTCCCTCTGGAAGTTGGGGAGAGAACTGCATTAAGTGATGAAGTACTTGCTTGGTTCTGGAGCTGAAAGAACTCTTTTTTCTTTTCTTTCTTTACTTTTTTTTTTTTTTTTTTGACATTGCAAGTAAATGGCTTGAAGAGATTTTAGGAAGCATAGGGAAGGCAAAATAGATAAACCTGGATTAGAATATGTTTCTAAGAAATTCTGGAATAAATAAATAAATCATGGAATCTTTTTAATTAAATTAAAGCACTCATGGTGAATGTACTTAAGAAAAACGCTTTAGGGTTTTGAGATTAAAAATACAAACAAAACATTTGGGGATTATAATAATTTTTGCTCTTATGCCTAATTTCATTCCATTTATAGTGATTGTGAGAATTATGTTTCCTTTTTCTTGGGGGTGGTGTTTCTTCATGTCAATTACCTTTCCTTATATTTTCTTCTGTCATGACTGTGACCTCCCCACCCCCACCCCCTACCATCTAACTCAGTCCTCTTGGCTTAATATTGCATGAGATATGCTGATGCTAAAAAAAAATTCATGATTTATCAGAAATCCCAATTTAAATGGACACATATGGGATATAATTCTACTAAAAATGTTTATCTGGAGTTCAAATTTAATCAGCATGCTGTATTTTATCTGGCAATTTACATTATACCCTCTCCTGCTCACTTGTAGGTGCCTTATTGCCCTATGAAATGTACTTGCTGGGCTTTTATTCCATAAGACAGCAATGATCCAATGCCACCTGAATGACAACTGGCTGGGAGTTTGGGATAAGCTAAATTATTCTGTACTGGTGTTTGAGTAGCACCCTTAACCTGCCTCATCTTTGCTATAACTGGTAAGATCCCTTAAATGATATGAGAGCACCCCCCATCCCCAAGAACCATTGTTATCAAAAGACAACCACTGTCCTAGGGAAGCCAAAATTTATTCTTGTACTATGCAAAGAATGGCTAGAGTATCCCTACCTTAGGATAGCTCCACTGTAACATAGGATACCATGTTTTGGTCCCAGGAAACATCACCTTCCACACCCCAGAATAGGTTGGTGAAAGAGATTATGGAACTTCACAGGGCGGAGTAAATGAAGGAAAAAAACTGATAATGCGAACTCACCTTTGCTCTTGCATTACTTTTGGGTGACCACTTCACTCAAAAGTGATCTGTCTGCCAACTGACAAAATAGGAGAAGATATTTGCAAATGACATATCAGATAAAGAGCTAGTATCCAAAATCTACAAAGAACATATCAAACTCAACACCCAAAGAACACATAATCCAATCAAGAAATGGGAAGAAGACAGGAACAGACATTTCTGCAAAGAAGACATCCAAATGGCCAACAGACACACGAAAAAATGCTCCACATCGGCATCAGGGAAATGCAAATCAAAACCACAGTGAGATACCACCACATATCAGTCAGAATGTCTGAAATTAACAAGTCAGGGAACAACCACAGGTGTTGGCGAGGATGCAGAGAAAGGGGAACCCTCCTACACTGTTGGTGGGAATGCAAGCTAGTGCAGCTACTCTGGAAAACAGTATGGAGGTTCCTCAAAAAAGTTGATAATAGAGCTACCCTATGACCCAGCAATTGCACTACTAGGTATTTACCCTAAAGATACAAATGTAGTGATCCAACGGGGCACATGCACCCCAATGTTTATAGCAACAATGTCCACAATAGCTAAACTATGGAAAGAGCCTAGATGTCCATCAACAGATGAATGGATAAAGAAGATGTGGTATGTATATACAATGGAATACTATGCAGCCATCAAAAAATCTTGCCATTTGCAATGACATGGATGGACCTAGAGGCTATTATGCTAAGTGAAATAAGTCAATCAGAGAAAGACAATTATATGATCTCGCTGATATAAGGAATTTGAGAAACAAGACAGAGGATCATAGAGGAAGGGAGGGAAAAATGAACCAAGAGGAAACCAGGGAGGGAGACAAACCGCAAGAGACTCATAATTTCAAGAAACAAACTGAGGGTTGCTGGAGAGGATATGTAGGAGGGATAGGGTGGCTGGGGATGGCCACTGGGGTAGATATGGTGAGTGCTGTGAATTTTTGAGACTGATGAATCACAGACCTGTACCCTGAAACAAATAATACATTATATGTTATAAAAATATACATTACATAGTTTTAAACGTTTTCTCATAATTTCCTCTGATTTTTACAAAAAGCCTTGAAATACAATTATTAATCCCATGTTTTAAGTGAGAAGACATATTAAAAATGATTTGGCAAAATATCCACTGAGCTAATAGATAATATAAACTCTGGGTTTCAGAGCTAATAGATATAAACTCTGGGTTTTCTGGCCTGAAATCTTTTTCCAACATAGAGACACCAGTTACATCCCAGGTGCTATTTTAGATACATGGTGAGTAGGAGACACGTTCCTGCCTCAAGAATTTAGCATGATACTTCTTCAAATACATTAAATCAAATTTAGTATTGGGTTACACAAACTACTTCACATACCTTTAAGAAGTAGGAACAAACTATATAAAAATGTATTCAATATAGTAACACATACTGAATCTTGAATTCTTGGTAGCCAAATTAAAGAGAGAGAGAAAGAGGACATTAGAGGCATGAGGAAAGAACCAGTAAGAGAAAACCCTGATGGGATGGGAAAATTAAGAATACAGAGACAAAAAAAAAATAATAATAATACAGAGACAATGCTTAACACTCATACTCCAAAGAAGGGTATAGCCACCACCACTGTACAGTTGGCACTACCCAAGTGTTCAGATGCCTTGCTCTAGAAGTATTCAGTTCTCCCCTCAAGGTACTCATACTATAAGATATCCCAATTCAGAAGTTTTAACATCTCCTAGCAGCTTTTTTACCTCTAATGATACTTTTCTCAGATCTCTACTTATACTGAAACAACCAGTCCTTCTAAAACTGCACACTCTTTGAGGCTGAAATCCATTTTGGATTCATCTTATTATCTTATTGCATAATTTCCAGCATCTATTGGGTCCTAAATAAATCGTCACTGAATTGAGATTAAACTGAGGTTTCTCATCACTAATTTGCCACCTTGAATAAGTATCCTCCTTAAGTAAGATCCATTCTTATATACACTACACCAAAAATTCTGTCCTATTCTAAAGTTGAATATGTGCATGGAGTTTTCATCAGCAGAATTTACTCCCCTTGATTCTGGGGTGAGACGGTGAAATGGAAAACACAGAAAATGCCCTCTAAGAACTTACACCATGTCCCTCCCCACAGTGTGCTTCCCATGTTCATTCAGAACTGGCTGGGATCAGCCCTATTTGGGTTACTCAGGGACAAAACTGCCACTAAGTCATCAGGATTGTTCCCAACTTTTCTCACCTGCCAATGAGCTTCACAGAAGGGTAATAGGGGAAGAGAATCAGCCAAGCTCACATGGTTCACCTGGATTTTATCCAGCTATGCTGATGGGGAGACTATGCCCCAAATTCTATGGTCTGAATGTTTGTGTTCCTATCCGTCTCATGTTGAAATCCTAATCCCAAAGGTGATAGCACTAATAGCTGGGGGCTATGAGAAGTGATTATGTGGGAAAGTCATGAGGTAGAGCTGTCAAGAATGGGAGTAGCGGTCTTATAAGGAGATTCTACAGAGTCCCCTTGCCTTTTCCACCACACGAGGATAAGAAGTTCATAAACTAGAAAAGAGCCTCCATCCAACCATGGTCTCTTTATCTTGGACTTCTATCCTCCAGAACTATGAGAAATAAATTTCCATTGTTTAAAAGCCACCTGCCTCTGATATTTTACTATAGCAGCCCAAATGGACCAAGATATCAAGTAAACAAATGCAGGAAGGCATATGATACACATATACATATCTGAGATAAATATAAAAACCCTGTTACAATTTGTCAGTTTTCTTAATAAGATGACAAATTACCAAAGGAAAACCAAGGGAGAGTATTTTCTACCTTGTATAATACTTTCCAATGAAATCCTTGGCTAATAATTCAGAGCATTCTATAGGATGTCTAGGATATTGCTGATGTTCAAATAAATTTTCCTCGAGTGAGACCAAATGGGGAACAAAGATGAAGTACAGTGATACATTTATAGTTCTCATTTGTTTCTTGGAGAATTCTGAGTTATGAAAAAATCAAGGCCTTTTTGCAGGCATCAAGATAAATAGGTTGTAATTATAATCCAGAATAATAAAGCTCTTGATTATGCTAAAGAAAACTAGATTGCAAAGATTTTGCAACTGTGGTACATCCATTCAGTGAAATGTTATTTAGCAATAACAAATAAATGAGCTATCAAGTCATAAAAAGACAAGGAGGAAACAAAAGCATATTGCTACATGAAAAAAGCCAAAGTGAAAAGATCAGTATTTGGGGAAAAAAGATGAATAGGTGGAACACCAAGGATTTTGAAAATAGTAAAACAATTCTGGAGGCGCCTGGGTTGCACATTAGGCACCTGACTCTAGTTTCATCTCAGGTCATGATCTCAGGGTCATGGGACCAAGCCCTGGGTTAGGCTCCATGCTCATCACAGAGTCTGCTTGGGATTCTCTTGCCCTCTCCTCTCCCTGCCACTGTGGCCACTCTCTCTCTCTCTCTTCCTAGGATGGACGGATGAATCTTTTTTTTAAAAGCTCTGTATACTGTAATGATGGGTATATGATATACCTGAGAAACCAGAGAATGTATAGTACAAATAAATCCTTATGTGAACTATAGACTTTAGTTATCAATACTGTCTTATCAACTGTAACACATGTAGCAACTAATCCAAGATGTTAATAACTATGGGATCTGGGAGTCGAAGGGTTATATGGGCACAGGGACAGGGATATATGGGCAGTCCTTGTACTTTCTGCTCAATTTTTCTATGAAGCTAAAAACACTTTTTTAAAGCAGCCCTATAAGAAAAAAAAAAAAAAAGATCAATCTACTAGAATGAAAATCCTAAGAAATCAAAATGAGTATCATGACTACAGACCTAGTTTTGGAGGGGAAACATAGTGGAGGGGCATGGCTCATGGTGTTCTTAATGTTTTATTCACTATAGATGATGCGTATTTTGAGAGGCAGAAAGGAAAGGCTTTAAAACATACAAAACTAAGGAATATACTCAGAAGCAGCTTTAGTTCATTTCATGGCAACCAGAGAGAACAGAAATGGGGAAGTGAGTGGAGGAATAACGCAAAGAAGAATATAACAAAAGGTCATAATAAAAACATTTTTTAATTATAGAATTACAGGCACAAAGAAAATATGCATTAAAAGGGGGGAAATGTCAAGAACTCAGACAAATGTTTTAACCACTGTACTTGCCTTATAGTTTCAAACACAGGGCTACTAGAACTATTAAATTGTGCAGTCAAAGGACATTATTTGAAATTTCCATAATCTTTCAGGACTGTAGGACTGGAAACTAGAGCAGGTTTCTTTTCAAAACTTCCTAGTGCTTTCTTATCACCCTTAATGATTTTTTTTTTCCTCACCATTCTCAATTTTACCTTCAGAAGGAATATTTTTCACTTTCAAAGGGTTCCAGGCACACTTGGGTTTTTGATCAGAAAGACATGAAGATGAACTAAACCAATTCTGGCTCAGTTCCTTCTCTGACTTTACCTCAACCTTGTGCAAAGCAGCTGGGTAAAAGATAGGGAGAAAATGAGTTACTGGAGTCAGCTCCTCTTCTGCCACCTCAACATTAGCTCAGGTGCCCACAAATCTTCCTGAGGCAAAAAAAAAAAAAAAAATCAATCTGTAACAAAAAAATATTTGGTCTTTGTCCCTGGGTTTTGGCAAAAATCTTCTAAAACCTTTAGAATCCCTGGAGTGATTGTTACATACTAATGAGATGACTGGTAGTTAGGGTCCCCTAGATAGCTTCAGGATGGGGGATGGTCACCAGAAGACTAAGCATGATTGGAGAGTTAGAGCTTTCAGCTCCAACCCCTGGCCTTTGGGGATGGGAGAAGGCTGAAGATTGGGTTCAATAACCAATGACAAGGGATTTAATAAATCATGCCTACCTAACAAAACTTTCATTAAAAATAATTCTGAATGACAGGGTTTGGAGAGATTCTGAGTTAGTGAATACTTCAAGGTGCTAGGAGGGTGGCCTCCCTGGAGAGAGGGAATTGAAGCTCTATACACTTGCCTCCTAAACTTGCCTTATGCCTCTCTTCCAAATATTTGGCTGTTGTGGAATTCTATCCTTTATAATAAACTGGTAATAACAAGCAAAAAACTTTTCAGCATTCTGGGAGATCAAGTAAGGTATCAAACCTGAAGGTGGGGGGCGGGGGGTAAGAACTTCTGAATTTGTGGTCAGTTGGTCAAAGCATCAGTGACAACCTGGGACAGTCAACTGGCATCTAAAGTTGGGGAAAGTCTAATGGAACTGAGTCTTAATTTGTGAGCTGTAATGCTAACTGCAGGTAGATATGTCAGCATTGAATTGTAGGACACCCTGCTGGTGTTGGGGAGTTGGAAAATTGGCTGTTGTCAGAAAACATAACAGAATGCCTTCTGATGAGACTAAAAGATGCTGCCTCTCCTGCAGACAAGCTCAATGAAGTTTATGGACGTGTACTGGCAAATGCTATAGATATCTATATTGCATCTTTGAGCAGATTACTCATCAATTCTTGCTCAGTGGATGAAGAAATTATCTGGGTGCCCAGGCTGTAGAAGGAATGGATTAAAAGTAAGGGAAACTGAGAAGCACTTCTCTTGCAATACCTCCCATCAGTTCAAGTAACACAGTCTTCTGAGGGAAGAATAAAGCAGAAATACACAAGTAGTATTTGGTAGAGAGATCAAAGTCTACTATATTTATTCCCCTCCTGAAGTAGAATGAGTTTCTGTTGGAAATTACAAGACACTCAGCAGTCTTCTTCAAACTGGTGATTGGTACTTATTATGAGGGGACATGGAATCAATTTAGTGGGTCATAGCCTATCATTCTGTCTGGCTTTAGGACTGTTTAACTTGGCATTTGCCCCTATGTACAATTAAAATATTACTAATTGATTTTTTCACATATCTAAATATATTAGGGACGCCTGGGTGGCTCAGTTGGTTAAGCAGCTGCCTTCGGCTCAGGTCATGATCCCAGCGTCCTGGGATCGAGTCCCACATCGGGCTCCTTGCTCCGCAGGGAGCCTGCTTCTCCCTCTGACTCTGCCTTCCACCCTGTCTGCCTGTGCTCACTCTCACTCTCTCTCTCTCTTACAAATAAATAAATAAAATCTTTAAAAAAAATACTTTAAAAATAAATAAATAAATAAATAAATAAATAAATATATTAGTCCACAAAGCTATGTGTCATAGTGAAACAGAGTTTGGAGAAAAGTGCTCTGAATGGAATGAGAGGTAATTTGAAGTTACCAGAAATGCATTACAACAGTTAATTTGGTTCTTCCACTCCTTGCTGACTTTGTTCCCCCCACATTGACTTGAATGTAGCAGCGCACTCCACCTCAATACTTCCAGATATAGGTGACAGTTATGTCTCTCAATCTCTTGATGGGGGTGCTCTGTGAGGGAGATAATCCCTGTGTCTCCTTATTTCAAATCAAAAGGAAAAGTCTTCTTGCAATATGTCCTAGGCTTACCCAATTCATCCTGTGGGTGTGGTTGATACTGGAATATTTTCTACTTTATCAAAATCAGGAAGCACTAAGAACCCATCATGAACTGAATATACTAGAATCTGGAACAATCTGGTATAGCTCTTGAAGGCATGTGTATTTAGGGGATTGGAAAAAAGCTCTCTGACTTGGTCCCTAACAAAAATGAGACCAACAAGGAGAAAAACAAACTGGCTTATTAACTTGTGTACTGCACATACACACCAGAGTACCCAACGATGAGTAAATCAAAGCGGTTTTTAGAACATGGATTTATATAGCATCTTAACAAAAAAGCAATAAATTTTCAGTGAAAAAAACAAAGGAAAAGGACTCTGAGCTTCTAGGGGTAGCAAGTTGTGGGAAGGCAACTATTTAGCAAATCAAACAGTAGCAAAGGGCTAGTTTTTGCAAGGTTTGTTATACAGATTCTTCTTGTGCCATCTCTGGGATGATAAGAGTTCTAGAATTCTCCCCAGTGACTAACTTTTCTCCTTCTGGTAGAAAGGGAAATGGATATATCTGTATAAATTTATATTCTGCTTTTAGGCAGAGAGCTTTTCTTATATCTGCTGCTTCTCACTTGCCTTCAGTGCAAGGTAATCCTTATACCAAAGTTCCATATTTGGGGATAGCATATTCTGTTACCCTTCAACTGAAATGTCTGAGGAATGGCCCTATGGACAATCTTCTTAAATGTTTTTGGTTACACTGAGCTCAGACCAAAAGCTAGATATTAAAATAATGGACCACCTCTCAGAAAGCATCCAAAGCACTCAGATAGCTTTGAGCACAGAAATGGAAGTTGTGGGAGGTAAGAAAACAAACTTCACTGAGGTCAGGATGGAAGTGGTCTTTTTTTTTTTTTAAAGATTTTATTTATTTATTTATTTGACAGGCAGAGATCACAAGGAGGCAGAGAGGCAGGCAGAGAGAGAGAGGGAAGCAGGCTTCCTGCTGAGCAGAGAACCCAATATGGGACTCGATCCCAGGACCCTGAGATCATGACCTGAGCCGAAGGCAGCAGCCTAACCCACTGAGCCACCCAGGCACCCCTGAAGTGGTCTTCTTAATCCCATTTCCTTATTCCTGACCCCTGGCTGGACTATGTCACACTTGGTAAAGGAAGAAAGGCAGAGTAGAAATTGGGGAACTTTTTCGAGAAGTCCTTTTATTAAGGACTTAAAGGGCAGGCACTGTTGAAAGGATTTTCTAGGTCTTAAACTACCTAATTATGAGAAGTCTGAGGAATAATTTTTTGTATTCACAAATGAATACCATTATCCCATTCCAACTTCAATTGTTAGGAACTATAATAAAAGTAAACCATTCTCACCTCTTTTTTTTTTTTTAAGATTTTATTTATTTGACAGAGAGAGAGATCACAAGCAGGCAGAGAGGCAAGCAGAGAGAGAGGGGAAAGCAGGCTTTCCACTGAGCAGAGAGCCCGATGCAGAGCCCAATCCCAAGACCTCGAGATCACGACCCAAGTCGAAGGTAGAGGCCCAACCCACCAAGCCACCCAGGCACTCCAAACCATTCTCACTTCTGATATAGCTTTAGAGTTCACATAGGTATAGACAAACCAGAATACTAGAATTTGCATTATCAATAAGATAGAATGTTACAGTGTATTTTCCGCACCAGAGACAAAGCTATTATATGATTTATGCCAAATCTAGAAAATCTGTCAGAGTGTGCACGTGGTATATATTTGACGGTAGTTGGAGGAGAATTTCCCATAGTATTAGACAACAAAAATGGAAATATTTTCTACCGAAAAATATTTTCTGCTCACTTCTCAATTTGGGGTTTTAATGTTTTATTTGTATACCATTCTATTAATGAAATTTTGTATATGAACATTCTTCATTTTCAATTTTAGTAAAAAGTATTGCTCTCCTGCCCACAACTGTATTTAAAAAAAAAAAAAATAAAACAAAACAGAACAAAACACTGGCTTCTGGTGGCTCACAAGAAGTACTAGGTAACTGAATGGAAGAATCTATTTTCCAACCTTAAGAGACCAGAAAAACAAACTGAGGTATGTGCATATAGTACAATACCATGAAGACATTGAATTGTGTTTACATAATCTTAAAAAGGAAAAAAAGTGGTACCTCAATATTATAAAGGCCATATATGACATACCAATGGCTAACATTATACTCAATAGTGAAAAGCTGAAAGGTTTTCCTCTAAGATCTTCTAAAACACAAGGATGATTAATCACCTTGTGTTTAATAGAGTATTGAAAGTCTTAGCCACAGGAATTAGGCAAGAAAAAGAAAAGTCACTCAAGGGCAACTGAGTGGCTCAGCTGGTTAAGCGATTGCCTTTGGCTCAGGTCATAATCCTGGAGTCCCAGGATTAATTCCAGCATTGGGCTCCCTGCTTAGTGGGGAGTCTGCTTTTCCCTCTGACCCTCCATTTCTCATGCTGTCTCTCATTCTCTCTCTCTCAAATAAATAAATAAAATCTTAGAAAGTAATAATAAAAAATAAAAATCACCCAAATTGGAAAGAAAATGATCACTATTTACAGATGAGAGAACACTATATATATATATATATATATATATATATATATATATATATACACACACACACACACACACACACACGTGTGTGTGTGTGTGTGCATAACAAACCCTAAGGACTCCACCAAAACACTATTAGAATAAAGAAATTTAGTAAACTCTCAGGACACAAACTATATAGAAATCCGTTTTTTTTCTGTATATTAATAAACTATCAGAAAGAGGAAACAAGAAACAATTCCATATATAATCTTACTGCATCAAAAAAATAAAATACTTAGAAATATACTTAACCAAGGAAGAGAAAGACCCTTCCTTACTCTGATAACCATAAAACATCAATGACAGAAATTGAAGACAACACAAATAAATGGAAAGATATACCATGCTCATGAATTGAAAGAATATAGTTAAAATGTCCATATTACCCAAAGAAATCTATAGATTCAATTTAATCCTTATCAAAATACCAATTGAATTTTCCACAGAACTAGAACAAATAATCCTAAAATTTGTATGGAATAACAAAAAAACCCTGACTAGCCAAAGCAGTCTTGGGAAAGAAGCTGGTGGTATCACACCCTTGGATTTCAAACTATATTATAAAGGTATAGTAATCAAAAGAGTAAGGTACTAGCAAAACAAAGACATAGATCAATGGAATGGAATAGAGCCCAGAAATAAATCCACACGAAAATGGTCAGTGAATCAATGACACAGGAAGCAAAACATACAATGAGGAAAAGACAGCTTCTTCAATAAATGGTATTAGAAAAACTGGACAGTTACATGTAAAAGAATAAAACTGGACCAATCTCTTATACCATACACAAAAATAAATTCAAAATGGAATACTTAAATGTAAAACCTGAAACCATAAGTGTCCTAGAAGGAAACGGCAGGCAGTAAGCTCTTTGACATCAATCTTAGCAATACTTTTGTGGGTTGGTCTCCTCAGACTAGGTTGACAAAAGCAAAACAACAACAAAAAAACAAACAAACAAAAAACCCAAAAAACAACTGGGACCATATCAAACTAAAAAGCTTTTGCACAGCAAAGGAAACCATTAATAAAACATAAAAGCAACAATTGAATGAAAGAAGATATTTGCAAATGACAAATCCAGTAGGAGGTTAACATTCAAAATATATAAAGAATTATTAACTCAATATAAAAAATTTTCAATTAAAAAATGGGCAGAGGACCCCAATAGATAGTTCTTCCAGAGTAGACAGGCAGATGGCCAACAGATACATCAAAGGATGCTCTACATAATTAATCATCATGGGAATGTAAATCAAAACAATGATATCGTTCACACATGTTAGAATGGCTACTATCAAAAGGACAAGAAATAACAAGGGTCCCTAAGGATGTAAAAGGAATCCTTGTGCACTGTTGTTTTCCATTTTTTTTTTTTTTTAGCCCTCATACACTATTGGTGGAAATGTACACTGGTGTAGCTATAATGGAAAATTGGATGACGGTTCCTTGAAAAATTAAAAATGGAATTATCATATAATCCAGCAATTCTACTTCTGAGAATCCAAAGAAAACAAGAACAGTAATTTAGAAAGTCAATTATCATATGGTTTCACTTACTTGTGGAACATAAGGAATAACATGGAGGACATTAGAAGAAGGGAAAAATGTGGTGGTGGGGGGGATCAGAGAGGGAGGCAAACCATGAGAGACTATGGACTCCAGGAAGCAAACTAAGGGTTTTAGAGGGGAAGGGGGGTAGAGGGATGGATAAGCCTGATGGTGGGTATTAAGCAGGGCATGTATAGCATGGAGCGTGGGAGTGGTGCATAAACAATGAATCTTGGAACGTTAAAAATAAATAAATAAATAAAATTTTAAAAAGAAAAATAAAAAGACCTATTCATCCCTTGTTCGTCACATTATTTATAATAGCCAAGATAGAGAAGCAACCTAAGTGTCCACTGATAAATGAATAAAGAAGATGTGGTATAATGAAAAGATATCACTCATCAATCAGAGAAATACAAATCAAAACCATGATGAGATACCACCTCACACTTGTCAGAATGGCCAAAGTAAATAACCCAAGAAACAACAAGTGTTGGTGAGGATGAGGAGAAAGGGGAACCCTCTTACACTGTTGGTGGGAATGCAAACAGGTATAGACATTCTGGAAAGCAGTATGGAGGGTCTTCAAAAAGTAAAAATAGAACTACCCAATGATCCAGTAATTATACTACTAGGTATTTACCCAAAGGATGCAAAAATATAAATTCAAATGGATACATGCACCCTGATGTTTAGAGCAGTATTATCAACAATGGCCAAACTATGGAAAGAGCCCAAATGTCCACTAACTGGTGAATGGATAAAGAGAAGAGTTCTATAGTTCTATAGATATATATTGTTATACAACTGTAGCTATATTAGTATATAGCTAATTAGTATATTATAATATAGTAATATTCTACTATATTTAGCTGTAACTATGTAACTATATATATAGATACACAATTATAGAGGAATATTACTCAGCCATCAAAAAGGATGAAATCTTGCCATCTGCAACAACATGGATGGAAATAGAATGTATCATGCTAAGCAGAATACATCTGTCGGAGAAAGACAAATACCATAGGATTTCACTCATATGTGTAATTTAATAAACAAGACAGATGAACATATGGGAAGAAGAGAAAAGAGAGAGAGAAACAAACCAAAAGAGACTCTTAAAAACACAGAGTTGCTGGAGGACAGTGGTTGGGGGATGGGTTAGGTGATGGTTATTAGGGAGAGCATTTGTTATGATGAACACTAGGTGTTGTATGCAAGTGATGAATCACTGAATTTTACTCCTGAAACCAATAGTGCAATATATATTAACTAACTAGAATTTAAATAAAAATTTAGAAAAAAAGTGTATGTGGTGTTCACACTTTATAAGTAAATATATTTATATATAATTATACATATATTTTAAATGTTTATATATACAATGGAATATTAGTCATAAAAGGGAAAGAGATCTTGCCATTTGTGACTACATGGATAAAACTAGAGAGTATTATACTACATGCAATAAGTCAGAACAAGACAAATAGTATATTATCTCATTTTTGTGGAACTTCAACAGCAGGAAAAAGTAAAATAGAAATAGACTCATAGATACAAAGAACAATGGATGGTAGTCAGAGGGTATGATTACTATTATACTCCTGAAATATAATACTGTAGGCCAATTATACTTTAAAAAATAAAAAAAAAGAGATAAGTCAGCCTTCCTGATTTCAAAACTTACTATAAAAAAAAAAGTGTGATGCTGATATAATGAGAGCCAAATCGATTAATGGAATAGAGTTAAAAGTCCTGAAATAATCCCGTACATCAATGGTTAATTGATTTCAACAATGGTGCCAAGATCATCCAATGAAAGAAAGAAGAGTCTCTTCAACAAATGTCATTGGAACAACTAGACAAACACATGCAAAAGAATGAAGTTGAATCCCTACCTCACACCACATAAAGTTAACTCAAAATGGATTAAAGACCTATTTGCAAGAGCTAAAATTATAAAAACTTCTAAAAGAAAACATAGGGTTAAATCTTGATAAGCTAGGATTTGGATATGGATTTTAACAATGACACCAAAAGCATAAACAAGAAAAAAAATATATAAATTGGGTTTTATACAAATCTAAAATTTTGCTTCAAAAGACACTATCAAAAAGTGAAAAAGACAACCTACAGAATGGAAGGAAATATGTGTTATAAGGGCCTAATGTTCATAATATATGAAGAACTCCCAAATCTCATTAAGAAATCCAAATAAAAAGTGGACAGAGGACTTGAGTTTCTGCCAAGATACATAAATGACCAACAAGCACATGAAAATATCATTAGTCATTAGAGAAATGCAAATAAAAGCCATTATGATTGATTACATCACACATAGAGGATGGTTACACTTAAAAAAAAAGTATCGGTAAGGAAGTGGCAAATCGGTAACCTTGTACATTGGTGGGGATGTGAAATGATACAGCTGCTGTGGAAAATAACTTGATGGTTCCTCAAAAAGTTAAACATGTAATTACCGTATGACCCAGAAATTTCACTTGTAGGCATATACCCAAAATAATTGCAAACAGGTAAACAAGAATGTATTCACTATGGTTCATAATGTTGTCCACAATAACCCAAAGGTGGAAAAAATCCAAGTGTCCATAAATTGACAAATGGATAAACATGTACTACATCCATAGGACAGAACGTTTCAGTCATAAAAAGGGATGACTAATACATGCTACAGTATGGATGAACGTTGAAGTTGAAAACACTGTGCAAAAGTAACGAAGCCAGGCAGCAAAGGTGACAGGGTCTAGGCTTCCATTTATAAGAAATATCCAAACTAGGTAAATTGATAGAGACAAAAAGCAGATTGGTGGTTTCCAGGGGCTCAGGAGGAACAGCTTAATGGATATAGTTTCCTTTTGAGGGCTAAAAATGTTTTGGAACTATAGAGGATACTTGCATAGCAATGTGAATTTACTAAATGCCCCTGAATTATACACTTTTAAATGGTTCATCGTAGGATATGTTACTTACCTCAGTGAAACTACTATGCTTATAGAAATACCCAATAACAAGGTCATGTTCAGAATGCACTGTTAAGAAAGCTGGACACAGAATAACCTACATTAGAAGATTTCAATTATATATAAATAGATAGGGCCTCAACCAAAAGATAGGAGCGACATAGCATAAATGCGAATAATCATCATTTTCGTTTAAGTAAACTCTATGCCCAACATGGGGCTCGAACTCACAATCCTGAGGATCAACAGTAGCACACTCCTCCAACTGAGCCAGCCAGGCATCTCTAAAATTGATCATTCCTAGTTTATATACATATACATATATATATATATATATATATATTATATATATATATATATATATAAAATGGGTGATCTATTCTTTACACACTACTGCATGTACTCTATTCTTTACATACTACTGTGTTTAAGTTGACATCAACATCCCTTATTCTTAAAATTACTAGTAACAAAAAAAAATCTTATTTTTAAAAATTAAATAAGGAGAAACCCTATAGTGCCTTTCACTCCAGCATTCCAGACCTGAAAAGCAAGCTGTGGTGTGTGGGGAGCAGAGGAGAGGAAGGGGAAGCAATCACTGAGTTCATCTCTAAGTTAACGAGAAGAGGGGAGGGATAGGAATTCACGCATAACAAGATTCAGCTCTAAGAAGTGGACTGGAGGCACTTTGCAGAAACTCTACAAAGACCCCTGCCTGCCTCTGCCAACCTATACCACTCTCCTTTACACAAGCTCCACAGTGAAACAGACAGGAGTTTGAGGCAAAAATTGGGGAGCCGGGGGGGGGGGATGGGAATAGTCCTGAGTTATCAGGGAAAATGGAAGGAATTTTGAGGCTGAGGCTATACTTGGGCATAGTGGTAGATAAGGGAGCACCATCATAGCAGCTGGTTGCTGAAGTGTGTGAGTGCACATGACAGAGACATGTCACTATTCTTAGGCTCTACAGTTGATCCCCCTGTGTCTAGTTCTAGCTAATGGACTGTGAGTGGAAGTGCCCTGAGACATTTGCTGTGGAGAGCTTAGAGATCACATTTCAGATGGCATAGCTACTAGACAGAGCAGGGCCATTTCGCCTTTATATTGTAGGACACTACTGAAATTTTGTCATTAATTATTCTTATAGAGAAATGGAACCCAGAAGCAGGGTGCAGTCATAACAAAACCATAAAATAGACCCATTAGTGTATCAGTTGAGCAGCAGGCAGCAAGGAACTGGCTATCAGAGGATAGAAAGATGGTGGCTCATGTTTTACAGGGCAGCAAATTTAGTGCCTTTGTGTCTGTACTGGCTTAGCAGGCAGACCATGTGTCTACCATATTGAAAACAGAGGATTAGTGTATGTTAGTTGCCACTGGCCGCATATGGCAAGATGTCACTAGACAGATGAGCTGGGGATGTCCTGGCCAGCTTACAAAAATAAATATAAGGAAATATATGGAAATATATATAAATATATTCATATATATATGAATCAAAATTCAGGGCCTTGCACCCTAGAAGCCCAATTAAACCTTTCAGCTAGATAAAATGACTTCAAGCAAAAAACTCAACTAATGGAATGAGTAAGTCTAGACATCTAACGTATAGTCACGATGACTACAGTTAAAATCGAATTCAGTATTGGAAATATGCTAAGAGATTTCAGCAGGTGCTTTCACCACAAAAACAGTATATATGAAAGGATGTATTAATTAGCTTGGCTATAATAATCGCATGTATAGGTATATCAAGTCATCCTATTGTACACCTTAAATATATACAATTTGTACTTAAAATATATCCAACCTTAAACCTATACTAAGCTAATAGGTAGAAAATGTAGCTCATTCTGATTTTTAAAACTTGTGATGAACAGCTTTTTCTCACACTTACTGGCCAGTTGCATTTCTTCTTGTGAATACTTCCTTGTATACTGTCTTGTTTCTATTGAATTATTCATCTCTGTCACCCTGATTTATGAAATCTATACATTAAAAACCTTAGGCCCTTTCCTGTGAGGGGAAAAAAGGGAAGAGGCAGAGATGTAGCTTTCCTACCTTTTGTTCCCCATAGCCTCAAGATAGCAGTCATTAATTTGGGAAGAAAAGAAGGACAAGAGAAACAAAATAGGTTTGAGAATTCTGGCTCAAAAAATAAATAGTATAGTTATGGACTCATGGAATATACTGGAAGCAATTATCAGAAACCTTCTTAGTTCTTAAGGAAAATGTACTGTCCAAAGATACTGGCAGTTAGGACTAAAAAATCTTTGTTTGTTGGAGACCTAAAATGGCTGTCAGCTCTGCACCAGCCCCCAGAGACAGAAGTAGGCTGAGGAAGCTGTGCTACTCTTGAGGAGGGAATAATGCCCCGTGGCTATCTCAGTCATGGCCCAAGAAGAACATAGCAATCACCCACAGGGTGTCCAGAGGCCAGGGGCCACAGAGGACAGTGAACAAAGGGATTCTTTCACAGAGCCTAAACAAGGAATCGCCCCTACCTGGGAGGATGGGATACCTTCCCATGTCTGGTAGATCTCAGATTACTGGGACCAGAGGTTTCTAGGGGACTCCATTCTTTCCTTTTCCAAAGATGAAATTAGTATGTGTGCTTGCTGTAATTATCCTGCTTGCCATGAGTACCAATGAGTAAGGGAAGGCTGACAGTTTAATTCTTAGGTCTCCAGATGAACAGGAGCTACCTCTAGACCTGAGAGAACATTTATAGGTCATTGTCTAGAGATGTCAGACTTCATATTAGAAGCTTACCAGACATTCATGCATCCTTCTGCATTCCCATACCCTTCTACCAGATGCTAATGTTAAGGCCAGGTAGCTAGTTTGATCAGTGATTTGTGAGACAATGTATTTTCTCCAGCTCTATCTATGTGACCTGCAGATCATATATTCCTGATGCCATAGCTATAGGGATCACATAACTTTGGATAGACTTACATGAAAAAGAGATAATCTTAGATTAAGTTTGGGGAGATTTGTCTGCTGTTGCAGATAGCATTAATTACCCTGATCACATAATATATTTGTCTTATGATAAAGATTATAATCAGTGTTAATACAGGACAGGGTCTGACTACCGAGAAGTTAACTTCATGGCCCAATGTAGTGATGTCAACACAAGGACTGATCACAGGATTCGACATGAAGCTTGGAGCATCATGTTAGAGATCTGGCCCATTGTCTAACCCACTAAGCATCTCGGGGAAGTTACCTAGCCCAAGTCTCTTCAAATAACTTCTAAAAAGTGTAGAACTTTGTAGAACCATGTATGTAGAACCATGACATTTTTCAAGACTTTTCGGATATAAATATAAACATCTATGGACCTCCTCCATCTGAGCATAAGCTCATATGCATCTTTCTCTATTTACATTTCAAACAAAGGCATTGGATCTGTGGTGTGGGAGCTCACATTAAAAGAGACAGAAGCTTCATAAAGAATGATTCCCCCTGCCATCTTGAAAAATGTTCTTAGCTGCGGTATGGAGTCTGGGGGTGGAGGTGGGGGGGGGGGTGTCTCAGCCCACTGGGAGGAGTGCCTTAAGTCCTCAGCACTAGTAATGGTTAAAATGCAGAAGATTCTTATTTGAAATATTATAGTTATAGATTATGCCTACAAGAGACCACTAATAAGCTTTCTCAGGTGGACTAAGAAAGAGTTTCAGCAGTTGTGGGAAACACAACTGCCCTTGCAGGACATCTCTCTGCAACAGCCCTATGGAGAAAGACCTTTTGCTGATGGCTCATTACCAGCTGTGGCAACTATGAACTCTGCTTATAGTGCTCTACTTGCCTGCAAGTTTTCCCCCTAAGTTTCACCATATACAGGGTGCTTTCATTCATCCTATGTTTCTCAGGGAATTTTTTTTTTATTGTAATTGATATTAGTAGATAAAAAGAACTTCACTGCTCTTCAGTAGCTGTCCTTTAGAATTGTAGTGGTGTTCTAAGAGCTGAAAAGAAATCTTGACTTTTTACTAAAGAACCCAGATGGCTCATCAGCTGGCTCCTTCTGAGTGTGCAGCCGACAGCCCCCTTTGTTGCTATTAGCATGTCGACTGCAACTGTAGTTACCTGGTGGCAGGATGAAATTACACCGACAGCAGTTAACTTTCATACCCCCTGCCTGATAGTCAATTTCCTAGTGTAAGCCACTCTTCCAAGCAGTATGTAATTTTGATACCTGTTTAATTTTAATCCTCTCATTTGACAGAGTGATTTCTCACTCTTTTTAGATGGTGCCATGCACCCCTCAATTGAGTTTCTTCTCCCTGCTGTTATAGTTTGTTCCTGCTTGAAATATTTAGAGAAACAGTTCCCCATAAGCAATTAATTTAATTAGGACTGCATGTGTGTGTGAACACACACAAAAACACTTTTTTTTTCTGTCACACAAGGAACTGTTTTATTATTTCCCGGTTTGTTAAATATTTATAGTGTATCTTCTACAAAGCAAACTTCTACATGAGTAAATACAAAGCATATATAATCCAGTTTTGAGGGAAATCTAAAGATAGAATTGACTAATAAAAATTTTCTGAATTCATATAGTCTGTTACAAAGTGCCATAATTTTTAAATCTACCACCAAGTTATTTTATAAATGATTCTTGAAGATCCATAAAATCCAGCTTAGTAATTCAACAAAGCTCTGGGTCCTTAGGTCTATGACCAGGTTTCAGCCCTGCTACTGGAGATCAATCAATATTTCCTGGGAGGTAGAATACAGGACTGGGGTATTGAGTAAATGATGCATGAGTGCACATACAGAGCACATTCCTTTTTATGGAACATATCCAACTCAAAGCCAAAACAATTCATCCAAAAATATTTTCTGGTCTAGAATCTTTATTCTTACTAGCAACAAAAATGCAGTCTCACAGCTCATTTCTTTTTTGTCCCTTTCTCTAAAATGGGGATACTTGTTGGAAAGAAAATCTTCTCATAAGCAGAATTCCCAGGTGCCAGGAGCTGACTGGATGGATAAGTCGATTCATTTTCCTTATCTTTCTCTGATAGCACTTCCATTCATGTCTGTGGGAATGCTTATAAAAGAAATGTGTTTTTCTGGAGACATCAACTTCAATTTTTTTTTTTTTTTTTTTACAAAGAATTCTTTCCCTTTTCCTGATATCCTACCTGCCAATCATGTTCACCCATGAAGTAAAATGTATATAGCATGCCTGGGGAAGGAGCTATTTGTGTCAGGGATGAGGGTAGTAACCCAGGCTTCTGTAAATCCAATATGATGTAGGGCCCCACATGACTCAGTTCCAGTGCGAGGTCACAGTTGGAGAGACACAGGTCCACTAGAGCACATTAACAGAACCCTAATTTAAAGCCCAGAGTGATTCTTAAAACCCTCTTCTCTCAAATTCATGAACTCCACAACTACTCCAGGACTTCTCTAAATCCCTTACTCTCCAGTGTCCACCAGAAATTCTCTTTGATCCCTAGGTCCCATGATCATAAGAGACAAATATCTCTACAGGAACACACGTGTCGCTATGTACAGACATACACTCATACGCATATTGGACATTTACACATCTAAGTGCATATCTCTATGCATGTACACATGCGTGTGTGTATTACACACACACACTTAACCCCCAAGTTGTATCAAAAAAGCTTATAAGTTGGATCAATAAAGAAACTCTCCTTAAAGATAAAGGAAAACTGAGCCAGCATAGGACAAAAAGACAAAATCAAAAACAAAAACAAAAATCTTTAAAGTACCCAGAAAAGGTGAAAACCTCCTGTGTGGAAATATTTTTGTCCCCATCACAGCTCATCATCCTTCCTGTGGGCTCTTATGTTACTACTGCTGCGCACACCTGTCTCCTCTCCTCTGTCCATGCCTACATGGTTCACATCTGATGCTCCACTCTAACGCACCTTTCAAAGCCACACCATTTATGCAGATATTGAAAGAATGATGTACTTCCATGAGAAGTGTTCCTCCACAGGAGGAAAGTGTAGCTGAGAAAGCCAGTTTTCCAAGCAGTAAGGAGAGATCTCAGAGACCGAGTTTGTCATGGCTTTAACTCAGACAAGTGTTTTTATTTTCTAATGAGCTTCTAGATCTTCATGACTGTATTCATGGATGGATGTTGGTCCTATTCACAGACCCTCTCACTGCCCATCAGGAGACCTCCAAAAGTGCTCTGAGACCCATTTATCCAACACGATACATTAGCCAATGTGAGTTGCCAACAAGTCAGATAAGATTACTGGCAGCACTAGACTGAAGTCTAGTTAAGGTTTCCTCTATCTTCCCTGTCTTTTCTTAAAGGAACAGTGGCAAAACTGATAGCCATTCATCCATACTTACAGCCTGCCACTACTGGGAACGGCTTCCTAACCCTCGTGGACTGCCCTTCATCCTGAGGCAGCCGAGTCTTAAGACTCTTAAATTTGTGAGATTAAACTCAGATTAAAATTCTAATCTGAGTCTAAAAAGAACAATTACTTAGACCAGCATGAGCTCAAAGCTTTGATGACTAATGCTAAATCCAGCAACACCACTCTACTGAGCTCACATTAAACCAAGCATAGGGAGGCAGCTTGCCTTCTCAAATGAGAACATTTGTCAAGCTCACTCATGCAAAAAACAATGGAGGGCAGAGACTTTGGATTTGAGGACAAGTCTAACAGAGGCCAAATAGGAAAGACAACGGATGATCAGGGATGAAGAGAATCCAAGTAAGCAAACTGTGAAGACAGAACCAAACGAGTCTTTGTGTGGCCAGCCAAAATCACAGGTTTAGAAATGAAATAATCTGCAACCAAGGTGCCCCTTAGATTTTAGCTCAGTTGATTCAGCAGGAATTCAGGGGTCCTGCATGAATGTTTACCTGTCAAGCAACCTGATGGAGAAGCAGCCTTAAGAATCAGACTAGGGCTTTATGACCCAGCTCTGTTCATCACTAGGTGTTAAACAATGGATAAGGGGCTTGCTTCTTCTAAACCTTTGTTTCCTCATCTGCAATATTCATAACACACTAGCAAATTACTTAATGGGCTTGTAAGGTTCCAGTGTATTAATGTGTAACAAAGTAGGGACTCAGCAATAATGTCCACTGTTATTCTGAAGGGCTAGGTTCTCTCTGAGCAAGTAGCTGGTCCAATCCCAATAGACAGTGTGACTCACAAGGTTTAGCTCTATCTCCCATCTGGGGAGGGAGTAAACTGGAGATTTTAGTGGGAGCCAACCTGAGCTTGAATTTTTAAGCAAGCTTCACCAATACCTTATACATCGAAAGGATGAGAACCACTGCTTTAGGTTATGAAGATAACAGCTGGACCATCTTTGGAGCTGAAATTATTTTAAGCCATTCTTTTCTGCAGAGAATCCTTATAGAAGATATATAAATATATTTATAAAAATTTAAAGATTTTGCAATTCTTTTGTATTTTGGAAATCACTTAAAATATCTTAAGTTTTAGTCTAAAAATACATAATTTAAAACTCAGAAATACATTCCCATGGAAATAACTTTTTTCAAATGTGGTGAGATTTCTAGGAACTTTTCCAAAATCCTTGAGGTAGCCAAAATATGGTACTTTCACTTTGCATTGTTATGAGCTAAAAGGACTTTTTGATAGGACATTAAAGAATTAAAAGTGAACATGGCATCAAAGGCAAAATGGTACTAAAGTAAATATCAGCATACCCAAATTAAGAATTAAAGTCTCCCTGAGGTCTGTAGTTAATTGCTCTGGCCATAGAGCTGGCATTTAGTTATAACTGTGAAGGCACAGTTCATGGGCACAGGGTCCAGCAATGGTAGGTTGTTTCAGGAGTATCTGCCCACTCATCTTCTTGAAAATGTTTACCACTTTGAATAGTGTTCAGTCTAGTTGGTGAATTTAAAGATTTCTTTTTAGAAGAAATTTTTTCACATGGACTCCCAAGATCTGCTTACTCATTTTGCACATATTTAGATATATTTAAAAGTATAATAGTTCTGATAGAACTATAAAGCATACACTTGAATTTGAAAAGAAGAAAACTGCAAAACTATTAAAATTAACCATTAAACTATTAAAATTAAGTTAATTAACACTAACAAAATTAACATGAAATATGATGTATTGTTAAAGGAGATTGCTGCCCGCAGTGTGAGTATATACTGCTTTTTCGTGTTCTTGTAAATTTGCTGAGTTTATGCCAACATTTTGTTTACAAAATCCCATGGAGTCATTTGCCTTCCCTTGGTCCAAACACAATTTATATAAAGTCCTTTTCAGTTTTTTCTTTCCTATGGATACTAGCTGGATGGACTAGTGGCAAGAAGAGATCCACAAACCTGGAGGCTCCAGAGAAGGCTAGACAGGAGAATCCCAAGCCCTTATCTTCCAAACACTGTTATGAATGGGGAAGCCCATCCTCTGTAAGGTAGGGTCATGCCCATTGTCCCAGGAACTAAATATTCACAAAGTTTCTGTAGAGGTTGATAAAAGATGAGTAGGGGTTTTCATGAGTCAGCCATCCTCCCTATTAGGAAGAAGAAAACTGCGGCCAGAAGGGAAAAAGTCCTGGTCAGAGTGCCACACTAGGTTCCAGTGTGCTCTGAGATAAGACAACCAGGCCTACACTGCAGTACGCTGGCTACTGAGAACCAGAAGATGGAGCTGGTCTGAACTGAGAAACGCAAAATGTGTATCAGATTTCAAAGACATAGTTTGAAAATATATACATTTAAAATTCTCAGTAACACTTTTTATATTGATTACATATTGAAGTACGTTTTATTTAAGTCAATATAACTAGAGAGTTTCCAAACTGATTTTACCTTTTTTTAATGTGGCAACTAGAAAACTTAGCTATAGGTGTGGCTTCTAATCTATTTCTACAGCATGGCACTACTCTAGGCATTATTTGTTTCCTCTTTTGAATCCATCATGGCATCTGATAGGTTTCACTTCCATATTTTTATCTCACCCAATTCTCTCCCTCCTTCCTGTGGCAACTTTAGTCTAAGGACCACTACTCACACCGGAATCCTGAAAGTTTTGCTTCTACACAACTGTTAGTGTGATCTTCTGAAATTCTTCATATCATGTCTTGCTTGCTCAAAATCCTTCAGCTGTTCTCAATTGTTGTCACAATAAAAGCCAAACATATTGCCATGGCAACAAGATCTGCCGTTATCTACTCCCTGCCTATCCCCCTCATTTGATCTTGTGTCACAATCTTCAAGGAGCTAGCCAAGGATCCATGGCTTTCCTGGCTCCTTAAAGACACCACCTAAACTAGTTCTACTCAGGGTCTTTGCACTAGGGGTTCCCTTTGCCTAGAGAACCCTTCTCCTTCATAGTCACATGCATGGTTCCTTCTTATCATTAAAATCTTGATTTAAATGATGCCTCCTTAGAAAGTTTGTCTTTGACCTCCCAATCAAAAGTAGGCAAACTCAGTTATATCCTTGGGATTTTTCTCTGTTGTAAATATCAGTTTTTGAAATTATTTCATGTGTTCACTTCTTTATCACCTTTTTCCCTACTCTGGAATGTGAGCTCTGGAATGTGATTAGAGATCCTGATTATATAGTTCATTGATGTTACTGGTTTACTGGTATTCTTAGGACCTAACATATGATAGGTTACTATTTGTTCAGTGAATAAAGTTACCTTGGACAGAATTACAGCTGTTTCATTCTACACATTGGAGGGCTGGAATAGCACCTCTGAACACACAATGAAGATTCCCTGTTACCCAATCCAAGGCAAGCTGCCTGATAAAGGTCATCCAAACCTTTACTATATAGACACATCTGTATTTTCCGTTGTAACAGCCTAAATGAGACCTGGAGGCAGGGGTTTGTCTCTAAATAAGTGAATCTTAACTAAGGCCAGAATTTCTTCCTGTTTTAACCCAACACAGGGCTCTCCCCCAAGATGTTAACAGCAGTCATGGGGCAGGTTATCACTTATCAAGACTTTAGAAGCATGCTCCTGACTTTCCCCCTCCCCCACAAAGCACAAACAAACAAAAACCATACCTAAGTTCCTTCCCTATCTATTCTTAGACAGAGGCAAGGTTTAGTTTGAACGTGGAATAAAGGGGAGATTAAGAATTTATGACTTACAGTTTCTAATAAGTCATTCCCATCTCTACTATCTGGCAATAAAACTGTAGACTAATTGTACTTAAAGTTTTTGTGTAATGGGGGGTGGGGTAATAATTTAAACATTTTACTATCAATATTAGAACAAACATGAATATAGAAGGGAATGAGATGAAAGCCTTGCATGAAATTTTTAGCTAAACATTGATTCTTCCAAACAACTGTGCACTTGGCAGACTGTTCGTGCTACTCTCCTAGACCCAGGCTGAGACCCTCCAAATTTTTACCCTCTTCAGCATGAGGGGACTGGGGCAAAGATTTTTGAATCATTAGGGCAGTGATTCTGCCCAAACCATGGCTACTGGTATCTCAACTGTGAGCCAGAGAGTCTTCTAGTATGGGGGTATGGTTGAAAAGTCTGACCAATTTAGAGAGTATACTCTTTCATTATCAAGAAAGCAATCAATATTACTTTCAGAGCAGTAGTGAGAAGTAGGTATTTTTTGGAAGGAATTTTTTTTTTTTAAGATTTTACTTATTTATTTGAGAGAGAATGAGAGAGAGAGAACGAGAAGGGGGAGGACCAGAGGGAGAAGCAGGCTTCCTGCCGAGCAGGGAGCCTGATGCAGGGCTCCATCCCAGGACTCCAGGATCATGACCTGAGCCAAAGGCAGTTGCTTAACCAACTAAGCCACCCATGCGCCTGTGAAATAGGTATTTTTTATTAGCTACTCTAAAACAATTTCTGGTTTCAGGTCACTAAAATACAGAAGTTCTAGATCTACTTCTACCCCACTCCCAGTAAAAACAACAACAAACCCATAAACACAAAGCACAAAAAATATATAAGCCAAATAGTAAAATCATCAAACAGCAAATTGAGGCATTAAAATGCTACTATTATGGTGTTAGTCTCCAGTTTAAGAGGTCACGTGGAACCTTCAAGGCCCCAGAGTTCATGTGCCATGATGCATGAATGGTCATGGAAGAGGCACTCTGGCTTGGAACCCCAGCACCTATTGCCACCTGAGAATGATCAAGAGGTGACCAGATCTTGTCTCCTGACATCTCTCCTACCCTTTGGTTTCTGTGGTCTACACACCTAACACATATGCATGCATGCTTTTCTTACCCTCCCCCATACCTGAGAGGCACAGTGCTGGCTACCTGGTGGGAGGATATTACCTGCTGCAGGTAATGTGCTAAGAGCCCTACATGCATCTTCTCAGGGGGCCCCTCACTGATCCTGGGCAATTGGTGCTGTTTTTCCTCCCGTTTAAGGATTAAAAACATGGAGACTTAGAAATGCTATTTATTGATATGTACATACTTGTGTTTCCTTTTTCCAGAGGAAAAAGAACAAGGAACAAGAAGGCAAGGTCCACTCTTCTTTCTGCCTCTTAATCCGTAACTCTATGTTTGTGTACCATATTCAGAAATCCCAAGGATTTCACCCACTTCAATATTAGAGATATTTTCCTGTGAGAAATGTACTCCTCTGGGCTCCAACACAGAGGTCTGTAAAAGCCTTCCTTTCTGTTCCCACACAAAGGAGGGGGGCTAAGAGTCAATGCTATGGTCAGATTTCGGTGCTTGACAGAAAGCTTTGGGACTTGTCGAGTGCGGTTGGGTATAAATAACATCATTTAAGCCAGGATGTGGCTTGGTGACATAGCTAATTCCAATTGCAATTGCTTTGCCAGAATGGCTTTCAATCCTGTTTCACGTGATTTCACAAACCCTTGAACTGTATAAGGCTTCTCCACATCCACAGAGGCACTGAAGGACTTTTGAGAACACTTGCAAAGTCGGTTGGCAGAAGTCAGAAACTGGTGGATGTAAACTCCCCAGACACACTTCTCCTGTTAGGCATTTGCTCTGTTTTGGTGAGAGGAGGGAGGCCAGCAAGTAGGCTGGCTGCAAGCTCACCAATAACCTGACTTCTCAGTTGGCATGTGGCTAGGTCTCCATTTTGTCAGGGGATGAAGACAAAAATGAAAGTACCTCAGGTTTCATGGCAGTAGCAAGACCTGGGGCTAGAATTCCCTGCCTAAAACAGATGAGGGGCCCTATTCATGGATCTTATCATCTAGACACATAGGCAAACAGTGTGTTTGTTAAAGTCTATACCAAGATTTTACCTCGTAGGTATGTGAAGTGTGTGTGTGTGTGTGTGTGTGTGTGTGTATGTGTGTGTGTGTCAGAGAGTGCAGATTTCTGATAGCTTTCTCTCTCCTGCTACCTCCCAACTGTTTTTGGAAAATCAGATTCTATACATGTCCTAATACAAAGAGATGCCAATATCCCACATTGCATATTCAGAGACAAAAAGAAGCCCAGACATAAGTATTCAGAAATTCATAATCAGCATAGCCGCAAACAATATTTTCTAAAGTCATCTCTTATGAACACTTTATGGTGGTGGATTCCACAGCATATAAAAAGACTAAGTCCCAAAGGAATTTATTAGTAGGCTAAGAAGAACCTTATGAATAAATTATACAAACCAGGAGACAACATGTCAAAAAGGACAGAACTATCTGCTGAGAAATTCAGGCAAATAGATTTAAATCATGTGTGTTACATGTAAATTACCACTTCAGATAGAATCCATTCATTCAACAAATATTTGTTGCTAGGCACCAAGAATAGAGGGGTGAACACCATGGTTATGGCCCCTGCCTTGTGGAGTTTAGTCTGGTGGGGGAGATGGTTACAAATGAGGGAAAAAACAGATCTGGATGGCACTGTGGTACGAAGAGTGGTGGGAGACAATTCAGAGCCCCTCCTTGTACTCTAACATGCAAACTTTCCTCACCGGTCAAGGCCTCTCTCATATGTCTGTCCTTGTCAGGACAGAGCAATAGGTTGGAGTCACCTTTAGCACATCTGTCATTGTACTGAAGAGGCAGTAAACAGAATTCGAGCTGATAAAAGTAGATACTATGCCAGAGCAGCCTAATCAAACACCTTGAACTTCAACCATCTTGAGAGGCAGTGTGAGCAAGTAGAAAGAGTGAGCTTGGGCACCAGAGCTGACTGGATCCCCCTCTACTCACCATCTGGGTGTTCTCTGGGCAAGACATTTGATCTCAATGAACCTCAGACTCATCACATGCTACATGGAAGAAGTAAACCCATCTCTGAGAGTTCTTCTCAGAATGAGCTAATAAAATGTAAATTACCCACACACTGTTGGTCAGACAGAATAGATGCCTAAAGAGAAAGCTGTGATGCTTATTGAGGACATTCAGCCTCTCGCGGTTTAAGAGGGACAGCATGAAAGATATCCATGAGCTTCCGATGAGCCAGACTCTCTCTAGAAGCCAGGATAGGGATTCTGCACATCATTCTCCAAGATGAAAGACCCAGGGCAATCACCAAAACTAACACTTTTTCAGACTTCAAATTAGAGAGGTAGAGTTATTTCTTCTATCTTACCCAAGTTACAGGCCACATTGCTCTGATCAAGAGAAAAAGATTAGTCCTTATGTTAATGTTTTGGTAGTAAATTCTCTCAGGATGGGAATAAGAGTCTCTATTTAAGATATAGACTGCACCCAGCACCATCCTTAAGTCAGGCTGGTGTTGCATACCCAAAGTAGACTCAATACGGAGAGTATATGTTGACAATCTATAAAATCCTGTGTTCCTACATCAGTTCTAAAGTGAGCCAAAAAATCCTGCATGTGCAGAATCTTAGTAGAATGTTTATAAATTTTCAAGGTTAACTTGTGCTCTATGGCAGCTCTTTTCCTGAATGCCTTGAGCTCCTTATACAGCTCCTGCTCAGGTCTGTGGGGTGTTTTGTTTGTAATCACAGCCCTGGCACTTGGAATTAGGTACTGGTACTTGGTACTAGGAGTTTGAACCCAGGTGGTCTACAGCAAATCTGAATCTTGAATTTTCTTAAAGAGCCCATGCCTGGGCTTTTACCATCTTGTGGCTCCTCCACGCCAACTACCACTGCTGAGAACTTACTTGGTGCTAGACATTAAGAGCCCTTATATGTAGTATATTGTCCCCTTATAACAACCCTTTGAGGGGGGGTATATAAGCCACCTCCTAAGAAGGGTAACTTCAAAACACAGGGCAGTTTCATCCCCAATGGTAAACCAATGGCTATTACACATTGCTTATGAATGTCTATGTATAAATAAATTATTGATGGAGATACTAAATTTAATGGCTTCCTTAAGAGGGTTCAGTTTCCAATGATTTCTTCAGTTTTCTTTAGGCCTTTAGCTCTCTGGGACATGGATATTATTTCACATATCACTGTATGCCCAGCACCCAGCATGTACCTGGAACTTTGTTTTAATCACCGTTTGTTAAGTTAATGAATGGAGACTTACATACAGTACAGGAGAAAAGGTGTGATCATAATATAAGCAAGAACATGACAGACTCCAAAGAGAAGGAGCCAGTTGGTATCAGAGGTGGGTCCAAGAGACCAGCACACCAGCAAAGGAGTCTCAAGTCATCCTAGAGCCAACTTTTTGCTCCTCAGCAACCCATGAGACACAAGGAGGGAAGGACATACGGGGTTTTGTTGAAGTGGAGACAATATTAAGAGAGCCACTTGGCACTTAAGGAGAGACCATCAGGTCAGTGAGGCCTTGGTAAAGAAGGCAGCATCAGAACGGGGACAAGATTCACTATGGAGACAGAGAAGGTGCCTTCTAATAAGAAACAGCCTCAATAAAGACCAAAGGTGAGCAATCATGGGGGAAGGACAAAGTACAGCAGAATGTTCATTCCTCTGTAACAAAGGGTATATGGAAACAAATAGGATGAGAGAGATGAACAAGACTCTAGCTTGAATCCCACATAGAGAACATGAGTTTATTCCATAGAAAGGTATGTCCTAGAAGAGGGAACACATGTGTCAGTGGTGTGCACCACAATAGGAAGTAGGATACAGACAGTTTATCACTCCACACCCCTCCAATCTTTAATGAGCCCAAGAAGTTCTCAGTTGATACAGATCTTGAATGTCTAATTCCTGACAACTATATTAGTCAGGGTCCCCATAGAGAGTTGAGATATACCAAGTGGGAGAATCCAAGGAAGGGCTGACAAAGAGACTATTGACAAAGCACAGGTATAGGGCATAAGGGCGTTGCAGTAAGCCAGGGCTAGTAAAATCGTTGGTCACCAATGTTAAGACCTCAAGGGTCAAGAAGTGGGAGAGCTTGCCATAATCCAGGAGAGGAGAGCCATATAGAAGAAGGCACCTTCAAATAAGCAATAACTGGGGCACCTGGTTGGCTCAGTCAGTTAAGCATCTGGTTAAGCATCCAACTCTTGGTTTCAGCTCAGGTTAGGATCTCATGGCTGTGAGATGGAGCCCCGTGTTACAGTTTCAGATTCTTTCTCCCTTTCCCTCCCACCCTGTTCTCCCAGCTCACATTTATTCTTTCCAAAATAAATACAATCTTTATTTCAAAAATTATAATAAAAAAAAAATTTTAAACCACAAGCCGTAACCTTTGATCAAGAACACTAGGAGGCTGGGGAAATGGGGAACAAAGTCCTGGATCCATACCCTCCCTTCCTCATATACCCTGCTGGGCTCCTATAGGCTGAGCCCCAGAGGAAACCAGAAGGCAAAGGAGCCCATGGATTTGTCCATAGGGCTCAGCCTCCTGGGGCAGAGAGCAAGGAGAAGGAAAGAAAACTGCATCTGGAGGGAGAAATGGAAGATAACTGAAAAATCACTCACCTTTGTAAGCTGAGAAAGAGCGAGCACTGGGAGAGTGAGCAAGCAGGCCTCGGGCTTATAGCCTCTGGCAGTACTATCTAGCTAGAAGATACTACTTGGTTTTGTTTTGCTTTCATTGTATCTATTGTTCCCTTCTATTTATGATAGATGATACTGGTTTCCCATTTACTTAGAGATAAAGTTTCCTCTTAGAATACATTTAAGTGGGGGAAAAAGTCAGTCCCTTTAAAGATAAATATGAAGTAAACAACAGCACAGAGATGGAGGGGAATAGCAGAGATAATGGAGGCCTGTGAAAGACTTGCATTTCGGAAAACACCTCCCAGAAAACAGGGTGCTATGGACAAATTTCTGAGCGGGAGATAGGATCAAGGCTCTGCTCTGGGAAGCATCATGTGGCTGCAGCCACATAATAGACAGCAAGTGAGATGCAAGGGAGATGTGGTGAGAGCCTTAGGGGAGGCCCATGGGGCTGCAGGGGTAGGGCTGGAGAGAAAGGAAGAATCCCCAGAATGTCTATCTGGTAATTCATGGCTTGGAAGGCATGCAGGATACAGAGCAAAAGCCAGTAGCTGCTCCCCAAATTGCCTTTTAAAAACCTCTATTACAAGGAATATTAGAACTGATGCAGGAAAATAATTCACAGCAATGAAAACTTGCTAAAAGGTAGAGTTTTTATGTGATTCATCTCCTGCGAGGCTCTCCGCTAAGAAAGAAAACCATGCATGCTCTTCTAACGTGTGCCTACACCTCATGTTTCTCCACAACAGGTGGCTTTGTTTTTCAGGTTTGCAGTCAAAAAATTGGGAAGGTCAACCAGGCTTAGCATCTAGCACCAGGAGGGCAATTTTCATGCCTTGGATCGGCATCCTCGAGGAGGTGATTTTATAGCACATAGATACTGTGAATGTTTATTTAGAGCTTTGAACTAAGCCCGGCGATCTATTTCCTGAAGACTATTTAGTTAGAAAAATGAAGTCAAATAGGAAAAATCATCCAAGTGTCACATAAAAATAATTTGAAACTAGAAGTGAGGAATAGGAATAGCTCAGCAAGGGGGAAACAAAGCTTTGGTCTGGATGGATTTTGAGACTAGTTGTTCACACTACCCTGGATTAAAACAAACACACACACACACACTGAATTTCTAAACTTTACTTCACTTGTATGAAAATTACTTTCAATTAAATTTTCAATTTCTGGTTCCCTGAGAGAATTTAACCATTATGTTTTCACATGAACCAGTGATTCATGGGCATGGAGAAAAGAAAGAGCTCTATCAGATGATCAAGTCTGTCCCAAAAGGGGAGTGTTTCCTGCAGTTCGCTTACCATTACTTTGTTCAGTTCTGGTTTTAAATGACTCCAGCAATGCGACTCTTCATCAAAAAGTCTCGTGGGAACACTTTCTCTAAGGCTCTTCATTTAAAAAAAAAAAAAAATCTGATATTAAGTCTTATTATACCACTTGACTCTCTCAGCGGAGCCCCGCTTCTCTGCCATAATGTCGTTTAGCCCCTCCAGTTTAGCCCCTCCAGATGCTAGGAAGGAGCAGTAGCTTCCCTCATCTCTTCATCCTTCCTTCTTCATCATTCCCTCTTCATTTTTTCTGTGCTTTTATCTGCTTCTCCAGTCCCTATCACTCTAGTAACTGAAGGCTTTGACAAAGCAATCATTTCAACAGAGGTCCTCAAAGGCAGGGCATTCAACTTTATGGCCTTCAAATCCAGGCCTGAAACTTTCTAGAACCCAGAGCATTTCACACCTGAGTTAACTCACCAGGTAACCAGATAGATACTGACCTGTGTGCCCGGAGCTTATCGCAGAACCTGCACATGACCAAAGGTTATGATCCATGTGGTAGAGGTGTCTACCACTCCAGGATGGAGGAGGATAATGAAAAGTTGGCTGTATAATTTTGCACATTTAGAAGCATTAGAAAGAACACAAAACCTAGAATCATCCAGTTTCTGCAGTTAACCAATGCTGAGCCTCTGGATATCAATTTCCACATTTGCCAAAAGAAGGTGTTAGATTATACACCATCTAAGGATAATTTGTGTGCTCAATCATTAGAGCAGAATTCAAATTTGAAGAAGTGACAGCAATGCTCCCCACCTAACACTGCCAGATTTAGCAAATAAAAAAACCCAAGATGCCTGGTTAAATTTGAATTTCAGATAAATGAATAAATTTCAATATGAGTGGGTCTCATGTAATATTTGGGACATATTTATAATAAAAAAATTTCATTGTTTATCTGAGATTCAAATGTAACTGGATGTCCTAGATTTTCTCTAGCAAGCCTGCCCTCACCTCCTCCATAGGTTATGATCTTGGTCACTAGCTGGCATTTAGGTGGTGGAGTAGAAGATTCTGGGCCTCATGACTTCTACCCCAGTGCCCTGATAGAGCTTCCAAGGCTTATTAGAAGCTCCAGTCTCTTATTTCCAAATATGTGCACCCTTACTTGCTCTCAAGATTCCTAAACAATCCAAATATAACCGATTATAAATACTTTAAGGAGTGTTAAGGGCTGTACATATACATTATTAGTATTAAGCACAAAAGTCCTCATTAAAATGTGAGGAAAGGACCAAGGTGGTACTAAGTCTATAGCTCACGTGCTACAGCCCCACATCATTAGAAACCTGCCTCCCTGTCAGGATGCCTGCATTCCCCACAATGGGACAGCCATATCTCATCTCTAACAATAACAAAACCACTCATTCACTTATTGAAAATTTCCCATGTGTCAGGCACTATGTTAGGAACTTTGCATGCATTATTTTTTTTGAATCCTCAAAGCAATCCTGTAAGAACAAAACCATGCTGCTTTCATTTTACAGATGGAAAGACAGGCCAGAAAGGCAAAGTGGCACATCCGAGTTCACACCGCTGGTCTGTGTGAATGGAAGGGTGAAAGGATCTCCACAGAGCACAACAAACACATTTTAATACTTAATATCGGAGAGCAAAGGGCCAAAGAGACCAAGAAATTTCTAAGAAAGAAGTCAGCCAAGGGACTTGCCCTATCAGATAATAAGGTTTACCGTAAAGTTAGTAATAAAATGAAAGTGTGGTATTTGAAAAGAGGTAAACATATAGGCCAATGTAAGAGACAAGCGGGTCCCAAACCTGACTGGTTCCCTGATAGGAAGCTGGCAGGCTGGCTCGCAGAGCAGGACTGAACAGGCCACCCAGTAAAGGTTGATGGTTGACTATACGGAAAAGTGAAATGGAAAATACCACAAAAACACACACAAAAAATGATTCCATACGCATGAAGACCTTACATGTGAAGAACAGAACTTTAAAACTTCTGGACAAAAAAAAAAAAAATTCTTCAATTGCCTTAGTCTAAAGAAGGATTTCTTAAACAAAATGCAAAAAAGCAGTAAGATGAAGGGGATTAAGAGCACACTTATCATGATGAACACAGAGTAAGGTGTAGAATTGTTGAATCATTGTATTATACACCTAAACCTAATGTAACACCATATATTAACCATACCGGAATTTTTTTTTTAAAAAAAGCAGTAAGACTTATCAAATGTGACCATGTTAGAGTGAAAAATTTCTGTTCATAAAAAAAAACCATGAAAAAATAACAACATAGCTACAGGTTGGAAAAAAAATAGGATTGACAAGGGACATTGCCTTGAGACATGTGTTGTTCTCAATGGCCCTGAGACATGTGTTTATTGAGGAACTGAACTGTGGCTAACCTGAACTGATATTTACCATGAGTGTCAAATACCCTGCAGATTTGAGAGTCTTCATCAGTAATTTTATTTTTTATTTTAGGTATTTTTGGAGAAATATAAACCAAGTTAAACAAAATTTTAGCCAATTTTACTAGTTTCTATTTTTAATCGACTATTGAGAAATTTTAAATTACAAAAGTGACTTGCAGGGACGCCTGGGTGGCTCAGTTGGTTAAGCGGCTGCCTTCGGCTCGGGTCATGATCCCGGCGTCCTGGGATCGAGTCCCACATTGCGGTCCTTGCTTGCAGGGAGCCTGCTTCTACCTCTGCCTCTGCCTGCCACTCTGTCTGCCTGTGCTTGCTCTCGCTTCTCTCTCTATGACAAATAAATAAATAAAATCTTTTAAAAAAAATGTTTAAAAAAAACAAAAGTGACTTGCATTACATTTCTCTTAGGCAGCACTGATTTAGAATATACAAGAGCTCCTGTGACTTAATTAAAAAAAAAGAACAAAACAGAAAAATGAAAAAGCTCATGAAGAGATTTTTTTCACAGAAGAAAAATATAGCCAACATAAGCTGCCCAACCTTACAAAGAAATCCAAACTTATTACAAACTAAAACTGCAATAAAATATCCTTAACACCATCAGATGATCAAAACATAAGGACTAACAACATCTAACATCAGGGTAGGGAGCGGCGCAACGCTCATTCACAGTTGGTGAAAGTAGAAGTCAGAGCAACCACTGTAGAATACAATTTGGCATTAGGCAGTGACACTGAACACGTGCACACCTGGCAATCTCTCTTAGACACCTGCCTGAGACAACTCTTGCAATTGTCATGTGCAGTCACAGTCATATTGATACCAAGCCCTGGAAATGGCCCCAACTTCCATCACCTTGAGAGTGGTTAAGCCACTTATCACTGATTTACACTATGAAAAGCAATATGGAACGTTAAAGATGTTACTGAAGCTACATACAGCTGAACAATTGTAGACACATGTAGAGAGCAGCTCTTAAAAATGAAGTGATGGTACCAAATCCAGAGGGTGCCCTCTGGGCGAGGAAAGGAGATGGCATGACTAGGGAGGGTGCCACTGGGAACACAAAGTGGCAATCAGGTTTTCTGAAGCTGAGCAGTGGGTCCAGGAGGCACTTAGTGTCCTCAAGCTTTCAGTAACCATTGTAAATCCTGATAGTCAAGTGTCCTATTTCACCATTTCAAGGATTTTTAAGAATGGAAAAAAAAAAAAGGTCACTGTGTGTACATGTGTTATTACATTCATCCAGAAGCATGGTCCTCTTTCCCTGTTTAGTAACAACATCTCTCAAGTGGGACGATAGCCTGTTGGTCTTTTGTCTACCCATAGTGTCCTCTTTCTCATAGCCTGTCCTAGTCAACTCCAGAGGACATACTTTATACCGGATATCAGTAACATCCTTGAAAACACAAGATAAAGAGAGCTGTCCTTGTGTTTTGACTCCTTTCAGTCACTTTCTCCAGGACTAGGACAAATCAAACAGGACAGGGACTGCACTCGGTAGCCACAGAGGCTCAGACCCCGGGGCCCGCATGTGACATTGGGGAGTGAGTCTCGCTCTTGCCAGCTCTCCCCACCCTCAGTCCAATACTGCTTTGATGCCCTCATTTGTTAATGCAAGGTAATTGGAGGCATTCCTGAGACAGGGCTTGTAACATTTTGTCAACATTCTTGGAGATGGAGAGGCAAATTAGAGTCAGACCTATCAAGAAAAGTTCGGAGTAGCCAGGCTTTACAAACAATTCTGTGGATCTTAGCCTCACTGAGGCAGGCAGTCAGCCTGAAAACTGGACTTCCACCTTGGTCCTAGATACAATTGTAAGCTTTTCCTAAGAGGTCAAAGCACCCGAGCAGATATCCCCAGCCTCCTCCAGCTGTTTATCCCCTCCCCTTAGAAATGCCAAGTTGAATTCCAATGGAAATGTCTAGAGTATCAGGTATAGCTCATCTTCCCAGGATTAGGAAAGAAAAACCAAACCCTTAATAGTTGTGTGTTTGAATTCTGGCCCCTGTAGCACCCAAAGACCATCTTCACCTTGAAAACATCATTCCTTCCACCTGAGGTCAAACTGAGCCCTTCCCTGAGGCAAAGTCCTCTGAGCAGGAAGAGTTTGTGGGCCCGGCTCCTCGCCTCCATCCTAGGCAGCCTCGTCTGTGTTTCCAGGACCCTGAGCGTTGTCTCCTCTAGGTGAGCCCCAATTCCAAAACATGATGAATCAATGCACAAGCTGTTATTCTCACCGTGGAGCAGAACAATTACTAAAATCTATTTGCCAGTAAATGTGCCTTGTCTTGTAAATCATTGGGCCGTTAACCTTAACAACGGCAGTGTGCCGTCTCTCTCCAATTCAATTAAAGTACAGACCAAGGTAATACTTAAGAATACATTTCAGGCAGAGATATATACTATTATAGTATTATATCCTCATAAATTAAACAATGCATTTATTTCCCTTCTTGGAAAAAGAACACTGCATGATAAGCACAGGGTGAAGAAACAAAGGCAATGATTCTAAGAATAGTTCAAGAGGACCGCAGAGGAGACGAATCTGAAGACACGGAGTCAGTCACCTGTGGCCACCGCTCCCTCTGGCATTGCTGCAGAATTTCTGGGCTGAGAGATCGGACGGTGCACGAGGATGGTTAGTGACTTATGGAGGACGGTGGGAGATACAAGGGCCTGAATTGTACCCAAGGGCAAAACCAGTTTCCCTGCCTGGTCCTAATCTGGCACGATCGTACTCCTGAAAAATGCAGCACGCACCACAAGTAGGAGCTCCGAGCCCAGACCCGCCGATGCTCTATAGTCAGGGAGGGATCTTGTTCTTCCACAAACATGTTGACAATAAACCTAGGAAGACTCCCCGTGCCCCACTCGCTCTCCGTTTTCTTCCTATCTCCCATTTCAGGGGTTAGGTAGCAGGGAAGTATTATAATGGGGAACATGTCTCAAGACTTAAGGTATCTGCCCCAAGACTAAGTAACACAGACATGAATATTCATCTTCTTAAGGGGCTCAAGATGAAGTTTCCCTTCCATCCTCATTCTCCCTTAATTCCTCCAACCTGGACCACTTTCTAGCTACAGCCAGAAATCGTTTAGTTCCTAAGACAGATTCATTTTCTATTGCTGCCCTAAAAAATGGCCACAGACTTAGTTGCTAAAAACAAGGCAAGTTTATTATCTTCCTGTTCTATAGGTCAGAAGGGCAATGCGGGTCTCACTAAGCCAAAATCAAAGTGTCACCAAGGTTTTCTTTGCTCCTTTCTGGAGGCTCCAGGGGATTATTTGTTTCCTTCCTCACTCGGGTTGTTGGCAGAATTTAGTTCCCTGTGGTTTGAGAACCGGGGTCCTGGTTTCCTCCCCGGCTGGCAGCTGAGGGCTGTTCCCAGTCTCTAGAAGCCGCTTGCTTTTCCTTAGCTAGGGGCCGCTGCCTACTTCATAAAGCCAGCACCAGTAGGTCAAGTCTCTTTTGTGTTTCAAATCTGTCCCACCTCTCTTTGCTTTGTGGCATCTCCTGAAATTGAGCCAGGAAAGGTTTCCTGCTTTTAAGGTTTACCTGATTACACTGGGTAATCTATCTACCCAGATACTCCAGGGGAAGCTCTCCATCTCCAAATCCATAACCTTAATCTACAAAATCCCTTTGCCATGTAAGGGAACAAATCCCTGTCCTGAAAATCAGGATGTGGACCTTTTGGAGGCTGGGGGGGACACCTTCTTCAATCTGCCACAGAAAGTGGTGCTCATAGCAGAGGGGCCCGTGCTGAGAACGGAAGAAGAGATGAAAGCGGACCATCTTCTTTCCCTTTCCCACCTCCTTGTCGACACCCCCTTTCTGTGCTTTGAAAGCAAAGGGTGGCTACTCACCACTTTCCCTTTTTCAAAGGACTGCCTAGGTGTAGGACTCCTCTCGCCAGCCCGGAAAACCAGTCTGCAACTACCTGGCTTTCTGGAGGTGAAACGGTCTTTTATCATCTCTGCAGTGGTTCTCAGGCATTTGCTTATACAAGAACCACCTGGGGGTCCATGTTCCAATTCAGAATCTGGTTCTCTGGGCTACTGTTGGAAACTGAGTTCACCTGGCCTTCAATGATCTGGAAGCAAAGGGACTTGGGAAGCTCTGTCGCCACCCCCAATCCAGCAGGCTGGAGCATTGGATGTGCAAGTGCTTAGGGTCCCCAGCTCTAGCAGCTGGACCTCGGTCCAGAGACTATGTAACCTCTTACTCCTCTTTTTGATGTTCACAAGACACTCAGTGCTTCACCGTAGCCACACCTGCTTTTTGAACTCCACCAAGTCCCTGAGGAAAGCATTAAGGCAGAGCACTCGTTCAAGATGCTTTGATACTATAGAGTCAAGGAAGCCCTTTCTTTGGGGTCACAGAATGTTGTATGATTTGGGGAAATTTCCTAGTCTAGACCCTGCTTTCCTCATCTATCAGATGAGGCAATGGTAGTAATCACCCCAGAGGCAGTTGCAAGGATTCTGAGAGATGCCACCTACAGAGTACAGTGTTAAGCACTGGGTAGAGAAGAGTTTTTTTGTTTTTTCTTTTGTTTTGTTATTCAGTGTTGTCCCAACCTGGTCTGTGACCTAGGCAAGTGGCTTAACCCTTCTAATACTGGTTTCCCTCTCCCAGTAAACAGGAGACCTTTACCTAGGTCAGGAGGTAAGGTAGGCAATTTACCAAAGCACATTTTTTTTTTTTTTGCCTTAGTGGTTTTTGCTTCATTGCCAACACATGGGAAAAACACAGCAAGAGAGATTATGGAATTGGGGAAACTAGAGATGTATTATGTATAAGGTGTTGGTTTTTTGAGACCAAGGTCAGCAAACTTTTTCTATAAAGGGTCAGATAGTAAATATCTTTGTTTTGCACAACATCTTTATCACACCCTCTCCCGTGAGCAGTTACAGTGTGAAAGCAAGCATAGACAATACACAGTGAATGAGTGCAGCTGTGTTCCCATAAAACCTTATTTATAAAAGCAGGTGGTAGTCTGGATTAGCACATGTGCCATAGTTTGTTGATCCCCATTTTAGACCAATGTCTGGAAGGTTCAAGTGTAGTTCTACAGCTAGAACCATTATTCTTCCCCTTACTTTACTGTTTTTTACCAGATATCCGTGTATTTACTATCCTTAAAAACATATTTTAATAAATGTTTATATCCACAGGCATGATTGGAAAATTTGAATTGAAATTCATGTAAATGCTTGGGACACATTTTGAAACCCACAAAAGAAGGCAACAGTAAAGGACTGTGGGTTTCATTTAAATGATTTTCTCTGGAAGGTTCTGAAATCTATAGAGCTATGTGGTTTCTGATATGTTAATTAACTTTTCTGACCTGCAGTTACCACCTCAGTTAAGTTCAATAGATATCTAGTGGTGTCTATTTCATGAGGATTTTAAAAAGTAAGCATATAGAGATACCACCTCACATCAGTCAGAATGGCTAAAATTAAGTCAGGAAACAATAGGTGTCGGCGAGAAGAAAGGGGAACCCTCCTGCCCCCCTACCCCGTTGGTGGGAATGCAAGCTGGTGCAGCCACTCTGGAAAACAGTATGGAGGTTCCTCAGAAAGTTGAAAATAGAGCTACCTTATGATCCGGCAATCACACTACTGGGTATTTACTGCAAAGATACAAATGTAGTGATCCGAAGGGGCACGTGCACCTGAATGTTTACAGCAGTGATGTCCGCAATAGCCAAACTATGGAAAGAGCCTAGATGTCCATCAACAGATGAATGGGTAAAGAAGAAGTGCTATCTACCTACAATGGAATATTATTCAGCCATCAAAAAATACGAAATCTTGCCATTTGCAACAACGTGGATGGAAGTAGAGGGCATTATGCTAAGCGAAGTCAGTCAGTCAGAGAAAGACAATTATCATATGATCTCACTGATATGAGGAATCTGAGAAACAAGACAGAGGATCATAGGGGAAGGGAGGGAAAAATGAAACAAGAAGAAACCAGAGAGGAAGACAAACCATAAGAAACTCTTCCTCTCAGGAAACAACTGAGGGGGGTGGAAGTATGGGGTGGCTGGGGGATGGACACTGGGGAGGGTATGTGCTATGGTGAGTGCTATTGATTCTGTAGGACTGATGAATCACAGACCTGTACCCCTAAAGCAAATAATACATTATATGTTAATTTTTTTAAAAAGGTAAGCATATAAAGTAGAATAAGTAATATGAAGCTCCTAGCCCAGTGCCAGGGGGCATGGAAAACACTCAAATCAACACCGCCCTCCTCATCTGTCACTACTAGAGACCCTCCCATATAGAGGGTTTCTTACTTACAATATAGAGATAATAACGAGTTAGCAGCTACTCAGAGAACTAACAAGATTTATTCTGAAAAGGAAAGTAAGCCTGAGGGCTTTATCATTCTGTAAACTAGTTTCAGGATTAAAAGTGATTCGAGACACCTGGGTGGCTCAACCAGTCAAGTGTCTACCTTCTGCTCAGGTTATGACCCGTGCCTGGGATGGAGTCCCACACTGGGCTCCTTCCTCAGTGGGGAGCCTGCTTCTCCCTCCACCTGCCGCTACCCCCTGCTTGTGCTCTTGCACACTCTCTCTCTCTGACATAAAAATAAAATCTTAAAAAATTATAAAAAAAAAACAAGTGATTCAGCAAGCCCATCTTATGGCTTACAAATTGGAGGCTAATGGGTCCACCAGTTGGGTTAGGTCTAATTAACATAACACCTAATTTTTTTTTAATTGGAATGTGTTTGAGCCACAACCTCTCAGGTAACCACTGTTCCCTGCTGTCTGAATAGGGAGAAGCTACACGCTGTTATGTTACCATTCCAGACCTAAAGGCATTTGAGTGACTGACCTCTGTCCTAAATTCCTGATGCTCGGTTTTACTGCTACAACCCCAGCTTCTCATGTCATGATCTCATTGCCATCAATATATCTGGAGGTAGAGTCCTTATCTTTTCAAAAACATATGGCCAGTTCCCAGAACTAATGTCAGCCAAGGCTGCCAACAAATGATGTAATGAGACAGGTTAACTGCAAAATGAGATGTTTTCTTCCTTCCTCGCTTGCAGCTGCCAGATCGCACATAGAAAAGCTGTTGGAGACTCTGTTTTCTCGCTCTCGCTCTCTCTCACACACACACATACACAGAGGAAATTTTTCTTTAGAAGTATTTACTCACTTTGAGAACATTCATTATTATATTCATTATTATACGTTACTAACCTTCATTATGGAGGCCTTGGGAATCTCGGAGGACCTAGTCACGGGAGATCATCAGGAAAGAGTCTTCAGCTGTGGAGTAAACAGACTTAGGGAATGGCTCAGAGGGGGCATAAGGTTTTTCTCTTCCATAACCAGGGTCAAAGAGGCACATAGCAGAGGTCAGGATGGCTGGGGTCCAGGATGGATGCCCCTGCTGTGTGATTTTCTGCACTGCTCCTCAAACTGCAGTAAGGGTGAGCAGAAGGGGCATTTCTGAGCCCACTAGTTATTTATATCCCCATCGCAGCAAGCAGGATGGGGATGTGACTGATTCTTCAGGATCTTTTCACAGCCTTCCTTGGGCCCCGGACTTACAGCTGGTGAGCAATGGACGGGCACTGGCATCCTGGAAGCTACAGAATAGGCATTTAATGAATTCATTCCACTGGAATTGCAAAGTCAAGAGAGTAGTAATGTTGGTAATGATATTGACTCTGAGCAAGGGGTCATAAGCGGTATTTTAAAAATATAAATCAGGTCACATCTGATTGCCTGCTCTGAAACCTCCAGTGTTTTCCAGTTGGCCTGCAGCAAAGCCAGACTCTCCATGAGGCCGGTGAGACCCTGCCCATGTGGCTAGCCTTCCCTGCCCACCTCTCCAGTCTCCCCTTTTCTAATGTTTATATCAGCCCTATTGAGATCCAACCCATCTGCCATCCCATTTATCCATTTAAAGTACACAATTCACTGGTTTCTGATATGTTCACAGAGTTAGCAACCATCACCACAATTGATTTTAGAACCTTTCCATCTGGCTGAAAACTAAGCCTGTACCTATCAGCAGTCACTTGGCCTTTTTCCCACCCTCACAGCCTGACAACCACGGATATGCTTTCTGTCTCTGCAGACTGGCCTACTGTGGACATTTCATATAAATGGAGAATGTGTGGTCTTGTGTGGCTGGTTTCCTTCATTTAGCATATAGTTTTCAAGGTTTATCAATGCTGTTGTGTGTATCAATACTCTGTTCCTTTTCATGGCTGGATAATATTCCATTGTAGGGACACATCATGTTTTGTTTATCTGTTCATCTGCTGATGACATTGGGTTGTTTGTACTTCTTGGCATTATGAAGTATGCCGCTGTGAACATTTGTGGATAAGCTTCTGTATGACTGTTCTCTTGGGTATGTATCTAGAAGTGCCACTGCTGGATCATATGGTAATTCGGTGCTTAACTTTCTCAATTTGGCAAAATTTTCAGCCATTATTTCTTTGTATGTTCTTCCTACCCTTTTTTTCTCTTTCCCTCTAGGACTTACAATTCTTATACATATATAAATATATAAATATAATATAAATAAAACCTATATTTTAATATTAATATTTAATAAATATTTATTATTTAATATATTGTATTTATTAAGTATATTAAATATATTTAATATATTTAATATATTGTATTTATTAAATATTTATATCGAATATAAATATAAGTAAATTTATATTGAACATAAATTTTATACATTGTAAATACATATTTATATATATGTATTTTTATACATATATAATTTCATCAAAATTAAAAGTTTTGTGCCCAAAGGATGCCGTTAAGAAAGTAATGAGGGCTGTTTTCCAAGGTGGGTGAGCTATTTTACATTCCCAGCAGCAGTGTATGAGGGTTCTGGTTTCTCCACATTAATTACGACCTGTCCTTTTGGTTAAAGCTATATTGGAGCACTCTTTCTAGGCCTGCCTCTCTCTCTCAGATAAAATCTCTGAGTCTCTGCCCCAGAGTTACGGTCAGAAACAGTGGTCTGCTTCTCTCAGAGCGATACCTCTGCCTTAGGAGCAGGTGCTTGACTGGGGTGGCACTCTGACTTCCATGCCTTTTCTCTCCTAGTGTGGACAGTAGGCTTCTCCTAGTACCTCTGTGAGTGAGCTGGGCGGAGGTAACTGGGCCCCAGTGTTATTAGTCTGCCACACCTGGAGTGGTGTCTCTACCTTATGATTGGGGGTTGGGTGGAGGGAGGGAGCCCCAACATTTTGGCAATACTCATCTGGAATTTGGCCTCTGTAGCATGGAACAGTGGGAAGGCCAGGAGAAAATGGGTCCCAACTCAAGTGCCATATTTTCTCACTGCTCTTACCAAGATTTAACAAATTTTCTCGAATAATTTTTTTTTTTAATTTGTTACATGCCCAGACATTTTTTCAGAAAGCATAAATGGTTTGGCTTTGTTTTTTAAAATAATTTTCACCACTTATGGTTGTTTTGCTCAGGAAGGGTCCTCCGGGGCTCCTCACATCTGGAAATTGTCTCCCCCTCCCCACTCTCTTCTTGGGCACCTCTTTTCCTTCTTCTCTCTGCTCCTGGCTTAGATGTCAGGCTTATCACTGCTGCAGGACATTTGCACCTACTGTCTCCTTAACCCTGAAAGTTCTCCCTTGAAGTAGACACTGTTAGGTCTCTACCCAAGTGTTGTTTCCACCTGATCCTTGCAGACAGAGTCCTTTCCCCTCATGACTCAGAGGAAATCCTCATTATTCTGGAGCAGGAATCAGAAAACCAGAGCTGACGGGCCAAATCCAGCATACTGCCTGTTTTTGTGTCGCCTACAAGCTAAGAATGGATTTTACATTTTTAAATAATTGAAAAGCAAAGCAAAAAACAAGGAATACTTTCTTGTACATGAAAATTATATGAACTGCAAATCTTAGTGGTCTTAAGTAAAGTTTTATTGGAACACGGCTGTGTCTATTCATTTACTTTTTGTCTGTGGCTGTTTTCACACGACAGCAAAATCGGGTAGTGACACACTACCAATCATAGTAACACAGCAACAACTTGCAAGTCTTTTGAGCTCACCTTTATCAGCTCTGTGTGTGAAGACATTTGCACGGATGAAATACATAAAATCTCATTAGAGATCTGCATTAACAGATGAGCACTTGCAATCTTTTTTGATGACAGGGAATACTATCTTTGCTCCTCAATTAAGCATAATGTTATCCTCCCAAAAATGTCTGTTCTTCTCATTAGAGACCTGAATTTAAAAATTTGTATTTAATTATTATTCTATTTTGGGTTTTATCAATCCATAGAGATTTTGTGGAAATTTGTTTTCCTTTTTGCTATAGAACACCTACACAGTACCTTCAGTTTTGTTCCTGACCCCCAAGTCAAAAGAAATTCATATCTCTGTACGGGAAAAGTATACTGACGAAGGTGATTCTATCCTCTTGCTGGTGAGTGATTTTTAAAGGCGAGGGTTTGGCCCGGTTCTGACCACAGAGATGGGAGAGAAACGCCCTGGGTGTACTTCTGGGAATGCTCTCTTGCTCAGGGTGCCTCTGATGTGGTGCTGAGAACAGTGGCATCCATGAGGGGAGCCATCCTGGGGACCCAGACAACCTCCTGAGGAGGGAAGAACCTAGGTCCTTGAGCTGTTGGGTAAGCCACCCCTTCCTCTCTCGGGTTTCTTGTGATGTGAGACAATAAATGTTCTTATTATTTAAACTATTCAAATCAGAGTTCTCTGGTCTTCATGGTCTAAAGTATTCTTATAAAAAAAAAAGATTAAAAAAAAAAAGATTTTCTATTTGAGAGAAAGAGAGCGAGCAAGGGGAGGGATACAGGGAGAGGAAGAGAGAGAATCTCAAGCAGACTCTGCATAGAGCTGAATGTGGGGCTCCATCCCATGACCCTGACCTCATGACTTGAGCCGAAACCAAGAGTCAGACACTTAATGGACTTAGCCGCTGCTATTGTCCAAAGCATTCTCACTGATATCACCTGAGAGCATCACCGTCTAGGTATCAGGACAAATGTCCCCTTCTCAGAAAGGTCTTTGCCAGCCACCCTAAGGAAATAGGCTGTGATGTCCCCCTCTTCCTCTTAGTCCCTCTTACTAGCATGTGTCACTATCTGTAATTATTTCACTGGACAGTGTCCCTTCTCTCAAGTACAAGTTCCCTGAGATCAAGGCCACTGTGTCATTCACTGCGGCTCCAGGGCTTAGAACAGTCTGACACCAAATGAGTGCTCCATAAAGATCTGTGGAACGCATTTAAAAATATACTAATAATATTTTAACTGATATTTCATAGCATTACTAACACTTATAAAATCTCAAAGAAATAGTAATATTTACTATTGATAACAATAGCACTTATCACACGTCCCTCAATTAATCTTTGTTACAATGTTAGGGGGCAGAAATGACTATCCCCACCTTACACAAGACTGCCGGGTCCCATTTTCTTCATTATAATCTATACTGCAAGTATAAGCAAGGGACAATAAAATAATAACAATATATATTTTTTAAAAACCAACAAAATTAAGTTGGACTCATTGCCATCCATGCCTCTGGAAACGTTTCCCGTGGGAAACTGCACGGGACCACAGTGACTTTGCCCCAGACCTCACCCTCACCCTGCTGCGGGAAGAGATTCCAGCCCTGGAGGGAAGCACGTCACCGGGGGGATGTTTCAGACCCCAATTCACCAGGGCAAGTAATGATGGTTATTGTATCTGACTTGAGACCTGCCCTCTCCTCCTCCAGGAGGCTCTGTGGTGACACATGATAATTGCCCAGTTCCTCCTGGGGTCCTGGAATTATGCAGACAGCCTGCAACAAATCTCCTGTTATCTTTTGATAAGTGCCCTAAGAGCAGGTCAGGTACCATCCCCCCACCCCGTGTCAGCTTCTGGGAAGCTAGTTGACTCCACTTTTTTACCCCCAATATGTTATACCTTGGTTCTGGATGATCTCTGCCTTAAATCTAATAATTGTCTTGGACACTGTCTCCCCAGTCAAATTCCTGAGGGGTGACCCAGAAAGCACATGTATGTGAGAACTAATGTGCATCGCCCTAGGTCACCAGTCTCTGTAACTCTAATAATATTTTCATAACAACAATGTTCCTTTCTGTCTCTTTTTTTATTTATAGTAAATCTGAAGGGCGTATTTGGGATGATCTAACACAACAGATGCTTTGTGGGATACCCCAAAAAAATCTCTTTAGGGGTTTCTGGAACACTTTAAAGAGATGGGGGAGGGAGATGCCTATTTTAGTCCAGTGCTGTTCAATAGAAGTTTCTGTGATGATGCAACTCTATATTCTATATTTGCTCGGTCAACACAGTAGCCACCAACAATACATGGTGGCTAGGAGCCAGTGGAAAGTGGCTAGTGGGACCGAGGAAGTCAATTAACTCTACATTAGCTAATTGAATTTAAATTAAAATAAATAGATAAAAAGTTTCTATAGTGACACCTGGCTGGTGGCTACCTCACGGACAGCTCAGGTCTGGAGCCTGTGAGGAGGCCGATTTGGCACACAGCTGCTTCACATTCAAGCTGCCTTCCAGGGTGAACGCATGTAATAACCTTCCTCAGCAACGTCTGGAAACCAGCCAGTAGTTATTAATGCTGATGCAAATAACAATACAATTTACAAGGAGCTTTCCTCTAACCTCACTTTAATCCTCACACAAACCCTGCGAGTCAGCTCCTATCCCAATGTAGGGAAGAGATGGAGCAGTGTAACTGCTGGACCAAAGTCACAGATTTTTGGCTCAAAGTCCTGTGTCTCTTCTCTGAGCCCAATGCTTAGTGTTTTTCCAATTTTATAATACTCTGTAAGTATTTACCTGTCCCAGGTAAAGAGGGGATGGCGACAGCCCAATCAGAACTCAGGAAAAGGAAGACACAGCTCACAGCTCCAAGGGCTCTGCCAGAGGGGGAGGAGGGGGGGCTAGGAGGGTGCACTATGCCACGGGCCTGCACTCATGCAGGTCCTAAGGACATGACTCCACTGCCACTGCTGGTGCAAGGGCCCTGGCTGGGGGCTGGGAATTCACCCCGTTTGATCTTCACCAAAGCCCCGAGAACTGGTAGTATAAGCCCCATCTCCCAGCTGAAGAGGGAGGCTCTGAGGGTTTGCATGACTTGCTAAGATTTGTTCAGCCTCTGCAAGTGGTAGGGACAAGCTTCCTGCTCATCAGCCTCTAGTGCCCCAGACAGCTCCTACCGGAGTAAATAGCCAAAGCTCAATAAAAACAGGGGCAGAAACGGAAAAGCAGTGAGTCTGGTCTTCACCAGGAAGAGCACAGAAAGGTTAGTCAGTCTGCTGTTTGCCTAGAATTCTCTCACGCTTATAACCTGAGGCTCAAGTTTCCAGTATGCACTGAAGTTAGTTCTTACTAATGCTCTAGCACAAGGGATCCTGGGGCTGTGGTAAGCATGGGAGAGAGACCAGCACAGCCAGTGGGACTGATGGTCCAAAACTGCTCGACTAGAAATGACAAGGCAGAGAGAGATGAATCTGGAGTTTTCCCATTAAAGACAGGGGATCACAGAGTCCCCAGACCAAGACAATGACCCACACACCCCCACTACCCTGTGAGACTATACCTAAACCAGAGGTCACCAACCTGTCCTGCCTCAGAGTGCCCTCAGGCTCAAGGCTTTCTAAAGGGAGAGGAGAAAGAAAAGAGGAAGAAAAGGTGAAGAGCCAGATGAGGAAGGAGGAAACAGAAATGGCAGCTACCACCACAGGAGCTCCTAACAGTAGCAACCTGGTTCTCCCAGCAGGAACTCCCATATCTCCTTCTGCTGAGACCCCCAAGACTGCCTGCCCATTCCCTGCACCCCTTCCCACCCCCACGGCTCCAGCTACACCCCCTGGATCAAGTTTTTGGTATCCTTCCAGTCTGTTTGAATGCAACTGGATCCAAGAACACTTCCCTCATCCCCGTCCTCTTTCATGCTCCTCCCCTTTCTTCTTAGCTACTTCCTCCCTCCCTAGTCACCCCTTGTTTCCTTCCTGTTGATGGAGGACACGGGACCTAACCCAAGTGAGCCTTCCAAGGTCTGTCACATAGTAATGATGTTAATGTTAATGACTCTGGTAAGGATTAACATTCCCTGAATGATTACTATTGTGCCAAATGCAGTTCTGAGCGCTTTATATGGATTAATACCATTTTTACAATAACCCTGTGATATAGGTGCTATATTATCTTCGTGTTACAGAGGAGAAAAGTGAAGCACAGAGAGGAAAATAAACTTGCTTTAGGCACACAGTTAGCAAGCAGAAGAGTTAAAATTTGAACCCAGGCAGTTTGATTTTTCAACTCTTTCCATTAATCACTTCAGTGAGTCCCTACAAGCGTTCACCTCTATTGACCTACTCATTGACTTACTGGTTTTGAGTAATTCTCCACCTTAAATCTAAACTATGATACAATGCAGGTAGTTCTGTATACCTGTTGTAGTTAGCAAATAATCCAACAGCCAGTAAAGATAACAGCAAGTAATCTAATTTTTCGTTTGCATAGGATGTGATTTATTAATTGCTCTTGGTAAGCATTTTTAATCTGTCGTATGTGCTTTTTTGCACATTCTCCCTTAGTGAACATTGAGATACATTCAGTGTACATTTAGATTGGGGATTTGGACAATTCCTTAAACATGTTTGAGGACAATCTGTGGTTGGTGAAACAGGGTTCTTCCTGAGACACAAGCAGTAACTGTGAGAATGACCCCAGGAAAGGAAGTAGACCTCTTCACTTTACTGGAGGCAATACGGTAATGCTGGCCCCACAACACACTGGTGTTGTTTTGTTCTTTGAATGATAATAATCAGTCTTGGCTCTGAAATAGGAAGGAAACTCAGACTGAGTGCCCTGGTGTGTAATGCTAAGGGAAACCAGAGCATCAAGCTCACGCTGGACTCCTATTCACAGGCAGGCATAATAATATTCCCCAAAGATGTCCTCACGCTAATCCTTAGAACCTGTGGCTATGTAAGGCCATGTAGCAGAGGGAGTTAGGTTGTAGATGAAATTAAAGTTGTGACTTGGTTAACCTTATTATCCTGCATTACCCAAATGAGCCCAGTGTAAACACAGGGTCCGTGTAAGTGCAAGAAGGAAGCAGAAGTGTCAGAGGAAGATGAGACTACAGAAGAAAAACCCAGAGAGATGCAACATTTGCTGACTTTTTGAAGAGGGAAGCCATGAGCCGAGGGATTCAGAGGGCCTCCAGAAGCTGGAAAGGATAAAAGAAACAGATTCTCCTCTGGAGTTTCCAGAAAGGAATGTAGGCTGCAAACATCTGGATTTTATAAAGCCCAGTCCAGTGAGACCCATGTTGCACTCCAAGACAATAAGAAAATTAATTTTTGTTGTTTTAAAGCCCTAAGTTTGTGGTAAGAGGAAACATGCAGTGAGGTAGGGCAAAAAGTTAAGAAGAACCTGCCTAGGCAAGTGTAGAATCATCAGGGCTCCCCTTTCCTGGCTGAGTGAGGCCAGGGAAACCCCTGCGTGCACTGCTCTCAAGCATCTTTCCTGCCACTCAAGGACCTTCCCCATGGCTCAGTTGCAAAATACAGGATATGGAATACATTTCCTGACACAGGTGACGCTGTCCAAATTATAGACAACTGAACACAAAAACAGAACATCAAAGAGCCTGCTTCTGATTTAAGTAGCCAGAGTTCTCCAGACCCAAAGTGCCCAGAAAAATAGTTTCTCTTCTTTCAGTTTGTCTAATACAGCACTTTTAGAAAACCCTAAGGGTTATATAGCTACTGACACATCCCTTTTCTCTCCTGCATCCTCACTTGGGCCAGTGGGATAGGTGTGGGGAAGCAAAGGGATAGCCAGGGGAGGCGAGAGCTTGCAGAGGACACCCACCCTCAACAGGCTGCAGGCTGCTCAGAGAAAACAAGGTGATTTTTTTGATCGGTGCTATTTAAGGATGAAGACAGACTTCATGGAGGAGAGAGTTTGCTGCTCTCTGACCTTGGCTGTGTGTTTTCCTCCATCCCCTGTCAAGTTTAGTACTAAGAACAAACAATTGCTGATGAGCTGGAGCATGAGAATGCAAAGGGCAGACCGCAATGAGCTGACTCCAAGGTGAGCCAGACTCGAATCCTAGGAAACGCAGCTCACTCATACCTGCCTAAGGGAAGAGGGGCTGGAGAGGTTTCAAGGCCTTCGCAAGGACTTTGGTGTGCAGCGTGTGCTAGGCATGTCTGTGGGTGAACTCTGTGATCTGGAGCAGGTGATTCAGACTCCAGGAACCTGTCTGGTCAGGTCAAGGCGGGAGGTCATACGTGGCCACGAAAGTGCTGGCAGGGTGTTCTGGAAAATCTTCTTTGTAGCAATGAAGAGGCACCCCCTCTAGCTGGCTCACATCAAGGGAGGGTGAGGGACAGATGTGAGGGTACACACAGACCCTCATAACACCCAAGAGCAAAAGTTCTGATGAATTCTGGATTCCTGACTCTTGTTCATTCCATTAACATCCTACCTGAGGTCTGTGGAACTATTTTCTTTTCTTCTTTCTCTCCACCCCCCCACCTTTGGCTTAATCTCTTAATGGATTTCTTACTTTCTTTTTTCAACAGTGACATAATTAACATCCAATAGAATACCCAATTATAATTGTACAGCTCTGAGATTTTTTTACATAGATCTATATAATCACCAACCACACGGAGGTATAGATCAGGGGTCAGCAAAGTCAGGCCTGTGGGCCAAATCCCATAAGCCACTTTTTGTAAAAATAGTTCTATCAGAACACAACCACACCACTGTTTGCATCTTGTCTCGGGGTATCTGAGTAGTTGCCGCAGAGTCATGAGAGTTTCAAAGCCTAAAATCTTTACTAGCTGCCTGAAGGAAACGTCGGCAGAGCCCTTGTAGAGAGCCTGCCCGAACCTCCCTACTCAGTTGATGCCCCCCACCAAGAGAATCCCTCTTTTTATTTCTATTACTGTAGGTTAATTCTGTCTGGTTTTGAACTTCATATGAATGGAAGATTATAGCTTTTATTCACTCAACAAAATGTGTGAGGCTCATCCATGTTCACTCTTGGGCACCACCATTACCACGACCTATTACACCGTAGGCATCCTCTGCTCGGTCCCACTGACAGCAACATGCTACCCAGACGCTGGCTCCGAGAGACCCAGAGCCCTCTGGGCTCTCTCTACTCTGGTGATTCCTGCCTGACTCTTTCTTTTTCTCCCCCACTCTCTCTCTCTCTCAATCACCTATTTCTGAGCCACAGATACCACTGAAAACCTGACGAGAGCCAGAAACACTCTTCTCAGATAAATGCACAGTCAGAACGTGCCCAGCTAAAGATGAAAACCTGTTATTGTATTTTTATGTTTTTCTCCTCATGTTAGTCAGAGAGATGTGAGGAACCCACCTTGGATTCCTGACTTTGGTCTCTTTAAAAAAGGTGTGTGAGAGAGAAGACCCTGTCATCACGTAGATTCACCTGAAAGGATAGGTGCAGTACATGTACCTCTTGAGGGCAACCAAGGAGTGGAACAGGATACTCACCGATCTGAGGACCTGAGCCAGGCATCTGTGTTCCCTGGAAGATGCAGGGACAGGGCACTGACCCAGCCTGCCAATGGCTCAGTGATGTTCAGGTCCTGCCTCCAGAAACTACACAGGCGTCATTTCAGCAGAACAACAATGGCATCTGCCGCTGACTATGTGGGCCAGGTTTCAAACAAGACTTGGTATGGGAGGATACCATCAGCAGCAGTGGACTGAATGGTTTCCAGAACTTTCCTGGCTTGGATGTGGGAAATGAACAGAGCCTTTAGGAACAGGGTCCTTAGGGGAATCTCAGGGTTCTTGGACCACATAAAAAATGAGAGATCTTTAAGATACTGATTACCCTTGGTACGCCTGGGTGGCTCAGTCGGTTAAGCTGCTGCCTTCAGCTCAGGTCATGATCCCAGGATCCTGGGATCGAGTCCCATGTGGGGTTCCTTGCTCAGCAGGGAGCCTGTTTCTCTCTCTGCCTCTGCCTACCACTCTGTCTGCTTGTGCTCACTCTCACTCCTCTCTCTCTCTGACAAATAAATAAATACATAAAAAACAATCTTAAAAAAAAAAAAGATACTGATTACCCACCTTCAAGGAGGTGAGTAAAGGGGAAATTAATCAGCAAATAAGAAATGCAATCCTCTTTTACCTCAGATTTGTGAAGCGGTTCATACCATTTATATATACAAACCCAGAGTTTCACACATAATCTAAATGGGTTCATGGACCCCAGGTGAAGAGCCTCAGTTTAATATGCTATCCTGTCTACTTCAGCTCCTACTGAAAACAAGCAGAGCCTTTCTGTGCTTAGATTAAATTCCCAAGAGAATGTTTTTAGTCAAGTCAATATTTTTAATGAGGCCACACAAATCCTGGTCTCTGGCCGTTCCATGGATTAGTTGTCCACAGGTCAGGCTCTCAGCCACAGTTTGGGTCAACCACAGTGGGCTGGGGAGAGGGGGCAGTACAGTCCTGTGATCTCAAACATGGCTCCCTGGGCAGTGGGGTGGGGGTTGGGGGGCTTCCCTGAGAAGGAGGGGAGTCCCGGAGACTTGGAGATGCAGGAGGGGAACTGCTTAGTAAGTGCAGCACTGGAACCAGTAAATGGTCACAAACGAGAGCTACAATGATGCTGACGAGGAAGATGTGAGTCAGCCCCTACAGAATCACTTCCTCCTGGAAGACATTCCTCTTGGTGATGCTCATGGCTGGTCCATGTTGAAAGCAGATATTAAATGTACACTGGGTGACAGGCTTTTGGAACATGGACATTTGATGAGGACACACATTTAAAGAAATTAGAGGAGGGAAATTAAAAGTGTCCCTCAAGTCATTAAAATACAGGTAGTTTGAGGGTTTCATTGAAAATGAATCACTTTTATAAATACTTAAAAGCTAAATAAAGAAATTGCACAGCAATCTGAATAGGAATATTGTTTGAACAATTACAGAAGTTGTTCCTTTCATCTAATAAATTTATGTAATTAAACTAATGTCACAGTCTGCTCTTGCATGGTGGCAACATGACAGAAATGCAGGATTTTTACTTCACTGCTGGCTAATTAAGATGACGTGTGACTCTACTTCTTATTTTCAATGTTCTTTTGGATTTTGTGCTTAAACTCCCCTTCCTCTTTCCAAACCTGATGTCTAAGTAGTTATAAATAGGCCTCCCAAGCCAGGGCTTGAATGTGATTTGGCTCTATTCTCTTTTCACCTCAAATTAGCTTAGGCGTCAGTAACCATTTACAGAGGATTAACAAAAGATACAACCTGGATTCCAGAGAAGGGGATGAGGAGGTCTGCTTCATTTGGGACTCAACCAGAAGGGACATATTACTGGTCCTAGGGTTAGAGAGAAGTCCGGGCATCTTGGATTTTATTTTTATCCTCTTGCTTTGGGGAGTTTCTTTTAGAGGAAATATAATTTTCTTCCCAAAGTGGCAGGCTATTGTAGAAAAAGTCTGTACGATGTCTGTATGTATGATAGAAAACAGTATCTGTACTGTAGCCCAGCTACACATCACTTACACCAACTGAGTTCTGCTCTCCTCATCTGTGATATGAAGGGCATAAATAGATCCATCCCCCCATTTGCCTAACTTGCTAGCATTTCTGAGTGCCTAGAATGTTCAGGCACCCATCAATGACAGAGAGTGCTTGGCTTCAAAGAACTCACTAGCAGGGAAGAGAATACAGTGCAGAGGTGAACAGCCCAGATTCTGGAATTAAGTGATCTAAGTCCCAGCTCTCCCCACCACCCCATTATCCTACAAGCTGTAGACTCTTAGACAAGTTCCTTTTCATCTCTAAACTGCTTCTCTATATTTAAATTAGGATATTAATATGATATCATAGGACAGGTACAAAGGTTAAACAAGATAATACCTACCAAGCACATTGCCTAACAGCCATATGAGAGGCTAAATTGATAAATGTGTTTAAATTGCTCAAATATGGCCATGTAAGTAATGCCTGAGCAACAATAAGAAGGGAGCCACTGATTCTTTCTGAGATGAACCGAAGGAGAGCAGGCAAAATTTTAGAGGAGGCGATACTCAGTCAGATTTTGTAAGATGAGTAGAAGCTTACGATAGAGAGAGGGAGTTTGGATAGTGGGGACAGAGGGGACCATAGGTGAAAATTCACAGAGAATGAGCATTAATGTTTTCAGGTGACACCTCTGGTACATGCAGGGAATGGCAAAGGTGAATCTTAAAGAGTAATACTGGGACTACTTTATAAGCAGCATATCCGTCAGAAGGCTTTTAGTTGCTAATTATTCAAAACCCAGCTTGAACTGCCCCAAACTATAAAAACAATTTATTAGCTTTTTGACATAGATAAGTTTATGGCTTTTAGAAACATGAATACCTAAATAGTCAGAATGTTTTGATCTAAAGACCCAATCATATCACCAAGGAGCTGATTTCTTTACATTTCTACTCTTCTTTCTTTTTTAAAAATTATTTTTATTAACATATAATGTATTATTTGCCCCAGAGGTAAAGGTCTATGAATCATGAGGCTTACACATTTCACAGCGCTCACCAGAGCACATATTACTCTTCTCTCTTTTGTAATATCTTCTTCGTCCTAACACCGTATATCCCTTATGGTCACAGAGTGGCTACCAACCACCAAGGTTATATGCTTCCCAGGTAACAACCAAGGGATGAGAGAAAGCCTGCTCCTGAGGCCATCAAACAAGAGTCCTGGGCTTTATAATGACTGACTCACCCTGAACTAATCTCTGGGCCAACTGAGATAAGTCTAAGACACCTTAACCAATCACTGTGACAAGAGGTATGGGTTTATCCTTCTGGAAGAGAGCAGTCACAGCCATGTTTAAAACTGAACATCTGGCCTTTATAACCCACGTACCTGCTACAAGAGGGGGAGGAATGGGATGGTTGTAGAAAGACCGACCACATCGTTCATCCAGAAGACTTGGAGGCCATGCTTTAGACTTGGTTGTTTACACAGTGGACAACAGGAAGTCACTCATAGGCAAAAGCCCACATATTCAGAAAGAATTCTGGAGGCAGTCTGGGGACAAATTGGGGCAAGGAGGCCAGTTTGCACCTAATTCATCTCTTAGTTTCCTTATAGAGCAAACATCCTAATTCTGTTGCGGAAAGAGGTATTCTGGGTATCTACCATACCTCTCAGAAACCCTACTTCTCAGGCCGCATTCCAGTTTAGTGTGTTGAGCTGTTCACAACTCCTAAGCTGCCAGTAATAACAGAGCAATAGCTGTTAAGAAATTCAATGTTCTAAATCACCTTAAAATCTCTATACTCTTGAGTTTTGTCCGAAAAACACTTGCAGGACACATGAGAGCCAAATGAGAGAATCTTAGAGGTGGCACAAGGGAGAATATGAGAGCCAGGACCCTAGAGCCAAACAGGCTCTCTGGAAGTGATATAACCTCTGAAAAGTAAAGAAGAAATAGTCCAAACCTCGTAGGTTGTTTATTCACCCAGTCAGCAAATATTTATAAGAACAAACCATGCACAAGGCCCCCTGCTAAAGCTCAGGAGGGAAGCAACTGAGCAAATGTTTGTTGCAGCACTCCCCTCAGATCTGCAAAGAGAAAAAAAGGGGACAGATCCCTAGGACACCAGGCAAATGCAACCTTTGGTAATCAGGAAGACTTTCATTGAACACTTACCATACTAGGAAAGATCTGAAGGCTATCCAAATCCTCAGAGGTCATGGCCAGAAGGCACAATGGTCACAGATGGAAGTCACTGGCATTTATTTGCTCCCTCAGTAAAAAAAAAAAGATTCAGGGTTCCTCACTGTTCTCCTAATCCTGGGGTGACCTTCGATGACCTCTTACTTGATACCCATCATCATGGAACTTAAATCATGTTTCAACAATACCCAAAGAGGAAGGTTTCTCACTTAAGAAAATCTAAACTACTTTGATGACTTGTATTTTTCTCTTCTTTAAACTCAGGACTGAAACGATACATTCAAGTTTATATGTTACGGGACAACTTGAACAAACTTATATTTTTAGAAATGAATTACTTTCCTACTGTGCTGTGATCACAGCAGTGCTTCCTTGGTTGTGTTTCAAATGATGGCCTCACCAACACTTCTAGAACCCTAATGAGAAAGGCTTAGAAATAAATGAGCTCCATGCAATATGGCATGCAGACAGGCTTCCTCCTGTAGAAGAATGTGCCTCTGTTCAATGGGGAGGCACCCACACATACATATTTCCCTCCAAACACTAAAGCTAGGAAGAAGATAGCTTAAATTGCTGTGATTTGTGATCAGGAAATGAATATGTATTTTTATTGCAGTATTCATTACACAGAGTACAACAAGTTTTGCTTAAAGCAATTCCTATATCACTTGATATGAATGTTATATTGTATTGTGCAATGCACCATTTCTTGAAGAAATATTTTACAAAGAGATTAATAATGGGAGGTTTTAACGTATCCTTCAAGCACTCAGATAGAACCAGCCTATTTCCATCTTTCTCCCTGGAGCCACTTTGACACTGGGCTGACACGTTGGTGACAATGCTTCATAAAAGAAGGCTTTTGCATTCTACGTTATGTATATTATGGTTAAAGTACAGAGCTTAAAATTGAATGAGAGAACTCATGGAAAGCAGAAAGAGCTAAAGGCGATGCTTTTGTACCAAGGTATTGGAAGGAAAGGATATACCAAATGGCATTATCTTTAGAATGAAATGATCAGATGAATTAGAAGCTCTTCAAGTAGATGAAATTAGAATACACAAAAATAATTTTTTCCCACTAAAAATTTGTGTGAGGCAGTATCTAGGGCTTTCCAATTCCATTGTTTGTCTAGCCTAACTTTCTTCTCTTGCTGAAACTACCTTATCACTCAGGTAAGTAGCCCCAGGACCTAGGGGTCTTTGGTTCAAGCAAAGGTGGCCACTGCCTGGCCAGCTTCTGGGCTGGCCAGAGACCATCAAGAAGGCCTGGTACAAAGGGATTTGCCCATTAGCCAAGAAGTTGTCTCCCTTCACAAGAGAAACTGGAAAACTCCTAGAGGCCTGGAGGGTAGGCCATGAGTGGAGGGGAAGCAGCTGATCCCCTCAGCAGCATAGTACCAGACTGAATAACCACTGTGTTTAAGTAACAAGCCATCTCCGCTCTCAGTCTTTTCGATGGGCATAGGGCTCATTGTACCCTAATCTCCGGAGGTCGGTACGTGATCTAGCCCTGGTCAGTAAGACTTCCCACCCCCTGGCCACACTGGTTGATTCCAGAATGCGCATCTGCCCCAAGTCTGAAGCTTTGGTTGCAGTTATTAGGAATAGAACTTCCCTCCCATTAGGATAACATAGGTCTGGAGTAATGAGGCTTCCAGTGAGTGAAGGGAGCCTGCCTGAAAGCTAAGCCAACACATCTGAGATCCTAGATTTAGCCATATCTGATGGTGCTGAGCTCTAGGGACTTAAAAAATTTTCTTAATAAACTATTAATTTCATAATAGTTTTAGATTTACAGATAAGTTGTGGGGACAGTCCAGAGTATTCCCACATACCTCACACCCAGTGTCTTCCATTGTTAACATCTTACAATAGTATGATACATTGCAATGAAGCCCATATTGATACATTATTAACTAAAGTCCCTGCTTCATTGAGATTTTCTTGGTTTTTAGGCATTGCTCCTTTTCTCTTCCAGCATCCTATCCAGGACACCACAGTATAGTGAGTCATCATGTCTCCTTCAGGTCCTCTGGACTAAGGCAGTTTCTTAGACCTGCCTTGTTTTAGGTGACCTCGACAGTTGTGAGGAGTACCAGACGGGTACTTTGTAGGATGTACCTCAGTTAGGATTTCTGATTTTTTTCTTATGATTAGGCTAGGTTATAGGTTTGGGGGAACAAGGCCACATAATAAAGTACCACACTCACCACATTTTATCAAGGGTACATGCCGTCAACATGATTTATCATTGTTGATGTCAATCTTAAATACCTTGGTGAAGCAGTATTTTTAGGTTTCTCCATCATAAAGCTACCACTTCCCCTTTCCATGCTGTACTCTTCAGAACGAAGTCATTTCTTACAGTGCACACTTACCGCAGGAAACACTATGCTCAACCTCTTAGGGACAGAGTATCTACCTACTACGTACGCAATTCCACCACGTGGATTTGCCACTTTTCCCTCATTTATTTATTCAATCACTTATTTATGGTGATTGATATGGACTTGTTTTATACTTTTTTAATTCAATGCTCCTAATTTATTTTTGTGACTCAAATTCTTCCAGCTTTGACCTTTCACTTGTTTGTTCAGTTGGCTGCTATGTCCCCTTGACATTCCGCATCCTTGAATATGTGGGCGTTTATGTGTGTGTTTTGGGTTTTGAGCACTTTCTTACTTTCTGGTCTCTAAGATGCTCTAGGTGCACTACTGTATATTCTCTGCCTCCGTTCTAGAGTTGGTCATTTCTCCATGGAGCGTAGTTCATTTTATTGGGGAATGGTATTAAAAACAAAGATCTGGGCATTGGATGTAACCATGGATTTTTTTAATTACCTGAACCCATTCATCCTCTCTTTTTTTCTTCCCTTAAGTCTATTTTATTTGAACTTTCTATCACTAGAGACAATTTTAAAGAAATTAATAGAGATACAAGAATGTAAAATAGAGCTCAACCATCTCCTCTCACCTCCTCAGTTTTAATGAAGACTAGCCCTAATCTAAGCCTCCCCTTCCAGCCCAGGCAGCCTTCTCCCCATCATCTCAATGGAGAAAGGACAGAGCCCACACACCATACAAGCAACATGCCTGTCTGCAGCAACACACACTTGTTCTGGGCTGGCCTAGCTCTCTTGGGCATTTCTCTCTGCTTTCTCCATTTTTCCCTTCGAAGCCTGTGTTCTATATGTTCATCCCCCTCCCCATTTTGATGACCCCGGTTCAAGCCTCTTACACCAGAGCTGACTTGAAATTCTAGCCCAGTGTGCCAGAAATACAAACACTGCACCAGCCTTGCTCTCACAGATGAGCGAGCAGGCTGAGGTCTGCCCCACGACGCAGTTCATGTCATGGTGCTGTGTCTGCTGAGTGAGGTCCCCTTTCCTTAAAAAGTTATATTCCAGGTTTATTGGAACTTAAAACCTTTCTTTAGTGGGACTTTTCTCATGCCATCCTGTTCTTTTTCTTCATCGAACATGTTTGCAATTACATATTTATTTTCTATTTGTTCTATGTTTTTACTCCTCCATTCCTTATGACCTTTAACAGAGAAAAGGAAGATCTGTTTTATTCTTCACTCTTCTCCAGTCTCACTCAGCACAATGCTTGGCACATAACAGACACCCCATAAATGTTTGTTCAATGCATATATGAATGAATAAATGAATGATCAATCCTGGACCCATGGCCTCCTCACTATCTTAGGATCTGGAGATATAAGAAACCAGTTCAGTTCTCACCATAGAATATGACAGAATGGTGTCAAGGGGACCCTGATAAGGGATTAAGTGATGCCATGCAGTTTAGGATAGCTAGAGGACCAGATCAGCAAGGGGAACAAGGCCTCCTAGCTAGGTTGGGAGATGACCGCAGTTCACCAGGCAGACAAAGGATCAGAAACGGGAATTCTGAGAACAAATTCCAAGCAGCAAGTTAGATATGAGCAAACATAGGGAGAGGTCATAGGGTTTACATCAAGACGAAAAGCCAGGAGTAGCTCTGGACAAGGGTGAAAGAAGTCGAGGAGGGCCAGGGGGTGGCCAAGGTGAGCCCCTGGGAAGCAGAGAGCAGGGAAGTTGCATATTCCAACCTGGGTTTCAGAAGGATATTTGGTAGACGGAGTTCGGGAGGGACAACAGGCAGGAAACCTAATTGGAACACGGTGTTGTGGGCTAGGACCAGGCCCCTGGCGTGGGAGGTGGGGTAGACAGGCCTGAGCACTAGGGCCATGTCTGCACATTTCTAAACAGAGCACATATCAGAGTGTCTCCTGAGGGGGGACAGTGCACACTTTTCCCTACTCTGTGTTCTAGGACCGTATGCTGGAAGCTTGAATTCAACCATGATGGAAACTCACACTGCAGAGATTGGCAAGCACTCAAGGCTTTCTTCCTCTTTCACTTTTTTGATTGTTGTTGTTTTCTTTCCCTATACAGCCAGAATACCACTGCCAGAAAATCAACGAACAATTCTGAAAAAGAAAAAAAAATGTATTTATGCTTTGTTCTCTTTCCACAGCTTTTGGGTCAGGTTCCAAAGTGGGTCTGTACGGGTGGGGAATTCTGAGTGAACTGGCTGCACAAGAGGTACATGGACCTCATCATCATGAGGAGAAAAGTAAGGTCTGTCTTCTTAGAAAAGAGGACACAGTCTCTATTTAATTCACTGAGTCTGTCTGCTCAGTATTTTTTCACATTTAAATATAATTTCTAACTAATAATTTCCATTGCTCCAATGGAGATAGTCGGGGTGGGGGAGAAAGAGAGAGAGAATGGGAGAGAGAAGGTAGAGCAAGACACAGAGAGGAAAAAGAAAAAAAATGAAATTAAAAAAAAAAGGAAAAGAAGGAAGGGTGAGAAAGAACAGAGAAAGAAAGTAGGGGGAAAGGGGCAGTTGTTCCTTGCTGCTGTGAATCGTGCACCACATCCTTGATGTTCTCCAGTTACTAAGACAAAGCTGCAGCCACGGACACTGAGACCATTCTATAAACCAACACAACTCATTGTTTAAATGACAAGTAATATATAATCTAATTATGTGTCCTCCATTTTACAGATGAGAAAACTGAGGCCCACAGAGGTTAAATACCTTCTCCAGTCACCGTTTTAGTAAATCACAGAGCTAGGTTTGGAGGGGGGATTTGAAACCGATTTGTATCTCCATAGTGCGCTCCCTTCACTACTGTACAATAAGGCGTTCACACTTTCCCCCCCACACAAAGCAAAGTGTGGTTCTCAGTGAGAACATCTGAACACCCACTCTGGGTGCACAGTCATCGTGAAGAACACAGAAAGTGTCCCTGTTCTCAGGAATTGGCTCACAGTGCATTTACAGGCAGAATGAATGACAAGGTGGGAGCTTGGGGACAACACCCAGGCCCAGTGAATGGGAGCTCCTTGAGACTGGGTACTATGTCCTTTTATCTTTGCATTGCTGGTACCAAGCACAGAGCCTGGCCCGCTGCACATTTACTCAATGAACAGCATGAGCTTGTATTTGAAGGGTGGATTAGATCTTTCTTGCCAAAGAGTCATTTAGAAGTCCTTGCAAAGAGGGAGAATGGCTGAGCCAAGGGTTTGCTGTGTGTGAGGAACAGAAAAGTAGCCAACATTTGCCTCTGGAATGGACCGCCACTTGCTGCGTCCCGCAGGACACATTGCCAAGCCCTGCCTGGACTGTTTGTTCCAGATGCCCTTCCTCCAGCTCTGAAGTCCAGATCACAGCAGCAAGGCCACTGGCAGTGAGTTACAAATCTTCTGATGACTGAGGAGCTCCTGATGGATTTACCCAGTTACGGGGCAGAGCTTCTTGGCAGGGGATTAACAATGAAGGGAGAACAAAAGGGTATTTTTAAACTCTGATTCTTTGGTCAAATGGATACAACAACTAACAATGGCAGAAGTGGCTTTGGACGATTTGAAAGCAAACATTTTTTTTTCCCCCTTCAGATTCAAAAGCACAGAGACATCTTTTACTCACTCTGCTTTGCCTTCTCTATGCAATCAGCCACCAAGTTTTACGTGTTCGTAAAATATGTCTTGCAGCTTCCCTTTCCTTCTGTTTCCATTGCCTTGGCCTAGGGTGTAGTTGAATGTTTGCTCAAAAGCCCCCTTAGAAATCATGACTGTGGATCCCTTATTAGGGAGACAAGAGCATAAGGCCCAGGGGTGGGAACTTTCCAGAGATGACAGGTTAGGGCAGATTCAGAGCCATGACCAAGCACTTCCCACTTGCAGGAATCTGCATTATTTTCAAATGCATCAGCCAGGGTTCTTAGCCATAAGCAACAGACATAGACTCTGATGACTGTAAGTCAAAACAGACTTAGTGAAAGTATATCAGAATGGCAGGGGGCTGAGGGTCAGACTCTGAGAAAAGCCTGGGCCATGACTCATGCTGCCACCATGTCATCAGGACAGGCTACCTCTGCATTACTTTTCTTGCCACAATGCAACAGCAATGTTCCGACCTCCAACTGTTCCATCCCTGGCATCAAACATTTGAGTCCAGGGGCAGTGCCTGACTCCTTTTCCTCCTTCTCCTTTCAGTGCGAAATACACCCTGGAAAGACCCCCTGGACCAGATCTCCCTCAAAGGGACATGGGGGAAATGGGAGAGGCTGTGGGAAGGGAATGGATGTTGGCAGCCAGAATACCAAGAAATTGAACACTGCCTTTCTGTGGTGTGCAGGGAGTGCCTTCCCAAATGAAACTTCTGCCTGTTTTTCAGAAGCACTCGGAGCCCACGTGTCACACAACTTTATACAACTTGTAACATGTGACTTGAAAATCTCCAGTGGCCTAAAAGTAAGAGCCATTAACCACCATTCATAGCCTGTTTTATACCCTCCCCCATTTTACCATCACCTCCAGTGGGACCTCACCATAGCTGTCCTCCAATCCTGTTCTCTACTTCATTTAGGCTGGTCTAGTGGTGGCTACTAGTCCCATCTTCACCTCTTTACTCATGCTGTTCTTCTCTGGAATGCCCTCCCTTACCTCTCAGCATCATCTTTGGATGATTCAAGGGACAATTCAAGGTCTACGTTTTATAACAGGACCTCCTCAAGCAGTCTTACCAACAGAGATGTTTCTTCTATACTCTTACCTTTACCTCTCATTTGACAATCATCTACTCTCTCAACTGGGTGCCTGGCCTAGAGAAGACTTTCAGCACAGATCTGCTGAATGAAAGAATTAAACCTTTACTCACCCTTCAAGACCTAACTCAACTGTATTGCCTCTAAAAAGCTCTTCCTGGCCCCAGGCATGAATTAGTCCCTTGATCTTTGAGTTTCCTTAGAATTCTGTCTGTAACCACACTATAATACCTATCACCAGGCCTATGAATCATTTGCTTGTCAACTTGTTCCTCCATTAAACCATAAGATTCTCATAAACAGGAATCACATCTTATTCTTTTTTGTTCATATTGTATCTGGCATATTTTATACCTGTGCTGTATAATATGGGAGCTACCAAGAACATGTAGCTATTTAAATTTAAACTGTAATTAATAAAAATGAAATGAAATAAAAGATTCCTTCCTTAGTTGCACTAGCCACATGTGAAGTTCTCAACAGTCATGTTGGGGCTAGAATTAGACAATGCAGATCTAGATCATTTCCATCATCACAGAACATAATAGTGGACAGTACTGTACCAGGCATTCACAATATTATAAAAACAGCCATCCTTTGAGAGTTCATTATGCTCATGCATTGTGCTAAGTGTTTTATGTACACTCATTTAATTCTGAGGACTATACTCAAAGGTTAATACTAGGATTATCCTTATTCTATAAAAGAAACTGAAGCACAGAAAGGTCAAGTGAGTTGGCCAAAGTCATACAATAAGTGGATGGGGGGGCCAGATTTTACTATTCTCATAGGCAAGTTTATACTCATAACCACCGTGCTTTTGTTCAAGGAAGTGTTGTACAGTATAGCATAACATAGTATAAATAAAATGGCCTTACAAGTCCCATATCAAATTCTAACCTCACCCCCACATGTCAGCTGTTAGACGTTGGAAAAATCAGTCATTTTCTCCCTAAAATGGAGATAATCCTAATTATTTCCTAGGGTCACTGTGAAAAAAGAATGAAGTAATGTACATGATGGACTTTATTTAGTGCCCAGCACATAGTAGGTATAGGTACCCAGTGGATTTTAGCCATGTTCTTACTCAATGTTTTACCCTCCAGGGTGTTAAGAACTTCTTAGCTGAGCTTCAGGTACCTAGTAAACCTCTGTACTTATTATTATATAGGACTGATTCTTATTCTGAGATATTACCCTTTGTTCCTTCCCAATATTTTTTAATATGGCTTTTACAAATCCATCGACTAACTGCCCACTCAATTTGTGTTCTGTTATTAATGTAACATGACAGGGGTGGAGGGTGGAAATAAATGTTACCTTCTACAGCTAGGAAACAAGAGCTCTACAGAAAGGAAGGAACCACCTCAATCAATGCAAGCACAAGAAAGTGGTAGAGTTTTAACAGGAGAATTTCAAGCATCAACCCTGATAGGGGTATGGGGCTACCTTTCCTCCTTAATGACTTAGTCCCCTAGACTGCTTGAAAGAAGGAAAACCTAATTCTTACTGACTTGACAAGAACTTGCAGTGAATAATAAATGCCACGGTTCAGGAAGGCTGTTACCATACCAACTGGAAGGTCAGATGAACAAACACCTGAGCATGAATCGAATTACACAAAATGAAGAAGAACTAGATCTGCTGCAAGGTGAGTGAACAATAAAAGGATGGGACGGTTGAGTTTCCAAGGACAAAACACTTAGAAACAAAACAAAACAAAACTGTTATCTCTTTAGGCTCTACATTGCTTTTTACCAACGTGCTGTTTATTCACATCTCTGGGCCTCTGTTCCTAAACGTTCCAAAGAAAATTCTGAAGTAGGACAGTTTCTGCACAAGTACCAGAAAATCTACCTCAGATGAGCTCAATTAGTGTCAGACTTGACCAACATTACTTGAAGTCTGGAGGTCATCTAGAACTTGGGTTTGATATGATCTAGTGGCTCCAGCTCTTCTTCTGGGGCTCTCTCAGGTCACTTCTTCCCTGTGTGTGCTGGCTTTATCTGCAGTCTGAAAGGGAGGTGATCTGTCATTTTCCTGAGTTTCACATCTATGCATGGTCCTGGGGTAGGCCGGATTATGCCCCTCCCCTCATCACTCCCAGGAAAAAAGCAGACTTCCTCAGTCTATTGATGTTGGGCTTGGCCATCTGATATACTACGGGTTGGGTGGACTTCATGCAAAACTTAGCCATATGAATTTTTTTGGCCACTAAGATGTTGATAGATGTGATAGAGCTTATGCCTAAGCTATATTTTGTATCTCCACTGTGCTCTTACACCTCTGCCATTGTCTTGAGAACAACATGTGTAGCCTAGTTCACTGGTCCTGGGAAGAAATGGGAGACTCTGAAGTACAACACTAGCTAGTTCAACTGATCTCTTGGACTCATTAGTGGGCCCAGCCAATGTCAGGAGAACTAATTGTTATAACTAGCAAGGCTTGGACCAACTACCTAGATGCTTACTGCTCTGTGGTGTTGAGGTTTTGTGGGGTTTTCCTAGGCAGCATTTTTGTGGCAATAGCTAACTGATAAAATTATATCCAGATCAAAAAAGGGACTCTCTTCTGAAATTTTTCACAGGAGATTAAGACAAAGTTGTCTTACAAGCTCCCAAGAGAGCCTCTCCTTGCATCTAATTGGTCTAAATTGGATCACATGTTCACTCACTGGCAAGAGGAGTGGGTTTTACCCTCAGACAAATAAGGTCCTTATTGGGAGGTCTGTATGCGATCCATATGAGCCACTTTGCAAAGGATCGAATAACTGAAGAAAATAAGAGATCTGTCCAGAGGAGAAAGTGGGTGTTAAGATGGCAACATCCTCTATTCCTATCTCTCTCTGACCTCAGGGCAAGCCTGGCTCATCTGTAAAAACTGCTAGAGCGCTCTAATCCATATTGCTGGCTACTTCCTGGGGAGGTCAAACTGGAGGTCTCTCTTGGTACAGAGATATCTTGGTACAGAGAGACCTCCAGTCTCTGGAGGTCTTTGCACATTACTTCTCAGGTAGCCTCAGAGCTTTGCTTTCAACTATTGAGTTTCAGTTTCAATGCAGGTATAGCAAAAAATATAGGTATAGTTGAAATCCTGGACCCTGTACTTAAATCTGGCTTCAAGCCTTGACTCAAGAATTTACGACCTCTGTGACCCAAGGAAAGTAACTTACTTGGTCTATGCCTTAATTTCCTCACATGTAAAATGGGCCAATAACAATATTGACTTTAAATATTGTTGGGTGAATACATCAGTTAGTAAATACTAGTGAGTTCTTTTTTTTTTTTTCTTCTCATATGAGCACAATTGGGAAGATTTTTCTATAGTAGGCCATTCAGCACTCATTCAGAGTTTGAGGTGTGAAAAATTATCTAGTCAGTTAACGAAATATTCTTTAGACATCAAGGAGGCATCTCTCCTCTCAGGAGAGCCAAATAGAGTTCCACAGTGAGTCGACAGGGAGAGAAGACATAAGTTGTCTTTCTCTCCCAGTCCTGTTGTCAGTTCTGTATTTGGTCAGGCCCCACTGGGTGTCTGGTAATGAAAATCTATTTCAGCTAGGTTAAACAAAGAGGATGTCGCTGCGTAGGACATCGACTATCTCATGGAACTCCAGGGAAGCAATGCAGAGACTGGAACCAGAGCCTCGAGAATCATTAGAATGGTTTGCATTCTTCTCTACCTCCTCCCTACAGACCATCTCTCTGTTCTCTATCTTCATGTCATAACTTGGTGTCCCCATTTTTGTCATGTCATATTTCCCATCACTGTTAGAAACTGACCTCCTGTCTCTAAGTTCTGTTTCCAAATTCTGGAGAAAAAACTCTGTTTGGCCTTGTTTGGCTCAGATATCCCTGCATCTCTGATGCTACTGCCAACCTAGATACCAGAGACCCACCTCTGAAGGGTAGGTGCCATCCCATGAGAAAGGGAGAACTGCAAGCTGGACATGCACTTCAAAAAGATTCTAGTAATGTATTTGTCCTGCTTAAGAATGGACCAAGACCTAAAGCACACCTGCCCCTGTAATTCTTATGCAGCAAGTGTGGAGGGTGATGTGTATGTAATTAGGTCTGTTTAGAAAGGTCTCTAGATGATCCTAATGATTAACAAATTTAAGGAAATTCTTTCTTGGAACAGTTACAACATGGTGAAAAGGAAGGAAAATAAGATTTGGAAAAAGAGGTTAAGCCTAGAGAAAGTAAGACCAAGAATCTTTAAGCGTACAGAAGGCTTACCTAGAGATACACCCAGCTGTTTTCTGTCTCCATAAAGAGCAGTACAAAAGCAGGAGGTTAGATATAAGAAGAATTTCTTAATAGGAAAAAAAAATTTAATAGAAGAGCTTTGTGTCTCTGGGGAAGTCTCAGTGTGCCTGAGGGTACACACATAGTCTAACTGACCTTTCAGAATGTTATTCGTACAGAGTCTATGATCCCAGGACCAGAATCAGAATCCAGCCAGGCTCCGAAATGGAAAACCAGCTCTTCCAGATGGGGCTCCAGCTACCAAGAGAAGGAAAGGAGTGAGGAAAATGTCTCACTCTCTTCTCTGACCCCTCTACTGGGCTCAATCAAATCGCACACTCAATTCCTTTAAAGGACAGGAGACATATCTGTGGTTTCATTCAGTAAGCAAGAAGGTGGCAGTGGCCCCAGCCCCATCTCTCCTCATCTCCCAGTCCTGGCCCCAGGCCAAGACACTTTCATGGTCCAGGGGCCCTTCTTCCAGACAGATGGGGCCTGGGGATCAACATGACGGTAGCAGTTACTGTACGGATGTGGCTTGGCCCTGCTGGGGCCACAGGTGCTTGCATGAAAAGGGAAGCCAGGGGTGGCATCAGACCTCAATACATCATCCAATCAAACAGGCAGCAACCAGCGCAGAATCTGCTGACTCCTAATTCTCTCTCTCTCTTTTCATCATGGGAGGCCCAACTGTGCTATGGTCTAAAAGATTGTCTCCACCCCCCACCCCACGCCCAAATTCATGTTTGAATCCTAATGCCCAGGTGATAGTAGTAGGAGGCAGGGCCTTTGGGAGGGGATTAGGTCATGAGGGCAGAGCCCTCAGGAATGAGATTAGTGCCTGTATTTTAAAAAGCTGAAGAGAGCTCCCTTGCTCCTTGCTCCTTCCTCCACATGAGGACACAGCAAGAAGTGAGCAGTCTGTGACCAGAAGGGAGCTTTTATTAAAACCAACCATGCTGGCACCCTGATCTTGGACTTCCAGCACCTAGAATGGTGACAAATAACTTTTTTTTTTTTTAAACCTACCCAATGTGTAGTATTATGTTACAGCAGCCGAAACTGACTAAAGCAATCCACCTCTTAGTTATCCAACAGATGGGACTTTTGTTGTCAGGGCGGTTTCTTATAGGCCTAATGCTGACCTGTCAATTCCCTCTTGCTTTTCTCTCTTCTCTAGGCTGGCAGCAGGTGGGCACCCTGACTCAGCTTATTCTCCAGCCATCTTGCTGCCCCTACCTCAACTTGTGTTGCTAGTAGCTAGACAACGGTAGAGACTGGGATTTAGAGCTGTGAAGGAGAAAGGAACCAGAAGGTCCCACTTGGATCTTAAGTCTTTACCAGAGCTCAACAGTCAAACAGCTATGAAGTAATAGCTTTAAGCATGTTCTTGTTCCTAGGGTATATGATATTCTCCAGGACCTCATAGGGGAAGGCACTGGGAAAGTGATTGACAAGGCAAGATTCTAACATTCCTGGATCCCAAGGAGGATATCATCCCAGTAAAAACCCAGCAGAGTCAAAATTTGTGAACACTACAACTCCAGTTCTCTGGCTAAGGCATTTGGGGAACACTGCGTGTTTGTTAATTGTACTTTCTTTTCAGTGTAAAATGACATTTGGCATTTGTTTTTCTCATCTTCATCTCTCAAGGGAAAAACAGAACTTCAAAGATCTCAAACTTCAAAGAACATAAGCAAATTAACCTGATATTTTAGAGCTGCAGTCTATGCTTCCTCCTGCTGCACCACTGTGGATTGTTTTCTGAACTTCAGAAAGGAGCCTCACAAGGACAGGGAAAAGGAACGGTTTCCCCAAGCGCCACCCCATATGGCCACAGGGCCCTAGACCACTGAGTTCTTCAACAGGAGCTACAGCGCTGGGGACCATACTCTGTCCCACTCACCACCCTCGCCTCCAAACATGCCCCCAGGACCAAAAACAGTTTCCCCAAGGGAGTCCCAGAACTTGCATTCCTTGAAATGTTTCTCAGAAAATCTTTTTCAGTTCCAACAAGCTTGGGAAGTGTTCTGTCCATGGTCTCCCTTCATCCTTGTGCATTCATGAGGCAGTTGAGCACATTAAAAGCACTGAGAATTCCTACAATAAGATAACGCTTTTGGCTTTGTTATCTCAGGTCATCTCATGTTTTACCACACAGCTCTTTCCATTGTTTTTAACATAATTTGTATTAATATTCTGTGAAGCCAGCATTCTACCAAACACAGCTTAGAAACATGGGCTTATACCAATGTCTTTAGTTCAGACAAGAAGCAACCACCTTGCATGGATTTTCTGCCCCCACCCCACTTAATTTGACATCTGTTAGTCTTGCTATAATACTTGGAATATAGATTTTTACTGTTTTATAAAGTGCTCTCTACTATCAGTTTTTCATGCCAAATTGACCTCATTATTGGGGGTCTGATGGCATTTCAGGCCATCTAGACCTGGTTCGGCTCTAGAGTTGGGGCATTTAAATAAAGCACCAAGAATCTTCTCATAAAGACATACAGATCTAAAAAGTTAACATGATAGTCTCTTTGAAACCCATTTAGAACTACTTGCTACCTTATTTCACTACCTAGTTAAAATAACATGTCTGAAGAAAATATATGTAATTTTCTTTGTCAGTATCAAGAAATGACAGTAATTGTAATTTCCATGAGTGGAACAATCCGTTATGGGAAAAATGTTAATACTCTTAAGCATCTAACTCCTTTGCAGGGTGTGGCATATCCTATAATCTGTCTGTTGGGTTTGAATGCTGTCTTTTAGATACTGTGGTATTTATAATTCTATTCACAGCTCCAGACACCCCTGTTTTGAATGTGTCTCCTGGAATTGAAATTTGGAGCCATTTATTGACGAGGCAGAGGAGGGTGAGAGGTAATCATTCCTGACGTGTGATCGATAGGGTAATCCTCCAACCTATCAGAGAGGCCCTAAAAATGGAGGGTGGCAAGGGTGATTTTTCTCAGCTTCAGTTCAATACGGCTATTACAGATATGTAGGCACTAAATTAGAGACGAATGTGTGCTCCGGAGTATACATCATGTTTGGTTCCTTGTGGTGTAAGCACTACGGAGCAGAGAGAGAAGTGGCCGCACATCACTTGCTGACACAGTGTTGGCGAGATAAGTTGATGACTGTGTGGTGGTCAGGGATGGGGGGGACAATCATATCTGAAAGTGGTGGGCAAATGGAGAGGGGGACTAGAAATCAGGTATTTATAGCAGAGTTTGCCCCCAAAGTATAACTCTGACAAAGAGTCTCAAAATTGTCCGTTTATTGTTTCTGTCAGCCTTTTTAGGTCGGCTGAAAAGAAGCCTGCTGATCCTGACAAGATCAAAATGACCCTTGAAACCATTTGATAATGGGCTGAACTCACAGTACTTCATCCTCTCTACACGGTGCCTTTCTGCCGGAATGTGAGCAGCAGGAAGAGAAAGTGGCTCTGCACAAAATCCACCCAGAAGCAGAAGCGTGCGGCTTCCCAAGTTTGAACTTTTTTGGTGAGAAATTCTCCACGTCCTGTGCAACATTTCACGGAATCGTGTTCTCTTTATCTTAACCCTCACCCACCTCCACTATCGTCAAGGGAAACCTGGAGCCTTTTCCCTCAGCGTGGAACGTTTCACCAGAATAAGGGAAGGGAGGGTTCCTCCAGAGCTCATGCAGTGAGCACATGGTGGAAGTTGCCATAAGAACTTCCCACGGGGGATGCCTGGGTGGCTCAGTTGGTTAACCAGCTGCCTTCAGCTCAGGTCATGATCCCAGCGTCCTGGGATCGAGTCCCACATCGGGCTCCTTGCTCGGCAGGGAGCCTGCTTCTCCCTCTGCCTCTGCCTGCCATTCTGTCTGCCTGTGCTCGCTCTCTCCCCCTCTCTCTCTCTCTGATAAATAAATAAAATCTTAAAAAAAAAAAAAAAAAAAGAACTTCCCACGGATTTTGCAGAGGAATTGGGCCGGACGGGTGGCAAGGCCTCCTACATACAGGGTAGCGGAAAGAGCTGTTCTTCTGCTATGGGGTCTGGACAAAGCTGAACCACCTCGAGACCCAGCCCAGTCTGGACTTGGGGATCAAAGGATCCACACTTAGATACTAGCCCCCTTCCCCAAAATAACTGAAAGATGTGTAAATCTCTAGAAAACACTGAAAAGAGATTACATTCATTTCACACAGGAAAACTTCCACAAATCTTTCCCTATGACAGGCCCAGCTACGTAAACTGTAGCGCCCAGTGCAAAATGAAAATGTGGGAGCCCTTGTTAAAAAATTATCAAGAATTCCCAGAGGGTGACAGCAGAACACTGAACAGAGTGCGGAGCCCTTCTGAGCCAGGGCCTCGTGGGACCCCTGGGTGTAGGCCCAGGAAGACAGTGCTGCCCTGAAGGGCTTTCCTCCCTCCCTCTTTCTCTTTCTCTCAGGCTCTTTCCTCCTCCCTCTCTCTTTCTCTCCCTCCCTCTCTTTCTCTCTCTCTCTCCCCACCCCATCTAACACGGGGGGACTACCCCTAAGTCTTAGTTCTTTCCCTCTCCAAGGTCAGGGTTTCCTCCACATTCCTTCCCAAACCAGGTATGCAGGACCCTCCCGGGCAGTCTTGAGGCTAGCTCCATTGCAGCTCCTCCTCATGCAGCCCCTCTTAGCCTCCTTCTTCCTTCCTTCCTTCCCTCACTCACCAGGCCTAGCTTGGTGCTGCAAAGAACGATATTTTTCCCCCTTAGTGAGAGAGAAAGAGAGTGAGCAGGGCAAGGAACGACAGAGGGAGAAGGAGAGAGAGAATTTCAAGCAGGTTCCAGGCCAGGTGCAGAGCCCAATGCAGGACTCCATCTCATTGCCCTGAGATCATGACCCGAGCCGAAATCAAGAGTGGGACACTTAACTGACTGAGCCACCCAGGCACCGCAAGAATGATATGAATGACTAACTACAGATGGTTATGTGGAGATATATATATATGTTATATACACAGTCTTCCTTACACGTAGAGGCATGGGGGAAAGATTTGAAACACTTAAAACTTTTAGTATCTTTATTAGTATTTTATTCATTAATTAATGTATGTATTTATTAATTATTGCTACGTATTACTTGTTAACAGGTGTTGGAAGCTGTTCCTTATCCACAAAATGCAAATGTCACTGACCTCAAGGAATTTTTATTCTAAAATAGGCAATGATAATGACAAAGAGTAATTCCTGAGCCCCCACTGTGAGTTAGAAAATACGCTGAATCTCTTATATACGTTAGTTTCTTTAGTCCTCATAACCGTGTGAGGTACCTGTTACTGTTACTTCCACATGAAGATATGGAACTGGAGCTTAGGAAAGTTGTCAGCTTGCTTTGTTCACAAATCCACCATCTGGCTCTCGAGCTGGCCTTCTTGATACTTCCAATAAGCTATGCAAACAAATGAGAACAATTAGCTCTCCTCCCCACACTGCCTCTCTGCTGGGCATACAATTAGGTCCTTAGTATCTGCTGAATAAATGAGCATGTGAGTTAGCAGGTAAAGGGAAGAGAGGAGAATGAAAAAAAAATGAAAAAGAACTGGCCAAATCTAGTCAGTGAAAGAACTGAACTGTTTGTGAATTCCAGTCCTGCCTTCATCCCACAATTCACAGAGGTTTGAGTAGTAAATGCTAATACCCACTTGGCTTTGCAGGAGAATTTGGGTCAGCTGATTTTTATACATGGCACCAACTAGTTGCTCAGCAAATGTTCTTTAAGATAAATTAATTTGAAAGGAATGGAATTAAATTAAATCAGAACATTTCTGTAAGAATCTGGTTTGAAGTTGAAGGAGCTTTAATGTAGATTCGACTCCATCACTCTTTATAAGTGCACAGAGAACTGTGGACAAAGCCCGAGCAGCCACACATAACTGAGCCTCAGTCTCAGGGAGAGCGAGGAGGTTCCAGGCCTCCCCATGCTTGGCCTACAGAATGCTCATTTGCTAATGTGATGAAGGAATTAAATAAAGTCCTTAAATGCAGCCACACTTCCATAAATGAGTAGTAAATAATGTTGCTTTAAGCTACGGTAACTGCTTCATGGGGATTCTGCCTCATCTTTATGGATGCCTTGTCATAATTTCTAGAATTATAGAAGCCATCCCATGACTCCATAGATCGAAAAGAAACAATATATGAAGGTTTCTTCCTTCTCAGCTCGTAGTACATAAAGTGATTTTTCACTACTCTGAATCAAAACAGATAAATTTAAATATATTTGCTTGCACAAAGTTCTGAGCTGAGCTTAGAAGAGAAGTTCACTGGTCTGGCAGGTCTCAGTTCCTGAAGAAAAAGAGAAGCTGGGAAGGATGTCCCACACATGGAGACTCAGATGTCCCTCGCAGCCCTACAGGTGCTGCCTCACCTTTTGCCCTGAACCACCAAACAAGAAGGGGAGGCCATGTTACTCTCAACACCTGGTGATGGGGAACACCTCCCTTCCCCCCTTTCCCTTCTCCAAACCCTGTCCTCTGCCCCCCATCTCTCCCATTATTCCCAGTAAGAACGCAACCAGGCTCTAACACAAACCTGTGAGATGGGGGGGGGGGAATCACTTGCTTTGATTGCTCCTACACTCCGCCCCCCAACAACACGGACACACCGTGCAGATACAGAGAGCAAAGCACAGCCCCTGAAGTGGCTCTTGTGATCCTACTCAGGCAATAGCAAAGCCAAGGCTCTCATCCCAGATATTTAAACCTCCATTTCAGTAAACTTTTTGTTTTTCCGATATGACCCTCAGAATCAAGTTCCAAAATCTCACACAAATAAATTCAGTAAAGATAACAGGAACCAGTATCATCACTGTCCACTCCATTATTGAGAGTTCGCGATGTGTGAGGAGAAATAACATGCAGGAAGCCACACCAGAATACAAGGTCACAGAAGTAGTGTGTGGTGAAGCGACTAAAGCCAAGCTCTGTCTGACCCCATGACTATGAGTGTAAGGTACATTGACTTTCTATAGAGACATCAACCCTTCACAAGGTGGCAACTGAGGGATTGTGTATAAAACTCTGATCTATTACAAAGAAAATCACTTACAAATAAATCACTTACAAAGAAAAGAGAAACTGATCAGTTGGTTGGTCCATCCCGTGGGCACTATTCACCTCTCAACTTCCATGAGGGGAGATCCAGGCACCGGATGTTGCTACTTCCCTCCATAAACCAGGTAAGTACACATACAAACACACACACACCCAAGAATCCCTAAGACTGTTTCATAAATTCTTTACTTCAACCTCTACTGAGTCCAAAGGATGTTAAGTTTTTAGTAGCAGCATCCCGCCTCTATAACGTGACCCTCATGCATTTTGTAGGTGGCTCAGCCTCACTACAGATTCAGAGAGCCTCCCCACATAACCAGCATATTAGCTGCAGACCCTCTCCTTCCCACTCACTTCCCACTTCACAACCTCCCTCTTTCCTTTCATCTACTTCTCCTACTCCACTATGACACTACCTCCTCTTTGTGAGTCGGCAGTCTTTATCTTTCCTACCAGTTCTACTCCCAGGAAGCAGGGAGCTTTCAGTGATGAGGAGGAATGTAGGAATAGTGGGTAGAGAAGGCACCACTATACTGGCTGGGTTCTGAGTGTATTATTTTATTTTACTTTTATTTTATTTTATTGGTTTTTTTATTAACATATAATATATTATTTGTTTCAGGGTTACAGGTCTGTGGGTAGATTTTTTTAAAGAAAAAAATCTGACATCTTGCCTTGCAAAGGGCACCTTGCTGGTAGACTAGTTTGTATACCTCATTATCTCCATCCTTTCCTGGAGCTGCATTACAAACATTCCCCTCCAATGCTTTCTCCATGAGAAGTATCAGGTTCTGGAGAAGGAGACAGAAGAAAAATAATTCTTTCCAGGCACACTATATTAAACTAATTGACGTGGACATTTATTATTTTGTGGCAACCCAACACCATTTTTTCCTTTAGTAACAGCACCCCAATTTTCTTTTATAACTTAGGAAAGACATCAAGGGCTCCTGATATCACTTGAATCATGTTATGCCTAAAGCCGCATCTACCCAGGGAATATCCAGTTGTAAGAGCAGTAAAATCCTTTTCAGTTTCAGCTGGCTTGAGTTTGGAAAAAGAACCACCAATGAAATGTTTCTTCCTTAAAATTGTAACTCTGGCCAGATCTTTCTGGCCAAGAATCTGTGGACATTTGCAGGTCATCAACTGTGACATAAATAGCCTTGGACTTGGCTTTTCTGGTGGTTGCTACTGTGGGACCAACAGTGCCTACTCAGAAGAGGACCGTCCTTGAGCCAGAGGGAGGGCTCTGCTCCTGTTAGGACTCATCTCCTGCGGTAAGCCATGAGCATCCACAGAAGGCCTACTTGCCACTTGGAGTAAGCGCACATTCTTATCTGCCCAAAGTGGGAACACTGGCACCTGCATGCAGCTACCAAAAGATGAGCCTAAAGAAGAAGGAACAAAATGAAAAGACTGCAATGCTGGCTTCACAGCACTCTCAGAATATATCTCATTGTTGGGAGCAAAAGAGGGGTGCCTAGAGCGCTTGTCAGAACCAAACCACCTAATTTAAGGAGAAGGCCACTGTGCTTGCGCATTCTCTTTCTCTCTCCTGCTCTCTCTCTCTGCCAAGCCTCTCCCTTTCTAAAAAGACCAGAACCACCTCTAAGGGGATGGTCCCCAGGATAAATGGTTGGGTATCTGGGTATTTCTCTATTTAGCCACCATCCAAGGTTTCTTTTCCTTTACCTCATGGCCTGGTTACCAGGAGTAACCAAGGCAAACACAAGCCGATGAAGCAAGCCCCAGGAGGCGTCATGTTGCTTAGCAGGCTCAGCTAGAATCCAAACTGAAGTTGGAGACATGATCGAACTTGTTCTGCAGATAATTAAGTGCTCCTGAGGTCTTCCTTAAAGACAAAAAAAATCCAACAGCAACCCAAAGAAAAATCATGGAAAGGATAGGAGGCTTTATAAGACTCTCTGGATGGGTTTTTCTTCCATAGGGGGTGAATAGAAAATCTGTTTATTTGTCCCAACAGCCTATTTCGTATGTTTGACCTGGTGACCAGAAGAGATTAATGTTATTTTGTCGGGAAGGGAAATGGGGAATTAAAGGGAAAAAAAAAGTTGTGTTTTTTTTCATACCAGTGGAAGCCTTCAGAAGTTTTTTTTTTTTTAGTCTAAGCTTAGGAGGATTACAGATGGCATGGAACTGGATTATAATTTATAAGGAGAAAAACAAATAAATAGGGACAGCAGAGGGAGATTATAATACATAAGTACTCTGGATTGAATTTACTGTCACCCCATCCCTTTTGGGCTTGGTCAGCCTCTTCCCCTCCTTCAGATGTCAGGTAAGTCATCTTCTCTAAGGGAAGTCTTTCTTGCCTACCAGAAAGGACTAACTCTCCTAATCATTCCCACACCCCTCCTCAGAGTAATTTTTCTTAGTCCCTATCATATTACAATTTAACACATATTTATGCAATTATTTATTTAAAGTCTCTATTTCTCTGACTAGATATGATCTCTTTGAGGGCAGCAAACACGTCTATTCCTATTGGCTTATTGAGATCCCTGTGCCTAACATAGCAGCTGGCATACAGTAGGTATTTAATATATGTTTGTGGTTCAGTGATTGTTTTGATTGAATAATTATTCAAAGAGTGAATAATTATAAAATAAATGGGTAGATAACATTGTCCTTCATTCCTAAACATGTTCTGGCCAGTCACTGGAGTATGTCCTTTGAGAAAATATTAGTCATCTGGGAGTCTTACTTATAAACTCTTATAAATTCTGACCTGTTATACTTATTAACTCTCACCTGTTCCCACCATGATCTGGACAAGTGACTTGGCCTATGTCATGACTTACCAAAGGTGATCAAATGGTAGTAAAAAGTTCTATATTCAATTTGAGCATCAATGAGGTTAATAACTGCAGTGTATCTAAATAGATCAAATGTGTTTAAATCCATGAGATCTAATGATTTAAAAGAAAGAGAAACTCTAATAAACTCTAAGCTGGTGAGCTAATTCATTATTTTAAAAACTGGCAAATAAAGGGAAAGATTGAAATATTTATCTTGCCATTTCTATGTGATCTGTACCACTGATTAACCACAGATGAGAGGAAGTTTGTTTTAACAGAACTCTTCCAGAAAATATATATTATAAAATATTTAAATATAATCATTTTAAAATCTTGATCAATTAATTGGTTGCAGCAAATCATTTTTTCCAAAAAGCCATAACAATAATTAGATCCCAGAGCTATGACATGAGATAGAAGTCTGTTTCCCCTCTCCTTAAAATTGGAGGGCCTTTTTCTCTCACCCATTCTTAGAGAATAGGAATGAATTTATCATTTTTCTCCAGTATCCCCCGCCCAAACGGAAGGAAACCTGAAATTCAGAAATGGGTACAAGGCACAGACAAGCTCCAGGAGAAGCTCTCTAGCTCAGGCATGAGGGAACAGGTTCCCTAAGGGACAGAGAAGAGGGGTGGAATCTCTAGTTTTCTTCTTTTTTTTTTCCCCTTTCACTCTCTTTCCTCCCATCCATCATACAGGGTGTGGTAATATCCAGGCACCTAAAGTCTTAGGAAGGGGATGTTTCTTGTCTGACCAAAAGAGTTGTGGTCTCCACAACCCTATGGGACAAACCTCGGTTACTGGGGTATGTCTGTCTGTCTGTAACTTTTCCCTCTCTCTTTCTGCCATATGGCCCTGGACAAGGATGCACGCACAGGAAACAAGCGGCAGAGTGAGGTTAGTAAAGCCCGTTTTCTGAGTGGAAGATGGAAAAGAAGAGCCATGGGGAACTAAAAATATTAGAAGGCCATAGAGAAAAGGAGGTTGGCAAAATGAACTCATGAAGTTATTTATGAATTCTGGACTTACCCCAAGCAGCTCATGCATAGATCTGATGCTAAAAAACATACCTTAGTCAACCACCTAGGTCACAGCTGGGCTGCTGGGGCTGCTTTTTGGTGATTTAAATAGCAATATAAAGTCTTTGAAAATGGACTTGGCATTGAAATCACAATCTCCAGAAGGCTGGTTGGAACAAGTTTTCTGAACCTAAATAGTTTAAATGCCTACTAAAACAAAACTTTTTAACCTTCTTGACAGGATTTAAGTAAGACTCCAGAGTTTCAGAACATTAGATTCAAAATGTCCGGTTCACAATACAATATTACTGAGCATAGGAAGAACCAGAAAAATCTCAACAGAGTTTCCTAAAATAGACCAACATAAATATGGCCAGTTGACTTTAACAAAGCTGCACAGGCAATTCAATGGAAAAAGAGTAGTCTTTTCAACAAACGGTGTTGGAACAATTGGACATTCATATGCCAAATGGATAGATAGATAAATAGATAGATAAAGTTCCTGATCTAAACCTTAGACATTATGTAAAATTTAAGTAAAATAGATCTTAAATCTAAATGTAAAGTATAAAACATTTTTTTTAAAGCAGAGGAAAAAATGTATCTGAGCTGGATTTACGTAAAGAGTTTGTAGGCATGACAACAAAAGCACAATATAAAAAGAAGTCACAAAACCCAACAGTAAGAAAATAATCCATTTAAAAATAAACAAAATACTTAAACATACACTTTATCAAAGAGCATATACCAAAGTCAAACATAATGAAAAAATGTTCAATATCTTTAACCATTAGGTAAATGCAAATTTAAACCACAATTACATACTAATAGATATGTAACAGAATTAATAAAATAAAAATCTGATACTTTTAAGTATTAGTAATCATGTAAAGCAACTAGAACTCTAATACATTGCTGGTGCAAATGCAAGATGGCATAGCCACTCTAGAAAACAGTTTGACAGTTTCTTATAAAAGTATATATTCGATTACCATGTGACTGACTAATCCCATGCCTACATATTTACCCTAGAAAAATGAGAATGTATGTTCATTCAAACATTTGTACATAAATGTGTACATTGGCTCTATTTATAATTGCCAAAAGCGAAAAACAACTCAAGTATCCTTCAGCAGGCAAATGTATAAACAAACTGTGCTGTCATACCTCCATACAATGAAATATTATTTAGCAATAGAAGGAATGAACTATTGATACTCAGAGCACCTTGAATGAATCTCAAAAGCATTATAATAAATGAAAACATTTAGTTTCAAAGTATTACACACTGTATAAATCCATTTATATGGCACCCTCAAGAAGACAAAACTATAGTGACAGAGAAAAAAATCAGACATTAAAATGAGCTGGGGTGGGGGAGATACATCTATGAAGGTTAACAAGAGGGAGATTTGGGGGTGATGGAATTGTCTGGTATTTTGATTGTGGTGGTAGTTACAGAAATCTATATATATGGTATAATTCATAGATCTATGTACAGAAAGTGATAACTTACTCTATGTTAAGTTAAAAGATTAAAAAAAAAAAAAAACTCCAGACCATTCCCTTTCTCACTAGCAGACCCCTAAGTTAATATCTTAGAAACACTTAATGTTTCTTAAGAGGTTACTATAAACAAACAGCCTATTACTATCCTAACTTCTACTCCAATATATTCTAATGCTCTTTTCTGTACTTTATTTATGAACATATGATTTGTTTAAATTTGTCTTACCACAAATTTAGAGAGGTGTTCCCCTTCTTCATCAATGCTCACAAAATAAATGCCAGTCCACTCACACTTCTCTTTAGCACCATCCTCATGATAATGAAAACACAATGAAAAGAAGCCTTAAAACCAGAGGGGAATGCTGTGTTTGAGAAGAGCAAAATGTCTCAGCTTATTATCATTTCTCCAATGGCTGAAACTGATTCTGCTTAGAATACAACAGGATAGCAACTGGAAGCAGAAATTTATACCAAAGGGTGGTAATATACTATAGTTCTTTTATATCAAGAGACCCTGGGCCTTAGTTAGCTCTAGGGTAGAAACTCTTGAGAACTCGTCTAAAAAAACAATGTTTGGGAACTCTTTGGAAATTCTGAAAGGCAAGTACAACTGTGGCAGTTTAGTGTGTTTTCCCAAATTCTTTGATACTACTCCCTTCAAAAGGTGGAGTCTAATTCTCCTTCCTTTGAAAATGGGCTGGGTTTAGTGACTCACTTCCAACAAATAAAGAGAAAGTGATAATTATGTGACTTTGGAGATAGTTATAAAGCCACTGTGGCTTCCAGTTTGTTCTCTCTCTTTATTCTCCCTTTCACTCCCTCTGCATCACTTGCCTGAGGGGAAGCCAGCTGCCACGTGGAGAGGCTCATACAGAAAGGCCTTTGCCTCCAGCCAAGTACCAAGTGGCTGTGCCATCTTGAAAGTGGATCTTCCAGTCCTGGTCAAGCCTTCTGATCACTGCAGCCCTACTGCACTAACCACCACCTCATGAGAAACTCTGAGCCAGAATGACCTAGCCAAGCTACTCATGAAGTCCTAACCCTCAGAAACTGGGAGATGATAAATGCTGGTTGTTTTAAGCCACTACATATGGGGACAACTTGTTATGCAACAACAGATAACTAACACAGCAACTATGCTAATTGTAAACTCCTCTTATAGTTCAAAAGAAGAGAAGAAAGGAGATAGGAATTGAGATCAGGACTTGGTTCAGTATTTTCTTTAAGATTTTATTTATTTATTTTTAAAAGATTTTATTTATTTATTTGAAAGAGAGAGAGTGAGAGAGAGCATGAAAGGGAAGAAGGTCAGAGGGAGAAGCAGACTCCGCATGGAGCTGGGAGCCTGATGCGGGACTCAATCCTGGGACTCTGGGATCATGACCTGAGCCGAAGGCAGTTGCTTTACCAACTGAGCCACCCAGGTGCCCCACGACCTGGTTCAGTATTTTTATGGAGTCATATACCACTCATGTTATCTGGTGTTCTTGTACAAAGATACGGGGAATTTCCTAGAAATGAATTTTTAAATGAATCCTCTTCCCAAATAGGCACCTCAGGCTGATGCCCTACAGGGCAGTTGGGGAAACCACACGGAACATCACACCTACCTTCCACCAGGGATTCCCAAACTGCTACTTCAATAAACAGTCTTTTAAATAGGATATGCTTTGTAAGTTGTCTCAGAATAAAGCCTAGCAAAGGGATATGTATAAGATAGCCACTCAATAAATGTATTTTGGTGTTAGCAATGGGTTTCTATTTTTATTCTTTTAATTAGCGGACATTCAACTCATACCCAAGTCAAAAAGACCAAACCCAAACAAAAGAGAACTGAAGTTAAAATCATGCCCCTATTACAAACCTGGACTTTAGCATATGCCATGAGACTGTTGCATGAGAAGTTCCTCTAAGAGAAAGTAAGAGGTAGATGTTTGTGATTTCTAACACAGAAGACAGAAAATCTGTCCAGCAACTCACAAATCAGTGAACACTTGACAGAAAAAAATATGCTTTGGCAGCATTGTTTGTTGCATTCTTTAAAAGGAAAATTGAAAACATAGGATCACAAGGGTCAGATAGTTATTATTGGAAGCCGGCTCTTATAAAATGTAATACATACCATTTCCCCCGTCTAAATTGCATTGCTTTGTCCGAGTCACCTATTCAGCCCAGGATAAGGCATTTTTCTGATGTAGATAACCACCCAGGTTTCCAAAGGCACATCCATTTAAAAATGGGGGCCTGAAGAACACTAACAGTGACAGAAAAAACGATCTTTTCTGTAACCTCAGCATCACAGAAAATAGTTCCACCAAAAAAAAAAAAATTATTATTAAGCACATATAGTACTATTCAGTGAAATCTGCTGCTGATGGCAATGCCCCAGATGAGGCCTTTTATAGAGCCTCATCCTATGTTGGGTTTTAAGAAACTCTAAATATTTCACAGATCAAAGTATTTTTATGGCTTTTTTGTGATGGACCTATAGGTCACTAAGAGGAAAGAAACACAATTTAACTTTGGAAAAGGGGTGCTTTGTCAGAGCTGTAACTGACTCCGTGACTAGGCAGTGTGGTGGCAGGACACCTCAGGGAGTGTCCACTCTGTGCTAGATGACATTGTGAGTGCTGCCTACTCAGACGTCATGACCTACAAGATCCCCATAAGGCTCACAGTATACAGATGAGAAGACAGAAGCTCTGAGGGGATGAGTAATTTATTTGTCCAGTATACAAGAGCTGGGAAATCAGAACCCAGAACCTGTGACCCCAAAGCCTAAATCTTCCCCATGCACCCTCCATCCGCTACCTGAAAGTGCCAAAGAAGCATTCACGCTTTGTGCACTATTACTGTTGACATGGTCCCAAAGAGACCCTGATGAAATGTAACAGAGGAGGACATTCAAGGAAGATTATTTTATTTTACAGTTTTGTTTCTGGCTCATTCACCAGATTCCAGAGTGGCATATTTAAGATGCAACTGACACCTCCACAGTGTGACCGATGATTACTTGCCATTCCCTAGCTCAGGACTCTTAACTCACCCAGGCGAACAGGATGGAATAAAGCGACTCTTACTATGGAGCTTAAGCTCAGCGTGAGATTCAAAGATATAACCCACAATGGTGCACAGGATTGGAAACCTTCCCTCCATCACCCGTCTGTCTATAGTGTTATTTTTAATGCCTTCACATGGCAGCAGGAAAGAAACACCTAATAGTAGGAGCTTTAGGTAGCAGTAGGTGAGAGATAAAACTGCTGTGTTAAAGGAGAGAATACCAGCTCTAGAAACAAGACTTTTTAATTGGTTCATCTCCTGATACCCGGGGCCAGTATTTTGAGCAAGCAGGGAAGGCAAGGCACCACCTACGTAGGTTATTCCATCCTACCTCCCGCCCTATGATGGAAAACTCTAAACAAACAAAGACACCTACAGAAACAGCCCATATCTTTATTTAGAAACTTCCATTCCACTAGTAGAAGAAAGTTCCTAATCAAGACAGCCAGTGGCTCAGTAGAGATGCAGCTGTCAAATGGAAAGAGGAATCACACCATTAAAAGAGACCCAGGGCTCAGTTCCTCAGGCTCCCCTTCCTGTAGTGGGAATGAGGGGTTCTCCCCCCAATATACCTACCTCATCCAACCTGCAAAGCAGAGCAATCTCAACTCAGCCCAGGGGCTTGTGAATGCCACGTAAAGGTGATGGGGGACTCAAGAACCTACCAGCACTTCCTGACAGTGTTAATGATGTGAACTTTGTTTCTACCCCAAATCTCTTGTCTTGCTCTCCTGGGAATAGCAAGGTTACCGGAAGAATGCCAGGAGGTGCGACTGCTACAAAGAAAGCAGAAAACAAATAATACCTGGTGCTCCATTTATTTGAAGTCCCAGCCATATTACATTATAGTAAATGGACTTTGTGAGTTTCCATCTGGCAAGGCCAAATTGGAACTAAGAAGGAGTTGCAATGAAGAATCTGTGCAGCTATTTCTAGGGACAAAAACGGGCCAACAGCAGCAGAGGCCACGTTAAAACAAATGGTCCACTCTTGAATGGCGTACCGTAATGCCGCTACAATTAGATGAATTAGAGGTTACAGTTCGCCATACACAGCCACAGGACAGCCACTGATAATCACGCATTTTGTTCTCCCGAGAGATAACAGCGGCCCACAAATGAGATGAACTTCCACCGTATACACATGTTACACGAAATCAATACTTAATTACAGCAGTGCCTGCCTGTGTGGCTGGCAGCCAGTTCTGGTGAGAATGTGGGTACAAAGCTACTGTGCTAGAGCAGCAGGTGAACAAGCTCAGAGGGGTCAGAGGCATGGCGGCAGGGCAGTACCCATCCCACTGACTGGCCTGAGGTCTACATTGAAGTGACGCAACGTGTGGACATTAGGCTTGGTTTGAAAAACAGAACCGAGACATAAATAAATATGCCATGAGGGGAAGAGAGGCGCTGCCAGTGACGGCAGTTGCTAGGATGTTATTGTAGATTAGGACCCCTGACACAGACCCAAGGAGAAGCGGACAGCATCTGAAGAATGCCTCTACAGAGAAGCAGTGTAGCCAAAGCAAAGAACAGAAGGTAGAGAATCAAGCAACATGGGATATGGATTCTGGCTCTCGTGCCCGTGGTTCAAGCTATGTAACCATAAAAATGCAACAATAATCATTTTCCAAGCCAGAGGGCCACTCTGAGTTTTGAGTGAAATCAGACAGACAGAAGTACTTTGTAGACTATGAGGCTCCAGGCCATTTTAAGAGATTTTTTTTTTTTATTTTATGAAGTGATAAGACCTAGGTATGCAATATCATGAATGATCAAGAAGAGGAAGCAATAGCTTCATTTATAAAGTTTCCGGTGAAAAGTTGGGGATGCCATACTGAAATCTACACATGCACACAAAGAAGAGAGGTCAACAAACCTGGAGGAGACATGCCAACTAGAACCAAATATACACACAAGGGAATCTAGAAAATTATTTCATAACATCTGTGCCATGCTCACATAATTCCACAATAGAGAGCACTCTACTTGAAAGCTATATGTTCATCCAAGAATTCTGCTACTGTCCTTTCTTTTTTATTTTTAGTTTCTTTTGCATAGCACCTTTTCTTAGAATGCATTATTTTCCTATACCTCATTCAAAGTCCTACTGGTTTGTTTACTTCTTTGTTTGTTCATTTGTTTATTTGGCAAAATATCTAATCATTCCTTGAATAAAATGAATTATAGCTATAACACTGGGAATTGTTTTCAGAAAGTACCATTTAAAGATATAATAGGGAGAGAGAGAAGAGAGCTCTAAGCAGCTCCTTTACAAAATAGCTTAAAAGTCTTGCCTTAAAAGAAGTGGGTTGTTTGTGGGGGAGAACTCAGCTCTGCAGTTGGCCAGCCCTCAACACTTCAGAGGTATGAGACTCTGGATTGGTGAGCAGACTTCCTAGGGCTTCACTCAGTTGTCTTATCTGTTAAATGGCAAGTATAGATATGAGGAATTCAAAGATTTTGTTGTGGGTGGCCCATATTCTTATAAGTGGTTCCAGAGTTTTCTCCATCATCCCTTCAGTGATGCTTACTTACCTTAGTATGAAACCTTCTTTCACATTAACAAGTAAACCTATCTCTCGACTGGGTGACGTCTGTCCCTTTGACTGGTGTCATTCACCCTTTACCAAAAGCACAGAAATCTATTTCATAACTGAGAAACTGGCCAAGCATGCAAGTAATTACTATTCATTCAACTCACAAGAGTTAGCCCATGTGAAAGCAAAACACAGTCATCAGACACAAGTGTTCAGGTTTATGAAAATCGGAATTTTCCATGGGTGGGTTGAGATGAAATGTACACAAAGTATTATAGTTTTACTGGACTCCTCCTTATGCATTTGCTAAATAGGATACATTTGACAGTGGATATGTTCCTGATTTAAACCGAATTCTGCTCCTGAAAGTTGGGGCATTTTAGAAGGTGAGGACATGAGAGCACTATGCCAAATTACAGAGCCACCACATTGCATGCAGATTTGAATTACAAGGAAGTCAAAATAAGACAGAAAATATGTTGAGCCTCTTTTTATGTACAAAATTTGTAATAATATAACTCCAAATTAAAAGTTTATAGACAATCACATAATTTAATCTCAAAGATGAAGGAGGCAAGTGAGCTACGAATTGAGTTTTTGCTAGGGCTATATAGGGACACACATTTCAGCTGATAAACAAAACTCCCTCCTATCTTTTGTGGATACTAGTGTTGAGGTAGGTGAATTCTGAATTGTGCAAGAACTCCAGAACGTATTCCTCAAAGATGACCCCTCTGTATATGTTTTTCATTTATAATTTAAGAACCCTAAATCCAGACAGATGCCTGAAGCCTAAGGACTACTGGGAACTAGAGCATGGAACAGATTATTCTAAAAAAGAGGAAATTGAAGACTTTGCTTTATAAGGTATGGGTTAAGTCTGGTATTAAATTTCATGACAGCATTTCAGCCATCTAATCTGTCAGGGACACACATTCATGAAGTGACACTGATCTCAGTATCTAGTGTATTGCTGGATCTCAAATACACTGTTGGTTCTTTGTGTTTCACTTTGTGTTCTTGGAGTCACTCACAGAGGAATCCCAAACTCATAGGATGATTTGTAAACCCTTTTCCAGCTTTAGAAATTGCTTCCATGTACATTAATGTACATGATTCTTAGTGTCCATAATAACTCTGTGAGATAGGCAAGACAGGGATACTGGGTCACGAAGACCACAGAGTTGCAAAAAGTCACAAAACCTAAGCAGTATGAGACCCTGGTCTTCAGACTCCAAACCAGGAGCTCATTATGTGACATCAATCTGTGCTATGGTTTGGACATGGTCTAAGAGGAGACTGTCAGCTCACCATTCAGGGTTAGGAATATCTCTCCAAGGAATAATACCTACTTATCCTCACTCCCCCTGGACTTTTTGCTCACTGTTTTTGGTTGCCCAGCATCTGTCCCTTCAGAAGCCCTTCCTTCCCCCATGGGATAGAGTCTCTTGGGACAGTTATAAGAAGTGCCCACTCTCTCCTTCCATCAGTGAGCATTTGAGCAAATGAATCAATTGGATGCTTACTCTCTTCCAGGAATCTCAATTTCAATGAAAAAAAAAAAAGAACTTAAAATGGTTCAGGCTCATTCATTGAGTCTTAGCACCCTGATGCTTCAAAATAATTCCTGCCAACTAGAATGCCTAGGTTCATGTCTATTTCTAAGCCCGCCTCTAGCTGACATTGATTCTATAAGTAATGCCATCCCTTCCAACATCTTTCTGTTTGGTTAAATTAGCCAAAGTCTATTTCGGTTACTTGCAGCCCAAGAAACATAGCTTGGATCCCAACTAAGTCTGTATCCTTGTGTGTACACTGGTACCCAAGGAGCAAGAGCTAAGAGCACCTCTGTGTGTGTGTGTGTGTGTGTACACATGTACATACTCTTACTCTCAAAAGTTTAGACTATATGTCCAAGAGAAAATGATTTGCAATTTTTATTTCTGTGCATGATATGTTGTACAATCATTGAAAACAATACATTGGATTTTATATGAGCTAAATGGGGATTTAAGATTGCTAGTGTTGAAAAGAATAAGAAGTTTGGCTTAGTCTGATGTCCATTTAGTATTTAACAGATTGCGTCATTGTTTTTGCTTCTTCTCTTACAGTTTTTTCACAACCAAAAATCAAACCTATTACATTTGGGTAATAATTGGATTATATGATTTTTTCTGAAGATGAGCTATTATTCCAAACTATTATCAAGCTTCTGGTAATACATCAGGTCTGCCCTTTTTAATGTGTATTGGACAACAACAAAAATGGATAAAAATACTTCCTCTGGCTTCACAAAGGTTGAAGTAGTTACCTAGAAGTTACGGATGACAAAAAAAAAAACAAAACACAAGATTTCTGTCAAACTTAAATTAACTTTCATCATATTTCACCACTCTATAGCTTACTCCCTTGATGACTTGCTTTTCCCCCTGATCCCAATAATTCCAAAGCAATTACATTTCCAAGAAAAGAAATGCAATAAGCAAAGTAAATTCATAAAGTGGGGCCCTGAATGCATTTCCACCATCTTTGACTTGATACCTGATCCTAGATGCTATATCCTGAACAGCAGAGAGATCATTCGTAATCTTTATTATGATGACAGCAAAAAATAACAGAAAATGCCCTCCTATGACTGAATATGCTTGCTGAATTCTTTTTAATTTTTCAAAAAATACTGTGTTGGGCATCAACATAGGCACAACATATGCACAGCATATCCCTCTCAAGTTTATGACCATGTGCCTTGAAGGGTTTAGGCTAGAAATGGGCTGGAGTGTTTAATTCCCATGGAGGTAACCATATTGATAAGCTGTTTCTCCAAATTTATTGTTAAGGTTTATCCTGAACTTGAATGTATTTCTGTGTTTTGGTTGACACTGAACATTTCTGGAAATATAATAAATGAATAGAGATTAGGCAAGAAAGGAAGGCAAGAAGGAAGGGAGGAAGGGAGGAACGAATGAACAAACACACACGGGAGGGAGGGAAGGAATATCTTCTTCTCTTTCAACTTATGACATATGAGCAAGTTAGCTATCTGCATACCTAATGTCAGTAGGAAAATGTCAATCCCAAACAGACCTCCACATTCTTCAGATCCCACCATATTCTCTTCCCTGATGTACAATAGTCTTTTTTTGTTTTTTTTTTTCAGGAAATACAACCGCATGTTAATATTATCCTACAAAGAGCACTCACTAGGAAAGCAAATATCAGGCATTGCACAGGGTAGACTTTATCGCACAGCCCAGTGGAGATGGATTTTAAGCTTTGGTTTTGGGGAATTATCTATGCTTCTCTTTCCTCTCATTAATGCAGACATTAAAAAATTAACTATATCTATAAAATGCACTTTTGTAAAAGAGGCATGCAGTCTTAATTAAGAATTTCACTGTGAATGTTACTATAAAATAATTACAATTGTGTCTAATGTGAAAGGTTTTAATTTTTCCCCTTAGTTTATTCATTATTTGGGTAAAATTATGATAATCAGGTATTATATGCCAGATTATACAAATGAGTGGTATGAATGTAGGGTTTTAAAAATTATCATAAATGCCAGCTTTTCATTCTACTAAATTTAGGAAAACTGTAGGTCATACATATTAATGAGGCTTTATCACCATTTAAATTTGCCAACTAACTATACACTATTATTCTGAAAATACAGTTCTGCATTCAAGCTACCTTGATACTGCCTATGAGTTCACCAACAGAGCGTATCTTTATAATTTACAAATGTCAAACCCCCTAGTCGAAGCCCAAAAAGAATCTCTGCTGACACCACTGCCTCTGGGAAGCTCCCTACCCTCCCTAGTCCTGAATTTGGGAACCCTCATGCACCCTCTCCTAGTGAGCTGCCCTTTCTCTCCCAAGAGCTCATTATGCAGTACAGAAAGTCTGTTTCTGATGGTGACTGTTAATTCAGAATGTAATGGCCATGTCACCTCTCTGCTCTATCTTCTATCCCAGTGCCCAGCACAGATATTTGTTAGAAGGAGTTACTGAATGAGTCAGTGGGTGGATGCAACAAATATTGAGCACTTATTAGATGCCAGGTTCTATTTCTGGGGGTATAGCTATAAATGAGACAGGATCCCAGTCTTTATGAAGCTTAAATTCTATTGAGGGAATGCTCTCACTTCCAGTGATAAGATTCTAAGATTAGGCATGAGTTTAAAAAGACGATCCATCCACTTTAGTGTCTACTTCATGTTCTTGCATCAGTTTTTTTCCTAATAATTATACACTGGAGTTTTAAATACAATGTCAGCTAATGATAAATGCTCCTCTTATTTTTTATGTGCCACTGTTTCTCATAACTCAGTATTGCTAGGAACCCTCCCAGAGAAGAGAACTGGCTGGCCTAAGGCAGGTTCTGACATTTCTGGGGGACTTTGACCAAATTGCCCTATATTATCAGCAACATTTACCCATCCTACCTCAGGTTTGGCAATTGACTATGACCTAGTTCTCTGAGTCCCAGTCTTGTTAATCTACTCAGTTGTGCAATTTGGGGCGGGGGGAGACTCTCCAGTTATCAACATATGCCTATATAGTATGTAAAATATCACTTAGTGCACCAGAACCCTAAGAATGAGATCTCTAGTGTTTGTGCATCTCCATCCCAGTGAAGTTGGACTTATTCCTCACAGCTCTCCCTTTTACCTACAATAACAACGTTTCATTCACTTCCCTTACCTCTATACCATACTGTACTCTACCATTCCATGCCATAGCTAGAACAACCTTTATAAAAGTATGTGTATATCAGAGAACACTGCTCTTTGACTCAAATCCTATGAAAGCTCCCCATCACACTTGGAAGTCCTTGCTATATCCTATGAGGCCTTGCATAGGCTGAGCTGACCCCACTCTCACAATCAGACCTCACTTCCTACCACTCTCCCTCCCCTATAAACACTGGCCCTGCTACTCCCAGAATATGTTCAACATGTTGTCTCCTCAGGATTCCCTCTGCTTAGAATACTCTTTCCTCCAGTTCTTCTTGTGCCTGGCCTCAGGCTCCAGTCAAATGTTTTGTCTTTGGAAAGGCTTCTCACTATCTCATCAAAAATAGTCCCTGCCAACTCTATCTGCTTGCTGGATGCATTTTTCTTCATATCACTTAAATCATGCATCGATCTGCTTGTTGACTATCTTACCTCCTAGAGTGTAGATCCCATTAATGAAAGCACTTGACCTTGTTCATCTTTTTACCCTAGGGCCTAGAACAGTGCCTGGTATATAGTAGGTACTCATTAATTTATGTTGAATTAACTAATTAATAATATGCTTCCTGTATGCCAAATTGCCCAATCCAAGCATACTTTGAAGGCACTCAAAGTATAACCTCCTCCTGGGTTTCCCAGTACTGAGCTCTCCCACATAAACCCAGTAAGTTCCCTGATAACACTACTGATTGTCTACCCTGGGCTGTCAATATGGTAGCTACGAGCCACATATGGCTACTGAGCACTTGAAATGTACTCAATCCTCGCTGAGATGTGTTGTAAATGTAGGATACACATCAGGTTTTGAAAACGTAGTATGAAGGAAAGAATGTAAAATATCTTACTGAGTTTTTTTGTTGATTGCATGTTAAAATAATATTTTGGCTATGTTAGGTTAAATAAGATACATTATTAATATTAGTTTTACCTGTTTCTTCATACTTCTTTAAAATGTGAGTACTAGAAAATTTTAAATGACATATGTGTCTCACATTTATAGCCTGCTTTATATTTCTGCTGGACCAGGAGCTTTAGAGCAAGACTCTCTAATTAGGAGATACAGAGGAAAGTACGAAGAACACACGCTTTGTGTCACATAGAGGATTGGAATTCTAGGTTTTCTGATCCTAGCCAATGACCGAGAGCAGGATTCTAAACTGAGGCTCAGTTGCTCATCTGTTCAGTGTGTGCAATGAAGTTATTTTGGAGAACAATAACAAGAAAAAACTGAAATGACTCATGAAAATACCTCACGTATCCAAAGCACCCAGAACATGTTGCTCCTCCCCCTCCTCCCATTACTACAGAGTCCTGCCATTCAGATGCCACACCTTTCCAGTCTATTCCCCAAGCTCTACCTTTTACTTTTATCTAACTGGGCCAGACTATCTTCTCTGCCATGGCAAGGATGAAGCATTTATGTGGTCATTTCAACAAACATGTTGGAGTACCTACTTTGTGCAAGAAACTGTGCTGATTTCTAGAGCTGGGGAAAATGTTTCGAAAACAAATCTGTGAAAAGTAAGGTAGAGGAACTCTGCAGCACCCTGTTGATGGTAGGGCAACAGAGGTGACCCCATATGTGTATACTGCCCTACTCTTCACTAAGTGCCAACTGAAACTGTTTTGCTAATTCCCTGACCCTCTGCTTCAGTCATCCTGGACTATGGCATGGCTTTTCAGGACTATACTTCAGAAATTTATAGCGAACTGAATACACAAACTAACAAGCAAAAACCAGGGTTTTCTAGCTTCCTACCAGAGTTGTTGGGTTAAGAGCCAAGAATCTGCATTAAAACAAACAAACAAACAAACAAAAAACCTCCATAGGCAATACTGGTATATATACAATGAGAACCAAGAATTACAGGAAGGGTGCTCACAAATCATGGGTTAGGATTTTCTTTTTGACCTCCCATAAAATATATTCTTTTGGGCAAGCCACAGAGCCTTCCTAAACTCCAGATTTCTTATCTGTAAACGGACACCTATAAATAGTGCAGCTGGGGTGCCATAATGCATGGGATACCCTTACATACCTAAACAGACTTATGAATGGTAGCCATTTCAGTATTATAGTTTAAAAACCAACAAGAAAACAATGGTATCAAAAGGAAAAAGAGCTTCTCTACTATCATTGCCTCTTTTCTCTGGCATTTTTGACTTTCCTCCAAATTTCAAGTCATCCACTTTTTGTTAGTTATCCTTAAGCATTTAGGACAAGTGTTCTAAGTACCAGCTTAGCTGAACATTTTTTGTATTGGTGCAATGGGGCATTTACCACCAAAAGTCCAATCGAAATATCTATATTTAAGACTAATGAAGATGAGACATTTCTTCAGTGGCCAGTGGTTCTCTTTTTTCATGCTGTGCAGATTTTCAACTTTGCATTTGAAATATGATACCCCTCCCCTCCAAAACCTCAAGCACCTTCCTGAATAAATCTACATGGGCTGCAACTGGATTTCTCAACCATGCCACAAAAGAAAAAAACTAAAGAGTTGGTCAGAAGTGACCCTGGAATGGTTAATTTAGAATTTTGTTCATGAAGTACAGAGCTCTGAAATTTTTTAAACTTCCCTGGAGATTTCAGGCAGAAGTTTCAGCATGTCTGGCATTTCACTTCATCTTGACTGAGCTGAGCCCCAGCCTCTCTCCCAGCTCCTGGTCCTGGGGCCTGGCCAGGAACCCATTGAGTTGAAGAGAGAAGAGGGAAAAAATTGCAGAATGTTTTTGAGATTCATGCAGAGACCCTTCTTGGCTCTCAGAAATGTCACTAGAATACCCAGGAGAATCAGGTGGTATCTCCATCCAATTATTCTTTCATGATTTTATAATCACAGAGAAATTTCTTAACCATGTGGTATAGCAATTTTTTAAAATGTCTTCTATCCCCTGCCCTCTCATGAATTTCTTCCATAGAGTATGGATATCAAACAAGAAAAAAATCAAGTGCTTTACTTCCTTCCTCAAGTCAAGGTCTAGTTAATTATTGGGCAACAGCTATGCCTGGTAAAGGAATAAACAAATATACATTGCAAAACTATCTATTTTTTATCCTGAAAAACATGCAGGTAATAATTGAAACTGTATTGTTTTCCCTGGGATGCTAACACAGATGTAACAAAGGTGACATGAGGAACAAATCAATATTATAATCACTAAAGTAGCCAAACAATTAATTCTTTCAACCACAAAATATCCTATATTTTGATGGTGACAAAGGCCTATCAGAAACTTTTAACACCAATCAAACTTCTTCATGTAGCAACGGAGTTTTGAATTTATTTATTTGAGAGAACAAGCAGGAGGGGCAAAGGGAAAGGAAGAGAGAATCTCAGGCAAACTCTGTGCTGAACGCAGAGCCCAATGCAGGACTCAATCTCACGACCTTGAGATCATGACCCTAAGATCAGGACCTGAGCAGAAACTAAGAGTCAGACATTTAACCGACTGCACCACTGAGGTAGCAGGCAACTGGGTTTTAAATGTTGGATCCATCTTTAGTACTCTGAATTTCACTTCAAATTTAAACAGCCGATAATGATTCATTAAAGAGGTTTAACATTTAAGAGAGTTAATACTTAGAGTTATTTCTTAGGCCTTAGAGGAGAGTATAATATAAATATGAAACCAGTTGCATATACTTAGTTTTTCTTCAGTGCATAGATTTTAACAAAATGGAGTGTTAGAAGTCACATTGGAGAGGGGCGCCTGGGTGGCTCAGTGGGATAAAGCCTCTGCCTTCGGCTCAGATCAAGATCTCAGGATCCTGGGATCGAGCCCCACATTTGGCTCTCTGCTCAGCAGGGACCCTGCTTCTTCCTCTCTCTCTGCCTGCCTCTCTGCCTACTTGGGATCTCTGTCAAGTAAATAAATTTTTAAAAAACCATAAAAAAAAGAAAAAAGAAAAAAGAAGTCACATTGGAGAGAAAATTACACATATTTGAATGTCACTTTGTCACTTTTTAAAATTTCATTTGGACTGAGATATTGTAATGTTTAATTGAAAAAGTTATCCTTTTTAGGAATAATTCTTTTTAATAGGTTGAAGAATTAACACAAGGAAGAAATAATGCAGAACTGAAGACAGCTCTGTCCTCCTAAACCATTTCTTCTCTAATTGGGTAAAAGAGTCAAAGAACACGAAGTAGATATCAAATCAAGTATGCAGAAGCAAACAGCTGTGTCCATTCCCACCCATCCAGCCCCACAGGGTAAGAGAAAGTTAAGTGCAGCAATCCCTAACCAGAAGGCTTTGACCTCAAATGGTTTCATGCTAGGCCTGAGATGAGATGCCACAGAAGGAGATGAGCATAGGTCTGGCTGGAAATGAACTTCTGGAAGCCTCTAGACCACAGGGATGTAATTAGAATTGATAATTGAACTGACAATAAGAGAAAATATTAAATTCTTAAAATGTCTATGACTTTTTTTTTCCTTTCACTCTTGCTTTAACCAGATACTGAATTTCTTAGAACCTTCTTATGGACTGTGCTTATCAGTGCTTTTACTTACAATGTAACACATTCAGTTAGCTAAGAAAATAAAAAATTTCTGGAGGCTCAGCCATTAGTTCCCAAGGAGAGAGAGTGAGTGAACTTGTCTACCTCCGTGACCTGTTTAGAGCCTTCTGTAGAGGGGTGTGACCAGCGCTTACTGAATACTGACACTGTGCCAAGAACTTAAAGACATGATTTCATTTAACTCTAAGAATTATCCTGTGATACAAGTAACTGGAGCTGAAATAGGTTGGGAATTTGTTCAAGACCATGCGACTAGTTAATGGCAGAAATGGGACATAAGACAGATTTGTGTGTGTGTGTTTTTACTTCACCTGACTGCAGACACAACTCCCCAGAATTCCTAAAGAGCCTTGAAAATAGGTCCTGTGGAGCTGATGTATATTTTACAGAAATACTACAGTTTTCTAAACTGGAAATCTGTCTCTTTTTTTTTTTTTTACACGATTTTGTTTATTTATTTGACAGAGAGAGAGACAGCAAAAGAGGGGGCACAAGCAGAGGGAGAGGAAGAGGCAGGTTTCCCACCGAGCAGGGAGCCCGATGTGGGGCTGGATCCCAGGACCCTGGGATCATGACCTGACCAAAGGCAGATGCTGAGCAACTGAGCCAATCTGTCTCATTTTGAAGGATCTGGCCCCTGTATTCAGACCAAAAAAAAATCTCTTATGTTCAAAGAAGGACTGTTTCTTTTAAGTCAGCAGAAATAAGCAAAGTGCTTGGTGTACTTTTATAAATTTGCTCAGTTTCTGCTAATTTCCTTTTGTTTTTAACCAAAGGGGAAGAATGAGCCCTACCACAAGCTAAATTCAAAATCTTTTCTTCCCTGTTTCTTGTTGATTACAACTTTTCAAAAATCCATCCCTTCTTCACTGTGGAAACATTTGCAAAACTAGCACCCAGCAACCACATAAACATTACTTATGGAACATTCATTTTCTTTATTTATTTATTTTTCTTTGAGACCCAGCAAATCCAATACACTGGCCTTCATTAAAATTAGCACACCTGACAATTACCATTGCCATAAGATTCTTGTATAATAGCCCCCAGTGCTACCTGAACACCCACTATTCCAAGCACTCTACAAAGCAACAATTTTTAACTTGTCAAACAAATTTCTAGGGTCCTTCTTGCTTGGTGCTCATCATATAAATAATCAAATCAGTATTGCATTTGTACTTCACAGTGAGCAGCACACTATTAATATTCAATAAAATACTACTTGACACTCAATCAATGTTTTAGAAGAATATTTAATAAAATCTAAAAATATTCTCTCTATATTGGTAAAGGAAAAGAAAACAAGTCTCAAAGGGTTACAAAGACTACAAATCTCATTGAAAAGGATCTGGAAGGATATACACTAAGCTCTTACTAGTGATTATCTCTGTTCAACAAGAATTAGTGGATTTCCTTTTTTTTTCTTTAGTATTTTTGTTTTTAATTTAAACAATATTTAAGGCTTTCAAAGTAAGAATGATAAAAGTTATTTATGAGTTCTAATCATAATGTGCATATTCCTATACATTTCATTTTGTCCTCAGACCAGGAAAATTACTCTCTTGTTTGGCTGTAAGATAGGCAAAATGAGTGTTAGTAACTTATTGTACATGTGGAGAGATGGAGATTAAGCAATTTGCTGCTGGCTCCCAAGTGGAAGAGACAAAGTGAAAGTTAGGACTGGTGACTACAATCTGTGTTATTTCCACAACTTCTCCATATATTGATGTGATTGCAATTTTAGGAGAGTCAGTTTTTATTGCAAGTACATCCATATATCATTTATTATAACTTTCTACCAATATAGAAACATTAGATGTGATACAACATAAAGCTTCCATCTTTCAATCAATTCTGATACAGTGGTAATGGGAGACATTAATAATCAATCATAGCACTCTATCTTACTGACACTATCTATCTTACTTTAAGGAAATCTTAAAGCTTTCCCAACCTACTTCCCCAGACAGCGACTTGCACATTAGTCTTGGTACATGAAAAGAATTAAGCCACATGCCCCAGAAACACCATGAGGGCATGCATGGCAGGGATCTGCCATCCCTGGGGATATCAAAAAGTAAATCACCAGCACTTAAATATACATACAACAGCTCAACTACTGCTTTCAAATTCATTCATCGAGTTGCCTAATATGTGTTACACACTGTGGAGAAAATAGAGGTTGGGCATAAATTTTACTTCCAAAGGCCCTATGTTCTACTGGGGAAAAAGATGAAGATTCTAAAAACCTGTACTGCAGAAGGGAGAATTCTATGCCTCAGACATCGGTCTTCTGCTCAGAGAAAGCCAGAGGAGTTTGGGAAAGGGTAAGATTACCTCCATCTACCTCCAAACAAAGCTTCTGGAGGGGCTAGCATTTGAGCTGGGTGCCTACGTAAGGACTTTGGAATTTATTTCCCTGGCTTTGGGGAGTTGGAGATGGCTTTGAGAAAGTAGATGCCATGATGAAAGATGTACAAGGGAACACATCTGGCAGGATCACATAGGCTCACCTGAGCGGAAATAGGCCAGAGATTCAAAGGACGTCGCAAAAGGAGAACTGCAACTCCCAACTTCAGGTCTGAGGATGTCAGTGCCACTTTTAGATAACAGTTGCAGGAGAAATAAATACCTCTGACCAGTTTTAGTAACTGCTTCTCTTTCCTGCATTCAGTCTGTGTTGACCTGACCTGGAGGGATCTGGCTGCCACTTAAAGGAAGATAAAATATGGCCAGCTCAGTAATGGAAACCAAGAGCACAAACGCAGCTTGCTTTCTCAGCAGCAGGACAAATACATCAAGCGTTCTCTCTGCTTCACCTGAGCTGAAGCCCAATTTATCTGCCAGCTCAGGACTTTGCCATCCTTACAGAACAGGAAAAGGAGAAAGAGGAAGAGGAAAAACTAGGAAGAGGAGGGAAGTCAGGGCAAGGCGTAAGAACATTCCACCCCCAAGAGCTTGGGGATAGAGGAGTCCACAGTGAACTAGCAACAAGCATTTCTTGAGAACTTTCTGTACATTCGCACATTATAGCTGCTCTCTCATTTAATCTTTAAAACAACATTATTGAGAGAATACTACTACCCTTAAATTACAGGAAAAGAAACTCAAACCCAGATTCAATCCAAGAAGAACCAGCCAAGAATCTCTTGAGAAGGAAAAAAGTCACTTGCCCAAGATGCTAAATCCAAATGGCAAGTGGGTGAACTGAGTCTAACCTCAGGGTCTGCCTGACTCTTCCGGCCATATTTTCCCACTGCACAACTTAGCCTGTCAACACCAAACATCTGCACTTGCTGGGGTGATGAACAGAAGTGGGAGGAGGGGCAAGCCATTATTCCTCATTAACTTGTTTTCACGCATTCTCTTAGCTTTCTTCTTTGTATTGATTTGGGGTTTTGGCCTCTTTTGAAAAGTGTGTTTATTTTCAAGGAGTTTACCAGCTGAGCATCAGAATGACTTGTCAAGCTTCATTCCTGTGTCAGGTGCTTGACACACTAGAGCAGACCTGCTCTTCCCTGGAAGGTCTTTGTGAGATGCTGATGCTTACCTTTCTCATGTGCATTTCTGACATGACTGTGACAGCTGTGTGCACCACTCTATTTCTTTTCTGTGTTTTACTTTCCACTCCACCAAACTAAGTTTCACAAATCCATTTCTTGGTGTGCACAATAATAAAGTTCTCCAAGGAAGGTCTGGCAGCACACACTTATCGCTGTTATTTCTTGTTTGTTCCTCCATTCTTGGATATGCTAAGGGATATACCACCATTACAAAAATATTAATGCTGCATCCCAGGACATTGAAGTAGGCAGATGACAGCAAGCAGGATATGGCAATGCAAGCTAGGGCAATAAATATGCCACGGAATGGAACAACTGCCGACCCAGAAGCCCAGACAACAGACGTCAACCATCCCATACTAACAAGGATGTCTTTTTCTTGTTACTGTGGTTAATTCAATCCTACCCTACTAGCTTCTAACCTTTGGGATCAAAGTGCTCCTTGACAGACAACTCTTACATTTTCCTGAGCTAAGGAAGATAATTCTCTGTAAGGTCTGCAATGGGAAAATTTTGATGAAAGGCTATAGGGTCAAAATAAAAAGGCATTTCATGCTTAACCTCTGGATGCTTGTTAGTGGCATGGATCCCCAACTCCATAATGCAATAAGAGCCACAGAGACTTGAGTCTTTTTTATTTTTCTCCACAGTGGAATTATCTTCCTTGATATCTTTGCAGATTTATTAAAGTAATTCATGCCTATTGTAAAGTTTCCAAATTATATACCTTATATACACCCTCTTCACTCCATAAAATAACTTCAATTACCACGGGGATAAATACCCTTAGAAATACATTATAAAGTATGTTTTTTAGCACAAAGAGATACATATCACACCTAATGTACTGAAATCTGCTTTCTTAGGTTTGACTCCATACCAAAGTCATAACTCCATGTCAACATACTGGTTTTCATGTAAACATAACAGAGTAAAGGCATTTTAATTCCATGTTCCTCCTCCTAACTCCATCAAAGACAAGTTTAAAAAATGAAAATGGAAGTTAAGTATATTCCCATCGTAATAATAGAGGTAAACATACAAAATTACAAGCCACAGGCTATGAATCATAAATCACAAATTCTGCCATATGCTTTGAAACCTGCCCCAAAATGTGAAAAGTAACTGAGGGCTACATATAACTTCCACAGAAATTAAATTAGGATATAAAATTCCCACAACATGCTAATGACCCAGGTCTGAAAGGTCAATATAAGAATTTCTTAATAATGAGAGCTAGGGACACAGGCAGGCCAAAGGAGAAATGGGGACTGTCCCTACACAATCCCATTCTTTTCTAGAACAGGAAAGCTTAGTAGGTAAAGCTCACAAAAGTACATGCCATTTTTATTGTTCACAACCCAGGCTTACAAACAAAGTGATCTGATGACCTAGTGTGCCACTTTGTACCTACTACAGTAGTGCAATTACAAATGACACCTCATTTCACTATGGTGTGAATGATAATTTGAATAATAAATTCTATTGTCTCTCTACTTATTGCTAAGAGAGACTGCAGGAAATGAGGTGAGGCAAACAGAAAGGACAGGATTAGCCCTGAATTATAAACAGAGGATTTTGTAACTTTCAAGGGTTTCCTCTGAGCTGCAGTAATACTGAAAACAGTGAAACTCAAGGGAGACATCATCACTAGACAAAGGAAAAAGAGGTGAACTGTCAGTAAAGTGGTTACAATTTATCATCACCACACATTGTTATTTATAAACAAATCCTTTGTGTTAGTTGAATTACTTAGTTAATAAATTACTTAGTTGAATTACTTGATGACTGCTAATAATTGGAAAGGACCCAAAGTGGAATAAATGTGTAAGTTATTGGCAGGGAAGGTGTACAGAAGATGAAGGAAGTATCATAAAAAACACAGACTAGAACATATATATTAAAAACAATTGTCCCCTCAAAGAAGTTTTCAGCCACACAATGTCTGTAAAAATAATAACTTGAAAGAAAAAGTTAAGACATTTCAATTGTCTATAGTTACATTAAAAAGTACCTGAAAATTTTAGTGGCTTAAAAATTTTAATGGCTATTTTCTTTCTCCCTTTCTCTCTCTCTCTCTTTCTTTCTTTATTTCTCTTCTTCCTTCTTTCCTTCCTTCCTTCTTTCTTTCTTTTCCTTCCTTCCTTCCATCTCTCTTTCCTTCCTTCCTTTGACAGAAAGAGTGAGAGCACAAGCAGGGGGAGCACCAGCAGCAGAAGAGGGAGAAGCAGGCTCCCCGCTGAGCAGTGAGCCCTGATGCAGTGCTCAACCCCAAGACCCTAGGATCATGACCTGAGCCACCCAAGAACCCCAAAACTTATTTTCTTACAAATCTGCAATTTGGACAGGACTATAACCTACATTATCTATAACCTGCATTATCTATAACCTACATTAACATTAGGAGAGGTAGCTCAGTTAAAACTGGGAAATCCACTGACAAAACAAATCACTCAGTGATTGGCTCCTGGGTGCTGAGTAAGCTGAGAGCTCAGCTGGGGCTGTTGACTGAGTCCCTTGGTTCTCTTCTGCATGGTCTTTCTAGCTGGCTAGTTTGAGCCTGCTGACAGCACAGCCATCTTAAGGCTGTTGGATTCCTTGTGTGATTGGTCACTTCTAATAGTACAGAAGTGGAAGCAGCCCAGAACTGACACAGAATTGCTTCTAGCATATTTCACAGTTAAAGTGGGTAACACAGACAGCCCAAATTCATAGAGCAGAAATGACACTAGGGCACACATACTGGAAGGTATGACTCCTTAGACACTAAAGTGAACACCCTGAACCTTAATGATCCACCACATTCCCCTAACTGAACTCCTCCTCAACCCTAAGAATCACCAGGGTCTCATCCATTGTAGCATCAGATTTAGACTTGAGGTACAGGACTGTCATTCAAATGAATGAACTGTCATTCAAACCAGCTCCAGATGTGAATGAGGTCCCTTAAGTGCAGCTCTTGATCTAAAGACATGTGAACTGAAGAAACAAACTTCTAACTCTCTGCCCAAAATGTCCAATATATGATGGTGAGGCAGGGTCAGAAGCACTACAATAAAGACACTAATTCAAAAGGGGGCGGGGGTGATAAGAAACACATAACAGTCCATGGCAATACTGAAATCCAATTGGGCACAGATCACAACTTCCTCCATCAAGACCCGGTTCTACTCCAAAAAAAAAAAAAAAAAAAAAAAAAAATCCGTGGTTACAGCTCAGTAGATTTCTCAACCTGCTTTCTGTTTATCATTAAGTTAGGGCCCAAGAGGCCTCTTTGTATTCTATTTCTATTATCTTGTAGTCTGATACAATTCCTATAAAAATTCAATGGAATTCCTATTCATCAAATTACAGCTCACTCTATTAGATGAGAGAAACACCCACAAAATTTCTCTCTACTTTAGAACTCTAAGTAACAGTGCTATCTAGCTGAGAGGGTCTACAAGTTATGTTCTTAAAATTACCAGAAGTCTTTTTTCTTTTTCTTTCTTCTAGATGAGGAAGGAAGTATGAAGCACCACCTTTTGTTTTTCGAATGTCTTAGCAAAGGCTTTATAGGTTCTTGACCACAAAGCCATGTTTCATAGACAGTATCATATATTTTATACTTGCCATGAGGCCATTTCTTTTTTTTTTTTTTAAGATTTTATTTATTCATTTAACAGAGAGAGACACAGTGAGAGAGGGAACACAAGTAGGGGGAGTGGGAGAGGGAGAAGCAGGCTTCCCACTGAGCAGGGAGCCCAATGAATAGGACCCTGGGATCATGACCTGAGCTGAAGGCTGATGCTTAACCACTGAGCCAAGCAGGCGCTCCCCATGAGGCCATTTCTTATGTTGAGAAATTTTTCCTAAGAATATTAGAATGAGAAATAGTTTTAATTTGAAATATGGCAAGTTCTGATTTGGAAATACTCCCTCTAATTTTGTTTAAAAATGAGGTAATTCCTTGTTTAGTTTCTCTCTCTAACTGTACTTTATCACATGTAGATAAAAGAGCCCATTAACACTCCCGCTATTCTACCTGGACATATTCTTTGCAAGATAAATAGGTTAATTAGATACATTTTCTATTTTTCAATTTATTATAAGCAATAGCCTGGCCAATTGTCCTGCTAATATATAATGTGGGCTCCCTTATATGAAGTTTCCAATAGCAGTTTCCTTTCCTCCTTTCAAGCCTCCACTGACAGCCTCCCAAGACCCTCTGGCTTCTTCCCACTACCCAGTTCCAAGAAGTCTTTCAAAAGAAGCTCCAAGAGGACAAGCCACTCTGGGCAAGAATATTTCTTGAAATAAAGATATAAATCTGTCACAAAAGGACATACCATAACTCAAAAACAAGTGATATAAAAGAAAATACAGCAAGAGACATTCTGATACATATTATATACCCAGAACTAATATAAAACTCTTTATTAACTATACTGAAATTAAAATTTTTAAAAAAGAGAGAGATTCTGGTAAAGCCACCAAACTTCAAAGATATACAAAATGAGTTCTATGGAAATATAGGCCAAAAACTAGTTCATGTAAAAAGGGGAAATACTAGACTTAGTTTAGATTTTTCCACAGTAACATTAGATGATAAAAGGCAATAGAGTGATATATGAAAAGTTCTGAGGAAAGTTTATATCCATCCAGGTTTACTGCAAGTACAAGGTTAATGACAAAAATTCATAAGCCTTAAGGACTCAGAGAACATTCCCCATGAGTCTTTATGAGGGAGGGGAGATTGATGATCTATCCTGCCAAATAAATGTAACTTAAAATAAGGACCTGAAAAATAGATATGTTGTGGTTAAATACCAATGAGAATTAAATCCATGTTCAGCATGGAATTAAGGCACACCAACATGGTAAACAGTGGCTACATAGCAGAAAGCAAATGTTATACCTATTAAAAATGTGTAAATATCAATATAAAATAATTAATGAAGAACCAAGATGGAGGAAAGTAAAGGTATTCACAACTTACTCATCTTTCAGACTACAGATTCTATAAATGTTAAGTCTGATATTTATAATTAAAAATTAATTACATCAAAATCTTATGGTTTCTCACATTTTTAAAATTTGGAGTATCATTTAAAAATTGTAGCTTTCATTACCTGAAGTTATACAACATCTCTGGATGATTTTTCCTCTGTTAAATTCACCTTCATACACAATGATCAAGTGAGATTTATTCCAGGGATGCAAGGGTTGTTCAGCATCCTCAAATCAGTTAATGTGATACACCACATTAGTAAAATGAAGGATAAGAATCGTATGAATATCTTAATAGATGCAGCAAAGGTACTTGACAAAATTCAGCATCCACAATAAAAACTCTCAACAAAGAAGATACAGAAGGAACATATCTCAGTGTAATAAAGGCCATCTATGACAAGCCCACAGCTAAAATCAGACTCCATGATGAAAAGCTAAAATTTTTTCTCTAAAGTCAAGAACAAGACAAGGATGCCAACTCTTGCCATTTTTATTCAACATAGTGTTGGAAATCTTGGCCATGGCAATTAAGCAAAAGATAGCAAAGGCATCCAAAATGGAAAGGAAGAAGTAAACTGTCTCTATTCACAGATGACTGATATTATATATAGAAAACCCTAAAGACTTCATCAGAAAACTGTTAGACCTAATAAACAAATTGAGTAAAGCTGCAAGATACAAAAATCAATATATAAAAATCTGTTGTTTCCTATGCAGTAATAATGAAAGACAAATTAAGAAAACAATCCCACCTAAAATTCCATCAGAAAGAATAAAATACTTAGAAAAAAATTCAACCAAGGAGGTGAAAGACCTGTGTATTTAAGATTATAAGACATTAATGAAAGAAATTGAAGATGATACCAATAAATGGAAAGACATTCCATGCTCACAGAGAGGAAGAATTAGTATTATTAAAATGTCCATACTATCTAAAGCAAACTACACATTTAATGCAAACCCTATCAAATTTTCACTGGAATTTTTTAACAGGAATAGAACAAGAGATCTAAAATTTGTATGAAACCATTAAAGACCCCAAATAGCCAAAGCAATCTTGAATAAAACAACAAAGCTAGAGACACACATTCCCTAATTTCAAACTATATTACAAAGCTTTAGTAATTAACACAATGTGGTATTAGCACAAAAACAAACACACAGAGGAATAGAAGAAAGAGAAAGCCCAGAAATAAACTCATAAATATATGTTTAATTAATATGTAACTAAGGAGCCAAGAATACACAGTGGGGAAGGGACGGTGTCTTCAATAAATGGTGTTGGGAAAATTAGACAACCACATGCAAAAGAATGAAACTAAAGCACTCTCTTAAACTGTACACAAAAATCCATTCAAAATGGATTAAGACTTGAACACAAGACCTGAAACCAAAAAAGTTCTAAAAGAACATAACACATGATAAGCTCTTTGGCATAGGTCTTGGTAAACACTTTTTTGGGAATATGACACCAAAAGCAAAACAACAAAATCAAAAACAAACTCATGGGATTACATCAAACTAAAAAGCTTCTGCACAGTAAAGAAAACCATCGGCAGAATGAAAAGGCAACCTACTGAATGGGAGAAATATTTACAAATTTTATATCTGATTGCACATTGGCTAATGTGCAAAATACATAAAACACTCATATACCTCACTAGCAAAACAACAACAAAGAAAACCAAAAATAAAACAATCTGAATAAAATATAAGGAAAAGATCTGATATTTCCAAAGAATACATACAGATAGCCAACATGTACATGAAAAGATGCTCTATATCATTAATTAAATGCAAATGCAAAATAAAACCACAATTAGTAATCACCTCATACCTGTTATAATGGCTATTAAAAAAAGACTAGAAAAAACAAGTGTTGGTAAAGATGTGAAGAAAAGGGAATCATGGTGCTCTGCTGGTGGGAGTGTAAGCTGGTGCAACGTCTATGAAAAATAGTATGGAGGTTCCTCAAAAAATTAAAAGTAGAACTACTACATCATTCAGCAATTCTACTACTGGGTATTTATCCAAAGGTAACAAAAACACTAATTTGAAAAGACATATGTGCTCCTACGTTCATTGTAGCATTTTTTACAATAGCCAATATTGGGAAACAACCTAAGTGTCCATCAATGAAGGAATGGATAAAGAAATTGTGGTATGTATATACAGTGGAATAATATTCAGCCATAAAAAAGAATGAACTCTTGCCATGTGTGACAACATGAATGGATCTCAAGGGCATACGCCAAATGAAGTAAGTCAGACAGAGAAAGACAAATACATTTGATCTCACTTATATGTGGATTCTAAATTATATATATTTTACGTATATATTATATATATATATAAATAAGAGATACACAAATATATATATATACATATATACATATACTCATAGTATATGTATGAGTTTACTCGTAGCTTATAGATACAAAGAACAGATTGATGATTGCCAAAAGCAAGGGGTGGGGTGGGATAAATGAATGAATAGGTTCAGGACCTTTTTATAGTTTAAATAAACTTAATTTTTAAATTCAAGTAATTATATTTACAATTTTGTTTAGTATTGTAATTAGACATATTGTAAAAGACCATATTTAAACTCCTATAAGAATCAACTAGAAAACTGGACAATACATGTGAAATAACTACCTTCAGACACTGGAAAATAGACAACACAGAAGGAAAATAAATAAGGTGATCCCTACAACTATTCTGATTCTCGGACTAAAGCAATTTTAAGACCATGAGCAGGGAAGGGAAAACCAAATATATCCTGTGCTCTTGCTAAAATATTCATCAGAGACTGAAGAGGTTGAAATGGCTGGAAAATGTAGGCAGAGTTCCAAAAAGGATGAAGCCATACAATGAAAGAGCTCCAGAAAGCTGTTGCTTCAGCAAAACCTGGAGGCTTTGCTAAGTACAAAGTTATGTATGAATAGAGTGAATCTCCAAAAGACAGGACAAAGAATGACTCAGCTAAGAAGAAAGAACAATTGCCAGAGCTCACATAACGATTGTGAGGCGTTCCCGTTTTGATGCACCAGAGTATGGTGTCCATAGTGATCACCTGAAATAGTCAGTAGACACCCAAGAGGGGTCATGATTTAGTAACAGAGCTGATCTATGCCTAAAGTTTACTATAAACTAACCCCCACATAGCCTATAAAAAAAAGAATGCAATAAGCTCAAGCTGATAGAAAAATACACATCTTTCAATATAAAGTCCAAAACTCTTTAAAGGACGACAATGAAATCCAGACACTTGACTGTAATACACATCATGTATAGCATCCAACCAAAAATTACTAAATGGGACAATAATCAGGAAAATATGACCTACAGTCAGTACAAAACCCAGTCAATAGAAACAAATATGGAAATGATAAATGATGGAACTCACAGAGAAGAAAATGGAGATGATGGAGTTCACAGAGAAGGATAGTTAAAACAGGTATTATAATAATGGATTTGTATTTCATAGAAAATATAACTATAATGAGGAGAAAAATCAGACATATGAAAGAGAGCAAATGGAACTTTTAAAGATAAAAGCTACAGTACCTAAAATAAAAATTTTAGTGGATAGATTTAACAGCAGTTTTGACCCTGTAAAAGAAAATATCAGCAACCTTGAAGACATACAGTAGAATATAAACTAAATGAAGCACAGGAAGAAGAGAACAGAAAGTGGTCTGAAATCTACATTGTAGGGGTCCTAGAAAGGTTATAGAGAACTATTTTAAATATTAAAGGCCAAAAGTTGTCCAAATTTGATAAAAACTACAAATCTATAGAATCAGAAGACAATGAAAAAGAGGGGCGCCTGGGTGGCTCAGTGGGTTAAAGCCTCTGCTTTCAGCTCTGGTCATGATCCCAGGGTCCTGGGATCAAGCCTTGCATCGGGCTCTCTGCTCAGCCTGCCTCTCTGCCTACTTGTGATCTCTGTCTGTCAAATAAATAAATAAAATCTTTTAAAAAAAATAAAAAAGAAAAGAAAATGTAGAAAAAGAAAAAAACCTGTAAGCCTAGACTTTTATATCCAGTGATAACACCCTTCAGAAAAGGAAGCAAAATAAGAACTTTCTTAGACAAACAAAAGGTAAGAAAATTCATCACCAGTAGAACTGTACTTCAGAAAAGGTTAAAAATTTCTTTAGGTAGAAGAGAAATTATATCACATGGAAACACTTTAGACTAAAACGCTTTAATCTCCATGTTCTTTCATAATATAACCATACCTTAAACTATTTCACCACTGCTCTAATGATGGAAATGAAACCCATTTCTAGTTTAAAGGTATTACAAAAAACAGTGCAATGAAGAATCTTTCACAAACACACAGGTCTCAGAAGAGGTGGGAGGGTGGCATTCAGGAGCATTCAGAACAGATCTGTTTCCTTTTCCCCACCGTGAATATGCCTCCCTGAGAATCATGTCTGATGCTGTTTTGTTCCCAAATTTTTGTTATCAAAATTTTCAAACAAACAGAAATATGGAGAGAAGAGTACAAGGAATATGCACAGATCAGTCACTGCGCTCAACAATTGTTAACTTTTTTGCAATACTTGCTTCATATTTGCCTTTTTATAGGAACTGCTTCAAAGGAGAAAGCAACCACCTTGACACTTCACCCTTTAATGTTTCCACCTAGATAACCTACAAACAAGGACTTTCTCCTATGTGTGCTCATAAGGTACAATACAGCAATGCCTCCAAGAAAATTAAACAATAATTCCTTGACGACATCTGTTACTGGTTTTTTAAACAGACCAGTGTGTATACTTCCTACCAAATACGTGGCAGGAGTAGGCAACAATGAAGCCCTAAAAGAAGACCCGGACCTTTGTTCTCTCACCCTCCCTCCCCCTCATCACAGTCTGAGGGCACAGAATGTCGGCAGCTGTTAAGAGCCAAGTTTTTATTCCTATCATTTAAAGATTTTTTTTTTCTGAGAAGCAAAGAATTATATACACCTTACAGAAAATCTGGACAGTACAGGGAAATCAGAAGCAATGAGGGAAAAGTTATCCACAAGCCCATCCTTTTTCTTTTTAAGTATCTCACTGAGGCTGATGCAAACAAGCAAATATTCATGAAACAAATGCTGCTGTGGAACTAACTCCTACTCAGGTCTGGTTCTTCGCCTTGCCTGCTCTAGCAGGTGGAGATGCTGGGCACGTTTAGATCCCACAGTTCAGCACTACAGTTTGCAACTTGGAAATCTGCCTTTCTGCTAGAGGAGATTTGGGATGAGGCTCTGTGTCCAGGTACCCAAGCCAGGCCTTATTATATACACTTCACAACTGTGCCTATTTAAAATATATATTTTTTTCTATACCAAATGGGGTATGTATGTGTGTGTGTGTGTGTGTGTGTGTGTGTGTGTGTGTGTGTGTATTTTCCCCCCCTATACCAAATGGAAGCACCAAATGAATGAGCTGGCTTGAAGCTTCTCCTCATGGGAATGTCAGAGATTTCTAAGACCTCTTCAGGAGGGACAGAAACAGTTTCCTGGTAGGAAGACAGCATTGGAGAGTGTGCTTAGAGTCTGAAACACAGATAACTTCCAAATCACTCAGTCAGGCAGCTGGCATGTGCCAGGATGTGCTCAGCAGATGGTGTCTAAGGGCTCAGCATCCTTTCTCTTTCTGGCACACGGGAGTATTTGCCAACTAGTCAGACCACAGCCAAGGTTTCAAAGGGTAACTCTAGACTTTTCATAGGGAGGAAAAACACTCCTCTCCACCACCTCTCCATCACCAGAAGTCAGAGTTCTCACCTCTCCAGCTCCTACCCTTTCCACTCTGCACCCTGCTAGCTAACTGCCACCTACTTTTTCCTCCCTAGCAACTCTGGAAAACCAGTCTTACACTGCAGAGCCAGAACACAAACCATTTCCTTGCAAATTCTCCTCCAGGTTTAAGGCCCATCCAGTCCCAAGACTTTTTTAACCATTTCCTTAAAGTGAAACTCAGAACACAGAGGGGTAAAAACACATGCCTCTGAAGGACAGTCCCCTTCTTTGCCCTGGGATCCCCAGGGTGGGCTGTGGTTCAATCTTCTCCAGATTTCTGCTTTCATTAATTAGTTTTTAGGTCACTTTTGCACACAGCCAATGTCTTCCAGGATGCGAGTTCCAGCCTCCGTTGTGACATCTGCCATTTGGATTTTAACGTGGTGACCTAAATCCTAACAATGACAACCACAATCACAAAGATGACTAAGTTTGTCTAAGTGTTTGAAGTTTTCAGTGGTGCTCTGGTTCTGGAGCCAGACAGATGAGTGTCACTAGGGATGATGATAATGTAAAGGGGTTGTTACTTTTAACTGACAATACAATTTGTCTCTTCAGAAAAATATATATAATTGTAAACAGAAAAAATATATATAATTGTAAACAAATATATATGTGTATATATATAATTGTAAATATATATAATTGTAAAAATATATAATTGTAAATATATATATAATTGTAAACAATTATATATATAATTGTAAAAATAAATATAATTGTAAAAATATACAAATTGTAAATAAAAATAATGTAAAAATATTTTATATATATAATTGTAAACAATAATTTTGGCCAAAATTATTAATCTGACTTTCTTTCCCCTCCCTCCACTCCTAGTAGAAATGGCAGAGGGAACCAAGAGGTGAAACTAAACATACAAACTTGCTTAGAACTAAATCTAATCTGAAAAGTAAACAGTCTCTTTAGTTCAGTCCCTCTTTATAAAAATGCTCAGACTCAGAGGCTCCTCTCGCATCTCTTCATGAAGCAGAGATCTTACTGAGGTATGCAAGTCTTTTGTGATATCAGACCATGAGGAAAGCTCAGGGTTTGGGGCTCTGGCATCCTCAGTTTCCAGGAATAATCTCTTGTCCCCTGGTCACTGTGGCTACGCTGGCCTCCAGCTAATCCTGACCAATCCCACTGCTGCTCCCCAGCTGTCAAGGCCTCTCCTCACTCCTGAGGCCTACAGACCCAGATCTCTGCAGTATTTTCCCTGCACAGCCATGTGTCAGAAAGCCCCACGGCAGGTCTGTGGCTCACGTGAAGGGCCCACACTGCAGGGGTGAGCACAGCCAGGGAAGCCAAAGCACTGAATCTCCTTCTAACCACCTGCACAACTTAGCAGGGTGAATTCCAGGCTGTCCAAGATGAGGTGCTTGTCCAAATTCCTCAACGGCATGAGCAATAACCCCTTCCCTTAATGAAATCCTCCTTTATATACCTTCCACCTCTCCCCTAGTTCTTCCTCTCCACTCTCCTATTTCTCCTCCTACCACTTGCCAGACCAGAAAAGGTTTGGGCTATTTGTCTTTTCCTTCTCCTACATCCTAATACCTTAGAGTCAGCCTAGCTGCCTGAGCAGAAGAAATATCTGCTCCACAGTGTGCAATGTTATAAACTAGGTCCTCCATACATGGCCTCACCCCAATACTCCAACAGAGGCAATAAAAAATGTAAACATTATTGCAGGGAAATTATCCAACTTGCAAATTTTCTTTGCATCTCAGAAGCTAAGAATTGTATCCTTCTTTGTCTCCGGCTTCCCTCCTTAACAAATCCTAATCTTCCTCCTCACTCCCACACACAACCCTAGGCAGATGCCACCCTTGGGCTAACTAGGGCAAAGCTCAAACTCTCAGAAAGACAAAATTAAAAAAACACATAACAAATTTCTAGTCAGTAACTCCTTTACACCGAGCAGCCCCCTTCACTGGGTTACACTGAGATTGCATGTAAGATACTGTAAGATGTTGCATGTAAATTGCTTAGAAAAAACTGCTCAATTAGTATGCAATAAAATGGAGCTATTAATTATTATTTATTACCTACTGTGTCATCCAATGCACTGAAACTTAGGAGGCAGTCTGAGCAGGTGGTTCCATCTCCATTTTACAAATTAAAATAATGAGGCCTCAAACTGCTACTTTCTCAAGGTCTCTCCTTCACTTTTTCTATGTAGTCAGGCCAAATTAGGATTCAAGGTCTGTGATGCCTTCTCCTGGACTCAAAATTCTAATCTTCTTTTTATTATCAAGTTCCACCCCTTATACAAAGACTTCTGGGACTTTTAGATAATGGTCAGCAAACTTTTTCTGTTAAAGGCCAGATAACAAATATTTTAGGTTGTTGCAAGCCCAAAGGTCTCTGTCATAACTATTCAGTTCTGCTGTTGTAACACAAAAGGAGCCACAGAAATCATGAAAAAATAGCTATGGCTGTGTTCCAATAAAACTTTATTTACAAAAAAAACAGGTAGTGGCTGGATTTCACCTGTGGGGTATAGTTTGCTGACCTCTATTTCAGATCAGTCCCAAGTGTCTGGCACGGAATGAGGAATCCAACTTGAATTTAGATACATAAATGAATAGGACAATGATTTATCCTACTGTGAATTCTTTCAGCCTTAGAAGTCACTACTGTCTAATCTAGCATTGAATTACACATGTCCTTACATTATTCAACATCATTTCATATGTCTGTTCTCTTTCCCTGTATTGAGTATGAGTCTTGGAATTTTGCAGTCCGATAGGCCTAGAATTGAGAAACTTTCCCATTTGGGCAAATTAACCTTGAACTTTGATTACCTCATTTGCAAAATGAGGATAGGCATGCTAACTTGTAGTGGCGTGGAGTTCAAAAATGATGTCGGCACAGGGATAAATGAATGCAGTCATTACTATAAATGAGCTGTAGATAGGGAAGAGACTACAGTCTCTGCAGACAGACTCTTTTTTTCAGTCACTTAGCAAAACCTTGTTTTTAACCTTCTCCTTGGTTTTCTAGTGGATGGGAATTGGGAATGGTGGAGATTTGGGTCTGACGTGGGGGAGAGAGGCTGCAGACCTGGAGGCATGCCACATGCTGAATTGGCTTGGCTCGGCCACTGCTTCCTCTCTCTAGCTGTGCACAACTTCTGAGGCTTTGCAAAGGGCCAGGAAAGGTCCTAGTTTTTGGCCTGAGCTCTTCATTCACAGGAAATGTTCTATAAGCTATCGATAGCAACATGTTCAAGACCCATGTTTCAAATGCACTGTTGAAGCTTTTAACCCTTTACTAAGTTAAACCCTTCAACAGATATCCCTAGAGAGAAAAGCACTGTGCCGTCTTAGTGATGAACTCAAACCTAAAGTGGAGACGTGGCCAGCTAAGGAAGAAATCGTACTATAATCAAAAGACCTGGAAGATCCTGGGGGTTAGAAGACATGAATAACCATCCCAGCACTGCCTCTAATTTGCTATCTGACCTTGGGCAAGACAGTCCCATCCCCTTCTCTGGGCCTCAATATTTTCAAAACTCAGTAATTCATATCCCATCTTCATAGTTTTTTTATCGAATCTGCATATCCTCATACTTTTTTTTCTCTATTTCAACTAAATAAATGAATTTATGTCCTTAGCCCTACCATTATATAATGGTACACGAATTTTATTTTTCCTATTACATGTCATGATAAATGCATGTGTAATTATTGAACTATACATTATAACTATTATAATAGAAATGCTTCTTCACCTGTCAGCTAACATCATCCCAGGCACCACCAGTGGTCGGTGTTCCCACTTGAGGAAACACCGGATTTGAGGATGGATATATCTGTCCCTCCCATGGTGCGTGATTCCTTCAGACTCTCTGCAGCACCTGGCACCAGAGCAAGCATGCACACAGCGCCTGAAGCTCTTACATTTGCACAGTGCTTTATAGTTCCAGTGTGCTTCAACACACTTAAAAAGAAGGAGGACATGGAGGAGAGAACTTCCGTTAGCGTCTGTACAAACTTGGCAATGGAGAGGAATAATTGGAAAATCCCAAATAAGAAACCAAACCACCCATCAGGAAGCCTCTTTGACCATCCAGCCCTGTTTTCTCATGGTGAACCAGGCACCAGGTCCTGAGTGAGAGCAGCAGCCTTCCTCCAAAGAAGTCAACTCATTTAGAAGGTATTGATTCTGGTCTTCTCTCCTTAACCTTGAGGTTCTTGTTGTCCCTTAAACTGGGCCCTGCTCTTTGGCACTCACACACATTCACTGATAAGTTCTCTGGCTGAATGACTAGCAGAAGGAAAGTCATGGGATTCTAGGCAACTTCACGGCATTATTAAAGCAATATTTTTTTATATTATTACCAAGCCTAATGCTATGTTGAATCTGCAGTTATGGAGTTCATTCTAAAGTGCTTGATTGTACCCAGAAGAGAAATAGTCTCACAAGTAATTTTCTCAAGGAAGCTTGAAAAAAGGGTAGTGCATGGCTCAGTAAATACAACGGCCTGGACAGTTATGAGCTATCAAACTAAGTTGAATTGACTTACTAATATAACCTACAATGAATGAGTTTTACCTACGAGAAGGTCCCTGGAAGTTTTTGGAGCCTATGATTTTATAGATGCCTTGTGCTTATCAATAGATAGGAAGATGGATGCTATTTGATATTTGAAGGGATACTATATGAACCACATGACTTTCAATTTAATTCATTCATAAATAACTCCTTAGTACCATCAAAATGGCTTAACTTTTAATTAAAACAAATAGTTATTTGTTTACATAGTGGTTAGCTGTTCTCTTTTTTAGGATATAACCGATAGCAGATTAGGGTAAGAAGACGGGTGTATTTTGCAGACATCCCTTCATGTTATTTCACTAGTTTTATGGTCGGATGTCTTCCATTAGGTAACCTGAAAGTCTTGAACAATTCTACACTTGAAATTGAGTCTCAGACTCCAAAGATGACTGAGCTGGGTCCCTGAGTGTCTTCCTAAGGATGCCACCTCCCTGCAACTACCTACCTTATGGAGAAAACTGTATTTCTTAGTAAAAGATTTTGTAGTCACATGAGTTTGATTATTTTGATACTAATATATCTGAGTTGAGTTCTGCATCATTTATGCCAATGCACAGACTGCTAGAAATTTAAATGTGAAAATGTAGCATGCTATCTCATTTTATCGTCACAATAGCACTTTAAGGAAGGTCCTGATGTCATCCTCTTTTAACAGATGAGGGGACGGAGGTTCAGAGAGTTTAAATAATTTTTCCTACAGACCCACATCACCACGGGCCATGAGTTGGTCCAGGGTTACCAAGCTTCAACAACAACAGGTCTTAACTGAGTTAAACTACATTGACTCAGATGCTCATTCAGCATACCCTTATCTGCAAATTAGTCCCCGTGAACTTTCATAAGTCCTCACACAGCCTCATATACCAACAACAGTGACTCCAAACTCAGACACACCCCTGGGTGGGGTACATGGGAACTTTGCAAGGCATGCTACACACAGAATTGAATGGAATTGGTTTTAGATCCTCAACTCGTTACAAGACTGGCCTGTCGGAGTAGACTCTAGAGTCTGGGTTCTCCTTTTCCAGCCTTTCCTTTTCTGATCTGGAACCTGGACAGGGATCTCCACATCTTCTCAAGGAGAAGTTTCTATCTCCCTAAGGCAAACTGGTTCCTGAACAAGGGAGCAGTTCTATCCCTTCTGCCCCCAAAACTTCTTGCTGAAGAACCTGTCCTCTGAAGACAGGCTATGGAGTGACCACTAGCTTCATCTTAAGGGAACTGAACTATCCTGTTTACGGAATTGGGCCAAAATACCATATGAGAGAATTAACATCACTATTTTCAGATTTAGCAGGACAATGTGATCTCATTTGGATATAGGTCACATAAACAAATGCATCTCTTGTGCCCATCTTATTTTTCTTCCAGAGTGGTCACTTCTTGGGAGTTAGTGATTACACATACATTATATTTCTATATAAAACTGTTCATGTGAGGCCAGAACACCTGTATCAATGCTATTGTCTCTTAAAATTAGCCTTGTTAGTTTTGGTTTCACAGGATTAAAAAACCCACAGGCCACACAAAGCTAATTTAAGTAGTTTATTTTCATTCTCCAAGCAACTGATTGATTTTCTATCACTTCCTCCAATTAGGAACTTGAAGCTCTTATCTTAGAATCATTACTCAAATAGAAACATTTATTAAAAAGGTTGTTGTGGGTTTTTTTCTTTTGTCTTTTGCCTATTCATCATAAGTAATGGTAGAAATGAACAATTTAAGTAAAAGAAATTGTTCTACTCTTTTCAGTTTTTGGTATTTTTTGCAAACTTTCAACTATTTCCCAACAGAAAACAAAGGAATATAAAGTCCCTATAATTCACTTAAGAAACACAGACATATTTAGCTGAAGTTAAGTAATTATTGCCCACGTTCATAGCACTAAGTTTGTATAGAATGAGACAATCAGTCATGGCAAGTGAAAATTGTAGATTACCAATTGAAGAGATCTGATTGGTTGACAGCCACTACTAATTTTCAGTTAGGTCTGAAGTTTGGCCCTGTGCAAAAGACAGAGCAGACAATGGCAGGCCAATGAAGCACTATATCTGGAAAAGGTGAGCCCTTGCATGAAATGGGTGCCAGTGTGCAAGCAGTACGGCCTGCTAGGAAGCTCAAGAGCCCACTCTCTCTCTTACAGGCATCCCTTCACAAGCTGGAAGCATCAACCAGTAGGGAGGGTCTTGGCCAAGAATAACAATGATCACTTCTCATCCACAGGGAGGGCTAAGGTCTCCAAGGGCTGGATTTGGTGTTGTAAGGTGGCTCTTCTTTGAGCTGTTTTTGTTGTAGGTTTTAATGAAAAGGGTAAGGAAAGACTGAAGAGTCAGGATGTTGGGCTGGGATTACAACAGCTTCTTATCCCTAAACAACATCCATTTCACTAGACTCTATTCAGTCTGTTGGGAGACACTAGGGCATGTGAATCTGAACTCTGATTCTGCAACTTACTAGCTGAGTGACCCTGCAAAATTTACATAGCCTCTCTGAGCCTCAGTTTGCTCATGTGGAAAATCATTGTAATAATAGCATCTGCTACTGAAGTTGTTATGGAGAATAAATGGAATTATGCACACAAAGTGTTTAGAACAGTGTCTGGCATGATATAAGGAGAAAAGGATAAGGATAGCTGTTATATTCTTTACCACATATGCCTCTGTGCCTCCATCTTGACCTGGGATGATACATTCCCATGCTCTCTCTTTATCTGAACCTCCTCAGAAACCACAGGTTCATGCATTTCCCATCTGGCACTGAATGCTCATGTAGACCTCCCAATCTCCCTGTTACACACTTCTACCTTTTTCCCTACCAACCTTTGTTATCCCTTCTCATGAAGCCAACAATGTGCTTATTTACACATTCCACAAAGCACTGTTGAGCAGCAGGATGGGCCAAGCACTGGGATAAGCCCAGGAGTGAGCAAAGCAGACAGAACTCCTACTCTTTAGTAATCTAAAGTCTAGCAGGAGACCAAGAACTGTTAACAGCAATAATCATAGTGTCTGGAAATAGCAGTTGCAATGGGAACATACAGTAAGACCACCTATTTTACTCTTGGGTGGGATGGATGAGGAGTTGAAGGAGTTTTGCTTTGCTTTCCTCCATAACAAATTCTAGTACCCCCCAATCCCAGTTAGTCCTCCCCAGAGTATAAGCCTCTGATTACCAAAGGGACTAGGTGACCAAGTAGGAGATGTGTAATATCAGTGCATCTCATGTGTCATTGGCAGCACCCACTCAGATACAAAGCATAGGATGTTAATATGGTTGTGTCTGAAGAGTTAATAGTTATTTCTTAGGTACAGACAAATACATTTTTAACTTTACTGCTTGAATTTGAGTCCTCAAAGGAATGCCCTGGGAGATCCTATGATTTCTAATATTTAATTTTTTAATATTAGGCTTTTATTCCAGGATTTCCAGAAATAATATGAGCTAGGGACTTTTTTTCCCCCCAGATAGTCAATATCACCACTTGCTAAATAATAAGCTCATCTCCTTTCTATTCATTTTAAATACCAACTCACTCATGCAAAAAGAATTTCCATTTTTATGGGTATATTTCCAGGCTCTATGTCCTGCTCCATTTGTCAATGCCACACTTTTCTAATTGCTATAGATCCATAATATGTTTTGATATCTGATAGGGCAAGGCCCCTCTTTGTCCTTTAAATTTTTCTTGGATGTTCTTTGAAATCCATATTATATGTCTTCACAAAGAATGTGTCTGACAGCATGGTACTGGCAAAAAAAACCAGACACATAGACCAATGGAACAGAATAGAAAGCCTAGATATGGACTCTCAACTCTATGGTCAATCAGTCTTCAACAAAGCAGGAAAAAAAGACAGTCTGGAAGAAAGATAGTGTCGTCAATAAATGGTGCTGGGAAAAAAAGCCAGCTATATACAGAAGAATGAAACTGAACCATTCTCTTATACCATACACAAAGATAAACTCTAAGTGGATGAAAGACCTCAATGTGGGACAGGAATCCATCAAAATCCTAGAGGAAAACATAGGCAGTAACCTCTTCGACATCAGCCACAGTAACTACTTTCAAGGCATATGTCCAAAGGCAAACGAAACAAAAGCAAAAATGAACTTTTGGGACTTCATCAAAATAAAAAGCTTCTGCACAACAAAGGAAACAGTCAACAAAACAAAGAGACAACCCACAAAATGGGAGAAGATATTTGCAAATGACACTACAGATAAAGGGCTGATACTTTAGATCTATAAAGAACTTCTCAAACTCAGTGCTCAAAAAACAGATAAAGTCAAAAAATGGGCAGAAGACATGAGCAGATACTTCTCCAAGGAAGACATACAAATGGCTAACAGACACATGAAAAAGTGTTCATCATCATTAGCGATCAGGGAAATTCAAATCAAAACCACATTGAGATACCACATTACACCAGTTAGAAGAGCCAAAACCAACAAGACAGTAAACAACAAATGCTGGAGAGGATGTGGAAGGAGGGGAACCCTCTTACGCTACTGGTGGGAATGCAAGTTGGTGCAGCCACTTTGAAAAACAGTGTGGAAATTCCTTAAGAAATTAAAAACAGAGCTACCAGTAATTGCACTACTGGGTATTTACCCGAAAGATACAGATATAGTGAAAGGAAGGGCCATATGCACCCCAATGTTCATAGCAGTAATGTCCATAATAGCCAAAATGTGTAAAGAGCTAAGATGCCCTTCAACAGACAAATGGATAAAGAAGATGTGGTCCATATACACAATGGAATATTACTCAGCCATGAGAAAGGATGAATATGCAACTTTTGCATGAACATGGATGGATTGGACGAGATTATGCTAAGTGAAATAAGTCAACAGAGAAAGTCAATTATCATATGGTTTCACTTATTTGTGGAACAATAAGGAATAGCATGAAGGACATTAGGAGAAGGAAGGGAAAAATGAAGGGGGAGAAATCAGAGTGGGAGACAAACCATGAGAGACTCTGAACTCCAGGAAACAAACTGAGGATTTTAGAAGGGAGGGGGCTAGGGGGATGGATGTGCCTGATGGTGGGTATTAAGGAGGGCACAGATTGCACACAGCACTGGGTGTTATACACAAAAAAATGAATCATGGAACCCTACATTAATAACAAATGATATACTGTATGCTGACTAACATAACACAAAGATAGATAGATAAAAGTTCAACCAAAAAAAAAAAAAAACAAAAAGGAAGAAGCGGAGTCTGAAAGTCTATTGTTGTACATATTTCTTAATATCAAACTCTAATTTATAGATTATGCATTGCTTTTCATTATCTTTTATTTCTACTACCATTTCGTGCTTTTCATCTCAGGTTATTTTTGTTTACATAATAAAAATGGAGTCGGGGAAATATTAGGGGTTAGTAATCAAAGGACCTAGACTTGAGACCAGACTGCCATTTGCTGGCTGTGTGACCTAGTGGACATCATTTACTCTTTCTGAGCCTCAGTTTCTACATTTATAACACAGAAATAATAACTTGTCTCATAAGGTATCATGAGGATTCTATAAGGGAAGGCAATAAATATTTTAGCAAAGTTCTTGACATGTACCCATAGAGATATTAGAAGCTAGGGGTATGAAAAATGGGCTTTGGTTTTTTTTTTTTAAATGTTATGTAGTATTCAGAATCATCATTGGAGAAACTCATTTGAATGTTTCATAACTGAATAAAAGCTTGTCCTGGAAATGGGAATCTATATATCCTTTGGTTTTCAGGCAATGAAAACTTTGATGGCCTCATCTTATGGCATTACTTCTAAGATGTTTTAGCAGTAGACCATATGTCCAAATCTAGGTCTTTTGGCGAGCTGCAAGCTGCAAAGAAAAACCCCAGATTTCAAACAGTGCATCTGCCAAACTCAAATGGGCTGTGGTCCTACCTTGATGTTGTATGAGTTTAAGACAACACACAACAGAACAGGTGAACAGGATAAATCATGGGGCAGGAGTCTGCATCCAGGAAAATTACCTTATTAAAGATTATCAGGAAATCCATCATCTTGGTCTGTATATAACTCCATGTACAGTAATGTGGTTGTCAGTTTGTATTTGCTACTGTTCAAGTAGAGGAAAAGGAAAAGGCAAAAGTGTGAAAATGAGTCCATAAATATCTCTGAAGAGACTACTGCAAATTTAATTAACTGAGCAATTGAATCTGACTTCCTTAAATTTAGATCTGAAATATTAGGGGTTCTTCCAGAGCTTTCCTCCTATTAGATTGGGGCAGGGCTGGGGGAGAAAAAAAAAAAAATCTCCACTAAATGTTAGCTCAGTAAAGTTTCACCATTAAAAAGGTATTAAAAGAGGAATCATTATACCCTTCCTAATCAGGGGAGTACACTGGAAAACTGTACCTCAATGGGTCTATTTTTTTTCTAAGAAACCAGGCAGTTCTCATTAAATAATCCCACCATATTACACAAACGTCATGATCCCCACTAAGTGCAAAGCACTTGAAACTGTGGGAAATCATACAGTGCCCAAGATCTGGCCTGCACCTCCAAGCTTCTAAGTCTAAAGGCAGGTACAGATGTGGTTACATGTGTCACTAGAGGCACAGGTCCCATGAAGAGAAGAGGACAGGAACAAAATCATCAATTGCCAGGCCACAGTACAGAGGTGGTCAGGAACACTGAGTCAGAGTGGTCCTCATACGGGGTACACCATCAGGCCACCTCTTGCTCCAGGCAGAAGGGTGGCAGGCCACCCATGCCCACTGGCCAGCAGTGGTGGGGAAGACCTGTCTTCTCTTCTCCTCCAGGGAGCAGGTTAAGTTGTGAGGTTGGAGTGGTCTCACAGGTCCTATAGTCCCCTCCCCTCCTCCCAGCCATTCCTTTTCTTCCTGCCTGCCTCCCTTCCTCTCCTTCCTCCTCTTTCTTGCTCTTTTGCTTCCTTCTTCCCTCCTTCCCTTCTTCCTTCCTCTTCCACTTCCATTCCTTCCTCCTCCCCTTCCTTCTTCTTGTTCTCTCTGGTCCTGATGCCCGCACATACTCTCTCCTCTCTTTCCAACACACCCCACCTATATACCACGCAAGAGAGAGCATCGTCGATATGCATGTTTGGGCGGGTAGGAGGTTCCCACTGGACTTCCGCATACACTGTCTTACCAAGACAGCTCTCACCGTGGTCTTACACTAGGGTGGTCGGGATTTCAAGGACCTAGCACGGAATAATACAGCAGATGTGATAACTTTGTTTCTCAGTGGTTAGCAAATTGTGTTTTTCTGCTCCATCGGCAGTAGAGGGGAGCACAAAAGCCCTGACTGGAGAATTTCACAAAGGCTGACCTAATGTGAGAGTATGTCTTAGAGGAGCTGAGGTTTGAGCCAGGCTTTGATACAGCACAACTTTCTATTTAGGGGAGCACAGATCTGAGGTTAGCCCTAGAAAGCCCCATCTCTTCACTCCCATCTCTGTGGGAGTGGAGCAGCCAAACCTTTAAATCGAAGACATCTGCAATTAAATCTAAGACATGTTACTTGAAATCATTCTCTAAGTTCCTCATCTCTGAGCTCATGTCAGGTTAGAGAACTTAGAAACAGGGCCAGGAGCATATTTATTCCCAAAGTATTTGGGCTGATATTGCCATAATGATAGTTGAAATTATGACAAAATCTGGATATTTCACAAAGAGGTACTTATCACCTGGGTCCATGAGTTCTCGGACACTTCTAAACCAAATATTTTGAGCATCTGCCTTAAGCATCTTGGGGATGTCTGTGCAAGTCTCCTACCTCTAGGAAATAGTATAACTTCTTTGGGGTTTATGATCCTGTTTTCGGGACAGTTGGCAAGAGATAGGACAGTCAGCTTTTGTTGACAGCTTTTGGTGACTGAAAGTATGCAATCAGAAAGGGGGCAAGTCTTTCTACCTGCATGCTGCACACTGTGTGTTTTATGTGCTGTCCTTACAAAATCACCATGAGCCAGGCACTGTTAGCATTTGTTCTTTACAGGTCAGGAAAAAAGGGACAGAGAGGTCAAGTAATTTGTGCCTTTAATCACCCGTTCAATGAAAGTAGGGCAAGATGCCAGGTCTATGAGGACAGAGAACTTTGATTTTCTCCCCTGCTATTTCCCAAGAATTTGCACAACACCTGGCACATAGTAAGAACTGAGCAAATACTCTGCGCATGAACGAAGTGACGAGACGGCAAGAGAAACCCAGCAATCTGGCTCCATTGTCCTATTCTGGGTTGAAGGGGACCAGAATATGCTACCCCAAAACTGAGCACTTTAGCATGAGGATTATTTTGAACAGAAAATAACTGAGCAAAGGCAGATGTAGAAAAAACTCTCTACTCTGTCCCTTCTGTCTGAAAGTGGGCAATAAATTTCCCTTTGTGAAAGTGTCCCCTCCCTACCCCTTACCGGGAAGAAGAGACCACTCTTATTCCTGGAAACAGCATCTTTTTGAAGCTATACAAATAAATCTTACTGAATTCTTCTCCTCCATTAGGTTTTCCCCCATATATTTGCCCCCCACCAATTTACTGCCCCTAGAGGCCCAAACTCTTTCTTTGTTTTGTCACTTCTCCACAAACAAATGGCTCTTTGTTGAAATGGTATATTAGCTCTTAGACCTAACTGCTTCTTTAGCTTTTTGCTTCCTTTTCCGTGATCAAACACCCCGCCCCGTACACATACAAATGAGAATATTAACATCAAGTAAAATTTGTATGCAATCTAAACTGTAAATCTACTTTTGTCTGTTTAATTTACACAGCCCTGACACTGAACCTCAGAAAGTAGAGGAACAAAGTGTTTTTCTCTTCATGGTGCATAATGTCATTTCTCTCTTCTCCATTCTCCCCTGCCTTTCCTCATCTTCCCCCTGGACCAGTGGTTCTGAAACTTTCGCCTGCATTCCGGACGCCAGCCCCGAGTTTGTGATCAGGAGGTCTCGGGTGAGGCCTGAAAATCTATGTTTCTAACGAGCTTCCTGAGGCTTCTGATTGCTGCTGGTCTGAGCAGCGCACTTGGAGAACCTCTGCCCAATAGCATAAAATTCCTTTTAAACTCCACATTTTTATACAAACATGCCCTCGTTTTTCCACCACAAGAAGGAAAGCTATTCCCATTTGCAATATGGAGGGAATAAGGGGCGCCTGGGTGGCTCAGTGGGTTAAAGCCTCTGCCTTCAGCTCAGGTCATGATCTCAGGGTCCTGGGATCGAGCCCCGCATCGGGCTCTCTGCTCGGCAGGGAGCCTGCTTCCCCCTCTCTCTCTGCCTGCCTCTCTGCCTACTTGTGATCTCTGCCTGTCAAATAAATAAATAAAATCTTAAAAAAAAAAAGAGGGAATAAGAGACTAACTGAAAATGGCCGCGTTGCCATTGTCACAGAAGCAAACTCCAGCAGCACAAGAAGATGTTGCTAAAGTAATAGGGAAGGCCCATCACTGACAATTAGAAAACCTGGTCTCAAGTCCTAGCTCCCCCTTGCTCTAGCAGCCTGGGTCCAGGCCAGTCAGTGGCCCTGTGTGCCCCTCATTCTCTAACAGGAGCGTGTCGCCAGCCCCTGTCTCTCCTGCGCCCCACAGCTGCTGGGAGAATTCTAGGAGGAGCTGGGGACAGCACTTCGCAGGCTGTGGAACTCTCCAGGACTGTGGAACCAGTGCCTGCTATTAGCCAGTCAGCTCATGAAGTCATAACGTTGGTCTTGAAACTAGAATTAACTCTGGTGGGTGACGGGTGAGTGCAGAAGGAAGCGTGGGCTCTCTTTATATACTGTACAGCTGAAACAAAATGAAACAGCGAGATGTTTCCAAGTAGAACATGGAAATTAAAGCTATATACTTCCAGATGAAATATACTTCATTATCACAGGCCAAACATAAAATAAATAGGGCAGAAATACAGCTATCTGTTCCCATAAAGAACAGGGAGGAAATTTGGGGAACAATTCCTGAGTAACTTTAAATGCCTCTTCTATCTTTTTACTGCAGAGCCAAGAAGGGCAGAAAATTATGACAAACTAATTATTATGATGGATGGGGAGCCAGTCCCTTACGTTAGCTACACTGCTGGAGCAAAGAGCAGCTCCACAGCTCACATACTTCAATAGGCAAGACACTCTAGATGATAATGGGCAATACAGATTAACAACATTATGTTAAAACAGGATAATTATTCTTTTTCATTTCCTAGTTTTTTTCCATGAACCCGGTCCTGCTTCACATTTTTCTGTCTCTTATTTTCAAGGCCACTATCTGTGTATATCAGGCAGGCTCCCTCCTGCTAATTAAAGGTGATGCTGTGCTTGCTTTTCCTGTGGTTTCCAACAGCAGGGGTCCAGGGACCAGAGACTGATGAAACCACTGCCAGGAACCGCCTTTTCCAAAGGCAGGACGAGGTCATGGGAGGACCAGAGACACAAAGCAAACAAGCTCCGCAAAAATGAATTCGGCTTTTCTTTTCTTTCTTTTTTTCTTAAGTGCTTTTTAAAGAATTTTAACAATGCCTTCAGCAATCTGGTGTGAGGGTGATGAGCTCAGAATTAAGAAGTGGGCATTCTGTACTTCAGGGGGCGATAAATGCCAGACAGCATCACATAATTAAGCAGCCGTTCAGCCACGCAAAGGAATAAATCCTTCCGTTCACCTAGGTAGTCAGTCAGCTTGTCATAACCAGTATCTATTAAGTACCTACCATGTGCCAGTCATGAAAGTTCACCTGGGGACACAGTACTGAACGGTACAGACGTGAGCCTGACAATTCGAAAAGGGAAGGTAAAAATAGAAGGGCAAAGATGCAGAATGGTTGCAACTTGTAATGAAGTGCCAAGAAGGAAAGAAATAGGGGCTGAGACAGAACTTGACTGAGGAGACTACTTCCTGTATAGCACTCACAGGAAGGCACCTTAGAGGGGGTGGGGGAGTCACTGAGACCCAAAGGTCTAATCTGAGCCAAGAAGTCTAAGGAAGGGAAAAGAATTATCTAGATAAGAGAGCAGCATTTTCAAGACGGGAAGGCCAGGAGCACAGCACACCTGAGACCTGAAGGAGGAGAGAGAGGCTGGGGCCGAGTGAACGACGGGGAAGAGCGGTAAGATGTGGCTGCAGAGATACGCAGAGACCAGGTTCGGCAAGAACCTGTGGGTCCTTCCAATATAGATGTAGGGTCTGGCACTTCCTCTAGTGTAGCAGAAACACATGGGAGTGGGGCACCTGGGTGGCTCAGTGGGTTAAAGACTCTGCCTTCGGCTCAGGTCATGATCCCAGAGTCCTCGAATGGAGCCCCGCATCTGGCTCTCTGCTCAGCGGGGAGCCTGCTTCCTCCTCTCTCTCTGCCTACCTCTCTGCCTACTTGCAAACTCTGTCTGTCAAATAAATAAAATCTTTGAAAAAAGAAAGAAAGCAGAAACACATGGGAGGGTTTCACCACAAGAGTGACGGGAGCTTCAGAGAATGGTCAGAGGGCGTGCAGTGGAAGTAGGGAGCCACTAGGAGGCAGTAGTTCTAGGAAGAGAGCAGCCGGTGGGGCGGTTGTGGGGGGTGGGTGCTGTGAAAATGAAGGGAGTCTGGGAGCTGAAGTCAGAGTTTGGAAACAGGCTTGGAGACTTGAGGCTGATTTGGGTAGAGGTGGGGGTCATGAAAGAGGAGAACCGTGGACGACCTGGAGGTGACTGGCTTGAGTGACTAGGTGGATGGCAGCGGGTAAGAAAATCAAGGACTGCTTTTAGAGTCTACGGAAATCCTCCGAAGTCCTCAGCGTTCCAACAGCTTGTGCTGTGTTCACATTGACCCTGGGCCACTCTCATTCCACACGAAACTGTATCCTGAGAAGCTACCTGGAAATGCAGTCTGTTGGCTGATCCTCGGACAGTATCCAATGCAGACTCCTGAAGTCCCCCCACCAGCAACCCAGGCAGCTGCATTTCACGAAGATGTTATCCAGAGTGGTGGCAGAGTGGTTTCAGTTCAAGGGCTTGGTAAAACCAGGGAAACCTACATCCAAAACGCTGGGCCACGTTTTCACTACAGACACTCTATTAATGACAATCGGTAGTGTATGTACCTCACTTTTAAGATCACAACATACTTTAAGACACTGCTTCTAAACCTTTAGTATGTATCCAGATTACCCAGGCATTTTGTTAATACAAAGATTCAGTATGAACCTGGAAGTTTGCATTTCTACCAAGCTCCTGAGTGGCCCTGCAAGTTTGCATTTCTCCTAAGCTCCTGAGTGAGCCTGAGTGACGAGCCTGCAGAGGACATTTTGAATAGGAGGACTGTCACATACCTTTATCATTTGACCCTACAACAACCTCCAGAGAAGTTTAATCATCTCTATCATACAGATGAAAAAAATAAGAGAGTTTTAAATTATATCTTCTTTAAACCAGGAAAGTCAATAGGATCTAGGATGTAAACCACAGTTTTCCAGTATGAGTTATAATTAGGAAATCTGTGAGGCTATGCAGGTTTTAATGTTGTTTATTTAACCAAGTTGTGATTTTGGGAAATAGGTAAAAGAAAGAAATATTTAAATCAATTGTGATCAATATATTTGCATGAGGATCAATTCAGGAAAAAGAGGTTTGAGACTAACTATATTTAACGGATAATCTTTGTGTGTGTGTGTATATAATTTTATTCATATTTAATTGAGGTATAATTTACATACATTAAAGTGCACAGATATGAAGTATTCAGTTCAGTTTTATTTATTTTTAACTGAGATATCATTTACATACATTAAAATGCACAGAGCCAAAGTGTAACCACCACCCAAACCAAGATATAGAGCATTTCCATCATTCCAGAAAGTTCTGTCATGTTCCCTTCCAGTCAGTTCCTTGATTTCTATAAACAATGATAACTTAGGCCTATTCCTGAATTTCACCTAATGGAAATCATACAGTACAAACTCCTTTGTGCCAGCTTCTTTCACTCAACACAACATTTTGAAGTTCATAACCAGCATTTTTTTCAAGAAATATATTATCTCTTGCTGTATACTATCTGCAGTTTTCCTTCACCGTGATTCTATGATTCTCCCACAATGAAAGTTTTCCCATTTGAGACTAATATTACAGAAATTACATATCTAGCAACCGTCTGATTGTTTGATTGAAGCATTTGATTGTACTAATAAAGTTTGGCCAAACTTTACTGCCAAATAAAAACACTTTTTGCTGCTAGTTTATTTTGTCTTTTGTTGACTGACCGTGTGAGTTATTTAATGAACATTGTGGATTTTCTCATACTGCTCTTAATGCTGAATACTCTAAAACAAGAAATTTCCTCAAGCAAAATGAACGGCAATAGCAGCAACATCTTTTAAGACAGAGACGTATTGTTCAGTCTGCTTGTATTCAAACAGGAACTTGTTCCTCCACCTACCTTTTTTATTCTCGGCAACAGCCCTAGCAAAGGTAGAAATTTGCTGAGGAACAACATATGCACACACACGCACATCCACACAGCTTATGTCAAAGATCCAGACTCCTTGGGGTGCCTGGGTGGCTCAGTGGGTTGGGCCTCTGCCTTCGGTTCAGGTCATGGTACCAGGGTCCTGGGATCAAGCCCCGCATCGGGCTCTCTGCTCAGCAGGGAACCTGTTTCCCCCTCTTTCTCTGTGTCCCTATCTGCCTACTTGTGATCTCTCTCTGTCAAATAAAAAAAAATTTTTTTTAAATAATAAATAAATATATAAATAAAAAAGATCCAGCCTCCTGTCAACTAACCCAGAGAACAGATTCGCCTGGGTCAGCCATACTTGGCCATGGATGATGAGTCAGTTCAGACCATAGGGGCCCTGCTGGTAGGGGTCATATAGTTGGGTTTTCCTAGCACCCTAGTTTCTGCATCTCTGCGATGTGGAAGTTCCAGAAACCAGACTATATACCATGCCCTAAGGCTATGACTGAAATAAACTCTAAAGCCTCACTCAGCTGTCAGTTCCATCACACACACACTCACACATGAGTGCTTGGTGTGTCCAGAGCATCAGCAGAACGCCCTCCACATGGCTCCTCCCACTCACTGAAACAATGCTTGACTTCCATCCTGCTGACCGGCAGCCCCCTTGTCGGGGCTCATCACTTTGCCAACAGAGTTTGGGAGGAATTTGTGTTTCAGCAGGAGTTTGTTTTCATTTCCGTTTTTATTTTTTGTCTCTAAGAATAGGTGGTAAAATTATATTTTCCTATTTACCATGTAAGGTTGGGGATAAACTGCTGTCATGACTAGTTCTATAATACTGAAGAATTTTAGAGAGTAGCAAATTTTAAATTGTCTCTTTATAATTGGAAAGCTTGCACTGTGCGCCACACAATGGCATGTCCAAGAGAATAAACATTTTCTCCTACTCATCTTTGTATACCCAACACCTAGCCAAGGGTTGGGCATAACACAATAGCCAATAAGTATTTGTAGAATCAGTGGCATTTTGTTAATCTAAAATAAAGTGAAATAGCACAGATGTTTGAAAGGAGCAGTAAAGCAAATATTCCTTTCACTGACAAAGGACAGAATAGTTATGGAAGAAGTAGGAAGACAACAAAAATATACTTTGGAAAAAAAAATCTATCATGAAAATTTCTTTGAAATAATCCTAATGTTTTGAACAAAAAAAAAGTCAAGCTATAATTTTTATACTTTTTATCCAGTTTCAAATTTAAGTGTTCAGAGCACATGATTTTACTCTAGATAATTACTGAGTGACAATCACATACAGATATATTCAGTAGCATTTAATCGAAAATGGCTCCCATAGGCATTCACTAATATATCAGAATCACACTTAAGTATTAGATTTTTAATCAAGAAATGATCACTCTTCTCATGAATACTGATTCTGATGGCACAAATTGTCAAAGATGTGAAGAAATACTATTTTGAATGGTAAGTTGGATTTCTCATTAAAAAATTGATACTTTTGTCTGCCATATTTTTATTAACTTTGCTTGATTTGGTCCTCTGTTTTCTTCCAGAATCATTGCACCAACTGAGGTGGGGAAGTGGCAGAGAAGTGAGAAGAGAAGAAGCACAGAGCTTCCTTTCTGTTTCTCCAACACAGGAAGCAACTCCTCACATTCTAAGCATTTCCTTTTCTCTCTCCTGAAATGCCCTGTCCCCAGCTCTTGGTGGTACCAGCTCATTCTCATCCTTCAGGTTTCTTTCTTTTTTTTTTTTTTTTTCAAAAGACTGAGATAATATTTTATTATTTTTTTTAATTAATTACTTTCAAAAAAACAGTATTCATTATTTTTTCATCACACCCAGTGCTCCATGCAATCTGTGCCCTCTATAATACCCACCACCTGGTACCCCAACCTCCCACCGCCCCGCCACTTCAAACCCGTCAGACTGTTTTTCAGAGTCCATAGTCTCTCATGATTCACCTCCCCTTCCAATTTACCCCAATTCCCTTCTCCTCTCTAACACCCCTTGTCCTCCATGCTATTTGTTATGCTCCACAAATAAGTGAGACCATATGATAACTGACTCTCTCTGCTTGACTTATTTCACTCAGCATAATCTCTTCCAGTCCCGTCCATGTTGCTACAAAAGTTGGGTATTCGTCCTTTCTGATGGAGGCATAATACTCCATAGTGTATATGGACCACATCTTCCTTATCCATTCTTCCGTTGAAGGGCATCTTGGTTCTTTCCATAGTTCGGCGACCGTGGCCATTGCTGCTATAAACATTGGGGTACAGATGGCCCTTCTTTTCACAACATCTGTATCTTTGGGGTCAATACCCAGAAGTGCAATTGCAGGGTCATAGGGAAGTTCTATTTTTAATTTCCTGAGGAATCTCCACACTGTTCTCCAAAGAGGCTGCACCAACTAGCAATCCCACCAACAGTGTAAAAGGTTTCCCCTTTCTCCACATCCCCTCCAACACACGTTGTTTCCTATCTTGTTAATTTTGGCCATTCTAACTGGTGTAAGGTGATATCTCATAGTGGATTTAATTTGAATCTCCCTGATGGCTAGTGACGATGAACATTTTTTCATGTGTCTGATAGCCATTTGTATGTCTTGATTGGAGAAGTGTCTGTCCATATCTTCTGCCCATTTTTTGATATGATTGTCTGTTTTGTGTGTGTTGAGTTTGAGGAGTTCATTATAGATCCTGGATATCAACCTTTTGTCTGTACTGTCATTTGCAAATATCTTCTCCCATTCCGTGGGTTGCCTCTTTGTTTTTTTGACTGTTTCCTTTGCTGTGCAGAAGCTTTTGATTTTGATGAAGTCCCAAAAGTTTATTTTCGCTTTTGTTTCCTTTGCCTTTGGAGACATATCTTGAAAGAAGTTGCTGTGGCTGATATCGAAGAGATTACTTCCTATGTTCTCCTCTAGGATTCTGATGGATTCCTGTCTCACGTTGAGGTCTTTTATCCATTTTGAGTTTATCTTTGTGTACGGTGTAAGAGAATGGTCGAGTTTCATTCTTCTACTTAGAGCTGTCCAGTTTTCCCAGCACCATTTATTGAAGAGACTGTCTTTTTTCCACTGTATATTTTACCTGTTTTGTCGAAGATTATTTGACCATAGAGTTGAGGGTCCATATCTGGGCTCTCTACTCTGTTCCACTGGTCTATGTGTCTGTTTTTATGCCAGTACCATGCTGTCTTAGTGATCACAGCTTTGTAATAAAGCTTGAAATCAGGTAACGTGATGCCCCCCATTTTATTTTTGTTTTTCAACATTTCCTTAGTGATTTGGGGTCTCTTGATTCCATACAAATTTTTGGATTATTTGCTCCAGCTCTTTGAAGAATACTGGTGGAATTCTGATCAGAATGGCATTAAAAGTATATATTGCTCTAGGCAGTATAGACATTTTAACAATGTTTATTCTTCCAATCCAAGAGCATGGAATGGTCTTCCATCTTTTTGTGTCTTTTTCAATTTCTTAAAGACTGTAGTCAGAGATACAGAAGGACACTACATAATCCTTAAAGGGACAATCCACCAAGATGATCTAACAATTGTAAATATCTATGCTCCCAATATGGGAGCAGCCAATTACTTAAGAAAACTGTTAATCAAGATAAAGAGTCATATTGATATGAATTCACTAATCGTAGGAGATCTTAACACGCCTCTCTCAGAAATAGACAGATCAACGAAGCAGAAAATCAGTAAAGAAACAAGAGCATTGAATGACACATTGGACCAGATGGACCTCATAGATATATATAGAACATTCCACCCTAAAACAACAGAATACTCATTCTTTTCAAGCGCACACGGAACCTTCTCCAGAATAGACCACATACTGGGTCACAAATCAGGACTCAACCAATACCAAAAGACTGAGATTATTTCCTGCATATTCTCAGATCACAATGCTTTGAAACTGGAGCTCAATCACAAGGAAAAGTTCAGAAGGAACTCAAACACCTGGAAGCTAAAGACCACCTTGCTTAAGAATGCTTGGATCAACCAGGAGATCAAAGAAGAACTGAAACAATTCATGGAAACCAGTGAGAATGAAGACACTTCTGTCCAAACCCTATGGGATACAGCAAAGGTGGTCTTAAGGGGGAAATACATAGCCATCCAAGCCTCCCTCAAAAAAATTGAAAAATCCAGAATACACCAGCTGTCTCTACACCTTAAAGAACTGGGGAATCAACAACAAATCAAACCAACTCCACACATAAGAAGGGAAATCATCAAGATTAGAGCTGAGATCAATGAGGTAGAAACCAGAGATACAGTAGAATGTATCAATGAAACTAGAAGCTGGTTTTTTGAAAGCATCAATAAGATCGATAAGCCATTGGCCACACTAATCCAAAAGAAAAGAGAGAAAGCCCAAATTCATAAAATTATGAATGAAAAGGGAGAGATCACAATGAACACCAAGGAAGTAGAAACAATCATCAGAAGTTATTATCAACAGTTATATGCCAATAAGCTTAGCAACCTAGATGAAATGGATGCATTCCTGGAAAACTATAAACTACCAAAATTGAACCAGGAAGAAATCGACAACCTGAACAGACCGATATCTAATAATGAGATTGAAGCAGTGATCAAAAACCTCCCAAAAAACAAGAGCCCAGGACCTGACGGATTCCCTGGGGAATTCTACCAAACTTTCAAAGAAGAAATAACACCTATTCTCCTGAAGCTGTTTCAAAAAATTGAAGCAGAAGGAAAACTTCCAGACTCTTTCTATGAAGCCAGCATTACCCTGATCCCCAAACCAGGCAAAGACCCTACCAAAAAGGAGAATTTTAGACCAATATCACTGATGAATATGGATGCTAAGATTCTCAACAAGATCCTAGCCAAGAGGATCCAACAGCACATTAAAAAGATTATCCACCATGATCAGGTGGGATTCATCCCTGGGCTACAAGGATGGTTCAACATTCGCAAATCAATCAATGTGATACAACAAATCAATATGAGAAGAGAGAAGAACCACAAGGTCATCCTTCAGGTTTTTGCTCTAATATTCTCTCTAGAGAGACCGTCCCCAACTCAATCCACAGCGGCTGCCTTAGCGGCCTTCCACCTCATCACCTTCAACTCTGTAGTCACGCTGTTATCTGTTGGCTCGTTAATTGTCTCCTTCATTAGAATGGAGGTTCTGTGAGGACCGGCTTTATATCTGTCTTGTTCACCATTGCAGCCCCAGAACCAAGCCCAGTACTAGGCACATGGTGGGCATGCAATAAATATTTGAAGAAGGAATGAATAAATACATGAACCCACCACCTCTATTTACAGAGCACTTTAACTGGACACAACTTGGGGATCTGCCTAAGGCTATGTCTAAACTCAGCCTCCCAGTGCTTGCTGGATGCAGGAGACAATTAGTCATGTTCTTTCAGGTTCATCAGCTATTTCTTTGCATTCCTTTGATAACAGGACAATTATGCAGTAGAGAACTGCTCGGATGACATAGGTTTGGTTTATGTGAGAAACTGGGATGGGAATCAAAGGCTGCTTCTGTGTTGTCGCTGGATGAGTTCATGTAAGGTATTGTGCCATAATTCATAGCAAGGGCTGAGAGTCTGTCGTCAACCCTGTGGACACTCAGAGCCAAACCAGGAGACATGCTCACAAGAGGTTAAAGTGGGGTCACTGTGACAGTAGTCTTTTATTCAATTGCCTACAACATCTAGCAGCATTCATAATAGTTTTTTTTTAACTTACATTAGTTCTCAGAGCCATTCATGCTCACTGTATACAACTGAAAAAAATACGTACCTACCAGAGCATTCAGATACCAAAGAAGATCATTATACCATGTTTCGTAATATAGAATGGCTTTGCAATATGACTATCTAAATTCCAAAAACAGCTTGGCCACTTACTGATTTTGTGACTAAGACAGATTGCAAATGGCCACAAATGTTTCCCACCCATATACACATGCCTTCTTGCAAAGGGACCATGCCACCCTTTCGATCAAGAGGTGGGATCTATTTCTCCCCACCTTGAATCAAGATTTGGCCTGATATGGCTGCTTTTGGTCAACAAACTGACAAACATAACACTAGCAGGGGCTTGAAAAATGCTTAGGTATTGGAGTTCTACCTCTCTTTGAATGCCTCATCACCCTGTGAACAAGCCTTGGTTAGCCTCCTGGAGGATGAGTGACCACACAGAGAGAGGCCCGGTTGTCCCACTGTCCTGGTGAAGGCTGAGAGATGGGGGTGAGGTCATCCTTGACCATGCAGCCCAAGCTATGTCATCCCAGTTCAGAAAAATTTTAGTCAAGACATAGATTTATGGTAAATACTAAATGATCATTTGTTGCTTGTTTTAAATACTATATGTTGTTAGCATAAGGTAACTGATATGATGATTTTGGGCAAACTGCTTAATCTCTTAAGCCTTTTTTCTAATCTGTAGAATAAAAGTAATAATAGTATATTTTCCATACACCTCGCTTCAAGCAGCAAGTGAAACAATTTAGCATGATGCTTGGCACATTGTAGGTGCTGTTTACATTCAATTGATTTCTTCCAGGCTTCTTAGAAGGTTATTTTCATTCACATGACATTAGTCCAGCTAATCTTTTATCTGTAACATAAAACTACTGCCTTGTTTTTTATTATTTATGCTGTTTCCAGCTTTTCAACTTGAACCCCATCAGAATCTCAGAGAAGCACCCCTGTGCTACACTGAAATGGAAGGTGGCTTTTCCAGAGCATTTGGGAACTTCCATGAAACTACTTCAAGGAGAAATAAGAGGAACTCTTCCTGTGGAACAAACAGAAAAATTCTAATTTATCTAATATGATGGTCTGTTTTAAGCACTCAAGCTGGAGAAGGCAGGGGGATCCCCAGGGCCTGAAAGCTTTGCTCTGGGAAGATCTGTGCTTGGTAACTGCACAGCAAAAAGTCCTTCGTTGCTCCATATCACATGTATTTGTTCTGAGACTTAAAAACTCCTGCTAATGATAGGCTCATGGCAAGTCTAGATCGAAGGGGCTGTTTCCCAAATTACTAGAGACAGCTCTGCAGACTACTGAAAAGCTCCTCCCTGGGATGAGGTCCTCCTCATTCCCCCAAGCAGACTCTAGCACGTAGTGGCTGTCAGAAGGTTTGCAGAACCCTGCTAGTCAGCAGGGCAGAGACTTCTGAAAGGCTGGGGCTAAAGGTCATTGCCACAGCATGCCAGGCACACTAACTTCCGCGGTGATTCTAGTGATCCATATTTCCAGGTGTCCTGATGGAAGATTACGTGGTCTGGTGTAGGATGTAGTCTTAGAAAATCCCAGAAGGTGTACGTTGGCCCTGCAGCCTCATAAAAGTGCTTCCTAAGGTTTGAAGCAGCAGGAAACAACCAGTTGCTATCCAGAAAAGAAAAGGTCCAGATCCCCATAAGGAAGGGAAAACTGTGAGCTTCATGACAAAGACCAAAAGAACTGGAGATGATTTCTGGTGTGTGTCTCTATCCTTCAGATTATAGGTAATAGGGAAGATGATACAGAAACAGACATTCTATGCATTCATGAATTGGTAAGCCAGTTCTCACCAGTCTTTGCTAAATCATTTTAGCTTCTACTTCTTAGCAACTGGTTATGTATTCCAGCCATGCTATCTGCTCTGACCTACTTTCCTTACTTTGTGAGGGGGGAAAATCTCCGCAGGAACTACACTCAATCAATATCCAAGTTTCAACCAATTATCAAGTCAGCTGAACCACAGTTTCTGCCTCAAATTTTTTATGCATTCAAGAAAAATATAGCCTCTTGTTCTTTGAATTTATATCTTCTTGTCGTTCTATATAATTTGTGGAGTTTTGTTGGTAAATCCAGTACAATGGAAAGAGATGACACTGGATTTACTCAGCAAACTGCTTTTCTTAAGGACAGTTCTCTACAGAGAGGAGCTCCTCCAAAAATACTGGCAATGCTTGCCTCATTCAGTGGCACGCTTCTACTGTCAATCATAACGCATCTACATGGCTACTCACTTGGGCAACAGACACACATGCTGAATGTTTGCCTTAATATATTTATTTTATTTGAAAATTATTCCCTGCTTTTTAAAAAAAAAAAATCTGTGGCAGCTTACACTGAGAGATATATAAGATAATGAAATAAAAAAGCAATAGAGAGGGGATTCAAAAAACCTATACAGAGAGTAGGAATATAAATATTACAACTACATGGGTTAATAGAAGGGGATAAGCATTATCTTTATCTCTGACAACACAGAAAGCATTGTGATCTGTTGGAACAGTCAAAAGACCTAGACTGAGACAGAGTGTGGATCCCAGAAACTTCATGGAATGGGAGAATTCAGACAAGTTACCAACTCTTCCTCAAATCCAGTTCTTTCTACCCTGAGCCTTATAACAGACATGCCATGGAATTGTTGTGAGGAGTAAATAATACCGCATACATAATAAAAAAATAAACACATGGGTATTAACTGTGAATCAGGCACTATGCTAGCACTTTCCATGTATTACTTTAATTCTGACAAGGATTCTGTGACCCTTGACGAATATTCCAGTTTTACTAATTTGAAAATTTGAGGTCCAGAAAGGTAACAAGGTGCATAAGGTCACAAACCAGTGGTGGGTAGCCAGTATTCAAAGCTGGGGGCCTGGATCTAGAATCCATACTCTTAACCATTCTGTGATGCTGTCTCTTAGTGACTGAAATGAGTGCATCAAAATAAAAAGGGAATGGTGTTCCCATTACTCTCATCAGTTTCCTGGCAGCCAAAGCAAAGAAGGAAATGGTTTATATATAATAAATATATAACACATACATGACAATAAATACACATAAAATAAAATAAACGACCTTTAGGAAAGACCTCACTTCCCCTACTGAGGTGCCTGGGTCTTGAGTCAGCCTCCAGCCCCGACCTAGCAAAGACAGGTCTTCAGGCAGAGGGTGGGTGATTGTGCCACTGGTGATGTGAACCAGTAAGTTCCACAGGAGATTCTTGGGGATGCTAAAGACTGTTGAGCACTGAGATCGGCCCTTTGCCACACTTGGTTGTGGTGGTGAGCTGGAGTGCAGGTGGGCTAATCCACACACGCATCCTTACTTCCTGAAAACAATCCTCCTCAACTTCATTCCACAGCACTCCCCACGAGATGCCCATTATCCATTCTGGCTACTTGTCAAGCACTGCTTCAACAAAACCCTACCACGGTTCAAGCTACATTGGGACATCCGATGAGGGAATTGGGGAGAAGGGTACTTGACAATTTCTACCATGCATTTACTCAAGAAATGCCTTCACCAGCAAGAGGATAAAATTCAGCTCCGCACTGCCTGAAGTCATCAGGAGTCAAGGCTGAGGGAGTAGTCCGGAGACAGCTATAACATCCAGATGATAGACTGAAGCATCGTTTATTCTGGAGCAGAGGTCTGTATTATGCACTTGAGGGTTTTCTGAAGTATTGAAGGTAAGAGCAATTAATTTGTCCACTCTTTCCAAAATTTAAAAAATCTTGGCTTTCAGCATATCTGTGTCCAAAGGATTAGAGCTGAAAGAGCTGAGTCAGCTCTTTCTCTTAGGAAATGATTCAATAATGAGAACAGCTGCACTTTATGCTATTCTGGACGACGTAGTCACCAGTAACACTGCTAAAAAGCATACTTTTTTTTTTCAAGATTTATTTATTTACAAGCGTGAGAGAGGCAGAGGAAGAAGGAGAGAGACTATGAAGCAGATTCCATGCTGAGTGCAGAGCCCGAAGCAAGGCTCAATCTCACAGCCCTGAGGTCACAACCTGAGCTGAAACCAAGAGTCAGAAGCTTACCCGACTGCACCACCCAGGCATCCCTAAACAGGGTACTTTATAAGTATTTTTAGTTCAAAGAGAGAACCAACCCTTATTTTCATCTCCCACAACACACACACACACACACAAACACACACACACACACACACACACACTCTCACTCACACACACACTCATACTCATACACATACATACTGATTAGTGTGGTCAATGTAAGCTTTAAAATATTAAAATATTAAGAGAGCACAGGGAATTTACAAGTTGTTGCACATTTTTAATTTATAGCAAAAAAAAAATGTTATTTTTTAGTCACCCATTAAGATCTACTTTGTCCTCTAAATGTGAGTTTAGCTAAACCTAACACAGAGGTTAGCCCATTGGACACTTAGTAAATCTTTATTTAAAAAGCCAAAGGGTAGATATCACTTATTAGGCAAAACCCTAACATTATAAGTAAAAGACAAAATTGAGACATTTCTATAATCTCTAGGAAGAGGATGCTGGCTATTTGTGTGGTAAAAAAGTAATTTGGTCTAGATGATTTCCCCTAGTTATGCTGGGCATAGAGTTATATTTGAGCGATAACTATGTAAATGCTAAAACTTAAAGAAAAAGTGGAAAATAAAAGAAAATGCCTTCACCATAAAAAATCACTGACAGACTTGAAAATCAAAACACACTGGAAAATTGGCAAAAAAAAAAAAAGAAAAAAATCCTCTAACACTAAATTCTCAAAATCATATCATTTAAATGTTAAGATGGGACTATTTTGTGTTTTTCAATAGTTTAATTTGCTTCTGTGACTCTTCTTTCCTTCTGCTATCTCTGTCTTTTCTCTCCATTCTACCCCATTATGTGACATTTAAAGGGAGTGAAAATAAAAGTTTACTTCAAAACTGTGTGAGGCACAACCACAAGGGAAATTTTGATTGCACCACATAACAAAATTGTCTCATACTGTCTTTATACTTAGTCACATCCATTCATTCAGTGAATATACTTAGTGGATAGCTCAACAAGTATTTACTGAGCATCCACCAAGTGGCAGGCACCGTGCTAGACACTAGAAGTGGAACAGAAAATGTTTCCCCCACTAGATTATGGAGGTCATAGCGTGATTAGGTAGATAGACATTAAATAATCATATAGTTAATTAATTAATTGAGACTGTGATTGGGACCATGAAGTCAAATATAGATTGGCTGCTGTAAATAATAGTGCCATTTGAACAAAGGAGTATGGACTTGATTCAAGAGGTATGGGCACTCACTGGAAGGGTTTTCATCTGGAAGTCATGTGATCAGATCTACTTTTATAAAATGTCACCTGGGCCACACTGAGGAGAAAAGTTTTAAGTGAGTCATGGGTAGATGCTGAATGACAATGAAGAGTCCACTGCAGTGTTACCACCCAACAAATACCATATTCCTGGGGATGGGTGATTGTGGCACCGTCTAGAGTGACGACTAAAGATGGTGAGGGTAGAGTAACAATGACAGTAATAACCAAGGCTGCCATTTCCTGTGCCATTCTCTGTGCCTGAGCATTTACAATGACTGACTCATCTAATCTTCATACTGCTATAAATGAGATACTATTATCACCCCAGTTTTAGTATCAGGAAATTTGGGGCAGGGCGTCTGGGTGGCTCAGTCGGTTAAGCATCTACCTTCCAGCAGGTCATGATCCCAGGGTCCTGGGATCAAGTCCCACATCAGGCTACCTGCTCAGCAGGGGTCTGCTTCTCCCTCTCCTTCTGTTGCTCCCCCTGCTTGTGCTCTCTCACTCTCTCTCTGTCAAGTAAATAAATAAAAATCTTTAAAAAAGAAAATTGGAGCAGAAAGAGGTTTAGTAAGCTATCCATGGTCACACACCTAGCACCTAACAGCAACAAGAATTCAGGGAGTCAGTTCCCAGAGTTCAAGCTCTTAACCATCTACAAGCTAGCTAAATTGCATTAGATCTTTTTTCTAAATGCTCACAGCTAGCTGGTTTTCCATGGTGCTGGCAATGTACTCATTTCCTGCCCAGTCCTTCCACTGCTATTCAACAGGTTAAATACCTTCTCCTGAGTCAGTTCAAGACAGCAACTTTAGTGGGAATTCTTTCTGCCTCGTTCTTTATTTCCTATGCTCTTCCTACTTTCTCAAACAAACGTGTCTTGAAATTGCATGCATTGACCTATTCTGAAAATTGGCCTTGGAATTTCTTCATATGAAATTCTTTTCTGCGCAAACCATGGGTCATGGAACAGAGCTCAGTTGTGAATTCTGATGCCTCCATTTGAAAAGATCTGTTAATGCTGAGAATAAATATGACTCATAAATCTTGAGCAGAGGATATGGGCTGAGGAAAATTGTTAATTTATAGGGTCACTTCACTAGGGGGGCCTGAAGAGAAATGTCAGCTTAATAAAAGTTGTGGCTCTAGGGGCACCTGGGTGGCTCAGTCAGTTGATCTTCTAAGTCTTGGGCTCAGGTCATGATTCCAGGGTTCTGGGATCAAGCCCTGAGTCAGGCTTCCTGCTCAGCCTGGAGCCTGCTTCTCCCTCTCCCTTTGCCCCTCTTCCCCAGTCCTCCCCACCCCCACTAATGCTCACACACTCTCTCTCTCTCCCCCAAATAAATAAATAAAATTTCTTTTAAAAAAAAAAAAGTGTGACTCTCTTACTGAATTTACCACTTTAGACTGTGTCCCATTTGAATGGACTTGATGGACCTAGGGCTGGGCTGACTGTGAGTCAGTTCAGACATTTGCAGATCCAGGTGGGCAAGGAGACTCACAGGACCTGCCAGGTACCTGTAACAAGGCTCCTGATGGGGTTAGAGGACAATGTGTCAGAGAGGCCTCCTGGTCAGTGGGGAAGGGGAAGGAAGGGAGAGAAAACTCGAGGTGTCAGGCATTCGGGGATAGATATCCAGATTCACTTCCTGAAAGGAGGGTAGGGGAAGGAAAATGGTTCACACCTGAGCTGAAACTCAATCTTGAAGAAGAGAGTGTTCCAGATAAAATTTCATGGTAGAATTGAGACACAAGAATGAAATAAGCCCTGAGCAGCTGAAGCAGAGACCGAAGCTTGGTTACACTGACCATGCTGGTTCACGCACGCAGTCGGCATGTTCATATGCCAGGAAAAAAAGGTTTAAAGATTCAGAAATAAACCAAGCCTGGGAGGAGCTCACCAGGCTAAGTGGAGGAGTGGTTCCTTTTTGGGAATCCAGGCACATGAACAAGGCTGAACTAATGTTAAAACAGGTTAGAGTCGGCATTACCTTTCAGCCCTTCTAAGGTAAGATTACCCTAGTTAAGTTGACCTTGCTTAGAGATGAGAAGGAAGTAGGTTCTAGATTTCAAACGTTTCCTAGCTTTTCTGAACAATGCCTGTTACTATGAAATGAAGTCAGACCAGAAGCCCAAAGCCATTCTTTCTATACAGAAAACCCTATCTCTTCAGAGGAACCATGATTCTTGTTGCCTCCTTGTTCTTGATCATTGAAGTGACCCTATCTCAAATTCAACTCCTCTGAGCCTGACTATACCTCTGGTTCCTGCTTTGATGAGGGTTCCAGACTTGATAAAGAGGCCATGTTATGCTTTTCCTCTAAGATGGTTTTCCTTCTTGAAACCCTGGCTCCCGAAGTCCATTGGTCTCACCTTCCCTTCCCTTCCCCCTGGCTCTGGAACTAACTAATGGGTGTTTTCTCCACTTCACCCGACCCCAGTTCTCTGCAGCATCACAACTGATCTACTGAAATCACTAGCAGAGCTAAGAATGCCCAGTGTTCCAGAGCAGAGAAGTAAGACTGCTGCATCACTGGGGAAATTTCTTAGGATCCAGAGAGCTCTATCTTAAGATATTAGAGCTGGAAGGGACTCTGGCCCAATATCCTGAAGCCCAAGGTGGAGGGAGAACAAGAGGAAGAGTGAGGCTAGAATTCACCTCCTATGCCTCACCCCAATGCCATGTTGTCCCTGTAAATGAAACTACTTGGTAGAGATTCTGACAATGCCAACAATGAACCTCTTGTTTAGGGGTCATGTTACACTCCCTACTTTCACTCTTGCCCCTCCCTTGCCAAGTTCACTTTCCACCTGAAAACCAGTGATTTTAAAAGATAAATTAGACATGGAGGACACAGGGAGATGGAGAGGAGAAGGGAGTTGAGGGAAATTGGAAGGGGAGATGAACCATGAGAGACTATGGACTCTGAAAAACAATCTGAGGGTTTTGAAGGAGTTGGGGGTGGGAGGTTGGGGGAGCCAGGTGGTGGGTCTTACGGAGGGCACATATTGCATGGAGCACTGGGTGTGGTGTATCAGCAATCAATTCTGTTACACTGAAAAGAAATTTAAAAAAAAAAAAGAAGAAAAAAATAAAAGATAAATTAGGTCACAAGTCAATCACCTGCTCAAAACTCCCAGTGAGATTCCATAACACTCAGAATAAAATGCAGACCCTTTACCCTGGGTCTACCTGGGCTGGCGTCCACTTATCTTTCTAACAATATCTCCTGCCACTACTCCTTCTCACTGTGCTGTACTAGCTTTTTCTCTAGTCCTCAGTTACACCACGCTGATCCCCACCTCAATTCTGGGAACACTCGTGTCCATAGGGCTGGTTTTTCTCACCATAGGGCTTAACTGTCATCTCGTCTGTAGCCTCCTCCCCATATCACCACTCCATTCCGCATTACTAGATTTATTTTACCATGGAACTCTGCCTCGCTGAGATGATTTTATCCACCAGGTCTTTGTCCTCCTCTCCTATCTAGTGTGCCCCATGAGGGCAGGAATGAGTTCTCATCCAGTTCTCATATCCCAACATCTAGAACAATACCTAGCATAGTGGGTGCTTAAATATTTGCTGAATAAAATGAAAGAAGCACAAAATAACCATAGGTTCCTTCTCTGGAATGAATGTGTTATGAAAAGGTTTCAGTTTACAAGTTCTGGAAATAGACTACATAGGGAACAAAAACATGGAGGAAAAAGCAATTTGTAGTTGTTTTAATAAGAGCTAAAATATGTAGTTACTAAGCCACATCTTACACATGATATTTTCACTTCATATTGTTGGGACCAAAATTACAAAATTACAAAAATATGGTTTTGATTTATGACAATGTAGAAACAGTTCTAATCAGTTGTTAAATCTTGTTTATTTCTGGGACTTTGCTAAATTTTCCTTTTCATGAAATTATTATTTAAAATTCTAGTTAGTAAATTAGTGTCAATAATTTAAATGAATTTCTTTATATGCAATTATCTTGGATTGGAAGGCAATAAAAGATTTGGGATTACTTTTAACAAATTGCACATTTTTTCCCCTTCATGTACTCTACTGTTAACATTAGGAAAAGTTACGACTGTAATTTTGTATTTAAAGTAGAAGTAGTTGGTTTAGCGGGAATCACAGGGCTAGAAAAAAAATTCACGTTTCTCACATTCACCTTAAAGAAATGAAAACACCAAGAGTTTACGATTTCCTAGTAAATAGTATTCAATCACTCTCTATGTATTTGAATTTTGTTTTAAAGAAATTAGACTGGGGAGAGAGCATCCCAGAGAGAGAAGGTGAACTTTAAGAAAATAAATAAATTAATGCATAATGCATTTTTAAACTCATGAACAGCAATCGGTTTCTTAACCTGTGGTAGTATTGGGCATTTTTCCATAGGAGACGTGGGGTTTACCTCGTGGCTTGGACCATAAAGGCAGTTACAGGAAAGGGTCAATGATTAAGGAAGAAAAAGACAGGTTTCTGCCTTCCCAAAACTATTTATACCTGAAACTTTTTTTTTGTAACCACTGGGAGATTTAGTCAAATTGGAAGATAATATTAAAATGTTAAAGACAATAGTTGAGAAGTTGATGTATCATTAGGCTGCAAACTGTGCTCTGGAAACAACAAAAATTAATGATGGCAAAGTCAATGAACAAATACAGAGAAAAAGACTTGAAAAACTGATTTATCTTCTATGAAAAAGTAGAGCAGATTAGATATACCTTATTTACTTTGAGGATAATGACACTGATCCTTCGGAATTCAGAATCAAAATATATTAAAGCAAACCATGAATATAAAACAGCAGAGCAAAATAGATTTAAAAAATAGCATTCTTGTTTGGACACCTAACACATGACAGCTTTTGATGGACACAGATTTCTTCTCCTAATAATCATTCATACCACTAAATTACCAGGGGCACACCCTACTCTGCCCACCCTCAAAATGAAAACCATGTGGAGAGCAGGCTAATGTAACAGAATAATGAAAGCTTCACAGGTAACAGGGTAATGTAACAGGATAATGAATGCTAGTCAGATGCATTCAGTCTGGAGCCAAAATTAGCCTATTCCTGAATCAACCTGCTCACAGCACTTAGCATATATTAGATTAAATCAAGGCCAAAAAGTGTACATGTTTCTCTAATACAAAATCTTTCAGGAGCATGTAGACATCAGGCAGATGTAAATAAATTTAATCCTAAATCTATTTGGATTAATAATGAGAACAAAAATTGCCTAACCTTTATACAATCTTGTGAGGTAGGAACTAATATTAGCCCCATTCTGCAGATGAGGAAAATAAGATACAGACAGCTCAGGAACTTTCCCCAAGAACAGCCAATACCTGGCAAAGCCATATTTGAAGCCAGCCACTCTGGCCCCACACTTCATACCCCTTATTATGGTATGATTATACCACCCCTACGGAGATTCTTGATTTGTTTAACTGTCATCATCTTTACGTGAATGGAGTTATATTTTTCTTATGAAAAAGCTCTGAGACCCTGATGCATGGCCACAGGCATGGGGTTGGAGTACCTCTGCTCAGATACAAGTTGCATATGTCCATATATTAGTTCTCACCAAAGTACTTATCAGCCTTTCTCTATGCAGAGAGCACAGGCTGCAAATAATTCAGCAGTAATTAAAAGTCTTTGAATCTCATTTTAAATTTTCAAAATATAGATTCTTTTGGCAATCAAACTGTTTATTTTTACTCACATGCAGTGAATTTGCCTCTGAGACTTAGAAACCCCGGTCTGTGTCTGAATTTGATATGGCTTTTATGCGTGTCTTAAGAATTCAGTTATCATTTAAAATAATATAGCCAACATCTCCATGTTAAAAAGTGTCCTGAGAGTCACAGACTGTGGCCCACATAGTGGGACCACAAATGAAATGATCAATTCCCAGTATGTCCAATGAACCTACATACCCTTTTGGGTCTATTACAGTGATACTGAAGCTATATTTAGTAAAACTGTTTGAAATGTCCTTCATTTACATTTACATTTGACCAACACAACTTAACATCTTTCAACAATAAGAATGAAGTAGGTCTTTGAAACTAATGTAGACATTGATTAAAATAGAGTTGCCTAATGTGTAACATTCAGTAAACATTTAAAAATATTAATTCAATTATTTTTGGTGAGGGAGGAGTGGGAAAGAGCCCTTTAAAACCCATACATAAAGAGGAGAGCTTCTGCTTGAGGTCTTTCTTAAAAAGCCTTCAGTTTTACAGCCCTGGCAGCATAGGTCTCTCCTCAGCCTCTGTGCTTAGGCATTTATATAATTCTGGGAAGACAGAGCATATAATAGCCATAGCTATTGACTTTGATAAATCACCTGGGTTCTATGGAATGCAAAAGGATATTGTAAGGAGAAATGCAATACTGTCTGTGATACTACTATGAGGTCTCCAGAGAGAGGCACATATTTAAACATGGCAAAAGTCTAGGAGTGAGAATATCAGAATGGCCAGGGTCTAGTTTCAGCTCCACCAAGGGGCAGATGGCAGTAGATGGTGGTCTATCTGCCTTCAACCTTCTGTAAACTTTGCACATGCAGATCAATGGACGCCATTCATCACCCAGTCCGTAGGTCATCCCAGCTACTCTGCTCTAAGGGGATCCACCAAACCAGGCTTGTTAACTATTTTTTAACCCCCAAACCATACCATGAACATAGGATGTTCCATCTGGCCATGCTACAGAGATGAACTTATGCATACTAGTTTGTACTTACAGTAGCATGTAGTCAACCTCATCTTCCCACCGTGTTCGTGGACTCTTCTATACTTTAATGATGCCAGAGAGAGCATGTTATTCTAGGGTCAAAATATCAATTCAAGTCCTAACTCGTATACTAATTAACTGTGTAACCTTGACCCTGGCTTCTCTGAGGCCAATAACCCCTGCTTCATCTGCCTTCCAGGGGGACAGAATGACCTAATGAACTAATAATTTACTTAAAATTCTTTAAAAAGGTAAAACGGATTTTTTTAAGGATTAGTGTTGCTACTAAAAAAAAAATACTGATTAAATACAAATGATAACCTAAAATATGCTGTGTATATAGTTTTACACATTGATATGCATGCATACCTGTAACAGATATATAGGTTTACAATGTAACCTCAGTATTTATACGTCCTGAACATGTTCTGAGCTTTTGATCTTATACATTCTGGGCCTCTATAGTCATATCCAGTCCAGGTTACTGTGGAAAATTTTATTTCCAGAGTGATTAACTTTTATTTTTCTCCTACCACTGCTATTTAGCTGAGCTAGAGATAATCTTCTCAGGGGGAAAAAAAAAAAGAAATTTCCTTAAAACACTATTCATTATGTTCAAAAATAGCCATAGTCCACTTTAGAACTCAGTTAATGATAGATTTTCCTGAACAAAATTCCCCTTTTAGTAATTTAATAACAAAATGTTTACTCCTGGAAAATGCCTGTTTCCCAGGGATTATTAATCATACTTTATTGGGAAGTAATCAGTTACATAGTTTGTTTTCCCACCCCTTTTAGTAAATTGAAATGCTGAGATACTCATTTTTGCTATGAAAATCTACCCAGTAATTACCATATTTACTTTTCATTTATGGGGGAATAATCTGTTTTAATTAAGCCTAACTGAAGAACTTTTATCAGATGTAATTATCCCTTTCGATAAATATGTCTCCACTAATTACATTTAACCATGGGATTTATAGCTCTTAAGTCATTTAGTAGGAAACATAATAAATCTTTAGTAATACATGCTAAATTACTATAAATTAATTCAGATCATTAACATAATAAACAAATTAGGATAATTTTGCTTAATTAGTTTGGTGGTTAACTCAAAATCCCATGTAAGCTTCATGGTTATCTTGATTTTAACCATTATTACTGGGATGACACATTTTGAAACAAATGTATTTTAAAATTTCAATATAAAGCTGATCCCTTCTCTTTAGCCTCAATCCTTTGACAATTGATTATTTACCAAAGAAGAAACATAACTGACTACCCTTTAGCTTCTGAACTTTATAAAATTTTTCATAAAACATTACAACCTAAATATTTTTCAAATAAAAATATTTTATATTTATTCCTCAAGTGAATTTTCATTTTCTGATTCAATAAATGTATTCCAATAGAAATCAACATATATATCTATATTTTTGTGTGCATGTGCATGTTTGTATATAATGTATAATACATTTTAGGCACTTCTCTAGGAATCCTGAGCTTTAATTTAAATTAAAAAAGGAAAAGTTTGGGGATGTCTGGGTGGCTCAGTCGATTAAGCATCCAACTCTTGACTTCGGCTCAGGTCATGATCTAGTGCCCTGAGATCAGGACCTGAGTCAGGCTCTACACTAGGCGAGGAGTATGCTTAATATTTTCTCTCTCCTTCTCCCTCTGCTCTTCCCCCTGCCTCTCTCTCTCTCTCTCAAATAAATAAATAAAACTTTTTTAAAAAGGAAAAGTATGTATCAATAAAAGGAAAACATTAAACTAGGAAACAGAGAAATTTAAAACAAATAAAAATATGTTTCTTACAATGAGTGGAAATGTCATGGATATTCATTATCCCAAGAGGTGGTATAGACCAAAAATGTAATTACCTTCCAAAATAGCCCAGCTAAATTCAGAGATGTTAGCATCTGTAGATGCCAGAATCAGGACAAGACATTAGAGAGGCAATTTGCTTTGTTCTCTCCCACTTCTGCCACATATCCCCTCTGTTCTTTCCACTTGTTTTCACCCAGGCAACTTCTAGGACACTGCAAGACCAGCTTAGGTGCCACCTTCTCTAGAAATGTTAGAGAATAATCTATTAGGTGGCTTTTAACAGCATTCCCCTACTTGCTTCTTCATTTTCTCCTACACGAGTTGATGAACTTCAGACACAGGTGGCCCTTCCAGACACAATAGGCCACACCTCAATAAAGACAAGGTAAACAGGCATTGCCATTGATCCAGGATGAACCTGCAGTGGCTCAACCTGCCTGCTCTTGGTTCCCTTGTTTGCATTCTTTTCCATACAGAGAACTGTCCGGGTATCCTTCTCTAGCTTACAGCCCTCCACATCCTCCTCTACTAGGAGGCTCCATGGGTTTCACCAGGTCTCAGAGTTTCAGGTAAGAGTCCTTCCCTCTGCCTGTACCTACCCATGCTCACTACAGCTGCTTCATTAATCTCTGCCCATGGCAGTCTTCCTGACTCCTCTAAGATGAGAGGGGACTCCGGCAGCATTTTAGTAATTGAGGCACATAACTTTGTTTCTTGACAGTGAATGAATCAGAAACTCAAGATCAACATCTGAGAGATCCATCACACCTTGATGCTGCCTAGTGTTTTAGGCACCCAATAAATATATTTATTTCATCCCTTCATTCAGCCCTTCATTTAGGAAACTTTTTTTGGATAGGTACTGCTTTATATGTCTTTCCCCTTAAATGACAGAGATTCTCAGCAAGCATTTAATCTTTTCTAGGTCATCATTTAGCTTATGGTGGGGAGAACAATAAGCAAATTTAGTTCTTGCCCTTAATGAGCTTGCCTTCAGTTAGACTGATCCACGCTCTTCACTTTTGGTCCACTACTCATCCTCAGAAAGACTTTCCCTGACCTTGGGGCCTTGGAATTTTAGACTGTCTTAACACTATATACTGCCTCTGTACTTTTCATTGTATTTGACTAAAATTTTTCTCCCTCAGTAGACTGAAAAATCATGACTGCAAGGACAATATCTGTCCTAGTCACTGTACTATTCCCAGTACCTAAAACAGGTTCCTCCCATTAGTAAGCACTTGATGAGTGGCCAGTTTGAAGTAAGAAAGATCAAAAAAGGAAACTGAGTTAGGCTATACCTAGCATTATAAAGTAGTTAGTGTTAGGTAGTTATTCAAGGACTTCACATGCACAAATCTTTTTCATCTTCATATTAACCCCATAACATAGGAACTACTGTTACTTTACAGATTGAAAATTTACATGAACCCTATGGCCAGATACTATTGCTATTTTATAGATGAAGAAATTGAGATGATTAATTTACAAACATCACACTGCTAGCAACTGACAAAACTATGATTCCAAACCATGCTCTTAATCACTAAAGTGTATGTATTTGCTATCCCACTAGCCACAGCAAAGTGGGCCAGAAACCAAGACTATCTCTAATTTTGAAAGCTTACCAAATTTTCTATGAATTACTATAGTCCATATTTGGGGAAAAAAATGTAAAAATAAATAATTTTTTAAAAAGGCAACCAGACCCCTACTTCACATCATAGACAGAAAAATCAATTATAGTTGGATCATGTAGATACAGACATAAAAGGAAAAACAACTGAATTATTAAAGGAAATAGGATGATATCTCTGTGAACTTCAAGTAACACTTTTTAGAGAAGAAAGAGAAATCATAAACTATAAAAGAATAGAAAACTTAACTTGTATTTCACTCAAATTAAAAGCTTCTACTTATCAAAAATACTATAAAGGAAATGAACAGGCAAACCACAAACTAAAAGAGAATATTCACAATGTATATATTTAACAAATTACTTGTACCCAGAATACATAAAGAACTCCCACAATTCAAAAAATAAGAAGACACACACCTCATAAAAAACTGGGCAAAAATATTAAGAGACACTGTAAAAGAAGATATGCAAATAACCAGTAAGCAGATGAAAACATACTTAACATTACTGGTCATCAGCACAACAGAAATTAAAACCATGAGTTACAAAAATCCAACCATCACAAATTTAAAAAACTAATAACATCAAATATTAGAGAGGATATGGAGCAACTGGAATTCTCACACATTGCTGGTGAGAGTATAAAATGATACAACTTCAGAAAACTCTCTGGCAATTTCTTTAAAAGGTAAACATATGATACCATATAACACAGCAATTCCATTTCAAGTATTTTATGCAAGAAAAATCAAAATATTTGTCCACAAAATGCCTTGTGCCCAAATGTTCATAACATCTTTATTCATAGTAGCCCAAAGATGGAAAAAAAGTCAGATGTCCATCATCAGACACTGGGTATATAAATTGTGTTATAATCATACAGCTAAATACTAATAGTCAATAAAAAGGAATCATCTACAGACCCACGTAACAACATAAATCAATCAAAAATATTATGCTGAGTGAAAGAACCCAAACAGACAAACAAAAGAACATTCGGAATGTTTCAATTTATATGAAATTCAAAAACAGGTAAAACTAACATTAGTGATAAAAATCAGATTAGTGGTTGTTTCTGCTGGAGGAGAGGAGGGAGGAATGATGGGAAAAGGGCATAAAAGAACTTGTTTGATATAAAGGTGGTATAAATGATTTGTGCCTTGATTCATTAAACCTGACTGAATAGTATATGTAAGATTTGAGGATCCGGGTGTATGTAATTTATGCCACAATTTCTTAACATCATTTTTTCAAACACAGATAACATCAGCATTAAAAATAAGTGAGAGTGGGTTGCCTGGGTGGCTTAGTTGTTAAGCGCCTGCCTTTGGCTCAGGTCATGATCCCAGAGACCTAGGATTGAGCCCCACATTGGGCTCTGCTCAGTAGGAAGCTTGCTTCTCCCTCTCCCTCTCTCCATGCTTGTGTTCCCTATCTCGCTGTGTCTCTCTCTGTCAAATAATAAATAAAATCTTTAAAAAAAAAAAAAAGTATGAGGAGCTGAAAGCACACAAATAAATAACCATTAGTCCATGAGGAAAGAGTACCAGTGTTACTCTGAACATAGTGGAAATTTTTATTTTTATTTTGACTCAGATTATTATATTAACATTCTTTTGACATTTTATGATAAAATATGGTTAATTGTTTGGTCTCCAGGTAATAGCAAATATTACACTCTGTGTCAGAGCATTATATCCTCCTTTAGAAAAGGACTCTAGGATCAGGTATCTTTCTTGCCTTTCTCAGGGTGATAGATACTCCCAAAGACCATGGACAGAAGCCACTGACTTATTGCCAAAGTTCAGAGAGAATGAAGTCATGGAAGCAGCTCGAATTTTACACATAGCATAAGTTTACAAGGTCTAAGTTAAAAGGATCCACATTCCTCACCAGCCTGCCTTCAAGCCTAGTTAGTGTCCCCCTCCACCTCCTGTGATGTGCATCTGTGCAGGAAACCTCACTTGCTATCTATGGGATGGAATGCATTTGTCATCCATAACTCATGGTCATCAATATAGTCATCACCCAGTTAAGTGGAGACATCAATCTATTGCCTCCTTTATTATAGCATCCAGAACATCAGTCTCACTAAGGCAACTATGCTTCTTACCAGCTTTCCCTTCTGTTTAGGGATTTATGAGGAAGCTTTTTCTTTGCTGATAAAAAGAAAATACATGCTGCTGGCACCACCCTTCCCCCCTCTTTCTGTTTTGAATGTGGATGGGATGCTTGGGACTACAGCAGCTATATTGCAACCATGAAGGAAGAGCCAATAAAGATGGTGAAGCAGAGTCTTGAAGGGGTCTAGGTTCTTGATAGCATGATTGAACCTCTGCACCAACTCTAAACTGCATACTTCTAGAGTTCTTGTTCCGATGGTGGAGATACTAGCTGGGAAAGTTCAAGGGCATACCATGCTCCCAGGAAAGACTTAGACACATAGGAAGAACTGCCCTGAAAGCACGTAGGAAAGAGCAAAAAGGAAGTGGGTACCTCCACTTGATCTCAGGACAAAATTAACTTTGTCCTGAGCAGGCCCTACATAGAACACCAGGTTCAAAGATTAGACAAAAACAAAGAGGAAGCCTAAAATGTCTTGTTGCCTAAAATTTAAGGGAAAAAAATTATATTTGCTTTCCAACTTGGCAAATGATTGTCTTTTCACCATTTTAGAGCATGTGTGCATGTCTGCGTTTAAAGAGAGAGAGAGTCAGAGAAGACACCAAGCTATTTAGTACTCTGTACTTTTTTCCCCAAGCTTCTGAGTTTCCTTTTCCACCTTGTACTTTGCTGTATTTCATCCAAGGGGCATCCATTAATCACCATCCCATTTTTGGCAGTGACAATGTAGACAATATATCATGTCAAAGATGCTGCTGTTAATAATTAATGATAATTTCTGTAATGGGGAGTGACACATTGTATTATACCCAAGCTCAAGATAACTGGGCCTGCCATCCCTTCTTGTTCTGACTTATGTGATGAACATGGCAGACTGAGCCTGATACAGGACAGAATTGGAGAGGTGGGGGTACAGAAACAATTGTTTTCACCCAGCAATTGGAGAAAACTATATTTCTAAAGCCCATCCTGACTCCAGGAATGTGGGGTCCCCAGATAAGGGAAACTATGACATTTTAGAAGATAAAAGTTTACAATTATCTCCAAAATAATAAGCTAATTTATTCCACAGAGAAGGGGGAAAGGGCAACCTCAGAAGACAAGAGTGGTCCATATCCATTGTCCTCTTACTCTCTGAAGAGGAAAATGATGGTATAAAAGATATTTTTAAGAATTGAGGAGGATCTGCCTCTCCATCTACTTGTGATTTCTCTCTGTCAAATAAATAAATAAAATCTTTAAAAAAAAAAAAGGGGGGGTGCGCTTGGGTGGCTCAGTGGGTTAAAGCCTCTGCCTTCGGCTCAGGTCATGATCTCAGGGTCCTGGGATCGAGTCCCACATTGGGCTCTCTGCTCAGCTGGGAGCCTGCTTCCTCCTCTCTCTCTCTGCCTGCCTCTCTGCCTACTTGTGATCTGTCTCTGTCAAATAAATAAATAAAATATTTAAAAAAAAAAAAAAAGAATTAAGGAGGAAAAGGCAGCCATGCTCAGTCTATTCTTGAGCTCTCTACTTGTTGTCTATACCAGCCCTTATGCAATTCTAGCTTGCATAAGAATGTGTGGCACTATTAGCATCCCCAACTTCTTCAGCCCCAGAACTTCTAAATTGGAAGACCCTGGATTGGCAGATACTTGTTAATTGTCTACCCAGTATCAAGTGTCCCTTCTCTCTGTTACTATAACCCCAATTATGTATAGGGCATCAAGGTGCCCAGCTAAATGTTCTCTTTTCCAGGCTCCCCTGCAGTTAAGGGTTGCAATGTGACACAGCTCTGGTCAATGAGAATAATTGTAAGTTTCTGATGAAAGCTTCAAAAACTTTTGCTTGTTTGATATAAAATAATAATAAATGCTTCTAGTACCAGGTTACCTACTTCTTTCTGACTTAAATAACTTAAATATGGACACTAAAGTCTGGAGCTGTAGCCACCATCTTATAGCTATAGCAATGATCCAAATGCTAAGGCTAGCATCATAAAAAACTACAAAGGTCGAACACAGGTCTGTGCCACATGTCTCTGTATATGGTTCTGTATGAAGGAAACCAGTCCCTATTTATTAAAGCCACTTCCACACAGTTGTTTTCTTACCTGAAACCAAATATATTCCTAAGTGATATGGGTGAGTCTGAGAACCAGAGCTTTTAAAAAAGTATACAGATGACTGATTAGATATCTAATACACATTTGGAACTTAACATATTCAAAAGGGAACCCTTGATTCCTACCTGCTACCCTCTCTCCAATCCCTTCCCAACCATAAAAAGAAAACCCCTGCTCTTCTCCCAGCTTACCCCCATCTCAAAGTGTAGTGATAGGCACTACGACATTTATCTTGCTGCTGGCGCTCAAAACATAAAGTCCATCGACTTCTCTCACCTGACATCCACTTTATCTGCAAGAGCTATTATCTCTAAAATATGTTCCTAATCCACCTGCATCGCTCTCTCTCTCTCTTTCTCTCTCTCTCTTTCTCTATTCTCACCCACTTCTTCAGTCCAGACTGTCACCACAACCTCCTAACCGGTTCTTCCCCAGAACCAATCTCTAATCATGCACATCAGAACATGCCATTCTCTGATTAAGACCTGCTAAGAGCTGTGTGTCGCACTTGGACTAAACCTTTAACTTGAATCACCTCACCCTGCTGTATCTGCAATCTCAGTTTATTATTGACTACCCTGTCACTCACTAGGCTTCCACCTCTGAACTTCTCTTTATTCCTTGAATACAACAAGGTCATCTCCATCTGGGGACTTTGCACGAGGTCCCCTCTATCCAGGGTGTAACCTGCTCATTCATGTTATTTAGATCTTGGCTTAAATATCACCTTCTCAGACTTGCTTTCCAGGGCATCTCTATTGCAAGCTGTCCCCAACTCACTCTCTATGATACCAAGAAGATTTTTGCTTCATAGAACTTATCACAATCTGATATTTTATTGTTTATTTATGTTAACTGATTTACTTTCTGATTCCTGCCATTAGAATGTATGCAGGAATTTTGTTTGTCTTATTCTTTGGCTAATCTCCAGCACGTAGAATGGTGTCTAACATATAACTAGCTCTTATCTAACATGTGGATAAATTTATTGAATGTATTATTAACATGCATATGGTGAAGCCACTTAAATATAACATCCAGATTATTTAATTATCCTTTCACATTGGATGCGGATAAAGAATGTTGATTTCAGTACTGGCAAACATTCCCGATTTCACTGACCTCCCGTAATATGGTCCTGATACTGCTGGTAGCTTTATTGATCACTCTTTTGAAAAAAACAAGAAAGGACATTTTATGTTGGATTCTACTGTATGCTGAAAAAAAATTTCCCCAATGAAGGCATTCTGAATTTTCCCTCTTATTACATCCTTTTTTTTTTTTTTAAACATATAATGTATTATTTGCTTCAGCAATACAGGTCTGTGAATCATCAGTCTTACACAATTCACAGCACTCCCCATAGCACATACCCTCCCCAATGTCCATAACCCAGCCACCCTATCCATCTTAGGAAAGCACATAGATCTAGTTAGTTTCATAAGCAGAGGTCAAACTTCCTAGACTTGCCGAGTCATAACTTTCAAGGACTCATTCTAAAGTCTATCATTCCAATTGCCAATAACTATAAAAACAAAAATCTAACATAGACAGGCCAGGGGATAAGTAGAGTCATTTAGTTTGAAAGATAAATTATACCAATAATGTACATTATCACATGCTGAAGAGTCACCAACCTGCTTTAGTTCAACTTTGTTAGCAAATTACTCATCTTAATTACTGCCTTCTTCTTTTTCTTATCTCATTTTTCCCTAGTCATATTAATGGTCGCATAATAATATTAGACAATGTTCACTAAGCTTAACTTTAAAAATAATGGCTGTTTTAAATCAGAATTAATTAGTATGTCAAGAAGTTCAGGTAATTATGGGGCCATGTGATTTTTTTTTTTAAAGACTTTGGGTAAAAAGTCACTTTACCAAATGCTACATTCATGATTTCATAGAGTATTTTTAATATTTTTCTTAAAATTGTCACTGAAAACTGAATAACATGATTCTTCAGTGATCATTTGTCATTGCTAACTACAGGTGAGTGCGCTCTCCCTAATCCTGTGGAAAATAGATTTAACATTAATTTATGAATCTCAGTGTCGTTTCTCTTCCAGGTTTAATAGTGAATCATGGTTTATACTATTTATATTTCATCACACATAAGGAAGGTTGTCAGGAGCAAAATATCAGAGTAACATAATTCTCCTCTCCTGCACCCTCATGAGCTGCTGCTTGAGAATGCTCACCAGTTTGAGGGGAGTTGGAAGGCACACTGTCCTTGGATGTATGTGGGAAATGTTCTGGGACTTCAAGGGGAAGGAGCGAGTGTACTGAGGGATGTCTCTAAAAACTGCATACATATAGAATAGGCCTCATAAATAAAAGGCCTGTTATCTTGGGTATCATGTCCTATAAACTTGTCCATCTATAAGTCCTCTGAGGGTACCCATGAGCCTTCTTTCAATCCTTCATAAAAAATCAGAAATTCAGAGCAATCAAGAAGGAAGAGCAAAAATAGTTCATCTTTGTTTCGCAGGTTCTTGAAATACATTCCTGTCCGTGAAATAGGCCTAATTCTTTAAAAGCAACACTAGAAAAGAAGATAAAAATTTTTAAAAAGAACTAGGCAACAAAAATAAAGAGGGTCCCTTGGTACATGGTAGATTCTCAACTACATAGTAAGCTCTGAGTCACTGGATTAAACTATTAATAGGGCAACAAAGAGATTATGGGCAGTCAGATTTGGGCTAAGCCTGGTGAGGGAAGGGCTACAGGTGCCTACTGGGGAACAGAGAGATGGTGCATTAACCTTCATGACCCACCAGGAAATCTCAGATAGCCACTGATCTCAAATTGTAAGATAATAATATTGCTGAGTCGAATTCCCAACAGGGTAAAATTATAAACATTTTTAATCTGTTAATACTTATTGAGTCCCTTCCAAATGTAAGGCATTATGGACTGCATAAAAATGTAGCCTCCTAAAACCCCCCCTTTCTGTCTCTTGTAACAACATGCCACACTCGTAACAGTCAATTGTTTACTCTCAATCTTCCACATCAGACTGACAACTCAAGGGTTAGTCTGTGTGTATCCTGATGCTACTACCTCTCCAGTACCTAGAACACAGTAGGTATCCAAAAATGTGTTTGAATGGGTGAACTAGAAGCTCATAAAATAGTTTGAGAGATAAGACATAAACACTTGTTATTTAAAATAAAAGAAGAGGTATCACAAGATAGCACATGATGAGTTGCCAAATGAAAAGTAAGACTAATCCTAGAGAAGAGGAATTTCACTGCAGGCTGGACCTGGGACTCCCTCAGGTTGTCAGAGGAACCAGACACTAAGTCCGTTGCATTTTTTCCGAGACAAAGACAGAGGCACCCATCTAATAAGGGAAGAATAGGAGGAAAAAGGAGGGACAAGTTGGGAGGGAGAAGAGAAGATAACCTACCACTAAGGTCTCAATTGCCACCATGTTTCTTTTTGCTTATATTTTAGGTATTTCATGCATAAATTACATGTATAATTAGTGTAACCAATAATACCCTGGAATACAATCATTTTAAGGAGGAGCTGAGGACTGATACTCAAAAACCATCAATTTAACTAATGAGTAAGGACCAAGCACTTACCTTCATACTCTCATTTAATCTGAATGGCGATCTATGAGGTATCATATCCCTATTTCATGGATGAGAATACTAAGCCTTGGAAAGGTTATGTGAAATAGACAAACCACAATCCAGAACAGCTGACTTCCAAATCATAGCCTCTGTATGTAACGAAGTAATAACATAGTCAGAGCCTAATCCTTATAACCAAACAAATAAACTAAATGGCCCTTCGATGGTAAACTGATATCAAACTACATTTATTCAAGACATGAGGTACACGTTACAATTCAGAGGGGCTATGGACTACTGAGAAGCCTGGAAAACAATGAACTTGCCTAAAAATACCAAAAGCTGGTACAGCAATTATTCCAAATTCAAAAGGTTTCAAGGTGGCACAGGGTCTGAGAGGGGAAGAAATGGCAAGCATGAAAAAAGGCAGAGTCTACCCCACACTGTGATTCCTGTCTCACCAACAAGATCCTTGCTGAAATTATCTCCCCCTACCACTTCTGTCTGGTAATTCTCATTTAAAGATTTATTACTTGGCCTAAGAAATGCTATTTTTCTATCATCAATTGCCATCACTTTCTTTCAAGTCAAAGGCAAAAATATGTACCAATTACCCATCAGAAGAAAAGGCAAAGTGCTAGCACTCATGTGCAAAACTGCATAAAGCCAGGTCCCTGGTCTCAAGGATCAAATGAAAAACAATTCAACACACCTGGGTTTACTCGTGGCAGCGTCATCAAAGTATTATAGGAACACATGGAAAGGACTGATCAACTTTGCCTCTCCAGCGGGTTTCCTATTCTGTCACTCAGCACAGGCCTAGCTCCTCACCAATATCATTAAGAAGCCCTCAATTTCTACTGTTTTCCCTCATTGTGATAGACAGAATGGCCACCAAAATATCTACACACTCTCATCCCTGGAATCTGTGACCATGTTATGTTACATAGCAAAACGGTCTTTGCAAATGTAATTAATTTTACAGATCTTAAAATAAGGACATTATCTTGAATTATATGGGTAGACTCAATCTAATTTAATCACATTAGTCCTTTAAAATAGAACTTCCTTTGGTTCTTCTACATGCAGTAGAAGGAGAAGGCAGGGAAACTGGAGATAGAAAGGGCAGTGGGATGAGGAATACAGACAACTGTAAGGGGTGAGAGAGGCTCCGAGCTGGCGACCAACAGGAAATCAGGACCTCATTCCTACAACCACAAGGAATTGAATTCTGCCAGCAATTTCAATGAGCTTGGAAGCTCATTGGGAAGAGTGGACTCTTCCCCAGAGTCTCCAGAAAGAAATGTAGTCCTGCAGATACTTAGATTTTGTCCTTGTAAGAGCCTAAGTGAAGAACCAACTGAGTCATACTGTACTACACTTCTGACCCACTGTAACTATAAGGTAATAAATTGATGTTGTTATAAACCACTAAGTTTTTGACCTTTTGTTACAGCAGCAATAGAAAACCAATACATTGTCAAAAATGTCCTTCTGCTCTCTTTAGACATAATTCATTCTTTAGGTCTTGCTCCAGTGCCATGCCATCTGCAAAGCCCTCCCATCCTCCACAGGAAAACAAGCTCTCCTCCTCCTGGATTCCTGTCACAGCTTGGCTGGACTTTCATAGGGGCACTTATTTTCCTCCTTTGTACTATTATCAGCTATTTTCATGACTGCTCAACTAGGTTATATGTTATGTCTGGTTCAGTTTTAGGTCTCTTGCATACACAGTTACATTGGCATAGTTGGAATAAATAGTCAAAGACACATTTAGTGCATCCATATTTAATATCCCTGGGTGTATGGCACTAGCAGGCATTCCCATGTCTTTTTGGCTGGCACTCAGAGTAGGAGATGTCAGTCCAAGACAATTCATGGTAAGAAAGGCAGTGTCATACAAATGGAACAGCTCATTAGTGATCAGTTAACACCATTTTATTATCCTATACTGACTGCTTTTTAAATTCAAATTGAATGCTTTTGTGAAAACTAAATTGAAATATTACATTGGAATTAGTCTTGATAAAAGAGTATCACAGATTGATGCCGAGACCATCACCTGCACAGTTATAAATTTGTAATGCACCAAAAGCCAATTCATTGTCCCTCAGTTACAAAAAAAAAACTTAGTGTCACAGAAAACCCAGTAATTCATTAAGAGACACAGCAAGTAACTGTAAAAATAAAGACCTAAAGAGTAAAACATGATACTCATTCTTTAGAACGAACTAACACTTTAGTATATGAATTGTGCTTTCTTAGAATTATCACCCAATTTATCTTAATTGCCTATTAGCAGAGAGGCCAGAACCATCTGGAATGGAAAAATGATAAATTCTCTTTTAGAAAATATGATAATACTACATAATTCTAGTGATCTTATGATGAAGGTGTGGAAATAGATGTCAGACATCATACATTTTGGCTACAGCCATGTTGCACTAACATTCATCATATAATTATTTTTTTTTAAGATTTTATTTATTTATTTGACAGACAGAGATCACAAGTAAGCAGAGAGGCAGGCAGAGAGAGAGGAGAAGGCAGGCTCCCCACTGAACAGAGAACCCAATGTGGGGCTCAATCCCAGGACCCTGGGATCATGACCGGAGCCGAAGGCAGAGGCTTTAACCCACTGAGCCACTCAGGCACCCCCATCATATAATTATTAAACAAAAGAACCCACTAATCTCTAAGCAAATTGAGAAATCTCATGTGATCCCACAGTCCTTGACTCTAAGGAGAATCAAAGCTCCCAGTGGATATATAACCATGAAATATGTATATGTGTATGCATTATTATTATTATTGCTATAATTGCTTCAAGTGATGCACTTTCTGTAGGCTTAAAAAAAAATCTATAGGGAAGTCCTGATTTATCTCCTCACTACAAGGTGTCCTCCATACTTGAGTAGACTGAAATATTTATCTGTCTGTTAAAAAGGAATTGATAATTGGCCAATCTGGTTAAAATCTCTAGAGGGAGAACTGGATGAATGGAAGGTTGTTAGGAGGTGCAAACAGATCAGAAAAGGTAAATCAAGCTGTAAATCAAAATGCAAAGAATTGTTAGAAAGAAGAGAAAGTAATTGATGGAGCATAAAATGCCATAAAATACATTTTTGCTAACAATGACAGTGATAAGGATGTTGGGAAAATCATCCAGTCCCTGACTGGCCAGGGATCTGATTGCAAACAAGTTTCAGTAATTGTACTGTAGGGTCTCTGGAATGGAGCTGCATTTGGCCATAGTCTCTAGGGTTTTCCTCATTCGTTCAACCAACCAGAAATCTCTTAAGTGTCTACTGTGGCAACCCCTTGGACCATAGAGATGAAAAAGACAATCAGAAGTAAATTCTGTTCTTCAGGGTTCTGAGCAGAAAATATAATAGGAGTAGAGAGAGCAGTGATTTTCAAACTTGGAGCAAAAACAATTTCAAATAGAATTCCACCAAGTAAATCAGGAGATTATATATATAAATATATATATATACATATTTTTCCCCCAAGGGCTTGTATATATATATATATATTCAAGCCCTTGAAATGTGACCGGTGTGAAGGGGATGAATTTCTAATTTCATTTAATTTTAATTAAATAGTCACATATACTTAGTGGCTACTATATTGTACAACAGAGAGAAAGTCTTTGTAGAGAAAGTAGCAGGGACTGGGAACTGAGCAGTGTTCAGAGATTCAGAGGTGGACCAGGAAAGGACACTCTGGGTAGAAGGAACTAAATAAGAAAGACAGGAACATTTTCTCCCAAAAGAAGTATTACTTTTCAAAAGAATTCATATAAAATGAGTTAGATATTTTATCTCTGGGCCTTTAGTCCCTTCCATCCAACAATATGGAATTGCTGATAATTTGACTGGCTGACACACAAAGGATATTACTTTCAAGATACCTACTCAGTCATAGTTTTGCTAATTTGCCTCAAAGAGAACAAAAACAGAGAGCAGGAACCAACAGCCATCAGCCCAGGAACGACAGGCTTTGATCCTGAGGTGATACTGAGGACATCTGCCCTCTGATTTACCACTACTCCATGAGTCTGTGGACTCACACCCTTTTAATACCATACACATACAAGATGACCTGAACAGATCGTATAAACTTGCTGTACTTTGAACCACTTTCATAAGTGAGTATGTAATCAACCATACTTTTCAGTTAAATCATTTTTTCCCACAATAATCAGTATCTTATATGATTGAAGGACATCCAATCTGATTCAATTGAGAAGATTCCTTTGTGAAGATTGACCACTTTTGCCCAATATGTCAATATAGCACCAATAATACAAAATTAAAATGATTTTCAGTTTGAGCCCCTTAACAAGATGAACAAACCATAAATGATGTAGATCAACTAAAAGGTTACAGAAGAAAGCCACAGGAAATTTGTCTAATTGTTCCTTTGTTTGGCAATTATCACTACTCTGCAAATCCTTTAAACCAACACAAACTTGATGCTCAAGTTGAGCAAACTCAACTCTGAAAGGAGACAGAGAAAAAGAAAGTATTTGTGAATCAACAAAATTCACCTTTACCAAATTGTCAAGATCTCAATGATGACAGAATTAACCATTTATCTAGCCTGTACAGAAGTCTTGGCACTAATCATTTTGTAAGTCATTTCATTTCATTCTTACAGCTCTATGTGGCATAGATACCATTATTCCCATTTAACAAACAAAGGAAGTGAGGCTTAGGGGGAAAAGCTGAAACCCTGGCCAGTCTGAATCCAAATCCTGTCTTTTTATTTGAATTTCCATTCAAATAATACTGTTTGAAGCCACTTCCAACCTCTGCTTTCAGTAAAGGAAGAAATTGGGTATTTGCTGCATGTGCTGTGTTGTTTTCATTCATTCATTCATTCATTCATTCATTCATTCATTCATTCAACAAATATCGAGTGCTTCCTCTGCCCCAGAACTATTCACTGATTATCAAGGTAAGCCCCTGACCTCTTAGAGTATGTTTTGGGGGACAGAGACAAATAACAATAAGCCATCAAACAAGCACACAAAGAAATAACATAGGGTGATGGTAAGTGCTATAAATAATGGAGGAAAAATGTGGAGGGCAATAATGTAATAGAGAGTGGTTCGGACAGATCTACTTTAGATAGGGAGCCTAAAGGCCTCTCTGAGATCATATATTGAGCTTTGCTTTTAGATTCTAAAATCTAAAAGATGAGAGAATATATTCCAAACAGAGGGAGCAGCATGTTCAAAAGCCCCGGGATGAACAGGGTGCCAGGCGTGTGGACAAAAAAAAAGACTGGTAAGCAAGAGCCATGCAGGCAGTTTGTTTAGATTCTTTCTAGTCTACATACAAGAGGAAGCCACTGGAAAATTTTAAGCCCTAGGGTCATATGAAACAATTTACATTTCTAAAAGGTCACTTCGGCTGTAATGTGGGGAAAAGAATGTAAGGGACACATGGAGAAGCAGTTGCCCAGTTAGGGAACATGTGCATGAAAGCATAAATGGAGACATGTGGACAGACTCATGGAGTATTTTGGAGGCAGAGCCGCGAGACTTGCGGATTGGACTGAAGGGTGGTGAGGACAATAGGGAAAAGAGAGGAATCAAGGATGAAAAGTTATTGGCCTGAACAGTTAATGGGTGGATGGGGTACCCTTTGTTGAAATGAGAAAGGCTAGAAGAAGAGAGATTTGGGAGTTGAATGAGAAAGAGGAAAGAAGACTATGAGAAAAGAAAGAGTCCTGGGCTTGTGTTTGAACTACTAGACCATTATCTTATTGAATCTTCAGAGGAACACAGTGTTTATTCCTATTTCTCACATAAGGAAATTGAAATTCAAGGAAGTTCAATAAAGTGCCCATGGACACTCAGCAAGGAAGTGCCAGGACTGGGATTTGAGCCAAGGTGTCTGATTTGAAGAGTCCATACATGCACATTCTACAGACCATTACCTCCTGCTACAGAAAGATTAAGGTTTGGGTACCTGTTTTGTCTCATTCAGCTCCTCTTTCTTTATTTATAAAACTAGACAAATAATATTCACTGCATAAGAGTTGTAAGAATCAAAGTGATTAAATGAGGAGTTCTCCCTGCATTGAAGAGTTGTTTATAAGAATAAATATTATATTGCCAGCCATTGAATCCTGACATGTATTCTTGATTTTGTTAACTCTTGAGTCGTCTTGTCTTGATCATGGCCACACCCTGGTGTGGTAGATTTCTGCTCCTTTATTTCACTTCTGGTCAAAGAGTTTTCTGGGAGCCCTGACAGGGACTCATAGATTCTGTCTACCCCAAGTCTGAAACAGTGCCGTACTCTCCAATATCCCTGGAGAACTTTGGGATTCTCCGTGCCTTCAGTCCGCCTTTGTGATTTCCCTTCAGAAAATGATGTGTCATGCTGAGCCTAGGGTTGAAACCGCTACACAAATAGAGATGTTGTCATACATATAGTTACAGTGACTTGTATCATCTGCAGGAGGCTTTCTCATGCCACTTGACACACTATGGGAACACAGCCTGCAGCTGAGAGAGTCCTTGACAACCGCCCAGCTGCTGCCCCTTTTGAGTTAGAAGTGAGAGGAAAAAGAGCAAAAAGAGAGAGTGACAGGGAAGGCCACCGTCTGTCCTACTAGGTTCTAGGCAATGGGGTAAGCCTTTTTACTCATATTATTTCCTTCAATGCTCATAAAAATCTTGGGAGGCAACAATTAAATATTCTCATTTAACAGAGATTCTAAAGTCCAGAATGTTCATTTAAATTACAAATTCACACAGCAGACAAGAAGCAGAGACAAAATCCTGCCCTCCATATACTTGATTCTAAAATACAGTGTTGTTGTTTTTTCCATGAGGCCATAATGCCAAAGTATAGAATCACGAGAAAAAGAAAGGAGAACAAAAGTGTCCTCTTAGACTCTTAATCTCACAAAACAAACTGAGGGTAGGGAGAGGGTGGTTGGGTTATGGACACTGGGGAAGGTATGTGTTATGGTGAGTGCTATGAAATACGTAAACCTGGCGATTCACAGGCCTGTACCCCTGGGGCTAATAATACATTATATGTTAATAAAAAATTTAAATATATATATCCTTAATAAATTGATTATAGGCCATAAGGTCCATAAATCTTAAAATTTCACAGTGTCAATCTTTTTCCTATTATCTTTGAAAAATGTACTGTTTTCAACAGAAAAAAAAAAGTGTCCTCTTAGAGTATGCATTTAGAATCCTATTGAAAATATGAAGTCACGAGTCCAGGGTGACCAAAAATTAATTTGATTTTCTGCTCAGAATGTCAGAAAAAAAATCTAGGTTTGGCTATTGTATATGGAATGTAGGTTATCAAACTATAATGAAAAACATCAGCCATATTTAACCAGCCTGATTTTTATTTCCCAAGGCCATGATAAGGAAGGTGACTGAAATTTAGTTTGCATAATTGTAAAGAAACCATGTTAGCAAAAGAAGGAAGGCACCTTATTCTACTGCTAAAAGAATCGATTCTTCTATCCAAATGAGAATGCCAGGTGAGAAATGGGGATTTACATGGCTACCTTTCATCAGGATGATTTGATTTATGTAAGTAAATTCTATACCTTTCCAGCTCCTAAATCCAGAGTGGTGCAGTTAAGCTGATGCATATCAGAGCTGACTCACTTTCTCATTCCAAGTTGATAATTTAAATGCTTACATTAAAGTTTCTATGTTAACTTTCAGGATTTTAAAAATGAAGCAAGTTTCTGTTCTCCATCAGACTCAGAAGCAATGGAAATTAATGTGATATTGTCTTTAATGACATGTAGTGGGGACCTGTGATTCATGTCGGTTCCCAATCCTTTCCTTCTCTTTCAAATGCCATGAAATGAAAAATACAACAGCTGTTTCATATTAAAGAGAAATGCAAATGTGCATTAATGCAGCTCCAGAAATATTTTATATGTTCAGAGAATTTATTATTTATATGAATGAAATCAATCTACCTTTTCCCCCATTTAATAAAATGGCACTTATTTCAATGGCTTTGTCAGCTACTTAAGCCAAATACACAAATAAGGAATGGTCTAGGATCTAAGTCGAGGATATATTTATTTTCCCTAAAAGTACAGAATAAATAATGAAAAATGTCTGATGCTGTTTGCCCAACAATGATATGAAAGCACCACATTCTCCTTAAACCTAGGTTAGTAGATTAACTAGTGCAACATATTAACAAATTAAATAATTTCATTGGAAGGGTCAATTGTTTAGGCTGAGCTCTGTCACAGGGTGAACTGTGTTGAAACCCAGGTACCTCTTATGTTGGTCAAGTGTGTTTGGAGAAATCCTCCTGGCAAGCAATAATGCTTCCTCATTTTATACTCTTTCTATTACCCACTTTGGATGCAGATATAAATTATTTAAAACAGGAGAGGTTTCCTTTGCTAATTAACGGCAGGCTGACTAACTAGTTCCCATCAATGCCTAAGGCTTCACTCTATGCACAACTTTCCAACCAGTATAAAAGCCCACTTCCATGGTTTTGCTGGGTAATTTTAATCAGTCACTGTGTGTACAATGGAAACCCAACAGCTGTGCACTTGGATGACCTTATTATCATCAGCAGCAAATTGGCTGTTGAGCATGGAATTTTTCATCAGGAAAGACTATGTGATTTCATAAACTTGGGAATAGCCAAGTTGTATTTATTTTTTTTCTGACTATAATTTACAACTTAGGAAATGAGCACATTTAGATTGAAATTCACTTTTTAATGAAGAGGGATATAGCTGAAGTTTCTTTCTAACATATCTTCCATATTCTTTTATTATCTTCACGGAATAAGAGAATTGCCATCATTTAGAAATTGTCCCAGTGAATGAGAGGGAGGAGTGTTCCATGACTTTTGCTTCTGACATTGGAAGTATCGAAAGTGGCCTCCTGGTGGTCAGGGGATCAAAAATTCTCTGGGATCATAGGGAAATAATTCAGATAGTTGCCTCTAAAAGGAGATCTTTCCATTCCTATGGTGGAAGATGCACATTTTTGGTGCTAAGAAAAGTCAAACAACCTGCCCGAGACACAATCGCTCACAAGAGCCTATTTTAAACAGGTCAGTTGGTATTCATTTTACAGCCCTGGTGCAGCCCAGATGGTATTTTTTTATCAGGCATTCCAAAACTCCATATACTAAAACAGAACTGCCATTATTTTAGCCTCTCAGTGTTTCAGACTTTCTATATTACCTTTAATTTAATGTGTAACCAGATTTTATCTTATAAAAATGCTCCTAGTGGAAAGATTCACTGTTCTTTCTTCTGTAAGGGTAACGTCTCCAGAGAAGGCAGTAGTTTTGTCATAATTAGTCCCTTAATTGTACAATAATCACTGAAAGCTCATTCTCCTTGTTGTTAGCAACTATGTGATATGTAGACCAGTTTCTTTATAATTCCACAATAATGTTGCCAAATGGGATGGTGACCTCACAGATATTAAAGATGGTGTGTAGATGTGCAGCTAAGGATAGAGTGAGTGGTATTAATGTACAAACTTTTTTTTGCATGGCCCATGAGGTAACACTAGCTTTGGTTCTCTGTGATATATGTGGCCTTGCCTCTTGTGGGTGTCCCAAGGAAAAATTGTGAAGGATGTAAAATAAGATTTTAGCCTTCTCCTATCTTCCCTGTTTGACTACTTTTCTCTTTCTTCATCTCCCATCTCACCCCAACACTTTAAGGAAACTGAAGCCAGCTGGAAGGTACTAAGAGAAGACAGTGCAAAGAGGGTATAATAGATACTGTGGTGCTCCTCCCAGGGCTGCTTTCCAGGGCCAAAACAACCATCCCTGTTCAACAGAAAATGTCAGCTAATAAAGATTCCTAGATGCTTCCCTCACTGGGATAGTCCCTCAACCTCAGGGAACTAACTCACCCAAGTTTATGCCCACTCCCAGAAAGCAGTCCCTAATCAATGACTGGTCAGTGCCGGGTTATAAAAATCCGGTTCCTTGGCCTCAAATGGGACAACTCTAAAAGACCATCCCATTTCTAGAGCCCCTGTACGATTAGCTGAGGCCTCAGTTGCAACCTCACTGGACATCAGCTTCTCTTCCTGCCCTATCCTGCTTTCCTTGCCTCCTTATTGGCACTTCTTAATAAACTTTCTGCACGTAACTTTTCATGTTTAAGTACGTTTCCAATAAACCTAGTCTAAGATAGGGAGCTACCCAAAGTAGTCTGAGACTACTGTGTCTTAAAGAAGGGTAGTCAAATAATTTCCCAAAGAGGCAAGAATTACAACCAGGAAGACAAAGTGTGTTACAACCAAAAGCTATAGACCAAACTCAATAATCCAAAGCAAAATGAAATGAGATTTAAGATATAGGTAGAATTAAGTATTTGAGGGCAAATTCCAAGGGCAAAAAGGAATACAACATTTTACATCTGAATCTGTCCTATCTGTTTAAATTAGTTGGTCCCCCATGGAATCTTCTGATTTCTCAGAACACTCAACTAAAATGCTCTCTAATAAACCTCCAGTTTGAGGATCTTATAGACCAATCACACTGGTCATAACCATACCTACTGCCTACACCAGAGAATGGGACTATGCAAACATACTGCTACCCACCACTCCTCTCCAGAGTTCCACTTGAAATTCCAAGGTTAAGTAGCGCATCTGTCTATTATGTCTATATCCCAATCCTCTGCCTCTCTCACCATTGTGTTCCATAGTCCTGGCCATGAGTCAGATCCTCTGGACAGCTGTCTTTCCACTGTTCACTCTGAAAGCTCAGTCCATTGCCAAGAAGGTACCTTAAATTCTCAATAATGTTTACTGTATGTGAAGATGGGTTTGGGGTGGTTTTTTTTTTTTTTTTGTAAGTTTGTTCTAAACATGGATATATTTTTCTCCCAGGCACTTTTTTTCCCTGCCCTAATCAGGAAGGAGATCCAATACTCTCCTTCTTCCTTCCAAGGCCAAAAACAACCTTTACTTCTCTACATCTAGGCTATAATGGCAACCATTGACTGGGCACCTACTGTGAGCCTGGTACTTTTTTGAGGGCTCTAATGCTTTATCTTGTGTAATATTGATAATGACCTTGTGAAGCAATCATTACTGTTATCATCCCTATTCTGCAGATGAAGAAAGAACGGTATAGGACCTAACTTTCCCAGGTCCACATGATTCAAGCCAGGATTCAAACCAAGCCAGTGAGATATGGTCCATATATACAATGGAGTATTATGCCTCCATCAGAAAGGATGAATACCCAAATTTTTTATCAACATGGACAGGACTGGAAGAAATCATGCTGAGTGAAATAAGTCAAGCAGAGAGAGTCAATTATCATATGATTTCACTTACTTGTGGAGCATAAGGAATAACACAGAGGACATTAGGAGAAGTGAGTTGGGGGAAATCAGAGGAAAACAACATAAGAACAAAGAGCGGCTAACAAAGTAGAAACATATTCTTTACACCCTAGAAACAAAGAAGATGTGGTCCATATACACTATGGAGTATTATGCCTCCATCAGAAAGGATGAATACCCAACTTTTGTAGCAACATGGACAGGACTGGAAGAGATTAGGCTGAGTGAAATAAGTCAAACAGAGAGAGTCAATTATCATATGGTTTCACTTATTTGTGGAGCATAACAAATAGCATGGAGGACAAGGTGAGATGGAGAGGAGAAGAGAGTTGAGGGAAATTGGAAGGGGAGGTGAACCATGAGAGACTACGGACTCTGAAAAACAATCTGAGGGTTGTGAAGGGGCAGGGGGTGGATGGTTGGGGGAACCAGGTGGTGGGTATTGGAGAGGACACAGATTGCATAGAGCACTGGGTGTGGTGCAAAAACAATGAATACTGTTACGCTGAAAATAAATTTAAAAAAAAAAAAAAAAAGAAACCAGGAACCACACAGTCTTTACTAAGCCAATCTCCAATCCTGCATTTTTCTATTGTTGTGGTGGTTGGTGGTGGTTGTGGTTGTTTACCAGTGACTTCCCTCTGAGTAAAGGATAAAATTTAAATTCCTAAGCAAGACCTTCAAGGTATTACATGGTCTTCCTCAACCTGCTCCCCTCCCATCACTGCTCTCCCCCAGGATTCAGTCAGTATCCATACAATGCTCCACATGGAGCATTGCCAGACCTCTTCATAGCTGTCTGTCAGATATGTTCCTTCCTGTTCCCCTTCTGGTAAAAATCTACAGGATCAGATGACTTCTTAGATGGACGACTGGGGGAAGAAAGAGGAAGAGGGTTAAGGATGGCAGTAGAGGAACAAACGCAAGATGACGTAGAAATGTTTGCTCTAAGCATCTGCAAAAATCAGGGTGTCATTATACTTTAAGAGCACCCTCGAGGAAAGAAAGTAGATAATATAAAGCAACTAACTGGGCCTTCTCAGACCAGAGCAGTTGATGGAACACCCATGTATGAATACCATGAAAATAGTAACTACCACAATTAAACCATGATGCCTCCAACAATCATCTAAGTTTCACTATGATTATGTCTTAATGATTAGGCATGAGATGTAGTTTATATGGATTAGCAAAGCAAATATGTTGGGAACATTATAGAATAGAACTGCCATTCTGAGAGCTGATAAAATGAAGAAATGAACAGAACTTACCTACATAGCTGCAAGCTACTTAGAAATATGATGAAATCCTTTTCTAAAATAAATGTAAAAATGAATAAGTCAGTTATCTAACATTTCACTAATAATTTATGAGATGTACTTCCAAGTACTTGTCATATTACTAGGAAATTTATATACTGATTATTATAATGAACTTAACCATTAGAGCTGATACTGTTATATATTAAAACCAAATCTACCTGAGTCATTAATTTTGGGTACTTTTAAAAGAACATTTATGTATACCGTCTCATTTAATTATCCATTATTTATCTTTAAAATGACTCTCATATCTTAGGTTTAGGTCTTTTATATTTTGAAATTTTGATTTTCTAGAAAAAATTATGGAAGTAAAAAGAAAAACAACATAAGAACAAAGAGCAGCTAACAAAGTGGAAACATATCCTTTACACCCTAGAAACCAGGAGCCACACAGTTTTTACATATTGCAAGAATTTAGGCTTTACCATATACCGATGTTTATCACAGAAAAAAAAAGTTCCCACGGGAACTAAGTGTTTTTTAAGTGCTATGTGGATTCTCTTATAAGAGAAGCTTAGGAAACAGGATGCTAGTCATTCTTGCAGAAACAAGGATCAATTAACACTAAAGGCACACAGCATTATGACACAGTAATTAGGCTAAGTTCAGGGGAACCCAGACAGCAAAGACATTGCTCACAAAATGACAGATACTGCATAAAACTGGATATTTCATAAAGTTAATGACAGTGATATTGGAAAGTTGCTCAATCACAAACTCCATCCATTGACAAGTGAAGATCTAGCAAAGCTAGACCTGTTAAAAACAGAAGAAAAAGCTTACAAGCATGGTGACAAAGAGGGATACCAGAAGAAAACAGTGTGAATGTCAAATGACCAAGAGAGACTTCTGAGGACATTGATAAAGTCTACAATTTTGTGCTGCAAAATTCAAGTATAAAGTAAGGCTATGACATCATGCTATTGTATCATTTTGCTCCATAAAAATATCAATACCAGACTTAATCTCAGTAAATACCGATTAGTACTATTATTATTATTATCACTAGAGTAATGGGGGAATGAGGAACATTTGACTCCTCAGCAGGGAGGACATCCCAGGAATAAATGCTGAGACTTTACTGTCCCATTTTCAAATTTCTTGATGGTGCCTCCCCTTGGCTGAACTCAATCTGAACCTGTAAGTATACACAGAGATCAGTTCCCTTAGGTTGATAGACAAGTAGGCAAGAGAGGACAGTGCATCCAGAGGGGCAAAAAGAAGACGTCCAGCACACAAGCACATGTGCGCGCGCGCATACACACACACACACACACACACACGTGTAAATACATACAACCTGGGTTCTATTAGGCCAGATTCCAAAGTTCCTAGCTACTTAATTTATCTGAATAACAAATTCATTTTGAGGGCTTGTTCTGTGCCCAGTACAGTTCTAGGTGCTGGAGGCACTGCCATGAACAACACTGACAGAGTCCCCACCATGGGTACCTATGACTTTCATGGACTCCTTCCACCATAAAAAATATTAAAAATCTATTTTATGACTATATTTAAAAATCAATTTAATCCATCCTGGATTCCTTATTCCATATTCATTATTATTATAATACCCATTTTTCCTCTAATTTTTATTTATTTATTTTTTTTTCAAGACTTTATTTATTTACCCGACAGAGAGAAATCACAAGTACACTGAGAGGCAGGCAGAGAGAGAGAGAGAGGGAAGCAGGCTCCCTGCTGAGCAGAGAGCCCGACGCGGGACTCGATCCCAGGACCCTGAGACCATAACCCGAGCCGAAGGCAGCGGCTTAACCCACTGAGCCACCCAGCCGCCCCTCCTCTAATTTTTAAAGAAACTAAAACATTTTCATGGACCATCAAAAGTATCATGTATCTAAGGCACTTTGCCTACTGTATCCAAAGGGTAACTTGACAAGTCCTGGTCTTTGCTACCATGGAAATTATATTCTGGTGGGGGGAGATAATAACAAAAAGTTACAAGTAAAGCAAGGTGAAACTATCAGAAAAGTGTAGTAAAGACAGTTGAACAGAATATCTTAGAAAGTGATCAGGGAACTGTGGCTGTACAGTCAGAGTGTCCATGGCAGGCTCCCTGAGTGGAGCACACTTGACATGAGAACCTCAATGACTAGAAGGAATCAATCTTCTGAAAATCTGGAGGACCTGAAGGAGGAGCCGATGATATAAAGGCCCTCAAGCCAGAAAGAGCTTGGGATTTCTGAGAAGAGTAAGAAGCCTAGTGAGGCTAAAGCCTATCAAAAGATGGAAAGAGGGACAAGATGAAGGAGGTTGGCAGGGACCAGGTCATACAAAGCTTTACAGGTAAGAATTTGGGTTTAACTTTCAGCTGGGGAGTTTCATGGCTTTATGTGGAGAATGGATTAAAGGGAAAAGCAGAGAGACTGCAACTACTGGAGATCACCCAGGTGAGTGAAGAGGCTGCTTTGCATCAGGATTAAGAATGGAAATGAAAAAAAAAAAAAAAAAAAAAAAGATAATGGATGTAAGATGTCCTTAGAATTTAGAGTCAAGAGGACTCTTAATGAATTGATACAAGAGAGGAAGAGCAGAGAGGAATCAAGGATGAGCTAGGGTAGGAGTGGTGGGGTTAGCTTGACAACCTGTGGGATGGGAGTGTCATTCAATAGGTCTGGCTTCCATAAACCCTGCCACTCCACTTACATTAGTAACCATAAAATATATTACAGTGACACAATATATTATAAAACACAGATTTACAATGTTGTGCACATTTGTTGTGGGAGCACACCAAATTAGTGCATTTGTGTTATTTCCAGTGACATGGAAATACTGCTTCGGCTGCCATACTGCTTGCTGCAAACAGTGTTAACAAAACCTTGGCCTCTTGATTCCTTATCTTGCCCTTTAACCAACTGTGAGTATTTGACTAAACAACACTTGCTTTTTGGACAAACCTGTCCCTCTAGAAGGACCTAATTGGTTCAAGATTGGCTGCCCCATTTTGTCATTAAACACTCTTTTGGTCCATCATACTCAATTTCTTTTCTGTGTTCCTGATAAAATTTACCATTTGGATTTTGAATCTTTCTTTGTTCATTCACATACATATTAAAGCATCTGAATTCTCATTCAACTAGATTACTAACCCATCAAGGGATGATAAATTCAAGTTTCTTTATTATTCCTCTTGTGTTCTCATTCTCTGTACTTTCTCTGGGTGATCTCATGGTTTCATTCATTCTACAAACACTCGGCACTGTTTAGATGCAATGACAGTGATAATAAGAGCTAGCATTCCCATAGGGCTCACAGTGTGTTGCCAGCATTCATTTCATCTTCAAGATGATCCTGTAAGATAGATACTAATGTTATCTCCATATTAAAAATGAAAAAAACAAAACAAAAAACAAAAGACCCTGAAGGTTAATGTATACTACAGAACTTGACCAAGGGCACAGCTAGTGTCTTATGGAGCCACAAGTCAAACCCAGATAATGGGACTCCAGTGCCCATGTGTTGCAACAACCCCTTAAACTGTCTGCTTTGGCCATGTATCTGAATTAGAGACCCAAATATCCAGTTTCTTCATTTCTATTTGGATGACCTATAGGAAAATAAAATTCAAAGTCCTTAAGCTTATCTTTCTCCCTACAGGTGTTCCCTCCCCTCATAAGCCCCAATACATGGTGTTTCATACACCCAACTGAGCAAGCTAAAAACTTTGAAGTCATTCTTGACTTTGCCTCAGCAAATTTCATCCCCAGCCAGCATCCAGTCATTGATAATGTCCTGTATCTTTTACCTTTTGGTGTCTTTCAAATTTATTCATTTCCCTATCCTCACTATTCTAACTTCATTCTGGTACTCACCCTTTGCTACCTGATTTTACTGCAGTAGACTTCTGGTCTCTACCAATAGCAAGGGTCATATCTGTGCTGAAAAGACTATGAGGCCATGATTGGGAGCAGTGGACCTAGTGTTGTGGCTGATGGTAATGTTAGAGTTGTGGTTGTTTGGTGATGTGTGCCATAGGAACAGTGGGCAGGTGGTAGCACTTGTACCAAAACTTGCTAGCCTTGTCCTAGCATACTAACACAATACTTAATACATGGACGGTACGTAATAAATGATGCAGAATGAATGTAAAATGACTATGAATATCTTACTGTCTCTGAGACACTAAGCACAAGTTAGTCAACAGTTGTATATTGGGATGGATGATCTTTGTCACTAATGATAACAGATCATTTCTTTTCCACTAATCCAATCTAATTTAAGTTTTCAAAAACTACTTCTTGTTTTGTGCCATATCTGTTAATGCATGCCAAGTCTCTTAAGTTTCTCTCTCATCTTGGCCTACTATCCCCGCCCCATATCACCATGTGCCCTACAGCTGGCTATGGGTAGCCTGGTTAATTTAAATTTTGACAATCTACCATGGAAAATTCTATGTATCCATTTTATTACTTGTCCTCAATAATAAAACTGTTCCACTCATAATATGAACATATAACATATAGGAAGAATCAATGACATGTAGAAATGCCAGCTTCTCGGTCCTTTACAAGTTTAGATATGACTGCCATGTCAGACTTTCACCTTTTTTCGGAAACTAATGTTTTCCTGGTCACAACAGTCTAGCCATTAACCTCTTGAAATATGTTCTGACCTCCTTAATAGGGTCTCTTTTTCTTTGTCCACTCCCTCAACATGTCAGATATTTCCCCTGCATATGATGAATACTTTATATTTAGCTGACTGCTTTATTTTTTACTGCTCAGGCAAAGTGAGATTTTATATATTAAATTGTCTAGTAGATATAAAAAAGTTATTTTCTTCTATATCTTTGTTCTTGATACAGTCAACAAGCACATTCACTAATTCTCATTTAATTTATAAAGGTTATAGTGGTTTGTTGGGCTGCCTCCCTCAAGATTCAAGGAGCTTACTAATAATGCAGAGCTGCTGAACCATAGCATCTACTGGTCTGTAAAACTAAAGACATTTTAACATTTGCAGGACTCCGGCCTAGTGCAATTAATTGTGATCAGATGTCCGCAGTCCAGAGTTGTTATTAGCTGGAGAGTGTTAGACAGTGCTGGCCATTTTGAAGGTGAATCTTCACAAGTGCACTTTGTTGTTGCCAAATAATTAGGAGTTAACATCCGAGTTTATATTAAAGATTGCAAATGGATAGGAAAAGTATTTCTGCAATTAGTCAATTTTTTGCTGTTCTGGCTTTTTTTTTTTTTTTACAACGGAAACTCAACCTGCTTATATAATTCCTATATGTCAAGTAGCATAAATGTTTCTCAAGTTATAACTAACTCAGCTGGCTGAAAGGGAGCTTCAGATATTCAGGGAAAGGGAATGCATAAGCAAAGAATTATATATGTCTAAAGCTTTTCTAACCATGACATCGGAATCATGAGTAGCATCAGAAATGAGGTGCCAAGGCCCAAGATTTCAGAAAGTCTTCTCCTTGAAGTTTCTGGGAGAGAACCAACCCGGAGACAACAGGGAGATTTGAGTCCAATGACCAGGAACTGAAAATCAGACAGAAGTTTGGAATGGGGCCCCACAGTGTCAGGCAAGTGAAGGACAAGCACAGAAGCTACTGGATATATTAGGCAAATGGATATGATCCTTTTTTGGGATTCCCATAAAGTTTTATTAGTTACTTAGAAGGTGGGTGAGGAGAAGGTTAGGGATGCACAAGTCACAAAATGCCACAAGGAATTATTAAACCTATTCTCTTCAAGGAAACTTGTAAGTAGCATATACAAGGCATACACAAAATAGCACATACAATAGTTGAAGAAGCATATATGAATCATATACGAAGTAGCATATATAAAACACATTCAAAGCCAACTTGTTCTCAAGAAACATACAGACCAGGTGGGAGTCGGTCATGAAGGAGAGCCACATGAGTCAAAAGGAAGCACATAGTGTAACAAGAACAAAGCGTTCATCCTGGGTTCAGTTCTGAGTCTGGCATTAACTCTCTACGTAACCTTAGGCCAAAACAAAACAGAAACCAACCCAGAGCTAATCTCATGAGGTTGTCTCAATGTCTCATCTCAATGAGAGATGGGGGGGTAGGGGGAATATATATATATATACATAATATATCTATGATGGTTTGGGGAGCATGCAAAAGCACACATTCATTGATAGATAGCAATAGTAGCAGCTGCAAGCACGTTACAAGGAGTATGATTTGTAATGAAGTAGAAGTTCAACAAAGCATCATTGGCAGCACACAGGCAGAAACCTATTCAAACTAGAAAATCTATAATGATATTTCACAATATCCAGTCTTCCCTGTCTCAGTAAATGCTAAATCCATTTGCACAGGCCAAAAATCTCAGTGTTATCTTTGGCTTCTCTTTCTATCATACCTCAAGCTCAACCATCAGCAAATCCTGTTGGCTCTATCTGCAAATATATTAATATATTTAGAATTCATTGACTGCTCCCTACCTCTCCTGCTACCCATCTCCTTCAAATACCATCTCTCGGCCCCCAAGCTGGTCTTCTGCTTCTGCTCTTTCCTCCCATCATCTCTTCTCAATTCAATAGTGCCAAGGATCCTTTTAAAATCCAAGATCACATTCTCCCCTGCTCAGAATCTTCCAAAGGTGTCCCATCTTACAGAAAGTAAAACTCTAGGTCCTTATGATGCCTGCTAGACTCTTGGGATTCAGCCCCCTGCTTTGTGTCTGTCTACATTCCCCTCACTCACCCCTAATTCTATTCCTGATATGTTGATCTTGATGTTCCTTGACCATATTCACATGCTCCTGTTTCAGTCCTTTGCATTTTCTTTTTGTGTTAGTTTGGACACCCCAAGATGCAAATGCCAAGATGGGATTAGCTGAGCAAGAAATGTATTGAGGGGATATGTGGGTGAAAGATAAAGGGGATGGGCGGGGAGAAGATGGGAAGGGCCTTTGACCACAGTGCCAGTCAGACACCCAGAAGGGTAAGGAAAGAGGATTGTCAATGCTGAAAGGTTTCAGACGACAATGCAGTCCTAAGGGAGTTTCTGGCAAGCCAGTGGGGTGTCTCTGAGCCACAGCTGCCTGTCAGAGGTATCCTCATCTCATGGAATAGTCCTGAATTAGTACTCCATTCTGCTCAGTTACTGGCTAGGAGAGGGTCAGGGGAAGTGTGACCTCCATGTGAATGTGGCAGCCAGACTGTAGTCAACTATGTTCCCCAGGAGGAGACCTATGCCCACCACACTGTTCCCTTCACCTAGAATGATTTATTTATTTATTTTTATTTTTTATTTTTGCCAGATACCAGCATGGTTAGCCTCCTCACTTCCTTTAGGTCTCTTTTCAAATGTCACCTTATCAGTGAGCCTCCCGATTACCCAAATAAAGCAGTACCCTCCACACTGGCACTCCCTAGCCACCTGACCCTGGTTTATTTTTTTCAATAGTGTTTCTCTCCATCTAACATATTATATAATAACTTGTTTGTTATCTCTCCTCTTACAAGAGTGTAAGGTTCATGAAGGCAGGAATTTGTTTTGTCATATTCTCAGTGTTTAGAACAACACAAATAATACGTGATACATAGAACTTGCTCAATACATACACTGTAAACAAATAAATTTTAAAAGACACAGGTTAATTTCATTGTTGTGCACACATTTAAATTCCCTTCTGATTTTAGAACCTGATCTCTCCATATAAAGTTATTTATCTTCTATACAATAATAAGCAAAACTATTAATACATATTCAAGGTATAGAGACTTAATATTAAAATGTAATGGATAAATCACATAGTTAAGCAGAATCCTGTAGAATCCTTTATGTAGGGGTGCCTGGGTGGCTCAGTTGGTTAAGTGCCTGCCTTTGGCTCAGCTCATGATCCCAGGATTCTGGGACAGAGCCCCACATTGAGCTCCCTGCTCAATGCAACCCACTATTCAACAGTTCTGTGGGACATGCTCCTAATCACTGCTCAATAACTCTATAGGAGATTCCCCTATCATGGCCTCTGTTTGAGGGAGTTCCAGTGGTCTCCTCAAGGTCTGAGACAATTTTGCTACTGCCTAAACTCACATAGCATCATAAAAAGATGAAAACTATCGGTTGTTTGGTGCCGGGTACAATGCTAAGTACATAAAGTGGCTTATATAATCTCCATAATGATATTGTAAGGTGGTATTACTATATACTTTTTATAGATAATAAACCTGAGGTTCACAGAGATGAAATAACTTGCATACTCACATAGCTTATAAATATAAAGTCAGAATTCAAACCTAAGGAATCTTGATTCTTTCCACTCCGCTTACACAATGGAAACAATTTCTAGAGCAGGAGTTATTCTCAGGAAGCAACACTAAATCCCAATAAAGAAATATTCTCTGTCTTAGTTATCTCAGGCTGCTGTAACAAAGTACCATAGACTAAATGGCATAAAAACAACAGAAATTTATTTCTCACAGTTCTGGAGGCTAGAAGTCTGAGATCAGGGTGCCAGCATGATTGAGTGAGGCCCTCTCTCTGATAGTAGACCTCTTGCTGTGTCCTCACATGGCAGAATGGATGAGAGAGCTCTCTGGGGTGTTTTTATAGAAGAACAAATCCCATTCTTGAGGGGTCTATCCTCATGATCTAATTATCTCCCAAAAGCCCCAACTCCCAATACCAACCCATTGGGGGTTAGGATTTCAACCAAGGAATTTCGAGAGACAAAAACATTCATTCCATAACATTCCTTATCCCAGGAAAGAGAATTGATGACAGGTATGTAGCTGAACTTCTATGGACAACTGATTGCAAAGTGCCCTCCAGTTCCCTCCTGGGGGGACTGAAGTGTTTATACTGTGGTTACACTGTGGTTACACTGTGTCTTTATCACCACTGCATGTTGTGTATGGAGTATAAATAGTTCTTTTCTGTAGTTCACAAGTCTGCAGATCAATAAGAATTTGTACTCAAGGAGCTATACTCAGTGATTCACATCCAAGCAGACTATCCACCCTCAGATGTGAATTCAACGAAGAGATCCTTGACACCTAATGCTTATGATGTAATTTGGCTGAAGTCTTGGAAAAGAGTGAGTGTATTTCATGTAGGAGGAGGTATGTAAATAATTCATGGCCAGAGAGTGAACTGTGGTAGATTAAGGATTGCCATAAATTTTTTGAGTAGTAATCCTCTTCCCCTAGAATCTCAGTTGGCATTAGTGGCTTGTTCAAACGATTAAATGCGAATGATGCAAATGATATTCTGTGTCTTCTAAGACTAGGTCATAAGAAGGCTTGCAGCTTACACCTATTAGAATGCTTATTCTGGGTAAAGTCAGCCATCAAGTAAGAAATCTGACTATTCTGAGACTGTCTTGCTACTCAAGCTTGACATATGAAAAGACTTTGACAAGAAAGGGGAAGAGACAGAGAGAGAGAGATGCCTGACCAGCTCCAGGCCATCCAACCCAACCCAAGCAGCAAGTATGGGACTAAAGAAGTTCTCTTAAACATTCCAACTCCACCAGACACAGCATGTGGAAGAAGTAAGGAACCCAGCCTACACCTAGAACCAAGCCCCTGGGCATATAATTCCAGTGTAATTGTTTCAACCATCTCTGGCCATTTAAGTACCCCAGCTGAGACTTTAGTCATCGAGATGCAGAGATAAACTACCCTCACTCTGCCTGGCCTAAATTTCTGATCCACAAAACTATGAGCTTAACAAAATGGTTGTTGTTTTCGGCCACTAAGTTTTTTTATTTAGGAAGGAGTTGTCAGACAGCAATGGGTAACTGGAATACACTGTTCTAAGGACCCCCTAAGGGAAATGGTGCCCCATCACTAACTAGTTGTTTGCAATCGTCATTTTATTAAAATCAATGGTATGTTCATTATCATTAATTATTAATCTTATCATTAAAGTAATGCAGGTTTATTAGGAAAATATATTAAAGTATAAAAATGAAAACTAAAATCACCTAGAAGTCCACCATCCAGGGATATATTTGCATTTTTAAAGTGTGTATATGTGTTTCAGGATGACATTCAGTATATGCAACCATTATCTACTGTTGCATAAAAGCATACTCAGATTAAAGGCTCACAATATCAATAATTTTATGATTGTTTACAAGTCTATGGGTCAGTGGGGTTATTCTGCAGGCAACTGGTAGGTCTGCTGGAGCTGAATGGATGGTGGGCAGGTTGGCTGGTTTCTGGAGCCAGAGCTGTGACGTCTCTGTTCCATGTCGGCTCTCATTCTCAAGGAAGTGAACACAGGCTTCCTCACATGGAGGTCTCGGGACAGCAAAAGCATGAGGAGATTAACTACAAGATCTCCTATAGCCTACACTCAGAGCTCTGTAACATCATCACTTGTGCCCCATACTCCTCATCAAAGCAAGCCAAAAGATAGACAGATTCAAGTGGGTAGAGAAAGTGACTCCAGCTCTTGACAGGATAGCAGCCAATTCACATGGCAAAACGGATGTATGCAAGGATAGGAGGAATCTGCAGCTAACATCATCATCATTATTATTATTATTATTATTATTATTATTATTATTATTATTTACAAGGCCATACTTGAAATTTTTTACCCATATTTTTATAAATTGCTATGCTTGGAAAATATAATCAAAACAGTATGGGTAAGTAAACCCTGTCCATAATCCTCTAAGAAAGACTGTTATTATGTCTCAGATAGATGAGTTCTTGTCTCAATATTGGGAATAGAGTGTCTTTTCTCTAAAGAGAAAACGCCTTGCAGCTCTCAGGGCCAATTTTTTGACTGAACAGGTGAATTAACTCATTTTCCATTTCTCCTGCTCCAAACTGATGGATTATTTAACACTACCTAAAGGGGTGCCTGGGTGGCTCAGATGTTAAGCGTCTGCCTTCAGCTTGAGTCATGATCCCAGAGTCCTGGGATCAAGCCCCACATCAGGCTTCTTGCTCCATGGGAGCCTGCTTCTCCCTCTCCCACTCCCTCTCCCCCTCCCCCTGTTTGTGTTCTCTCTCGTTGTCTTTTTGTCAAATAAATAAAATCCTTAAAAAGAAAAAACAACGCTACCTAAACACCACAGAGAGGCACATAGTCACCACCCGAAGGGCTTTCTCATTCTCTGAACTGGATAACTGAGTGACATAATAGCCATAGCGACAGGGACACTAGATATAAAGATGAATTTTGTTGCTATATTCTAATTGAGCATTTATCTCAAGGATTTGTAAATACCCTAAACTGTGGTACAGAGGTCACCAAGATTTATTTTTGAGAGAAATGTTTATCTCTGTCCTGCTTTGGGCAAAAACATCCCAGGAGCTGAGGTTATAAACCCTGAATAAATTAAATCCCAGGGATACAAAAAGGTTAAATGAAAAGGTCAAAGTCAGGTGATGCAAGAAGGTGAATCAGTTTGACAAACACCTGGGAAGTGAGGGTGAGAACCGTATCCCTGTCCTCAGCCATAATGTGGACTTCTATTGTCCATGGACACAGCTATTAATCAAACAGGTTATTTTTGGAATATCCTAGAAATGAAAGTGCCCTTCTGGGTTGTTATTGTCCTCTCTTAGGTCAGTGATACATGACAGACCTATCATGACGCCTGTTGAGGGGGAAAAAAAAAATCTACCAAGTTCTTTGTGTCTGAAAAGCGCAGAAATTTTAGCGAAGGTAAGGGCCATACTCTGTCATAATTCCTTCAGCACCCTTCTTGATTGAATACCTTGTTTTGACAGCTTCCATCGTGCCCATTTTGATGTGACATGGTCTAATAGCCTGGCATTAAATGGCAATCAGAGAAAGAGCTAGTGAAGAAAAGAATTAGAAGTCTGTGCCCTCGCAAGAACCCATCTGGATTCATCTGGTTTCAAGCTCCTGCTCCTCCTCCCCACTAGCTGTGTGGGCTTGATTAAGTTAATTCACCTGTTGAGCTTCGGTTTCCCCACCTGGGACATGGTGAGAAGCTGGAGAAAACTGACTGGGATAATGCAAGTAAAACACTGGCACAGTGCCTGGCACATGGCAAGTACTGAATACATGTAAGCCCTGAGAAGTAAGCCCAGTTTGGCGCCACGGACCTCAGTCACAGGGCTGTCAGTGGGAGAGAAAGCAACTGCATCGGAGGTTTTTCTCCACTGTAATGAGAGGAACACACTATGCCTTGTTACGCGGATACAGGACAGGACACGATCCGCATTGCAGCTGGATTCACGGAAGAGCTAGGTACACTATAATGAGTCTAAACAAATTTGTGGGATGCTAAGACTCTGTATGTATAGAAATTTATCATTCTCTCCGGATGCATATAATAAAACTTGAAAATAGGGAAACTGAACAGACCCCAATGCCACTTATTAAAATTCAGAGAAACAAACTGAATGTAGGTATTATACCTCTGAGGAATCTAGTTAACATCAGAAGTTACTTTTCCTCATTTCTCAAAATATTCACTTTCCCTCACAGGCAAAGGAACATTGTGCTGGCTGCTACTAACAAAGAGAGGCTTCAGGCACAGATTTCAACAGGTCCAGTTCCCTAAGAAAAGACAGATTTCACTAATCACAGGGTAATTAATAACCCATAAGTACCTAGACTCAAAACAACATACTAAAAAGTAAACATGTATTTTTATGTAATTTTGTGCAGGGGGCTGTTGTTTTAGTGAATTCTAACTCATTTTCCCTCAGTTCATTCTCAGCATCTTATGCATATGAAGAGTTCTAATCTGGGAGATTTATTCAGCCCACTGTATCTCTCAGGTACTATTCTCCAGTGTTGCTCCTTGACTTTAAAATGATGGTATAGTGGGGCACCCGGATGGCTCAATGGTTAAAGCCTCTGCCTTCGGCTCAGGTCATGATCCCAGGGTCCTGGGATCAAGCCCCACATCCGGCTCTCTGCTCAGCAGGGAGCCTGCTTCCCCCTCTCTCTCTGCCTGTCTCTCTACCTACTTGTGATCTTTGTCAAATAAATAAATAAAATCTTTGGGGAAAAAAAAGATTGAACAAATTTAAAAAAAAAAAATGATGGTATAGTATCTTCTAGGCCCAAACACCTACTTGGGTTCCCAACTTGCATCCTGTTATCACAACAATGATATTTTTGGAGATTTGAACTGGTGTAGGATGTTATGGTCCAGCTCCGCTAAGTGATATTAAAAAAAAGAAAAACATTAAAAGAGAAGAGATTAAAATCATGAGTATAGCATAAGGAGATTCCCAGCTTAGCTGGAAATCCTATACTTCATGAAATACACAGGTGTCCAGAGGTTAGGCAGAAGCTCTGGTACAGGGAAATTTCGTAGAAGAAAATTAAGGTACTGAGTAAGCGTTAACTACTGTCTTCTGCAGGCACTCAAGAATGATGGCATTCGGAGGACCCCACCAGGAGACTACAGAGGAGGCCACCTAACTGCCTCCTTACCAAACATACAGATTTCCTTTCAGAGTACACATCCCTAATTTTAAAGTAAATCAGTGGGGAAACAGGATTTACTTTACATGATGCACTTTACTGGCAGTTCTTGGAACATACCTATTTCATAAGAGCAAAGGAGAGCTGTCCTCCCTCTGATCCAAACTTCAAGAGGGATGTGGGTCAAATTCCACGAGTTACAATATGGTCAGAAGGTTTAACACTCCTAGAAAACAATCCAGAGCCTTAATGATGACAAATACTCCAGCTTGTTTCTCATAAACACTGAAGCTGGAAATGTTGTCAGCCAGCGGGGCAACCCCTAGGCGGGGTGCAGAAGCAAGACTCATGGTACGTGCTTCCAGCATACATTCCATCAACAATGTCCAGCCTACTCAGCAAGCCATTTCTTTGCTCACTGATCTGTATCCTATTTGCCATGTAGACCCAGCAAAACAAACATTTTCAGTGACATGATTGCAAATGTTTCTGTCACATAGACCCATGGCAAACAATCTCCAGTCTGGATTTATTCTTGACAGGCAGGGCTCCGCTCCAGAAGCCTATGAGGATTCCTCTTACTGTTCACATCTCAGAGGGTGTCTCTCCTGGAAAACACACGAGAGTTCCGCCACAGCAAAACAGCAGCATGGGATCCTCCTGAGAACCAACGTCTCACCTAAAATATTCATGGCTCAGATTCCCAAAGGCTGATAGAGCGGTGCCTCAATTAATGACATTTCCCCTGGTACACAGTCAAAAACATGGGGTCCCAGAGATATGGTAAGAATGCTTCATGCTTTGCATTGTTATTAATCTTCAGTATTTCACTGCTAGTGAGATATATCTTTTAATAAAAACATATGAAACCATGAAAAAATTACTCTAGCTCATTTTATGAACTGATCTGATCCTACTACTCATAAATTATGGATGGTTACATCCTGTGGCATTTTAGTTCTGCTCACTTTATAATTTAGTCTGACATTTGGATAGCCCTGGCCCTTCTGCATTAAAGTACTGTTGAATCACTTAATTATAACCATTATATCTTGGGGGAAAATGTGTACCTGTAATGACTTGCCACTGTTAAGTGGCCAATTGAAGACAGTGAAAGTAAGTTTTTGATACAAAGAACGAAGAGTTACTCTATTTAAAAAGAATGGTCTAAAGTTAAAAAAAAAAAAAAAAACTTTGGGTGGCAAACTATAGAAATCTGTCTGAATGCTTTGAGCACAGTAATGGTGACTAACTGGGAATATCCAATAGTATGCCCTTGAATATAGAAGCAGCAATCCAGCCAAGCCCAGGAACTAGAGTCCAGAATCTACAAGCCAGTGGGAAGGAAACAGAAAAATAAAGCAAATGCACAGTAGGAGGTCATATGAAATGAGAAATGACACGATCCATGGAGGAAAGAGAAACTGAGAGACGATGAAACTAGTTACTTTCCACTGGCTTGTAGTCTTCAATCTCCAAGCTTGACATTTTCACACTCCCCAAAGCAATCTTTTAGATGACATCCTCCTGACAGCCCTTCCCTCCCTGCTCTCTGGTTGCTGAGGACCCTCAACATATGAATATAATCATATAAAATTTGTGGAACATCAAGAAGATGTTGTCTAATTCTCACTCTTACTAATTCTCACCTAAATGCAGTATTTCTATTAACATGGACAAAAAACTGTGAGCTCTCTCAACAATGCACTTTGGTGTAGAATTAAAGAGCCCAGATCTCCTGGGCTCATATACTGTCGCCTCCCTTTACTAGCTGTATGACTTTAGGCAAATAATCTCTTCATGACTCTGTTTCCTTACCTGTAAGGGAAGAATATGAACAGTGCCTACACCAAACAACTGCTATGAGAACTGTGTAATAATATGTATAAAGATCTGAAAATAGCACCTGGCACATGGTAATTGTTCAATCAATGTCAGGCATTAGTTTGGAATGAACTGAATACCATTGTCCTTTATATGACTTTCTAAAGTGGTTCAGTTTCATCATGAATGTCTTGATCATATCTTCAGTCTACAGATAACCTTCTCTTGTCCTGATTACCTCTCTCAACAAGTTAGTTACCTAATAAGTGATTAAGTCAAAACTAAAATCTAAGAACTCTTGTTACCTCAGAGTTCTTCAGATATAATTGATCAAACAGCTAAAAACTCACATCAACTTTATCTTCCACACTTTTAAAAATCTTCTCCATATGGCATAAAGGATGCTGAGTGAGAACACCCCAACTTGGGAATGAGACAAATATGTTTTGGAATCTCTCAGTTACAACGCTGAGTCACTGAGATAACTTCAAACATGTTAATTTCCCTAAGGTTCAGTTTTCTCATTTGTAAAATCAGTACAATAATAATACCTACCTCACGGGTTTGCTGTAGGATGACATCAAGTAATATATGTGAGGTGCTCATCACAGTACCTGTGCATCCACTATATGCTGCCTGTAATAATTCCCATTCTTAATAATATTATCCATGAAAGATCATCAAATACTTTACCAAAGACACAAGTATTACTTCTTTTGGCATCATTCTGATTAAACTGCTTGCTTTAAAATAAAATAACAACAACAACAAGATCCTTGAAAGTCAACCCATAGAGAGATCTGAGTTTAGGGACTATAATTCTAATTTTCAAAGTTATATCTCTGAATTTTCCCAAAGCTAAAGATTAGTGTCAAATTATAGTTCTTCTTCTCCTCACACCATTTCTACAGCCAAGATTTCAAAACTAATGAGATTTAGTCACCACAATTGTTTATTATCATTATTATTATTACTTATAGAGGCTGAACTGTGATGCTGTAGTATGGTTTCAAATAATGTGATGATCAGATCAGATCAGTTCTGACACAGAGTTATTCCATGACCAAAGCTGTACTCCAACTTTAGTCATCTCATACATGTGAACTCTGGCCACTAGTTGTAAGAGGGACTGGTTAAAAAAAAAAAAAAGTGGATGCTAGCAGCAGTTACCATTCCCACTACTGAAAATACAAATTCAAAGCATGTTAGTACCAATGGCACCAACGGAATACCCAACAACTATAGATGAGAAAGGATTCACTGCTTCTGTTTGCCTGGGACTCAAGAAAAGGGGTGGGGGGGTAAACCTCATTAACAGAAACAATTTGTCTGGGTATACCATGAGAAGCAGCAAGCTCGTATTCATCCTAATATTCATTCTATAGACCGTATGTGAGAAATGAATAAGCCCACAGTAACATCTTAAGGGGACATCTTAAGGAGAAATAACAACTACTTTTATTTACATATATGCTCTTACTTCTGCCTTATGTCTGAAAAGTGATTATCACTTGACAGAAATAAAATTATAATAGTACGAATATAAATTTAATGTAAGAGTCAAACACTATTTTAATATTTATTTTGTGGAGATAAACAGTAGCAGCACATACTAATATAAAATGTATTATAAACAAGCCAAGGACTCACAAACTAATCCCATTTTAAATATATTTATTCAATGTGGCAGAGAATGAGGCAGTGTCAATAATTTGGCATCAAGGGCTTCCCTTGCCGGAGTGGGAAGGAAGTCCTTGAAAACATCATTATTCTACCTCCACATACGGACTGTGCCCTAGAGGATCCCTGAAAAATGAAGCTGATTCTAGGGGCTTCGCTCTGAAGGGTTCTGGAGACAGAAATGACAAGGAGGAGGGGCATATTGTAATCAGAGAGTCTTTTCAGGTGGCTGCTCTCTGTATACAAGATTGAAAACCAGCCTGCCACCGAGTAGATGAAGATGCAGGTGACCCCAAGCACATAGACCACCACTATCTATAGGAGACTCGAGTGGGTGTGGCAGAGAGTCAGTTCCGGAGGAAGCAAATTATACCAATGTCCCCCTGTCACATGATAAAAATGTACCTACTGTGAATGAAAAGGCAAGAGCCACCCCAGGCTGCAGGGAATGAGCTTTCAGACTGGCGTGGCTCTTACTAGAGCCTCTTCTAACAACCAGGGCTCCATCTCCGTGAGTGAATCTTTGCAAGACGTGAAATTACTATTCTCTATCTTCATTTCATGTCTGTTTCCTTCCTAGGAAGCAACCTGCCATTTTGTATACATTCTCCTTTATTTCTCTTTTGTTATTCCCCCCAATTAGTTTTTAAAAAATAATAATAAAAATACCTCTTTTCTTCACTGTCACATATGTAGACCCCTGCCAGAGGGCCTGGCACCCACCAAGTAAATGTTCATTAAATATCTGTGTAGTAATGAGTAAATTACTTACTGATAGTACCTATAAAGGAACATTTTCAGGCAGGAATGACGTATTTGCTTTATTTTGTGTGTCAAGAGCGTGAGGAGTCACCAGTGACTTCCAGGAGAAGGTAAATCTAGGCTCCACGGAAGCATGCTGCTTGGCTCCGCAGCTGAGAGCGAGGCGGCAGATGCCTGCTGCTCCTATCTTCCACCTCTGTTGGAGCAACTACAGTGACTACAACTCCGGTCCCACGTTACATTGGAATGAGGTGTAGGAAGGGGATGGGGGGGGACAAGCATCTGTAATTTTTAAATCTCCCTGGGTGATTCTGGTGTTCAGCTGTGTCTGAAAGCCACTGAGCTATCTGCTTCTTGGGAATTCGACTGGCCAATCCCAACAGCAGGCCCTGATTGACATGGGAAGAGCGACATCTGAAAGGAGAGGAAGGCTCTAGACCAGACACTGCTCAGAGACTGAGGCCAGTGCACCTGGCTGCACAACATCCACCCATGCACGCAGCAGAGAATCGCGGCTCGCGGCTCTTGCCTCTGCGTGCAGCCCACGTGCCCTCCACTTTCCACAATAATCACTGCTTCATAACTGCAAAGCCATGGGTTTCTCAGTGCTAAATGGGAAAGGAAAGAACATTTATTCAGAAATTCTTGATTTATGGTAAGCCAGATGTAAACCTCAGGAAGAATGAATCTCGTGTGTGCAGTGAAAATTTTTGTACAAACCCACAAAATGTCCAAGAAAAGTAAATAATGAGTGTCTAACTCCCTTTGTGTAATTTGGCTAATTATACAACTCTCAAATTGTAACAGCGCTTGGGTAAACATAATATCTTATTTGCCACAAATTCCCTAGGTTTAGTTAACCAGTTACTTTTCTAATGCTTCAGGTATCATTAAAGCCATCCTATAATAAATGTTGGATCACTGTGTTGTACACCTGAAACTAATATAATATTGTACTGTCAATTATACTTCAATAAAAAAGCCATCCTCATTTAAGAATAAGCAGATGTATATCGTAACACAGCTCCAAATTTAACCCCAGATACTTAATAAATGTATAAGAGGGAAAAAATTATCTATTCCTGATATGCTATTTAATTACAAGGTTTGAAAAAGAAATGATATATGCTAATGATGAAATTAAAGGCTTTGAGATCTAATTTGATTACCTTCTGTGAACATTGGTTATAACTTGACTTGCAGCTAAATTTATCAAGATGCCTTTCCCATGCACATGGGGCTAAAAACAATTTTCAAGCAAGAGACTAGAGTCACGGTGGATTGTTAGTGTTGGATAACTTTTATCAAACAGCAGCTCGTCCTCTGGATCTATTAGCTGGCAACAAGCATATACCAAGCTAAGATGATGCCCATAAATAGTGCCATTAGCTTCTTGTATCGAAGACAAAGGTGTCTAATGGACCAATATTCCACACTTTCCCACAGCAGCGGGGCTTACTTTACAATGGGTTATTATGCTAATAGATTGTAAAATAGTATACAAGAACGTGGCTTTAATGTATTTACCCCTGTAGACAAGGAGGGGGAAAATGCTTTGCAAGCAATTATCATGACTTATTACACTATCTAAAAAACAATTACTGTAGACTCATGTGTTTCCGTTTTCCAAGTTTATTACTGTTAGCATGCACACAGGGAAAATAATTGAGCCAGCCACTCAAAACCGCACTTACAAACAGAGCACCTTGAGTGAGGGGATGGGAGGATATATGCATCCAGCCCCTCTCTGCTCCACCCCCGGCCATTGTTTTCCCACTCCAGAAAGGACTTTTCTTCTTGAACTCACCAAGTACTTTTAAGAAAGGAATTGAACAATGGCTGCAATTTAGAATGCAATTAGGTGGGCCACTATTCCTTTTTTTTACCTCCAATTACCTACAGCAACCTGCACACAGCTACCACCACCTCCTCCTCTCAGTCCCAGCTGTTATTCTTGAACATCAGATCAGGGCAATGTAACTCAGCCCGAGAAGCTGAGTCTAAGAGAGGTCCCCAGAGGAATCTGGCTAAACCAAAGCGCTTCTCACCCCTTCTGCCTTGCTGACATCTGTTAGGCCAGTTCCCTGGGGCCTTCTGCATCTTCACTGAAAATTCTCCAGACTTACAGTTTACAATAACTAGTCCTCCGACTCTCTTATCTGGTATGTCTCAAAAATGTGTGCCCCATGAAAGGGAACTGACTCTGTGAAAATGGACTAAATGAACAGGGTCTTTTTTGAAACCTAAGTCTGACCATGCCCTCCTTGTCTACTCATTATGGTCTGTAATGACAAGGAAACAAATTACAATTCGGTCTCTGTTCACCTCTAGCCCTTTCTTATCAAGTCCCTCACTCTCTTGCACCACAGGGCCTTTGCACATGCTGTTTCTGCTGCTCATAAAACCCCCCTTTGCATCTAGTTAACACCTAACCAAAACTTCAGACTTCACGTTAGGTCTCCCTTCCTCTGTCCTCCCTAATTAGTTAGATCTCTTGCTCTACCTCCTCCCTGCCCATGTTATTCTCTCAGGATACCACATTCCCCACCTCCAAAGCCTTTACCACATTTGCAAATTTAATCCTTATTTGTATACTTACTTATTGTATACTTAATTGTATACTTGTTTAACATTGGTTTTCCACACCAGACTCCATGCTTTAAGAAGGCAATAACCCATCTACTTTATTTGCCATTATATCCCCACTAGAACAGTGTCCAGTGCATAATCAGTTCTCAGTAAATATTTCTGAATGAATAAATGCATGAACTAAGTTAGAAAGAGAAAAATAATCATGTATGCAGGCACCAGAATTACTAACACAGAGCATGTGTACTGGGACCTGGTGAGAGATAAACCAGTGTAAATAATGTAGCATCAACTGTACTAGTAGTTGACAACATAAGATAAATTATAACAATTTAGAAGGAAGAAATAAACAGAGATGAGACAATGTGGAGGATGCTGGAGATGAAAGCCTAAAAACTAGGTGACAAATTGAGTTTTAAATTGGGTTTGTGTTGGGAGGTGGTAAACAGTAGTGTCCAATATAGCATGAACCAAGAAGAAAAGCTCAGGAAAGAGCAGAGAATTTGTCTAGGAGGTGAGTGAGACAGCTAAACTGTCTATAGTTTTCAGTGGAATATTGGGAATAAGTGCCTGATGTAAGGGGCAGAAACATAAGAGTAGATTGAGGAGAGACAGAAATTAGCCAATACTTGCCAGCCAAAGCATTAGGTGAAGAAGTGCTTCAGGATGGAAGGGATGAGAGACTATGGACTCTGAAAAACAATCTGAGGGATTTGAAGTGGCTGGGGTGTGGGAGGTTGGGGTACCAGGTGGTGGATATTATAGAGGACACAGATTGCATGGAGCACTGGGTGTGGTGAAAAAATAATGAATACTGTTTTTCTGAAAATAAATAAATTGAAAAAATTTTAAAAAAAAAAGAAAAGATGGAAGGCATGGATCTGGGTGAAAGCGGAGAGGAAGAAGTCCAAGGGGAAAGTGGTGGGCAAGCAGTAAAAAGACCAGGAAGAGCCTACGTGGCCAGGAAGCAGGCAGGGAGTGAGGACCATCAGAAAACCACAGGAGGCAGAACATGGACAGGAAGATTAACTAAGGGAAGAGGCAAACTACCTCCCAGGAAAGTACTAGCAAGGAGAGGGAACAGAAAGATGGGAACGAAGAGGTGACGAGAGGCACAGAGGAACCAGGTGCACTAGCCGGGAGGCAGACGTAGTCTGTCCCAGGAAGGAAGAAGCAAGGACTTTGTCTGTCAGCCTAGTCTGGGAAACAGAAAGCTGTGCACCTTCTCAAGAACAAAAGCTTGGGGCACAGGTTTTTCATGCTTTGCTCTCCAAAAAGAGGAGGGAAAAGCAACCTCTTCCACACGTGTTAAGAAGGCAAAGGGCCTATTCTAGGGCAGAGGAGGAGGAGAACTCTTAGAAGTTGTGTGTTTGGAAGCACCACTTGCCACCAGAGTGCTGAGTTCCCCTGGAAGATCACTCTGGGCCATCTGTCAGGGGCAGAGCTGAGCGTTAGTAACGACAGCCCAGTGCATCTCCACTGCGGTATCAGATGCTTTCACCAGGACATGTCAATTTGGGAACCTTGCTCTAAGGAAATGACGGATGGCCAGGCTGAGAAGGAGAACCACAGACCCTGGGCCCTGGAAGGCCTGGCCATCTGAGCTGCACTCAGCCCTGAGGAAGGCCTACCTGGCTCTCCTCAGGTGGAACCGCCATCATCAGGAAACATTAGGAAAGGAGGGCACGCGTGGTAGAGCCACACACAAGTTGGCAGCTTTGAAAAGGGGAGTTGGGGGCGGGGAAGAATTACTACCGACAGCCCCAGAGTTTTTTCCAAACATACTTTTAATTGATGATCCCATTATATCCTTTCTAAAGGCATTTTTAAAACTTAATAAATGACTGCTTACTATGGAGCACAATACAATCCCTTACAAGTTAAGCTGTTCTCGTGAATCACTTGTAATTACTGGGCATTTTCAAGCCCAGGGGATGTATAACCATATTATTGTATTCCTATGATTTTATGAAGTCAAGACAAGGAAACAAATCATGGTAACTGAATTAATCTCTTCACCAAAAGCTCATAATAATCAGTGGAAAACTTAAAAATCTCATAAACCAAAAAACAAAAACACTATTAAAACATCAGGTCTTTTTCTAACTACTACTTGGTTTGTTTCCTCCCAAAAGGGGAAGGTAAAGGGGGAGAACTGGAAGGGGAGGTAAAAAGGATGGGAGGAAGGGGTTGAGGGCCAGAGAGAGGGGGAGAAGGGAGAAAACTGCGGGGGGCAGGGGAAGAAAAAAGAGGGGCAGACAGCACGGAAAGAGGAAGGAAAGAGAGGAAGAGAGGCAGGAAATCATATTGGTTTCCTAGGATTGCTGTAACAAATTGCCACAAACTTAAAACAACACAAATTTATTATCTTACAGATCTGGAGGTCAGGAGCCTAAATCAAAATGTTGGCAAGATTGTGCTCCTTCTGGAGACTTCCTGGGGAGAATCTGTTTCCTTGTCTTTTCCAGCTTCTAGCAGCCACCTGCATTCCCTGGCTCATTCCCTGGCTTCCATCTTCAAAGTATATCACTCCAACTTCTGCTCCCTTCGTCCCATCTTCTTCTCCTGCCATTTACCTTCTCAGCTCCCTCTTATGAGAAGCCTGGTGATTATACTGGGACCTCCCAGATAATCCAGGATAATTGTCCCAACTGGAAATTTTTCATTTAATCACACCTGTAAAATGTTTTGCCATGTAAAGTAATGTATTCACATGTTCCAGGAAGTAGGGTATGGACATGGGGGAGGAGCATGTAAAGAGGTGGGGGGGTCCAACTGAATGTGAAAGTTATGTCAAATGGGACCTCTATGCCATTTTTACTTCAAATGAACTTCAAGTCATGTTAAGAATGGCTTTTTAACTTCAAGATCTATTACAAAGCTGTTGTCATCAAGACAGTATGGTATTGGCACAAAAACAGACACATAGATCAATGTAACAAAATAGAAAGCCCAGAAACAGACCCTCAACTCTATGGTCAACTAATCTTCAAAAAGCAGGAAAGGATGTCCAATAGAAAAAGACAGTCTCTTCAACAAATGGTATTGGGAAAATTAGACAGCCACATGCAGAAAAAAGAAACTGGACCATTACCTTACACCACACACGGAAATAGACTCAAATGGATGAAGGACCTTAACGTGAGAAAGGAATCCATCCATCAAAATCCTTGAGGAGAACACAGGCAGCAACCTCTTCGACCTCAGCCACAGCAACTTCTTCCTAGAAACATCACCAAAGACAAGGGAAGCAAGGGCAAAAATGAACTACTGGGACTTCATCAAGATCAAAAGCTTTTGCACAGCAAAGGAAATAGTTAACAAAACCAAAAGACAACTGACAGAATGGGAGAAGATATTTGCAAATGACATATCAGATAAAGGGCTAGTATCCAAAATCTATAAAGAACTTATCAAACTCAACACCCAAAGAACAAATAATCTAATCAAGAAATGGGCAGAAGACATGAACAGATATTTCTGCAAAGAAGACATCCACATGGCCAATAGACACATGAAAAAGTGTTCCACATCGCTCAGCATCAGGGAAATACAAATCAAAGCCACAGTGAGATACCACCTTATGCCAGTCAGAATGGCTAAAATGAACAAGTCAGGAAATGACAGATGCTGGCAAGGACGCAGAGAAAGGTTCCCCTTTCCTCATATACTGTTGGTGGGAATGCAAGCTGGTGTAACCATTCTGGAAAACAGCATGAGGCTCCTCAAAAAGTTGAAAATAGAGCTACCCTATGATCCAGCAATCGCACTACTGAGTATTTACCCTAAAGATACAAATGTAGTGATCCGAAGGGGCACGTGCATCCAAATGTTTATAGCAGCCATGTCCACAATAGCCAAACTATGGAGAGAACCTAGATGTCCATAACAGATGAATGGAGAAAGATGATGTGGTATATATACAATGGAATACTATGCAGCCATCAAAAGAAATGAAATCTTGACATTTGCAACGACGTGGATGGAACTAGAGAGTATTATGCTGAGCAAAATAAGTCAATCAGAGAAAGACAATTATCATATGATTTCACTGATATGAGGAAGTTGAGAGGCAACATGGGGGGTTTGGGGGGTAGGAAAGGAATAAATTAAACCAGACGGGATCAGGAAGGAGATAAACCATAAGAGACTCAATCTCACAAAATAAACTGAGGGCTGCCAGGGGGAGGGCGGTAGGGAGAGGGTGATTGGGTTATGGACACTGGGGAAGGTATGTGCTATGGTGAATGCTGTGAAGTATGTAAACCTGGCAATTAACAGACCTATACCCCTGGGGCTAATAATACATTATATGTTAATAAAATATTTTTTAAAAAAGAATCGTTTTTAAAATCGCCCCCTCTAGAAAAGATGCAGAACGTGTCATTTTGCCTTTTCAACGATTTTTCCAAAACATATTCATACCTATAATCTGATGTTGTGCTCCAAACCTGTCTTATCAGATAAGAAAGACAGTTTATCCCTAGTTGCAAATAAGAAAAGCCTGGCCAACTTGCAGCTCCTTGCCCCACCCACCGCCCCCCACATCCCTGCACCCAGTCACCTAGGGAGCCACCAGCAGCTCAACAGGACCAGCCTGCCTCTGTACAATTGTCCACTTCTCTTTCCATGGCATGACACTTATCTGCATTTCTATTACAGCCTTTTGTAAGGAAAAAAGAAACAGATGAAATCAAAGGCTCTTTGATCTTTTAAATCATTTGAAAAAAAGATCCTATAGTTTGCCCTCTCCCACCCACATGTTTTTCCTGCCAAGCCCATTCCTATGATCCAGGCATGGTCACTCTGCATGGATACTTCCAGGAACATGGAGGTCACTATTCTTCAGGTTACCCACTCACAGGCATTCCTCTGCAGGGTCTGTTTCCAAAGATAGCTCCAGCGAGGCCTGGGGCCAGCACAAAAGTGGTCTTCCATGGAAGTACAGGCTAATGCAGGATGGCATACAGGCTCAAAGGTCATCCTGCAGGACACATCTCCACAAGTAGTCCACTGGCAATTCACTGGGCAGTCTGGACCCCAGAGTCCTTTTCCCTTTTATTTATCTGCCACTAACTTGTTGAATGGTGTTGGTTAAACTGCCCCCCTTTTATATGGAGCTGGTCCAAGCCAAGCTTAGCAGGATGCTTTGGCATAATGGTCAAGAAGATAGAGCATGAAGCCAGCCTAGCTGCTACCCAGTTGATGTCAAGCAAGTTCCTTAATCTCTCTGAGCCTCAGTTTTCTCAACTATAAAATTGGGAGAGTAAAAGTCACCTGCATTCTAGGATCATGAAGACGATAAGGGAAACAGTGTATGCGAAGCACTTAAAATAGTTTCTACAATTGTAGTCTTACTCCAGGGACCTGAGCTCTCTTTCTATGTTTGACTCTCTAGCTTTTTGTCTTCCCACATCATATGACATTAGGACTGAGTATATCTTCCCAAAATCCCTTTGCTCCACCTTTGCAACCTCTCAACATAAATAGACACACACACATATACATCATAATGGCCATGCTTATCAATGCTCTCAGAATGCTTTGAGTTCATTTGGCACTTTGCTGTGCTGCGTGTTTTGGGGCACACAAAGAAAAATAAGAGTCTGCCTTCTCAGAGTTTTAGGTTTAGGTAAAGAGGAGGTTCATGGACAAATAACTATAATGCAAGATAAAATCTCATAAGGTTCTAAGACAGATTTGTATAAATAATGTGCTATGAAATTTCAGAAGCTAGAAAAAAACAACACTGGCTGAGAGTGGGGGAAAAGGAGATTATAAAAGTCCCACTCACTGGCCTTGATCCAAAGATGTCGATGTAACAAAAGAAAGAGCATTGCAGGCCAGGAGGATACTTAAAGGGAATGGACATTCTTGATACATTTGTTAGGACCCAATCCAGTCCTCCACTTTGCACCCAGAAAACTGATTTATTCAGGAGATTGAGAGTGGAGATGGCAGTCAGGATAAACTCACATTAACTACACTAAGTAGCCTGATGTATAGGTCAATAGATTGCTTCCTTTGAGCAGTAACTTGGATTACAGTAATCATATCAGAATGCCCATTGTATATTTTCCCTGAAAGCAAGTCATACTCAAAAAGTTAATGATTGACTGTGAAACCAGACCAAGGAGAGCTGTGTAATGTGATTGCTTTCTGACATGAAGGTAAGATGTCTAATGAACTTAAGTTTCCTCTAGCAAGTATAGTGGACAAAGATGCCATCATTCCTTTTTCTTTACTTTGTGAATGACTAACCTACCTCTTTTTGACTGACGTACCCTTTTATTTCCCCTAAGTCAATAATTTTAATAACATCATAACCACCTGGCTGATCTGGGAGGTAGCTCATCTCTTTGAAACAGTTTTGTGTATCTCTAACCAGACTCATAAATCTCAGTGAGCCATACAGTAGTTCAAAGTGGTTCTGGGAGATGGAGCTGCAAAGGTCTGATGGGGCCAGACCACAGGAAAGGGGCTGGACCTCATACAGTGAGTGGTAATGACACTGACCAGCCACTCTGCTGACCCTCCTCATTATCCATTGAGTTTTCCACAAGTAAGGGATTGCCAGGGCCATGTCTTTCCAAGATGCAGGCTGCTGGGAAGAGTTATTTGGGGGTAAAAATGACTTGGAGTGCTCCTAATCAGAGGAGCATTTCTGACTCACAGGACATTGTATCTTAGTTCAGTCTGTATAAAACTCAGCAGACCTGTGCTCTTGGGAAAGGAGGCAGGGATGAAGAGATGTATAGATAGGATGGGAGAGAGAGTAACAATAAAAACGGCAAAATGTTCCTGTACCCCTGGGTCACTCTGTCATACTCCTCCTCTTCGGCCATGCCGCTACAGCCTCTGGGAACCTTCTTGATACCTCAGAGTGAACCTCCCTGCCAGGGGTCAGTAAACACTCTCCAGAAAGGGCTAAATAGTATGTCTTTTAGGACTTGTGGGCCATATGGTCTCTGCTCCAACATCAATCAATAACATTGGTTTCAAAAACGTGATTTTGAGGGCGCCTGGGTGGCTCAGTGGGTTAAAGCCTCTGCCTTTGGCTCAGGTCATGATCCCAGGGTCCTGGGATCGAGCCCCACATCCGGCTCTCTGCTCAGCGGGGAGCCTGCTTCCTCCTCTCTCTCTCTCTCTGCCTGCCTCTCTGCCTACTTGTGATCTCTGTCTGTCAAATAAATAAATAAAATCTTAAAAAAAAAAAAACGTGATTTTGTCCCAGGGTGATTAATATATTTGGGGACAATGTAAGCATAACACAAATATCACATTTGTTTGTGTATAACTTCCTTTCTGAGAAACACTAGGTGAAGGCGGCTGAAACAGGACACACAGGACTCCACAGGCCTGGCGCGCACACACAAGCGTACCTCAAACATCCACCCTCAGCCTCCGGTGTCCACGGGACTAGGAGCCACCGCCTTCGCAAACGGCGCCGCAGCTTCCCGTCAGATTTCAGAGAGCCTCCTTCCACCACCGAACAGCTCACAGGCTGAAGCTCTTCTGGAAGATGCCGGGTCTTTTTAGAGGCAACCTACCATATTTATTGTAGTATATATTCCTTTGATAAGGAAACTCTGTGTTCAAAGATGGCTGACCGAGGCAGCAGGGGAATCCGAGTCCCTGCCCCAGGGCCCTTCCGGGTTCTTTTTCCTTCCCCGCTGGACGCACACCACAAAAGTGCGTCACGTATGCAGAACTAGAAGTGTATAAATTACCCTCCCCTTGCTTGTGTTCGGGGCTCAGACCTTTGGAGATCTCTCTTGTCTGAGCCCCCCCCCCCCCCCCGGTGTCAAATAAACTTCCTGTCCTCCGAGATCTGCGAGTGCCACGTGGTTCTTCTATCCGACGATCCAGTCCTGGTTCCCTAACACCCTAACCATTTAGTATGTGTAAAATGGTGATGCCATTTTATCAGTTTCCTGTCAGTTTTTCATATTTGTCCCTGACCAAGTATTTGAATGTTGTCCTCAATGCCGTTTTCCCCATGTGCCCTGAGGATTTTATTGCACAGTGTTGCATAGTGTAGTGATTTTTAGGAACATGTACCTTGTTAAAGCACAACGGACTGTACTCAACTCTGCCATTTTAGGGCAAAAGTGGCCAAGAACACATAAACAAATGAATGTAGATGAGCTTTATTTACAAAAACAGGCAGCAGGCTAGGTCTAACCCACGGCCTCACTTTTGCTCTGGGTTCTCTCTCTACCCTGTACATGATTTAGTTGCTTCCCTTAGTATCTCAATGGTGGTTGACTGATTTATTTAAATGTTCTTCTCTCTGATTAAGCCATCAGCTCCCAAAGACTGGGGTTCTTTTATTCCTAGCTTTCCTCAGCATCCGGCAATGGGCCTGGCAGGCCCCAGGCTCACAGAGAGGTCTGCTGAGTAATTTTTCTCAGAGGAGAGGTAATCGCCTCTTCCAGCAGGTATTCTAACCCCAAAGAGCAAGAGCTGTCCCCTTCTATCACCCACCCCAGCACGAGCCTTTGACATTCAGATTCAGGTATAAGTAATATTTATTAAACCCCCTCCTCTCAGCACACAGGAGTAAGACTGTGATTTTATATAATTTCATGCCATTCCTCCAGAAAAGCTGAAAGACATACATGTTCTGTCCATTTCATGAATGAGGAAATGACATCTCTGAGCAGTTTCCTAACTGCCGCAAGTCACACAGCAGAGCAGGGTGTATTCACTGGAATGCTGTTGCTCTAGGGGAGGAATGTTGTATGAGGATGATGCCCTCAAACAGACTTCCTCTTCCTCCCTCTCCTTGGCAAACATGTTATGGAGTTGACTTGTTAGGTTGGCCTCACACAAAGAAATGCAAAAGGAAGAAACCTGAAGAAACCTACAGAAAGTTTCTTACAAGATGCCATCAGCCTGTGGGTCCCAGATTCACAGTCCTGCTGCCCTCCTGCCTGAGTCAACATGCACGACCAGCCACCTTCTCAATGCAAAGTCAACACGCCTTCACCATGGATTGCCATGGGCTCCAACTGGCACTCTTCCCTTCAAATTCCAGACCCTGTGCTCAAGTCTGTGCACAAAAGTGGGCATGATTATAACATCAGAATGCAGCAACCCAAACAGTGACACTAATTCTGTGGAATATACAATAGATAAAAGGAGTGTGCTAGGCTGAGAACATCACCAGCAAACACAACAAAGAACAATACATACAGCATGATTCCGGTTAGTAAAAGAAACAAACCCGGGAAAAATAAAACAAGATGAAATCAGAGAGGGAGACAAACCATAAGAGACTCTTAAGTATAGGAAACAAACTATAGGTTGTTGGAGGGGAGGTGGATGGGGGGAAGGGGTAGCTGGGTGATGGGTATGAAAGGGGGCACTTGATGGAATTAGACTTGGGTGTTCTATGCAACTGATGAATCACTGAACTCTACCTCTGAAACTAATAATATTCTATATGTTAATTAATTGAACTTAAATTAAAAAAAGGAAACCCACAAAAAATATTGATGATTTAACAGTAGTATGAACAAGAAAGCTTTAGAAACAAAACAGATGAGATTTCTGGGACCTAGAAAAGGTAAGAAGAAGCCAGTACTCAACCCCAAATTACAATTTTTAGAAGGCTCTGGGAATTCTTTGGTTCTTACTCTACTGATTTGGTTTTATAAGATCACGTTGGTTTTTTTCTTGGCCATCAGCTGTTCCTATACTCTTTTCACAGAATGACAAAGGGTTTTAGTTTCATCCGACTTGCTTTAACACACATAACAAGAAAGCATGTGTTCAGCCCATTCTTCATTTATATAAGAAATATAAGCAACTAGGAATATCATCTTGTCTGAACTGGCAAAATTACCATCTGGAGTCTGCACATGTAAGTCAAGGGAAAAAAACTGAATGTTCAGAACCCACCTGGCCCCCAGTATTGCTATGGAACCTTGTTCAAAGGCCCGTGATCCGCCAACTCCCAATGGTCTGAGACATCAGTGAGTGGTCTGAGGCATCTCCTTGTAGAGCACCCTGGCCATGCCTGGCTCTTAGCAGAGCATGTCACCAACAACCCGAGGGAGGGGAAGGTTTTCTCCTCCTTGGTATGCTTCTGCCCTGGCTGGATGCCTGGAGTGCAATGTGCACACAATCCATTTTATGAGACAGATGGAAATTGAGTTATAGCAAATAAATCATATGGCACTTCTTTTAGTGATGTCTTTCTACAGGGAATCTTCCTGTTGACTAAGTGTGGCCTTGTACCTCCTTGATTAGGCACACAGATGTTTTGTTGGTATTCGACTCCTGTGAGAAGTTTCTTATTTAAAGACTCTCTGGAGCTTCTCAACATGCAGGGCTTGGCCACTCAGATACTATGAGGCAGTTTGTGAATTGGTGATTATAACTACAGTCCTTCTGCAGACACACACCCACTCCGACACAGGCACAAATATACAACTATGCCACCAAAACCATCAGCCCTAACATCGCCCTACCCATCCTGATGTGGGAAACAAAGGAAATGCAAATAAAAATATGTGAATACAAGTAAATGTAAATATAATAAAATTTCCTTATAACCCACAGCCCATTGACAAGTACTTAAGGCAAGTAGAGTGTATGCTCCTCCAGGAAGCTCCCAACTGTATTAACGTTAATGTCTTGCTAGAAGAAAAAACAACTTTAGCTTGACAACAGCCTGGCCTCCAATATCCTAAAAGCCTTCTTTAGCATATGAAATTCTTTTGGACACCGCCCATTCTTCCAACTTCCCAGACTTCTGAGTTTATAATCAGCCATTCCTCACAACCCCAGTGCAGCAGCTCTTTCTGCCCATGGCTCCTGTCCCCGTGCTTTCATAAAATCACCTTTTTTGCACCTGTAAGGGCCTACTTAGCCAGAGCTATTCCATCCGGTTAAACAATGACTTCGTTGTTTATACAGTAAAACAAACTGTGCCTGCTCCCCTTCCTCCCAGGGGACTTACTTAAAAACAAGTCCCAGAAACCAGTCCCAGGTAACAAGCCCAAATACAACGGTGGGTCAGTCCAGGTGGAGGTATCCAATCAGTGGGGGTGCATGCTGTCTCCTAGCTACAAAGGAGTATGGGCCCCGCCCTTTGGGTGGCTTTTGGGCACCAATTCTGACCAAGGTGATAGGCTAGTTCAAATATCTACTAGGGTAAATTGTAATTCAATTGGCCACCCGTGTGTGACCTAGCATGACTGAGCAACATTCTCTATGTGTTACAACCTCATTGGCCACCTGTGTGTGGCCAGGCCCAACAACATGACCTTTGCTCTATATAAGTTAGTCTGTAAGGCAGGGAGGGGTTGCCTCTTTGTAAGAGACAGCCCCGGCTGGTTGGTATGATTCTCGATGCTTGGCGCAAAATAAAGCTTTGCTTGACCTTCACTTTGTATCAGTCTCATTCCTTTGACCATGGACCCAACAGCACCAAAGACATCTCAAGAATTCTTCCTTGGAACAAAAGTGAAAATGAACTTTTGGGACTTCATCGAGCTTCTGCATTGCAAAGGAAACAGTCAACAAAACAAAGAGGCAACCAATGGAATGGGAGAAGATATTTGCAAACGACAGTACAGACAAAAGGTTGATATCCAGGATCTATAAAGAACTTCTCAAATTCAACACACACAAAACAGATAATCATATCAAAAAATGGGCAGAAGATATGAACAGACACTTCTCCAATGAAGACATGCAAATGGCTATCAGACACATGAAAAAATTTTCATCATCACTAGCCATCAGGGAGATTCAAATTAAAACCACATTGAGATAACACCTTACACCACCAGTTAGAATGGCCAAAATTAGCAAGACAGGAAACAACGTGTGTTGGAGAGGATGTGGAGAAAGGGGAACCCTCTTACACTGTTGGTGGAAATACAAGTTGGTACAGCCACTTTGGAGAACAGTGTGGAGATTCCTCAAGAAATTAAAAATAGGAGCTTCCCTATAACCCTGCAATTGCACTACTGGGTATTTACCCCGAAGATACAGATGTAGTGAAAAGAAGGGCCATCTCTACCCCAATGTTTATAGCAGCAATGGCCATGGTCACCAAGCTGTGGGAAGAACCAAGATGCCCTTCAACGGACGAAGGGATAAGGAAGATGTGGTCCATATACACTATGGAGTATTATGCTTCCATCAGAAAGGATGAATACCCAACTTTGTAGCAACATGGACGGGACTGGAAGAGATTAGGCTGAGTGAAATAAGTCAAACAGAGAGAGTCAATTATCGTATGGTTTCACTTATTTGTGGAGCATAACAAATAACATGGAGGACAAGGGGAGATGGAGAGGAGAAGGGAGTTGAGGGAAATTGGAAGGGGAGGTGAACCATGAGAGACTATGGACTCTGAAAAAAAACCTGAGGGTTTTGAAGTGGTGGGGGGTGGGAGGTTGGGGGAACCAGGTGGTGGGTATTAAGGAGGGCACGCATTGCATGGAACACTGGGTGTGGTACAAAAACAATGAATTCTTCTGAAAAGAAATTAAAAAAAAAAAAAAAAAAAAGGAATTCTTCCTTGGCCATTAGCTCCGGACCTCACCCCCATTCAGATATTACCTCAGACAGATCTGAGATAGAATTCCAGTTTTCCCAATCCACTGATGAATAGCCAGAACTACTTACTGAGGGGAGAAGATCCCACAGGCTGGTTTAAAGGATGCAACTATAGTGATTGGAAAAGAGACTATCAAATCCAGGAAAGCAGACTAACACAGATTGTGAGCGCCCATGGGATGCCAGGCACTTAACCAATTATTTGATTTAATTCTCAAATCAAATCAAGAAGCAGAGGCTCAAAGGGATGAAGTGTTTTGGCCCAGGCCTCCTGGCTCAGGAGTGGGAGCCCCGCGATTCCAACCTAGCAGGTGGGTCTGGCTGTCAAGACTGGCCTTTGTTGTGCCTGGGTGCCTCTTGCCTCCTCAAAGCCAGCTATTTCAAATGGAGGCGGTTACACAAGAAGAGTACATACGAATAGACCCCAGACAACAAAGGACTGGAATTCTGAGGAGGCCCTTTCAGCAGGAGAGGCAAGGCATAATGAACCAACCATTGGCAGTCGTTTATAAACATACATGAAGCAGGCCTGCCGCACAGGCCCCACTGCAGTCCCAGAAGCCCTCTCAAGACTAAACAACCCTGGCGCATGGACAGCAGAGAATTCCGCTGCTTTTCTGAGACCTGAGTATGAAAAGGAGCCATACAGGTGAAGCCTTGGATGTGTGCCAAACCCATTCCAGACAAGACAGAGAAGACAAATAGAATAGCCAAATCCTTGCACTTCAGGACTTTAAACAAAGAGTGGAGATTCACAGACTGGAGTCAAGTCTTTTGATGAGCCAAAAAAGAGTCAGCCTTGATTAACATTCTTTTGCATCATCAAAAGGAGATAGGTCAAAATAAGGTAATGGTAAGATATTGACTGGCCACATATTGCTGTTAAAGGGGTCACCTGCCAGCGGGAAGGGAGCAGCTTTCTTCCCTGAGGAGGTCAGACCATATCTAGAAGCTTCTGCCGTTCCATAATTCTTAATAAAAAGCTTAATCTCTCTGCAATGACTTTTAAACTCCCATTATTTTCTCTAATGACATAGAGGAAGAGCAAAATAAAGTCATCATTCTTTTCTATTTTTTGAGCTAAATTGTTTCTTTTCTTGTTTAGGGGCTAACAGCATAATGCTTCATCACTACCTAGACTGTGGTTGGAGAGCCCTCTGACTACACATTAGGATGTCCAGGGGTGTTTAAAAAAAAAAAAAATAGTGATTCCTGGCCCTGCAACAGACCAAATGGTGTAGAATCCCTGGGAGGGGTGAGCCCAGGAAACTGCGTTTTTTAATAAGCTTCCCTGGTGACTGGGATTTGAATTCTGACTTCAATGCCCACTAACTGTGCAATGGGCAAAACATTGCTCTTTCTAAAAGTCAGCGTTCTCTCCAGTGAAAGAGATCTTCAGGCTAAAAGGGACAAATGACACAGTGTGCAGAAGACTTTTATAAGCTATGAAAACACTAAAAATAGGAAGTATTACCACTATGTTTCTCATGTACATTAATTAAATAGAATATGTCTTATGGATAAATATAATGTAAAACACCTTTAATTCCTGTAAGACTATTTTATTCTGAGACTTTGAGTAAGGCCATCTGACCCTGGCCAACGTGGATGAATAAATAAAAATAACTGGGATCTCCTTAAACTTTTAGAGGCAAGAAAACACAGAGGATATTTCTCTGGAAGATGGAAAGGGACATTCATTGAAGCTAACGAGTCACTGATTTCTCCTCAAACTCATAGTACCAAGGAGCTTACCCTCTAAGGAGATCATTTCTCCTTGGTCACAGTAGCAAGTTCACATGCCAGTAACTAAGGGACCTGTAGGTGTTGCCTGCTAAGAAGTGAGGACACTTCATTATTCCTAAACAGTCACTTATTGATCACTGGGTAGGAAGAGAAAGCAGATGCTTTATCTAAATTACCTCTGATCAATTGATTTGAGAGGTGTTGAAGATTAAATGATAGGCCGGGCTTTGCATGAAATTAGCAAAACAAAATAAGCTATATTCTTGACCAATCAGCCAAAATCTCCTAAGGGAGGAAAGAAATCACAGATAGATTCAGCCCTAGACACATGTCCTATTAGAAGTATTGAAATGCAATAGTCAACAATGTTGGATAATGGCTTTGAATATGAAAAAAAAATACAACACTTGTTTCCTGTTTGACTCAAATGCGCCAGGTGGAAGAAGGATAGTGACAACCAAGATTTCAGAGTCTAAGTGAAGTGTGTGAAGTTAGTGAGGGAGCCGGAGGCCCAGAGATGATCCTGCCAAGTCTGTCCAGGCCAGCAGGAGAGCCTGAGCTCTGCCACCTCGCCTGCTCTTGTTGCTGTGTTGTCCCACAGGACAGAAGAGAGCGTGCAAGAAAGGGGTGTGTATTCAAGTTCCCAGCTTTCCCTGAGACGTCATGTGTTATAACATTTTGCACACCAACGAAATGTGCATCAACAGGGAATTAAGTAAAGTGTCATGTGACTCTAAAGTAGAACATCAGGGAGCTATTACGGAAACTGTTATAGAAGAACGTTCTTGCTATGTCAAGTTTTGGTACTATATAAGCTTAAAAAAAAACGAAGCTGTTTTCCAGAGTGGCTGCACCAGCTTGCATTCCCACCAACAGTGTAGGATGGAGGTTCCTCAAAATGTTGAAAATAGAACTGCCCTATGACCCAGCAATTGCACTACTGGGTATTTACCCTAAAGATACAAACGTAGTGATCCAAAGGGGCACGTGCACCCGAATATTTATAGCAGCAATGTCCACAATAGCCAAACTATGGAAAGAACCTAGATGTCCATCAACAGATGAATGGATCAAGAAGATGTGGTATATATACACAATGGAATACTATGCAGCCATCAAAAGAAATGATATCTTGCCATTTGCGACAACATAGATGGAACTAGAGCGTATCATGCTTAGTGAAATAAGTCAAGCAGAGAAAGACAACTATCATATGATCTCCCTGATATGAGGAAGTGGTGATGCAACATGGAGGCTTAAGTGGGTAGAAGAAGAATCAATGAAACAAGATGGAATTGGGAGGGAGACAAACCATAAGTGACTCTTAATCTCACAAAACAAACTGAGGGTTGCTGGGGGGAGGGGGGTTGGGAGAAGGGGGTGGGATTATGGACATTGGGGAGGGTATGTGCTTTGGTGAGTGCTGTGAAGTGTGTAAACCTGGTGATTCACAGACCTGTACCCCTGGGGATAAAAATATAGGTTTATAAAAAATAAAAATAAATTAAAAAAAACGAAGCTGTTTTATATGATGCCTTTTTATACAAAATGATATATGTAGGTAATATGAAAAATACTGAGTGCCTGCCACAATTCTAGACATTGAGGAAATAATGGTAGAAAAAGAAAAGCCCCAGTTTGATGGAATTTAGGTTCTAGGGACCTATCAAAGGGAAAGGGAAAAACGATTGGTGGAAATGTAGAAATGTTAAAATTGTCTTTTCTTTCCCCAAAACAAATTAAAAATTAGAAGCCAATGAATTTCAGCAGGAATGGAATAGAGGTGTGCATCTCCTACCAGCCCCAGAATTTCTAATCACTCTCACTGACCCCACTGCAGACCAGAATTTTCCTGGAAGAAAGCAGACAGAGTTGTAACTGATGTATTCAGAACAGCATGGAGCTCAGCAACAAGAGAATTTTGGACCAGAAGCTTGTGAAATCACCTCCTTCCAACCTTCACTAATGGAAGAGTATACCAAGGAAAAAATAGCTTCATGCGGATCAGGCCACAGAAAGAGCTACGACCACGACTGGGAGCCTGCTCCAGACTGAGTGCATTTAAATTTTGTCTCATTGAGGTGACTATGTAACCCACTAGCCCAACTCCTCAGTGTAATTGGAACCAGGGCTCTCATATATTTATAGTTTCTCGTTGGCTCATCACCCCACATATCACTCGCACTCTGTCTATCCCCTGCTCTCTTCTTTCTTACCAACATTTTCTCCCACCGAATGTAGAGCCACAGAATATGGAAAGACAGGCTTAGAAGGTATTCCCCTCCACAGATTTAAAGTATTCTACAAAGATTCAAAAGTCAAAACTTAAGTCATATGAGATTAACCTGGAAGGATATTCTCAATGAAAAATGTTCCCTTCACTGCCTACGATTTCCACCATTAAAGTCAGAGTTAAGGCAGAGTCCCTCAGATGAATTTTCTGTGAGAAATTATGACTGGGTTTTCAATTAAAAAATTCAATATATTGGGGGCGCCTGGGTGGCTCAGTGGGTTAAAGCCCCTGCCTTCGGCTCACGTCATGATCTCAGGGTCCTGGGATTGAGCCCCCCATCGGACTCTCTGCTCAGCAGGGAGCCTGCTTCCCCCTCTCTCTCTGCCTGCCTCTCTGCCTACTTGTGATCTCTGTCAAATAAATAAATAAAATCTTAAAAAAAAAATTCAATATTTTCTAACCAAGCCTATCCTGGATCTCTTGGATGACCATTATCTAGCCAAGTACTGCTATGCAAATTCAGAGCCTGTATTTTTATTGAGATACGTAGTAATATTTCCATTGTCTAGGGCAAATAAGAAAGTTATCAAGTATTCAAGAAAGGTAAAAACCAAATTATGTCAGAGAATCCTCTATGAACAATGACTGCAAGGGAAGAGAAGGAAGAACGGAGTTATCACACAACAACAGAGGTGTGTTAAATATAGGTGTGTTAAACTTGGGAGAAATCCAACTCCTAGGGTCAGCACTATGCTCAAATTTTCTCAGCAATTCCACTTTCAGTGAAACCACATCCCCAATCACATGAAATTAGTGTACTTAATTTGAATTTTATTCACTTATGGATTGTATTTAATTTGTAAATTTGTTTTCTCTTTATCTTCACAGAAGAGCTGCAAACATAAGGCATTTATAAGCAGTTTAATATTCATAAGCACTCATGTGACAAATTAATAAATGTAAGTCAACACAGGGCAAAGTCTATAAAATTTTATTCCTTAAAATGGGGTCTATATATTGCTCCATTTTGAGAAACACTGAGTTAAAGGAGTATCTACAGTGAATATTACTTGCAGGCTGAAAAACTGCCACCCAAAGATGTCCTCATCCCAACCCCTGGAACCTGTGAGTATGTTACCTTCTACAGCAAAAAGGACTCTGCAGGGAAGATTAAGTTAAGGATCCTGTCGAAATCCACATTTCCACAAGAGGATTAGCCTGGATTACCCAGGTGGACTGATACAACCATTAAGGTCCTTACAAGAAGAGACAGATCACAGTGAGGAGTAGATACCAGGATAGAAGCAAGAGTTTGGAGAAATCCAAAAAAGCCAAAAAATAGAAGCACCTTCTAGAAGATAAAAAGGGCAGATGGAGGCATCCAAAAAAGCCAAAAAAAAATGCAGGCAGTTTCTAGAAGCTAAAAAAGGCAGGAAACCTTTTCTCCTGAAGCCTCCAGAAGAAGCACAGCCCTCCCAACACCTTGAGTTGAGACTTCTGATTTCCAGAGAATAAACCTGTATTGTTTTAAATTTTCATTAATTTGTTACAGCAACAATGGGAACTAATACACTACTTGATCCATTTGTGCAGAATGATCTTCAGATTAGCACATGCCCCTGTGTTATCCGGAAAGCACTCTGTAATCCCGCCCTTTGTAATCATCTAATAGGCTCTTAGATTATGAGAAAGCAAAGTCAGATTTCAATGGAGGAAAGCAGGTGGGAAATGTGGAAATGCAGCAAAGTCCAGGTGGGGTGTCCCACTGGAGGTTCTTCGTTGGAAAAGACACATTGCACAGGTACTGGGTTTCTTAGGACTGAGCGGGGGTTGGCAAGGAAGGAAAGGCAGTTGGGAGACACAGAACAGCCACCCAAAGGAGAAGGTGACTGGGCAGGAGAAAATAGTGCTGGAGGCTCTGACTGTCCAGCCACCTTTGCAGTTTCTCTGAGGACTGACCCTTGCCTCTGAATCTTTAAATCTGTTCTCAAACTCCTTTCATAGTGTTTATGTTCCCAGGGTACATGAGGCTCCCCAAAGATCTGCTTTAGAGAAGAAAGCGGATTCTGACAGCACTTAAGAGTCAAGGCAAATTAGAGCTCCCCCAGGTTATAAGTAAGGCCAGGGCACCACAGAGACCAATAGAAGTTCTCTTTCTGGTACTGGCTGAGAGACTGGGAAAAGAAATCCAGTCAAGAACCAAACATGGCCTAGGATAATCATGCAGGAAGCAATAGAAACTGAATATAAAACACCACTATTTTGTTATTTTATCCTCTTAACGAACTGGGAAAAGTGATTATTCCCTTAGGGTCTTCAAGGATGCAAGAAAAAACCAAACAAGATGTCATAGTAGCTGATAGAGAGGATAACAGCAACAGAGAAAAGGGAAGTGCAAGTGTCTAGTAAGAAGTAAGGGTGTATCCTCTGTCCCTGAATTCTCTTGTCCACACTCTGGCCATTTCCAGTGCTTCTCAGTTCTCCTCCCTCTTCACACCCTGTACTCTAGGAGCCAGAATGAGGTTGTTTTCAACCTGATGATTCTCTTAGGTTTGATCTCCTCCTGAACACACTCGGGCCAGAGCACACTGGTTCACTGTACAGAGAACTTCTTTGCAGCTGTTGGTTTTAATGAAATTAGAGTTAATGGTCTTCTGTGTTGTCACTTAATACTTTCTTGTTGTAACTTACATTGGTATTGACCAAGAACACATTATAGGCCCTGAAGTACCATCTTACTATGACTATCACTTTATAATCTAAGAATACTGGATTACATAGAAAGACAGAGATTTCAGTTCTGTTCTAGAGCTTACAACCATCTCCTATCAGGAGCTTATTTTAATTAATGGAAATCTAGCAAGACTGTAAGTAAGTACCCCTCACAACATAAAATATCTAGAATATAAATGTTGAATAGGGAATTCTGAATCCATTCTAAAGATGCTTTCCACAATTTAAAATATGATATTTTCCTTTTTTAAGGGTTTAAAGTGGTTGGTGATGGGCACCTGGGTGGCTCAGTTGGTTAAGTGTCTGACTCTGGATTTTGGCTCAGGTCATGATCTCAGGATCTTGGAATCCAGCCCAGGATTGGGCTCTGCTCTCAGTGCGGAGTCTTGCTTCTCTCCTTCTCCCTTTCCTTTTGCCCCTCCCCCAGCTCAATCTTGCTCTCTCAAATAAATAAATAAATAAAAAGTGGTTGGTGAGTATTAACACCTTCATCACAATCCATCATTTCAGAAGCAAGTTCCTTAGTTTTTAGCTACTTCAGAATCCATGATAAATATAAATTCAACTTGATTATGTTTATATCATAGGATCTAAGAAAAAAACATTCTGAAGATCATAACAGTAGTATCTGTAAAGTATTTAGGAAAAATGATTTTCTGATATAGCACTGGCGTTCATTTGGTTGATATGAATTGCAAAATATGTCTCATCCTCTTGACAAAATAAATAGAGACTCATAAAATCTTGGCACATTTGAATTGGAAGGGACCTAGAGTTACTTATTTACTTTCATCATTCAGATTTAAGTATGTTATCTCTACCATAATTCCAACTAATGATTGCCCAGACCTTCCCGGAACACCTCTACAAAAACAGGATGCTAATTTTGGCAGCTCATTCTTCCTTGTTCTGAGACAACAGTCCGTCTGGGTCTTTCTTTTCACCCTTAGATCATCTCTCCGCCTTCTGCACCCATGCACATTGCATCCTCCCCAAACTGGGACTCCCCAGAGTTCCCCTCTTTGACCTCTGCACAGAAAGTCTAGTTTGGAGTCTCTCACCATCATTGTTCCAGTTCTCTGGGTCACTCCAATCTGTCACTGCCCCTCCTGTCATCTGGTGCCCATGACCCAGCCTGGTACTCCAGAAAAGGTTTGGCCTTCTACTTGCATGATTTGTTCGGCATCAGAATTTCTGTAAAAAATAGATTCAATTACATTCATTAGATATGATCTGTAAATCAGATTTGCCATTGAGAATGGCCTACCCTCCAATGAGCCCAAAATTTGAGGGATTTTTTTTCTCTGTTGTTCCTCTCTCAAGTCCAGATTGTCTCTTTAAGTCATCCTGAGCTATAAAAGCCAAAACAAATCAAAATTAAGATTGCCCAAATATCACCCCCAGCAATACAGAAATAAAAAGTCAAATATGATCAGGTATACTGCTTCTTCAATGTAAAAATAACTGAAAAAAGAGATTCAAAAAACAAGCTGCAAAATGAGGAGACTTTTTAAAAAAAGATTTATTTATTTATTTATTCATTCATTTGAGAGAGAGAGAGAGAGAGAGCAGGTGTGAGTGGGGGGGGAGGGGCAGAGGGAGAGGGAGAGAGATTCTGCTCTAAGCACAGAACCCAGTGCTGGCCTCTATCTTACCACCCTGAGATCATGACCTGAGCCAAAACCAAGAGTCAGACACTTAACTGAGCCACCCAGGTGCCCCAATCATAAGATACTCGTAACTATAGAGAACATACTGAGGGTAGATGGAGGGAGGGAGGTGGGGGATGGGCCAAATGGGTGATGTATATTAAGGAGAGCACTTGTTGTAAAGAGCTCTGGGTATAACATGTAAGTGTTAAATCATTAAATTCTACACTGAAGCCAGTTTTACCATACATGTTAACTAACTAGAGTTTAAATAAAAACTTGAAGTAAAAAAAAGTAAAAAATAAACAAATTTTCAAAATTAAAAAAAAAAATTAAAAACAAGATGAAAAAGTCTCCTAACTTGATACCGTTCCTTTTACAAACTTTTCCATCTGAGAAGAAATTGAAAATAGAGTCATTCTTGTGAATGAAACACAGAAAAGATTACTTTAATATTTTCGACTTTCAAAACAAAGCCCTGATTTATTACCAAAATATTTGCTAGGCCAGTTTTCAAAATTATGTATTTAATACTCTTGTTCTTAACACTCAGGACTTACTAGGGGTAGAATGGCAGGAGAGAGGAGGAAGCAGACCCACGACATTGGGGAGAGGCCCAGCGAGCCTACATCCTGATGGTGGACACAGTGGTGAGACCCAAGCTCATGAAGGGAGCCAGGGGCAGCTGTCTGGCAGGTGTCTTGGCTCCAGAGAGCAGTTGACTACTATTCCAATGGTACATTTCATAGTGAAACAAAAGACAATTACTCCCCTTAGAAGCTGGGTGTTTGGGTTTCACACCTTCTCATTTGGGCATTCTTTGCTTGGCCATCAACAAGAACTGATTGAAAAGAAATACTCACAGAGATTTCAATTACTGTTAATGTGGCCTAAGTGTTTTCACTGTCACAGTCTAGGGCTTCAACTTTTTAATAAGTTTCCCGTAATTATTACAAGTTTTTGGTCTAATTCCAGCTGAGGATTTAATGGGACTCATTCTGACAAGATATAGGATATTGTCCCAATAGATGTTCATTTGGAAATGGGCCACTTGCAATTTCGAGTGTGCAGAGCTGTGCAAGATTAAAAGCACTGGCAGTATAATTTCCACCTTGTGTCCCAGGCTCTGTGGATTTGTAGCTCATCCAGGCTGTCCATCTGGGGAGCAAACAGCATGTACTCCTTGATGAGAAACTCTGGCCAACCAACCAGCTGTGAAAAAAATAGATTACTCTTGTCATTTTTTTCTCCTAGGTAATTTGCTGGGAGTAAAAATATAATTTCTTAGAAGGTGTGCAGTTAAAAGCAAATACTAGAGATGTGTCTGATTTATATTTAAAACTTCACTACACTTTTATTTGTTAAATTTAATTTTCAACAATACCCTGGCTGTGATCATATTTTCTAATTCACAGGAGATAGAAAGGTTGGTTTGTGGTATTTGTACACTAAGCAAACACAGGAAGGAGGATGTGGATGAGAAAAGAACATAGGAGAAGGACTCAGCTGGCAGGCTGAGCTGAACACGAAAAAATGCACTGTTGTTCTTCCTAAGGTAAAGAAGATATTACGGAAGAACTAAGTAACAGTTGGGAAAATAAATCTTCCTATTGCCCCCAGGAAGCTAAAATGGTAAATGCATCTTTTTAAGGCCTCTGACATATAACTTCATCCTTGTAAAAATTCAGAAGGTCATGCTAGATAGATAATCATGGTAATTCTAGATCAATTGAGCTTCAGAGCTAAAAGAGATTGTTAATAACAGTATGAGTTGTAATATGTAATAGCTATAGGTGTAACTTACATATTCAGCCAGCCAAAGGGAATGTATTTTCAGCCAGCCAAAGGGAATGGAAGGATATATGCTAAGTAAAATTAAACTCTTTCTTTTGTACCCAGTGAAAACTTAATGATACAATTTGAAATGAAAGAATTTTGGTAACACCTCTGCACTGTGAGTTACAAAATATGTAGACATAAATGAGTGTTGCAGAGGCTGTCTGGATTTTTAAAATTACAGCACTGTGCCTCATATAACCTTATCCAGAAATTGTTCTATCCCAGAAATTATTTTTAAAAAAATTGATTCCAAAGAGGTATTAACATTTTTTAATCGCTATATTAATGTTAAATATTATTTGATATATTTTGACATTGGCTGTATTTAGCTTTGCATTAGTATTTAGTTTTGCATTAGTATATACATGTACACATACACACACACACACACACAGGACAAAAGACTTTGTTATCAATAGTCTTTTTTTCCTACAACTCAAAAAAAGGAGGATTCTTACAATTTGATAAAAGGAAGCCAAACAAACCAATAAAAAATAACGTGCAAAGATCTGAACAGAATCTCTACAAAAAAGGATACATTTATAGGTAAGAAGCACATGAAGAGGAGCTCAACATGAGGACTTATCAGGGCATTGCAAATTAAAACAATAATGAGATACCACTCCACATCCATTAGATTGAATACAACTTACAAGCCTGACATTATCAAGTGCTGATGAGGAAATGGAGCAATGGGAATTCTCCAACATTGCTAGTGGGAATGCAAAATGGTTCACTTTTTTTTTTTTTAATAGATTGGCACATATAAAGTTTAACATTCTTTTACTTTTGACCCAGCTATTCTATTTCTAGATATTTATTCAAGAAAAGTGAAAGCATAGGTCCACACAAAGACTTAAATATGCTTTGTTCATGACAGTTTTACTCATAATAGTCAGAAACTGAAAACAACCCAAATGTCCTTCACCATACCCAGTGAATGGCTAATTAAACTGAGGTATACTCATACAATAGAATATTATTCAGCACTAATAAGAGAATTATTAATACACACAACATGGGTAAATCTCAAGACATTATGCTGGGGCGCCTGGGTAGCTCAGTGGGTTAAGCCTCCCACTCTTGACTTTGGTTTGTGAGCTCTGGGTTGTGAGATCGAGCCTCTCATCAGGGCTCAGCAGGGAGTCTCCTTAGGATTCTCTTCTTCTCCCTCAGCCCCTCCTCCCACTCTCTTTCCCCACCCCCCCCAAAAAAAACTTACCAAAAAAATTACACTGAACAAAAACAGCCAGACACCAAAGGGTACTATGTGATTCCATTTGTATAAAGTCTAGAAAAAACAAATCTAATCTTTAGTCATAGAAAAAAAAGATTAGTGGTTGCTTGGAACCAGACATGGGAGCTGGTTACTGACTAAAATGGGCACAAAGGAACTTTCTGGGTAATAATTTTTTTTTTTATATCTTGATAATGGTGGTATTTATACAAGTATACAAATGTTTCAAAACTCATTAGACTACATTTCATTGTATATAAATGTATACCTCAATAAATGTGATTAAGGGTATGTATTTTTTAAATTGCCATGGACTTTCTAATTCATTTAGAGTAAGCCTTTGAATGATTATCAAGCTTCTCTTTGATTACATTGTCTTCCTTTCACCTCCTTCTCTACCAAAACCACCACCTTACCCATCTTGATATATAACTGGAAATGCCAGACACACTAAAATCTTATGCAAACCATTCCTTCTGCCTGGAAAACTATACTCTCAGATCCCACTTGACTCATTTCCTCAACTTCAATTATTTTCTCAAATGTCTTTTTCTCAGTGGGACCCACTCTGCCCACTCTACTTAAAATAACAAACTTCCTAACACTGCCCATAACCTATTCTTTTATTTTTCTGTATAACTTCTATCACCTTCTGATACACTCAATATTTTACTGATTTTTTTTATATTTTAGCTCCCCTCAAACTACAACGTAAATGTCATGAGTTTGGGATTTCACCTGTTGTATTCATTGTTGAATCCCTAGAACATTGTCACATAGGAGGCACTTAACTTATGTTTGCTGAATAAATGAATAAATAAAATCATAAAAGAAATGAAATCAACCTTATAGTCATAATACTAAATATGGCAGATCCAAATTCCTACATTAAAAATGACAGATGATCATATCATGTATAAAATGAAACCCAACTGCATTCACCCAAATAAAAGTAAATAATCAAGGTTAAAAATCACTTTATGTTAGATCAATACAAGCAAAGAAAAGCAAGAGCAGCAGCAATATTAAAATTATTAAACACTAATCTAAGAGAATATCATGTGGTATAACTTACAAAAAGAATTTAATAGTTATAAATCTAAAGATATCAAAAAACACATCAAAAAAGGCAAAAATAATACAAATGAAGCTTAATAAGAATAATAGTGGAAATCTTTTCAGAGTTGAACAGATCTGGTACACAAAATAAGTATAGATAGAGAAATTGAATGAAATAATAAATTTATAAGGCATATTTCTCAATGAACACTGTCATTTCATTAAAATATAAACCCCACGAAGCAAGGTATGTATCTGTGCTGTTGACTTGCTATATAACCAGCACCTAGAAAAAAGCCTGGCATAGAATTGAGCTTGATGAATATTTGTTGAATGAATATTTGCATTCACAATATTTGACTCAGTACTTGATTAACAAAACCTTCAACAAAATATTTTTTAAAGGAGTTTAAATTTATTTATTTTTTTATTAAATTTTTAAAAATTTTTTTATAAACATATAATGTATTTTTATCCCCAGGGGTACAGGTTGGTGAATCACCAGGTTTACACACTTCACAGCATTCACCATGGCACATAGCACATACCCTCCCCAATGTCCATAAACCCACCACCCTCTCCCGGCCCCCCTCCCCCCAGCAACCCTCAGTTTCTTTTGTGAGATTGAGTTACTTGTGGTTTCAACAAAATATTTTTAACAGATGTGTTTAAAGTAAAGCTTGTGCAAAACACATAACAGAAATTATGTAAGATGAAACATTTGAAAGAACATATTAGCAATGTAATCCAACAATGCAGCAAAGAATAATAATATCATGTGATCAACTAAGGTATATTCTAGGAATGCAAGAGTGAGTTACTATCAGGAAATCTATAATTATAAATTCATCACATCATTAAAGGAGGAATATATGATCATATCAGTATTTGTTGAAAGAGCCTTAGATAAAACTAAGCCACTCTTGCTGATATAAAAGTTAAATAAAAATGAAATAGATGGGGCACCTGGTGGCTCAGTCATTAAGCATCTGCCTTCGGCTCAGGTCACTATCACAGGGTCCTGAGATCAAGCCCCACATCTGGCTCCCCGCTCAGTGGGAAGCCTGATTCTCCCTCTCCCACTCCCTCTGCTTGCGTTCCCTCTCTCACTGTGTCTCTCCCTCTGTCAAATAAATAAATAAAATCTTTTAAAAACAAATTAATAAAAAAAGAAAATAGACATCTATGACTTAAGTATAATAAAGTTTATTTACCAGTGATTAAGAAATATTATCCTAGATTATGAAACAGTAAACACATTTTAATTTAAGTTAGGAGCTATACTGAGGTGCCTGTTAATCATCTTCAGTATGTAATAGTAACTTGACAGTTTGAAAAAAATAAAATAGAGCCAGAAAATAAAATAATAGTATAAGTATTAGGGGAAAAAAGAGATAATTTTTTGTTGTTGGTTATAGGATTCTGTGCCTTGCAATCCCAGAAGACTCTGGTAAACTTCTAGTAATTTAATGAAGAACTTAGCAAAGAGCTGAGTATCATAGGAATAAATAGAAGTCAACATGTCTCTGAATAAATACAAAGACATGTGATGTTCTTGAATGGGTAGATTTCAAAATCACCAAAGAAATCCAAAAATCAATATATAAATTTAATACAATTAAAACTGAGGTAAGAGTCTTTTAAGAATTAGATCCACTTATTTTAAAGTTTAGATCCAAGGAGGAGGGGATCCCAAAAGCAACTAAGAAAAAGATGAAGAAGAAAAGGAGATGATGTCTTACCAGGTATTAGAACTTTAATATTCTGCTGTAATTGGAGCGCCTGGGTGGCTCAGTGGTTAAAGCTTCTGCCTTCAGCTCAGGTCATGATCCCAGGGTCCTAGGATCCAGCCCCACGTCAGGCTCCCTACTCAGTAGGGAGCCTGCTTCCCCCTCTCTCTCTCTGCTTGCTTCTCTGCCTACTTGTGATATCTCTCTCTCTGTCAAATAAATAAATAAAATCTTTAAAAAATATTGTATTGTAATCAAAATAATATCATAATGGTACCAAAATATTCACTGGGTAGTCAGTGTAATAAACAGAGAATCCACAACCAGATCTCTCTAAATTTGAGGATTAAATATATATCAGAAATTTTATTTCATTTCAGCTAAAAAAAGAATGGATGGTTTAAGTAATGTAGACCAAGTTGGCTATTCATCTGGAAGAAAATACAGGTGAACCTCTCTCTCGCAATGTAAACAAAAATAAATCTCAGATAAAGATTAAACCATAAAAAACAAAATACAATGAATCTAGACTACATGTATAATCTAGAAAGTACAGAAAACCTTTCTAATAAAGACAGAAAATCCAGAGATAACAACAACAACAACAACAAAAAGATGAAACTGCACTACAGATAATTGTTAAACATCTGTATGTAAAAAAAGGTGCAATAAACAAAATCTATGAGAACATGTATGGATTTGAGACTGTATTTCCACTAGAAATGAGAACCGGAGGGTTAATATCTAGAATACATAAGTATCTTTTAAAAATTAACAACAGAAAAATAACTATCCCAATAGAAAAATGGTAGGAGGATATGGAAAGAACAAATCCAAAAGTCCACAAACATAAAAAAAGATACTCAACCTTATTAAAAGTAAGGGAAAAAAACAATAATCAATAAAATATTTTCTACCTAGTAGAAAGGCAAAAATTAGAGAGTAATAATGTCCACTGGTTGTGGGGATAAGAAGAAAATAGATATATTTCTACATCGTTGATCAACATATGAATTGGTATGTCCTTTTGCAAACAGTCTGGCAGCATTTTTTAAAACTAAAATACCAATAGCTTTTGCCCTAGCACTCCTTCACTTCAGAATCTCCCCTAATAAAAGCACAAATATGCAAAATATATTTACAAGAATATTTATAACAGCACTACTTGAGGTAGCAAAATACTACAAAGTAAGTGGTGCCCTTCAATAAAATGAAGTTAAACCCTGGTTAAGTCACATGACTATTACGTTTCTATCAAAAGAATGAATTTTAGCTAAACCAATACCCTTAGGAGAATATCCATGCTTATTGTTTAATAATTTTTTAAAGTTCCGCAAAGTGTTATATAATAACATAATCCCATTTTTTCAAACAATGACCAAGAAACCATGTTGTTCATGACACTATGACTACTGAGAATAATACAAGAGGAAACATACCAGGTTGTTAACATGGGTTCCCTGGATAGAAAGTTTGGTGATGTGGGACAAAGGGATGGGAGAAAGGTGAGAAGGAGGAGGAAGCCAAGCAAAAAGAAGATACTACATTTTTAAAGCAATGCATAACACTCTTAAAATACAAAGCATATAATCCCATTTGTGTATTTGTGGTATGTGTGTATGGTATATGTGTGTGTATAGAGTATGTGTGTGTGTGTATGTGGTTGTATATGTATGTACCACAAAAAGAGACAAAGAGAATATGTGAGAGAGAAATAATTCACTAGTTTCCAAAGGAAAATAATTTTTAACTATCCTAAAATTATTTGGTTCTCTTCTGCTTGGATGAATCTTTCAAAATGTTTAGGAGATGAAAATAGATATAAATTATTTAAGTAGTTTACAACCTTTCAGAAACATACATCCATACTCCTAAAAGGAGGAAACACTTGTTTCCAGAAACTTCCTTATGACTGAAATGGTATGAACTTAATAAAGACTGATAAAAATCACAGAACAAGGTGCATAAAACAAATAACTCAAGTTTAATCTCTAGGTTTAGGCTATCCTTAATTAGATTCTTATATCATAGATTGAATTGTGAAAACAGTAGTTATTACATTTTAAAAAAGGAAGTTCAGTTTGGCTGTTTCATCAATAAACTGCAAAACCAAGGATTTAAAATAGGCAAAAAAATGAATTTCTCAACACTTAAAAGAATCATGAAGTAAAAGGCTTCAATTTTATCTTACAGACCATGAAGGTTTTCCATTGAAGAGAAGGAGCTATTCATTCTCATACACTATATTGGTTTCCTGTGGCTTCTGTAACAAATTAACAAAATTTGGTGGCTTACCATAACAGAAATCTATTCTTCCACAGTTCTATAGGCCAGATATCCAAAATCAGTATCACTGGGCCAAAATCAAGATGTTGGCAGCCGTGTAGTCCCTCTGAGGACTCTAGAGAGAACCCATTACTTTCCTCTTCCAGCTTCTTGTGGTTGCCAGCATTCATTGGTTTGTGACCACATCACTCCAGTCTCTACCTCTGTGGTCCTATTGTCTTCTCCTCTTCTGTCTGTGATTTTCCACTGCCTCTCTCTTATAAGGACACTTGTGACTGCATTTAGGCTCCACCTGGATAATCCAGGAAAATCTCTCCATTTCAGGGTCTTTATTTAGTCACATCTGCAAAGACCCTTTTCCCAAAAAAAGTAACATTACACGTTCCAAAGATTAGGACTTCATACTTACAGGGACTATTATTCAGCCTACTATAAACACTGTAGTAGAAAATGAGTACAATCTTTATGGGGCATGGCTTGTTAAACTTCATTGAAATCCTTAAAAATGTGTGTATCTTTGATGAAAAAATACCATTACTAGCAATGTATTCTAACCAAAACAATTCATTCAGTTAATAGTTTTAACAAATACAATCATGTGAACATGGATGTTTGCCTAAAAGAATTATAATAATGACAGATTAGAAACATCCTAAACACTTAACAAGAAGAGACCAGGTTTATAAATTATGCATCCATGCAATAAAGAACAAAGCAACCATAAAATAATAATATAAATGTGTACTTATAGACATGGAAAGACATATATGATATTTTAAGTAAGAGAATCAGATTACCAAACAGTGTGATCCCATTGAATATTTGTTTATTTATGTGCTTCTGTGTTTATATTTATTCATATGCGTGTGTGTACGTATGTATATATATTCTGAAACACAAGGAATGGAAGTACATACTTCGAAATACCAACAGTGATTATCTACAAGTGAAAGGATTTATTTTTCTAAAGTGAATATATATTGCAATAATAATTTTTTAAAGTCAAGTAAAAAGACACGCGCTTCTGAGAATGAATGACTAAAAGACTACTCAACTCCCCTGCACACACACACACACACACACACACACACACACACAAAATAACACCAGGATATACTACAAAGAGCAGCAATCTTTAGGGCATGAAGAAATAGGAGAAAAAAGTACAAAGGTCTTCCTTGCCTTTAGCCCCAGCTAAGGGTACTTGACACCAGCCTGCAAGGGGTTAGGGTCCAGAGTGCAGGTGGGAAAACTGTATTATCTCTGGCTTGAGAACCGGAAAGACAAAGCGGGGGAAACCATGACTATACAAGGTAGTGGGGAAATCCTGGAAGGGAAAGACACGGAGAAAGAACTGTTGGATTCCTGACCTACATTTCTAACCGACCCCTGAACCACATCTTCATGGAAGTAGCTCAAAGCCGCCAAGCTAGTGACGAGACATCTGAACTGAGGTCTAAGCTACCACCATAAGAAACAAGATTTGCAAGGCGAGTCAACATGACCGTCTACTAAAACAAAAGAAACAAAACTCATGTGAGTAAGATAACATAATACAGAACCTCCACAGCTTAACAAATAACATCAAGGACACAATTCAAAATTACCAAACATGTGAAAAGCCAAGAGAATGGAACCCTCTATCAAGAGAAATGAAAATCAACCAAACTTCCTCCAAGCTGAACCATGTTTTAGAGCTAGTAGATGAGGATTTTTTAATCATTATTATAATTAGTCTAAATGAAGTGAAATAAAATGTGCTTACAAAGAATGATGGTGTTCCTGTCTTCAGTGGTTGATATGTGAAGTCAGTCAGGACAGTTCTTACACACCATCTGCCCTATACCAGCAGCCTTGAACTCATGCAGCCACTCAACCCCACATCTGTTGGTTCACGCTTGAATTCATTCATGCCTCAAATGTCTTTGAAATTCAAAAGCATTTTCTTTATTCTAATAAACTTCTAACTCATTAACATATCTCAAATAACATCTCTAAAATATTAATCAAAGGATGCCTGAGGGGCTCAGTCGGTTAAACATCTGCCTTCCGCTCAGGCAGGTCATGATCCCAGAGTCTTGGGATCGAGTCCCACATTGGGCTCCCTGTTCAGTGGCGAGCCTGCTTCTCCCTCTGCCTCTGCTGCTCCCCCTGCTTGTGCTCTCTCTCTCTCTCTATGACAAATAAAATAAAATCTTTTAAAAATAAATAACATAAAATATTCATCAAGCATCAGCTGTGTGCAAGTGTTAGTGCTAAGGCTAGAAAGCCAGAAGGATGACTAAGATAACCATGTTATAGCCTTTGTGAAATGAAGTAGGAAATAAATGAACAAGTATAGCTCCTCTTTGCTTGCCATCTAGTAAGGATAAGCTAAGTATGCACTAATTATAAAAATTATATACTACAAATGACACACCATAATGCTCAATACCCAGGATTTTCAACTGGAGTGTGAAGAAGGGTATGCTTTTTTTAACCCAAACACAACCCACTAGAAAGTCTGATATGCCTACCCCGCCCCCACTGCCTACAAGAAATGGGGAGAAATACTGCCACAGTGGTTTACTGCCTTTGATGAAAGACTTCCATATCCCTCATATCCTTTAGAGCTAAAAATGGTCAAAACTTCAGCTATATATAATTATTTTCTAGTTAAACACACACATACATTAATGGTATATTGGAATTTCATAACAATAATACAGAAAAAAATATTCCATCATTTTGAATTTTTACTCCTCTGATTCATATTCCATAGTTACCTCTCCAACAGAGTAGGAACACCAGTGACTGACCCACTGATACGTATAAGTCTTAAGAAAGTCTTCAGAAAAACACTCATGGATTAATTATTCCCAGAGTTATCCATAAGAAAGCTATCCATAAGAATGTTATCCATAAAAATGTCTCCTTCACCTCACCCTAGTCCCAGATGAGAAAATCTTAGTTGGTGGATCCATGTAGGTGGAAATCAAACTTGTACCATCCACCTGGTGGCAACCATCCCAATAATATGGGTTACTGCCTTTGTCTAGCTGCAGCCTCAAACTCTTGCAATTGCCCTAAAAAACTAAAATAACAGAAAACTGAAAAAGAAGCAAGAATGTTAGAGAGACTCCAGTTGATCTTTAATAGGTTCAAATATTTGTGCTTAATTGAGTTGCGCTTACATGACATAAGGTCATTAGTTGATTGGGTTAATTTCGTCCAAGAACTGGCCAATCCAAAAAAAAAGAAAGAGAAACAACAAAAAAGAGTGATAGCAGCTATTTATTGAATTGTAGTTAGGTAGGTCTCAGTGCTTTGGCTGTGGGTGTAGAATTCTGAAAAGGAATGGAGGCTCCTATGAAAATGGTAACTTCAGGTATTAAATCAATATGCACATGTACATAGCAAAGCATTTCATAAAAATTAGACATTTTTTTAGTTTAAGCTGATTTTTAAATGTTGAATCCATAAATACATATGACCATTTACATTTTAAAACTTTTGCCTTTAAATGTTAAAATCTGGTATTTGCAACAAGATGATGGTAGGAAGCTTCCTATTAAATTGCTTTGACAATTTTAGTTTGTACAGGACAAGATATTTTTCTTCCTCTTTTCTAATTATAAATGTAGCATATTTTCACATAGATAACTTGAACATTACAGAAATTTCAAAAGGCAAAAAGAAATCTCCCATAATCCTACCCCCCCAAAGGCAACCGCATTGTTCATTTAGGTACATTTTCTTCCAGTCTCTTTTTTTTTTTACATTTTAAACACAGGTAAGATTATGGTGGGCCATTCATACATTATCCCCGTGGCTTGATACCACCATTTCCTTTGTGCTTACTTACTTGAAAAAGGCAATCACTTCATATTTGCAAATGTTATTAGTTAAAAATCATGATAGCATATACTTGGAAAAATTCTTGGAAGAAGTATAAGATAATATTGTTAACAAAGGAGTAGAAATATACTGCCAGCAGTCTACCGTGACAGTTCCATGCTTGAGAAATCTGAGATCAGGCATGCATTTCTCTCTCTATGCCACTATGACCAAAAAATTTAACTCCAAAGAAGTCTCAGAAAAAAATATTCATGTGTGTTCTCCTATTTTCTTGCATGGTCTAACTAAAATGATTCATTAGCAATAAGCTCTCAGGATAAAGGATTTTTGTTGTTATGTTATTTGTGTTTTTTTTAAGAGAGCTAGTTAGGAGGGACAGTGCGTACGCATGTTTTCTTATCAAAATCTAATATCCCAACAGTACCAATTTGGGGGGCCTAAATGACATCTAGAAGATGACTATGTCTTCTTCTTCATCAGAGCCAGAGTATAATTATCCTCCATAACAACAACTTCAGCCCATGTAAGCAGGAAAGAAAGTTGAAAATGAGCCAGATTAACCCCAGATGTCAAGGTTGGGAACATTCCAGAGAGTTACATCTGGAAGTATCTACAGCCAAACCTGTCCTATCTGTAACAAAGGTGATAAATTCCTCCTTCAGAGGAGAGAAAACCAGAACAGGTAAAAAACAAAGTTGTTGAGTCAGGTTTTTGGCATGCTGGTACCATTCTCTGTGAGCCTTCAAGAAAGGACTGAAAAGAAGCAAGGAAGTCAAGAATTGAGACCAGAATGCTAAACAAAATTCAAAAGAAAACACAAATTACAAGGATATACGAATTAAGTTGGAGAGAACATTGTTGTTTTCTTTTTCTTCCCCCCAACCCCAAGCCATAAATAAGATACAACAGTGCACCCTTCTGGTCAAAAAGCAAAACTAACATTCAGATAAAAGTCCAGTCTTTAATTCTTTGGGGATAAACTCAAAGAGTTTCTGGTTTCCTCATCTAGTGAAGGGGCTCATAGTAATGACCTCACTTGCAGACTTTTTCTCAAATGACGAAAGCAAGAGACTTTCACACATGGAACTTATTTCCATAAGGGAGCTTTGTCACTGAAGGAGGAGCATGATGGCAAAGAAAACTGAAGACCTTTGATGTTGTATTTATTCAATATTTGTATGGGTATCTGATAATCTATTCCTTTGACTTTCTAGGAGCTTTCCCTAAATGTGATAATTACTTACTAAGTACTTGTTGAATAAAGTGATCAAGCAAATTTCTGGAACGCTAACCCTCAGTGAAATCTGAAAATCAATTCTATTTCGGCCAATATGCAATAGGTCTGAAAGTTTCAATAATGGGAAGCCCAAAGTATTATGCAAAGGAAAAGCAAGTAGGAAAATGCGTGGCCTTTCTTGTTACAAATTTGTACAAATGCATTAACATCAGCATAGAGTTTATGCACAACAATGAAATCTGATCTATGTAGAACCAGTTGCTATCCTTATCATTAAGTGAAGGCTATCACAAATTACTATGAAGAATTCGCTTACCGCTTTGATGGAGCAATGAGTATAAAAGGTAGTTCATAAATAGCTTTGCATTAGAAAGTCTTTCCAGACCACCTGTCCACTTCTGTAAGCTATAGGCAGTGGAGAGCACCAAGGGAAGTACTTGAGCATCTTCTAAATTAAAAAAAGAAAATGTTTCAGAAACTCATAATCCTATTTTTGGAAATAACTGTAAGTATGTTGTCACTTATTTTCAAATAGTTGACAGCAGTCGGGACATGGTTTCCTGAAAAGTAATTGATATTGCAAAATTCCATTTCTCCCTAACCCAATTAAAACTGTACAACAGAGTCCATAGTCTCTCATGGTTCACCTCCCCTTTCAACTCCCTTCTCTCTAACTCCCCTTGTCCTCCATGCTATTTGTTATGCTCCACAAATAAGTGAAACCACACGATAATTGACTCTCTCTGCTTGACTTATTTCACTCAGCATAATCTCTTCCAGTCCCGTCCATGTTGCTATAAAAGTTGGGTATTCATCCTTTCTGATGGAGGCACGAGCACTGGGTGTGGTGCAAAAATAGTGAATACTGTTATGCTGAAAGTTGAAAAGAAAAGAACAAAGGACAGTTATATTGATCGTACCAAATGTTTATTGTCTGAGTAAATGAAGCAAACGTAAACTACCTTATAATACATGGAGATTAATGAAAACTAAAAAAACAAAACAAAACAAAACAAAACAAAACAACAACTGTACAACATAGTAAGCTTTCCTGCCCTTTAGAATTTCCATATTAAAACTTGGAATGTTCAGAGCATGTCTTCACATATTACCCCTTTTTGGTTTCATAGTTGAAAGTATCAAAAGACTTAAAACAACATTATAAAAAGTCAGCAATATTTATAAAATATCATTATCACAATACAGCCATGTTTCACATCTCTGTAAAAGCATCCATGGTTATCTTCCTACCCTTGGTCGCCTTGCAGCAATCTATCTCTTTGAGAACTGTTTTCTGCCTTGACCACAATCTCTTAGAATTAATGAGGCTAAGAATTAATGTTTCAGTAAATGGGAACTCTTTCTTTGGCACTAGGTTGACATTATGCTATACTTATAAATGCCACCAGCTGTATTCCAATATATAGTGCATTACATGGTCTGCTCGAGTCAATGATTCATCTGACAGACAACACCCTAAAAGCATAACATCATGACTCAGTGTTAGCAAAAATAAATTTTATACATTGATCAAAGTTTGGGGACTTTCCTATAGGCCTGCTATACACTACTTCCAAGGCATGCCAATTAAGAACCAAGTATATTGACCACATACAAAGAATGATTAGACATTCTGGAGATAAAAATAGTCTCAAAGAATTATGAATGCTGATTTCCAAAAATAGGTGTTAGTCTGAAACTCCTTGCAAAAATTACTCCAGCCATAGAAAGTCAACGAAAGCAAGAAAGAATTCCTCTCCTAAAATCTAAACACACACAAACACACACACACACACACACACACACACACACACACAAGCTTTCCTAAGACACACTTGGGATTCAATTTTTAACAATAAATCGTCTTGCCTATAAAGATTTCTTCCAGCAAGTTCAAACCACACAGATATCAGACATTACAATACTAGCATAAAAATACAATGGTAAGAAGCAAAGTTCATGGACAAAGATTCAGACTTGATAGGGGCATCAGCAGGATGTAATCAGAGGAAAGGGAAGAACAGAGACTTCCTGAAGAAATGAAAGACTCTGCTCTCCTGTCTTGTCAGAACCATGGAAGAAACACATTTAAAACCGGAAAAATGTAGCAAAGAAAGCAACCAAGGGTTAATGTTTCTTGAAATAGAGATGAAACTGGGAACCATGAAAAGCAAAAAAGGTTTCCAAAGCAGATAACCTGCATACCCCAAATCTTGAGAATGCAGGCAGTGAAAGTACTCATATATTATAAAACACCTTGCGTATCCACAGAAACACCTGGATCCATGGGCAGACCTGAAATGGTGTCCATATCAAATGCAAGATGAAAGAGAACATGAAGAAAGAGCAGACAAGCTTTGTGGAGTTAGAATGTTAGAATCAGGAAATAATACAAAATGCGGCTCTTGCAGAGAACCCACGGGGAGTGGCCATGGGTGGGCAGGTGGGGGAGATTTATCTGGAGGTAAGTCTTGGTAAGTATTTTGTAAAATTAGAGGTCTGCCAGAAATTAAATTGATGATACAATAAGCTGAGTTTTAAATGAGCCATTACATAACGCTGTTTGAAAGGTTAGTGGTAGGATGTGCAAGTACAAAAATGATGGCAAGATCCGCAAAAAGAAAAGTTTGCCAGCAAACAGAGGCCAATCTATAAACCTAGCTTGTGCCTAAGCACGGTGGTGGCTGTTGATGGCATATGAAGGAATAAGAAGACACTGTCTCTGCCCTCCAAGGAACATAGGAATGAAAGGTTCTAGACGGCTTTAATCCTTATGAAAATCCTGTGAGATAGATATAACCACTTCCATTTTACAGATAAAGAAACTGAAGTTTGAAGAGATTATTAAGTAACTTGCCAAAGGTGCACAGCTAGAAAAGCGCTAATTCAGAACTCAAAGCACATGATTTTTCCACTAAAACACATATTCTAATACATTATAGAATAATATGCAGCATTTTTTTAAAATAGCAACCAATATGGGGCACCTGGGTGGCTCAGTGGGTTAAGCCTCTGCCTTCAGCTCAGGTCATGGTCTCAGGGTCCTGGGATCGAGCCCCACATTGTGGGGGGAGGGGGGCAATCTCTGCTCAGCAGGGAGCCTGCTTCCTCCTCTCTCTCGAGATCTCTGTCTGTCAAATAAATAAATAAAAATCTTTTAAAAAAAAATAGCAACCAATACAAAATAGCAGGTTTTGAGTGTCAAACACAAGAAAATCTGGTAACATATAGTGCAGACGAAAGGTAGGAACATAGTGGAGTGTCGACCATGTATCCTAGACATGAGTGCTGGAGCTGATCAGAAAGGAGGGGGCTCAAAGAGGACAGAGGTAGTCAAGAAAAGCAATGGACAAAGGGGTATCTTTCTTGGCAGGATCATCACGTGCAGGAAAGTGAGCGCAGTGGGTTCAAGGCACAGGAAGGAGAGTGACCTACCAGAAGTGGAGCTGGGAGGGGCCGCCATGGAGACATGCAGCATGGGCAGGTCACATAGAACTTGGAGAACCAGGCAAGAAATTTGAGATTCAATATGGTGGGAAAGAGGGAACACTTAAGATTTCTGAGCTGAAGAGTAAAATTCCTACTGGCCCACTGTAGTCTAAATTTGTCCTTATGTTAGTTTTCTAGTGCCACTGTAACCAATGACCACAAGCGTCGTGGATTACTACAATACAATTACTATCCTGCAATTCTGTCCAACATGGATCTCACTTCACTAAAATCAAGGTGTCAGCAGGGCTGCATTCCTTTGTGGAGACTCAAAGGAAGAATTCCTTTCCTCGCCTTTTCCAGCTGTTAGATGTTGTCTGCACACTTTGGTAATTGGCCCCCTTCCTTCATTTTCAAAGTCAACAACATTGCATTTCTCAGACCATTCTTTTGCAGTCACATTTCCATCTGACCACATCCATAAAAGTTGTCTGCTTTCATGGATCCATGTGATTAGAATAGGGCCATCTGGATAAACCAGTATGCCCCTTCCTGTGATTAAGGTCCTTAATATTAGTCGCTTCAGCAAAGACCCTTTTTCTAGGAAAGATCATAAATTTACAGGTTCCAGGGATTAGGACACAGACATTTGGAGGACGATTCTTTTGCCAGCCAGACTCCTGACTATCACATGTCCACTCATGCATCTCTAGCCCCTTGTGGCTGTCACACATCCTCCTCTCTGTTCCCTAGTTCCTCTCTGTTCCTCTGCTCAAAACCTTCAGTGGCAAAAACTACTCACTGAATGACAGGATGCTTAGTTTGGCATTCCTGACAAATGACTGGGAACCAAATGAAGGAATAAAATCACTGGGTGAGGAAGACCTGAGAAAGAGGAGGGCAAGGTAGAGGCAATGGACTGATGCTCAGGAGATGGTAAGTTTGGCCTGGAGTGGAGGTCAGCAAGGCAGAGAAGCACACTGTGGCTGCAGAGCCAGACTCTGGGAGGTGTGATGTGGGGAATTTATAGCATCTCTTCCAGTTCTGTTATGGGTCTACTGAAGTGGGGATACTAATAGAGCTTTCCTCACTGGATTATCGTAAGAATTGATGAAATAAATGAAGTTAAATACACGGCAACCACTTATCACATAGTAGGCACTCAATAAATGTTACTTCCCTCTCCTTTCCCAATATAAGGAAAAATAAAGCAACTGAATTACAGTGAGTGATTCATGAGAACTAACAGAGAGATGCAGAGGTATTAAATGTTGGGCTTAGTTCAGGGTAATTGCTCTTTCCACACGGGTGGAAAATGCCATATTGCTTCTCTTTAGGATGTATGACCATATTTCTACACAGAACTAATGAAAAGATGTCATTAGCAATGAATATTTAATTGAAAAATTATAATCTAGAGAAACAATTTAAATGTAAGTGATAAGTACAAAATGAAAGTTCTTAAATATGTGTGTATGTATAATATCATCACTAAAAATCAAATGCTGTATTCATAATGATTGAGCATTAGAAAATTTATGAATTTATTCATTGAAAAGAATTCATTGAATGCCTTTTATAGTATATGTCAATATATATTATATGCTAAACACTTGAGATACACTCTTCCCTCTTAGAACTTATATTCTAGAGGGGGGGAGACTAATATATTTATATATATAATTAATATACATATATAGTAAATAAGTGAATAGTTCTCTTCCCCAAGTTTTTTCTCGTAGATGCCCAAGAAGTACAAAATTTTTTCATGGGCCTTAATAAATATACATCTAAATTATATTTTAACTTGATAAGTTTTTTCATATTAAAGCAAGAAGAAGTTTTTGGGTTTTGTTTTTTTTTTTAAGATTTTATTTATTTATTTGATAGACAGAGATCACAAGTAGGCAGAGAGGCAGGCAGAGAGAGAGGAGGAAGAAGGATCCCCGAGAGCAGAGAGCCTGATGTGGGCCTCGATCCCAGGACTCTGGGATCATGACCTGAGCAGAAGGCAGAGGCTTTGACCCACTGAGCCACCCTGGCGCCCCTAAAGCAAGAACAAGTTTTAAGAAATAGTAAACCAAGACAAAACCTATAAATAAGGGAGGGAGACTCAGTAATAAATTACTCTCAAGAATATGTGTATACAGGGGCGCCTGGGTGGCTCGGTCATTAAGTCTGCCTTCGGCTCAGGTCATGATCCCAGGGTCTTGGGATCGAGTCCCACATCGGGCTCCCTGCTCTGCAGGAACCCTGTTTCTCCTCCCACTTCCCCTGCTTGTGTTCCCTCTCTCGCTGTGTCTGTCAAATAAGTAAATAAAATCTTTAAAAACAACAAAAACAAAACAAAACAAAACAAAAAAAGAATATGTGTATACAAAGAAATACGCTGCTTATTTTTATGCCTCCACTTCATTCTAAAACTCAATTCACATATGCAACAATACAGGACATAAGAGAGAAGAAAAGAGGTAAAAAAGAAAGAGGGAGAGAGAAAGTAAGGAAAAGAGAATGTGGGGTGGGGGAAGGGAGAGATTAAGGAGGGAGGGAGAATAGAAGGAAGGAGCCGTAAATGAAAGCAACAGTAGGAAAATGAGATTAATACTGTAACACGTTTCTTTTCGGGAAAGGGACTGGAAATTAGAAACTCTGAGCTACTTAGCAGTCAAAGCAAAGAAGGAATACAATTACCAACAATCATCCCAGAGTTCTAAAAATAAATATGTGCCTGAAGAAAAGCATACATTTACTTGCTCAGAGACCTAAGAGAAATCTCTCCCACAGATTCTCCTCATACCTGTAATACTACATTTTCAACAACAGTTTAGGCAAAACAATTTTAACGCTGGTGTCTTCAACACACTGGAAGGCTGCAGGTAAGTGGCCGAGAAAGGAGTAGAGTTCCAGCAACGCCCAAAACGGATACCTCAGACCTGTACCATATAACACACAGTGAGCTGCTCAATGACACAAGTGTGTTGCACCACGAGTGCTCTGCTCTGTTCATGTCTGAGAAGAAAGACTGAAAGCCTCTGATCTTGATAAATGGATGAAGCAAAGATCCTTTAGCCATTCTTCTTTTTTTTTTTTTTTAAGATTTATTCATTTTAGAGAGAGAGAGCTCAAGCAGGGGAGAGAGAGAAGAAAACTCCCCACTGAGCGCAGAGCCCAACGCAGGGCTCCATCCCACAACGCCGAGATGGTGACCTGAACTGAAACCAAGAGTGGGACACTTAACCAACTGAGGCACCCTCTTTTAGGCATTCTTTTTTTTTTTTTTTAAGATTTTTATTTATTTATTTGACAGAGAAGAAGAGAGCTCAAGCAGAGGGAGGAGCAGGCAGAGGGAGAGGGAGAAGCAAGATCCCCACTGAGCAGGGAGCCTGATGTGGGACTTGATTCCAGGGATCTGGGATCATGACCTGAGCTGAAGGCAGCAGCTTAATCGATGGAACCACTCAGGTGTCCCACCCCTTTAGGCATTCTTAAGTGTGAACATAGTTAAGTAGCTGAGCTTGGTTAAGACCAGAACAAAGGGGAATTTAGAGTCTCTGCCAAGAGTCTGGAAAATGAATCTTCTGGTCAACTGGATGCCTTGGGGGTAAATTTAGCATCTTCTTATTAAAGGCAGGAAGCCTTCCAGAGCGCTTGCCTGGCAGAAGACCATCTTCCCCAGGCACCAAGGCCTGCTAAGTCCAGTAGCACCCCATAATGAACATAGCTATAACCTAAATGTCTTTCTTGAACAAAACATTAAAATGTTCAAATGAATCATACATTTAAAGAAACAGTTGCAAGATAATTTAATTCTGCTACCACAGTTTTATTGATTTTCTATGTTCCTTTACTTTTAAAATACACTAGATGCAATTAACCTTAGTGGATTTTGACATTTGCTGTTCCTTAGAGTACCATCAACTTTAATTAGATTCTAGAAATGAAGTAACACTATCCTTTTTTTTTTTAAGATTTTATTTCTTTATTTGACAGAGAGAGACATTGTGAGAGAAGGAACACAAGCAGGGAGAGTGGGAGAGGGTGAAGCAGGCCTCCTGCCAAGGAGGGAGCCAATGAGGGGCTCCAACCCAGGATGACACCCCCCCCACACCATGTCCTGAGCTGAAGGCAGACACTTAAGGACCGAGACACCCAGGCACCCGGAAGTAACAATATCTTATCAATAGGAAGACATTTTGAGGATGGAAAAGCCAGTATCAAATCCCACCGACTTTAAGAAACATTAAAAGCCAAACTTATAAAACAGAGAAGTTAGTGGGATATAATTTACATTTCCAGAATTATTCCTGACTTTACAAAAGCATTCACTGCAGGGATCCTTTAAATAGCAGATTTCTCTTGTACATTTGAAATATTAACTAATTTACAAAAAATTCCCTCTTCGGGGTGCATTTATGTTGTTAATCTAGGCTCAGGGCAATCAACGAAGCTTAACTCTTCTCCATATGTACGCAGAGTAATTGGAGGCAAATCACTTCACTTCTCAGATAGCAGTTTCCATATCTCTCCTCATCCAGACTATCATTCAGAATTGATGAAAGGGGTAAACATCTTATTCTTGAAAATGTTTTGTAAACTTTAAAGTTCTTTTCAAATATTTACTTTGATACAAGAAGGAAGGAAGGGCTCTAGCATTCAGACAGTGATACACGTTATTTGATTTTTCTCTTTACCACATTGTTACTTGAGTCATACCATTACCACATGAAGCTTCTGTGACTCAGACCTTGCTCACACAGCTACTCAGTGATCATTCTAGAATATTAAGCCTGGTCTGTCTGTCTCCAAACACCACTCATTCTACTACGTCACACAGGTTCAACTACTTGCTCCATCACCTATTAATAGTGTGACTTGAGCAAGTTAATGAACCCCTCTGAAATGCAGTCAGCTTGTCTCAAGATTAACATGAAAATATGTCTTACCTCGGAGGTTTACTGTGAGGACTGAATGAGCTGATACATATAAAACCCTTGGCACTGTGCCTGACAGACTAAGTACCCAATATATATATGGATTATTAACAGGTTTTGAGCCTCCTCCCTGGCCCTGCAAAAAAAAAAAAAAAAAAGTTTTCAAACCCAAACAAAAGTTAGGACACACCTTAGCACAAGCAGGATTTAAATATCTATAAATGGAAAAGAATGGTTTTTCTAAGCAGTAACAGAAGATGTTATTTTGTGATATTACCGTAGTATTTCTCTTATGCATGCTTAGTAAAAGCACTAGATTTAGTATGAATAAACAGGAAACCTGGATTCTTCGCTGAGTTATTAACTAGGAATTTTGCTTGAAGCAAAATCTCTGTATGTTTCAGCTTTCTTTACTATCAGAGATTTAAAAAATGAGAAAATTACAGAAGTAATAACAATATATAAATAAATCCAAATGGTACTGATCTTTTTCCTTTTCCCAAAATGGCAGACCATTTTATTTGAAATAAACCTTACTTCCATCAATCACTATAAAAGCAGGAAAAAATTAAAACAAGCATCTATTTGAAGTCAGTTAGAGTGCTACCAAGACGGTAAGAATTTGAAGGACCAAGATCATAAAAAGAAAAGAAACCTGGAAAAGTGAACTGGCATTTGGCACTGCTTTTCCCCTCTGAAGAATTTGTGAATTCTCAAGAAGTATTTTTTTTTTTAAGATTTTATTTATTTATTTATTTGACAGAGCGGGAAAGATCACAAGTAAGCAGAGAGGCAGGCAGAGAGAGAGGGGATGAAGTAGGCTCTCTGTCGAGCAGACAGCCCGATACAGGGCTTGATCCCAGGACCCCAAGATCATGACCTGACCTGAAGGCAGAGGCTTAACCCACTGAGCCACCCAGGCGCCGCTCATGAAGCGTTTAAAAGATAAGAGAAACTGAACAGAAAATCGTGTCTGAAAGCCTGTAGAGCTGAAAGGAGTTTACTGCAGTCTCACAAAATTTGTGGTTCTCAGTTCACCCAGCAGGAGGGGCCCAAGTAAACACTTCAGGCTTTAGTTGGTATTTGTGAAGTGCTGTCATTTCGGAGTATAAACTCTAAATAGAACAGCTCTCACAGAGCTGAAGCCCAGCTTTGTACCTGTTCCACACACGAATGGATTAAACTGATATGCAGCCGAGGACGCCTGCAGGCCAAAAACAAACGTAAACCTCCCTGAAGTAAGAGATGACCCAGAAATTCGAACTATCTCTATAATCTTGATAATGACCCAAGTTCAACTAGAAGTAACAAAGCATGACAAAAAATTACCGAAAAGTAAAAATAATGAAAGACCATAGGAATAGACCCACAGGAGACACAAATATTAGAATTTTCGAATAGGGACCTTAAGGATTATGTTTTTAAAAGTACATGACAAAATGGAGAATTTCAAGGAAAGACCTGAAAATTATAAAGAAAAAGTCAAATTAAAATTATAGAACTTAAAAAAAGCCCATAAAATCCAGTAAATGAAATTAAGGACTCAATGGATAGGTTAAAAAGTAGAATTAATCCAGCTAAATCAATCAATCTAGAATCAATCAATCTAAAAAGAGAACCAATAGACTAGAAGATAAATTAGAAGAAAATATCCAGCCAAAAGAGACAGAGTGAGGGGAAAATATTTTAAAAAAGTGTAAGGGCCATGTGGGCTGTGTGCAGAAGTTCTAATAGGTATAATTGGAGTTCCCAAAGAGGAGAGAGAATGGGAGCAAAAGCAAAATCTGAAAAGATAACATCTGAAAATTTTTTTTAAAAAACTGGAAGAAGATACTAAGCTATAGACTCAAAAAGTGCTACTATGAATTCCAAGTAAAATAAATACAAAGAAAAATCACACCTAGTCACAACAGGACAAAACTGCTAAAAACCAAAGACAAAGAGAAAAATTTAATAGCTAGAGGGAAATATCACATTACTTCTGGAGGATCTACAGTAAGATCAAGAGATTATTAACAACAGAAACCAGGGATGCCTGTGGCTCAGTCATTAAGCGTCTGCCTTCAGCTCAGGTCATGGTCCTGGGGTCCTGGGATGGAGTCTCGCATCGGTCTCCCTGCTCAGCGGGAAGCCTACTTTTCCTTCTCCCACTCCCCCTGCTTGTGTTCCCTCTCTCGCTGCATCTCTCTCTGTCAAATAAATAAATAAAATCTTAAAAAAAAAAACAAAAACACAAGAGAAACCAAAGACAATGGGATTATTTCTTCAAAGTGCCAGAGGGAGAAAGGTTACCAAACCTACAATTCTAAGCCCAAATTGTCTTTCAAAAATGAAGTTGAAATAAAATCTTAAATTTGCAGAAAAATTATTTTCTATTGCTGAGAATTATCTCAATGTATAGATATACCCTATTTTGTTTACCCACTGATCTATTAATAATCATTTTGGTTTTTCACCATTATAAGTAACCCTGCTGTGAATGTTAGTATGCAGATATCTGGATGGACATACACTTGCTTTCATTTCTCTTGATTATGTCAAAGGTGGCACTGAATTATAGTGAGTAAAACTGGTCCTTTAAATACATGATGCTGGGGCGCCTGGGTGGCTCAATGGGTTAAAGCCTCTGTCTTTGGCTCAGGTCATGATCTCAGGGTCCTGGGCTCGAGCCCCGCATCGGGCTCTCTGCTTAGCAGGAGCTTGCCTCCCTCCCTCTCTCTCTCTCTGCCTGCCTCTGCCTACTTGTGATCTCTGTCTGTCAAATAAATCAATAAAATCCTTAAATAAATAAATAAATAAATAATGCTATGTCAATTATCCATATGGAAAAAGTATCAACTGACCTCCCCCAAACTCACACCACACACAAAAATCAATTCTAAGTGCCTTGTAGATCTAAATAAAAGAGAGAAAGGGAGAAAGAAAGAAAGAAAGAAAGAAAGAGAATTTCTAGAAAACAAAGAGGATCATATCCTTAGGACTTTCGGTTAAGCAAAGATTTCTTCTCTTTTTTTTTTTTTTATGTAAAGATTTCTTAAACAACACAAAGCCCTAGCCATAGAAGCAAAGAATCATGAATTCTGCTACATTAAAATGAAATATTTCCACTTATCAAGAGGTACCAGTAAGACAGTTAAAAAATAAAATAAAATAAAATAAAATTTTAAAAAAGCAAGACATTGAGGGGTATTTTTTTTCCCTTTTTTTGGAACTCATGTATCTTGCAAAGGCTCCAGAATAAAGAATTCCTATAAATCAATGAGAAAAACAAAAAGACAATCGAAGAGAAAAATTGGTAAGAGATACTTCATAAAACACGATATCTAAATTGCCAATGGACTTATTAAAAAATAGTAAACATCATTAGTCATCAGGAAAATGTGAATTAAAATCACAATGAGACAGCACCACAAACCCACTGCAATAGCCAAACTAGAATACTTGAGTTTGTTCCGGTGGTATACGCAACCTACCAGACTGTGGTATGCATACCTGATGACCCAGCAATCCCTCTTCTAGATACATACTCAGCTGGTATATGTTTATGTGTCACCAACACAGACACATAAAAGAATGTTTATAGCAGCTTTAGTCAAAATAGCAAAAAAATGAAAACAAAACTGGAACCAATACCCACCAACAGGAGAATGTGGTTTATTCCTATTAACAAATACTTTAAAGCTGTTAAAATTTAAAAAGTACTATCACGTGCAATGACGTGAATGTATTTTGCTGAGAGTAATGTGGAGATAGAACGCTCAGACACACACGCAAAAAATACACTGTATAATTGAACTTACATAAAGTGCAAAACATACAAAACTAATAATGGAGTTAGAAGTTAGGAGAGTATCTTCTCGTGTGTATAATAAAATATATGTAATACAAAATGAAACATTTTAGCCATTTTTTAAAAGATTATTTATTTATCTATCTATCTATCTATTTATTTATTTATTTGATAGAGATCACAAGTAGGCAGAGAGTAGGCAGAGAGAGGGGGAAGCAGACTCCCTGCTGAGCAGAGACCCAATGCGGGGCTTGATCCCAGGACCCTAGGATCATGACCTGAGCCAAAGGCAGAGGCTTTAACCCACTGAGCCACCCAGGCACCCTTCATTTTAGCCATTTTTAAGTGTACAGTTCAGTGGCATCAGGTACATTCAAACTATGATGCAGCCATTGCCACTACACATCTCCAGAACTCTTCTCATCCTCGCAAACTGAAACTGTATCTATTCAACAATAACTCCTCATTCTCCCTTCCTCCAGCCCCTGCAGCCTTCTGTCTGTATGAATTTGACGACTATGAGTATCTCATATGAATGGGGTCACACAGTATTTGTCCGTTTGTGTCTGGTTTATTTCACTGAGGATGATGTCTTCAAAGTTCACCCCTTTTATAGCATATATCAGAATTTCCTTCACTTTTGGGGCTAAATAATAAATATGTACCACATTTTTTAATCCATTCATGTCAATGGGCATTTGAGTTGTTTCTACCTTTTGGCTAATGTGAATAAGGCTGCTATAAATATTGATACACAAGTATCTGTTTGAGTCCTTGCTTTCAATTATTTCAGTATATACCCAAAAGCAGAATTGTTGGATCATGTGATAATTCAAATTTAATTATTTGGGAGAACTGCCAGACTCTTTTCCATACTGGCTGGATCACGTTATGTGCCCATCAGCAATGTACGAAAATTCTACTTTCTCTACATCTTCACCAACACTTGTCATTTTCCTGAGTTTCTCTCTTGGATTGGTTTGGTTTTGATAAGAGCAATCCTAATGGATATGAAGCAGTATTTCCTTGTGGTTTTGATTTGCATTTCCCTAAGAACCAGTTATGTTAAGTGTCTTTTCATACATGTTATTTATTGGCCAGCTATATCTTCTTTAGAGAAGTGTCTATTCAAGCCTCTTGCCCATTTTTAAATCAAGTTGTTTGTGTCTTTTTGTTGCTGTTTTGATTTAGGGGTTCTTTATATATTCTGAATATTAATCCCTTATCAGATAAGTGATTTGCAAATACTTTCTCCCATCCTATGGATTGCTTTCTCATTCTCTTGATAGTGTCCTTTGATGCACAAAAAAGTTTTAATTTTGATATTTTTTTTCCTTTATGCCATGAAGAGTCATCATTGATGATGAGAGAACACTTAGAGGATGATTGAGAGCTCCTGAGGTGCTACTAGTGCTCTATAAACTTATAATTTGTACATTTTTCTGGTTACACCTTTTCTGGTGACTAGAAATATGACTGGAAAACAGAATGAAAAGATAGCCAAGTTAGTGGGTTTGGTTGGTTTAATGATCAGTTTAGGTCACTGCTGTGCTAAATCAATTAACTGTAGGTACTAGTCATTAAGTAAAACCAAAAATCAGGCTTACTTAAATATTTATTTTTAAATGTTCATTTTCAAAAAAATTAATAAATGTTAGGTGTGTTTACTTTATTATTTAAGTGAAATTGTTACAATGTTGTTAAATTATACTAATTAACAATACAAAATATAGCGAAGCATCATCTTCTTAGGTTTTCAGGTTCCTGCAGTCAGAAACTACCTGTCTCCTCCCCCATTATAGTGCATATTAGATAATTAATTATGTGCAGGTATGCATATCATTTCTAAAAGTCTATTTCATAAAATGTATCCAAAAATATTTTAAATGTACTTGCTCCTTGGCTCATCTATTTCAGTTTTAGAAATATTCAGTTATTCTGAGCAAGTAAACAAATCTATGCAGGATATTCCCTGAAGTATTGCTTATAATAGTAAACAATTGGAAACAATTGTCCAACAACAGGGTATTGGCTAAATAAAATGTAGTCTGGTTAAATAAAACACTGTCCTATACATGCTATAGAAAAGTATATACATCAATTAACTTTGTATTTTAAATCTATACTAATGTGAAAAGGTAAAATAAATAATTCTATTAAAAGTTCAGTTCAGAAAACCATGTGTATGGTATAATCTCGTGTTTTAATGTGAGAAGAAAGTTGAGAGGGACGTAACACCTTAGTAGGACTATCTCTGGGTGGTAAAATTACCGCTAATTTTTTCCTTAATTTGCCTACGTTTAATTCTAATATTTTTTTCAGTGAAATGTCTCATTTTGTATTAAACATACTTAAAAGGCAGCTTTCCCTCTGAAAATGAAATTGGTCATCTTGGATCAGATTTATCACAATTTAATTATTAGTTTGTGAGACGGCATTTTGCAATTTTCATTAAGTTGATATGTTTACACATGCACAAGCACACACATATATAAATATGATGCAATGACCGTCTTCATAATAAGCCAACACATTTCAATTTTAGATTAAAATGTCTGTACAACCTTGCAAATAATATTTCCTATCTACACGTCCACACCAGTGCATCACCAGCACATTAGCAGAATAAAGAAGAAAACAAACCAAACTTTATTTTGATCTATCATGGGAACACCAAATGGAAAAACAGTATCTCAATTGTATTATCCATTTTATATTTTGCTACTTTGTTTTGATTTGTTTTATTTGTTTTTTGGATGGTTGTTTATCTCATTTACAACTACGTTTGACTGAAAAACAGAGAACCAAAGGGTAGCCAATTTAGTGGGTTTGGTCTGGTTTAATGGTCAATTCAGATCACTGATATGCCAAGTCAATTGACTTTGCAGATATTTGCCATTAAGCAAGACCAACAATCAGATCAACTCTGCCAAGTCCAATTTGAATGTACTGTCAGACACAGCCTTTGGCAAGAAGAGTTCACTTCCTCAGCTTCTCCCCAATCTTGCTCTATCCCAATTTGGTAAGCTTTCTGCCACAAAGGAGAAAGACCAAGACTAGAAGGAAAAAATTACACTTTTTTTAGTTTCAATTACAAGAGCTAGACAAGATAACCAGAGATCCAAAAAGAGCCTTTAATATAGCAATTGATTCTTTTCTCTCAGTGGGGAATGGCTACCATTGGTGTATCATTAAGACAGACAGTTTCTACTCAATTTAGTTTCTGCCAGAAGCCAGAAAGTACATTCCACATGGTAACAAAAGAGTCTATGTAGTCTTTACCAAAATGTCAACAATGTAGTATGTCTCTGTGCCATATAACTTATTGGATTTCATGCTGGAAGAAATATTTGGAGAAAGGCCTGAGAACCATTTTTGAGTTACTAAAAGTGCAGAGCTGAAATTCTGTTGACTAAAAGTGTGAGATCGATGTCTTCGGAGGAGACACTCTCATACTCTGAACTGGGTTGAATGATAGAAAGCTCATTCGAGGCTTATGACACTGTGGTTTACACCTAAGCTATCTCCTGGATGTCTTTCTAACGAGGACTTCTGAATATAATAAATGGTAACATTTGTCACTGAAGTAACTCCTACCTCAACTGCATTCTGGAATTTATCATTTCCTACTGTGTAGGTCATGTGAATGGTATATTCTTCTGTCAAAAATATAACTTTCAACTAATAATTCCATACCATTCATCACTGGACTTCTCTGCATCACCATCCAAAAGGACAAGCCTGTTTACAACTCTATATTTTGAAAGTGAGTAATTTTTATAAGTCCAGTTGATCTTATATTTATTTTTTTAATTAATCAAACTTTTCAAAATTTGGTGCATTATATTCAAACAATAGAATTACATTTTAAAATAACTAGTATTGACTTTACTTAGAAAATCAAGGAGAAATCCAGAAAATGAACTGAAGACTGTCCTTGTGAATTAAAGCTTTGTTCTGTCAGTGCTTTTGTATCAGCTTCCAAGATGAGCAGCACAATGCTGCCAGTTTGGTTAGAGACTAGCAAAGGGGCATCTCAAGAAATCTCCTATTGAAAGATATTTGGGGAACACTATAAACAATGGCTATCCCCATGTAAATTAAAATTGCAAACTAACACATTAAAAATTGTGAACCCAGCAATAAACTTTTAAACCATTGCTTAACCCAGTGTCCACATCTATGAAAAAGCCATATTTGAGAAATACCAGTTAAACATAAAAGAAGTTTCTGGAAGAATACTGTCCAATAGAAATACAATGTAAGCCATATATGTAATTTTAAATTTTCTTATAGCTACATAAATATAAACAAAAAGAAAAAGTTGAAATTAAGTTTATTAATATCTTTCATTTGATGGAACTAAAATATTTTTCAAAATATAAATCATTAAATAACATATTATTAAATTATATTGTTATATTACTAAATAATAATATAAATTATTAAAGAGAGGTATGCTTTTTTGGTAACAAATCTTTAAAATTCAGAGTGTATTTTACACCACCTTGATTCAATGTAACCATGTTTCAAGTGTTCGATAGCTACACGTGACTAGTAGCTACCTTACTGGACAGGCACACATCAAAATTAATGATGTCATGAATTTAAATGTTTAAAATGTCATAATATTTTACAAATTGATTATAATCCAGCTAATCAACAAATGATATGTAAGGTAATTACATATTAACAATTATTATTTAGACAACAGTACTAGGTTGAACTTCTTGTTGCCAACAGAAACTAGAATTGCTTAGTTATGTCCAGCAGCTTTTTCAAAACAGTAAGATTTTTTATGTATTTTGTTAATTGCTATATCCACAGAATAGTGCCAAACATAGTTGATGGCCAACAAATATTTGTAAAATGAACACCATTCTCACTTAGGAGAAAGTCATATTTATATCACATGGTCAATAAATGCTTTAGGTTTGCCTTATTCAACATACTATGTACTATTCAGAGCATCAATTACATGCAACTTACTAAGTGGTATAGTTTAACAATTGAATAAGCCCTCAAAGAAGGAACTGATAGCAGGGGTTAGCAAATTTTTTTCCACAACGGTCCAGATAGTAAATATTTTAGGTTTTGTGGGCCATGTTGTCTCTACTACAACTACACTCAACTCTGCCATTGAAGTACAAAAACAGTCATAAGCAATAATTAAACAAACAGGCATGACACTGTTCCAATAAAACTCTACTTACAAAGACATGTGGCAGGTCATATATTGCCTGAGAGCTATAGTTTGCAACCTCTGGCTTATACAATATAATAAGCAGCTTAAATATATAAGACCTAATTACAACGCCACTTACAATAATGACAGAAAAGATCGAACACCTAAATAATAAAAAATCAACTTAGAAAAGAATTGGACAGAAACCATATTGAGAATTTTGAATTCTACTACAGAATATATGTGAGCCATATCTCCCCCAAAAGCTAATTTCCTAAAACTATAAATAACACTGAAAGTGAATAAATTAATATAGTAATCCAATAAAAACTGGGCAAAGTCAAAGAAACACAAATGGCTCTCAAACACAGAGACGATGACCAGCCTTATTCATAATAGAAAGATGTAATTTGGAACTACAGAACTCTATTAGCAAGAAGGGGGGAACAGGGAATTAGAATTGGCACCATCTTTTTGGAGAGAAATTTAGCAACATCTATCAAAATTACAGATGCATGTCTCAGCAATCCCACCTCAAAAAAAATTTTTCCCCTGATGATAAACACACTCTTGCTCATGCGTGAAATGATATAACACACAGGGTTATCCACTACAGCTTTGTTTATAATAATGAAAGTTGTGGGAAAACCTTAGTCCATTATTAAAGGAGAGTTAAAGAAATTATGATACAGCCAAAAAATGGAGTACTATGCATCCTTAAGAGAGGAATGAGGATATACTTGAGGTGGGTGGATGAGGGTTCTCTAAAACATGTGGTGGACAATAAAAGTACAGAACAGTGTATATAATATGATACCATTTCTGTAACAAGCGAGGAGAAAATAGATGATAGGTAGAAGATAGATAGATATTAATATATATGACATATGTGTTTGTGTGTTGTTATATAGATTAAAATAACTCTGGAAAGATACAAAGAAACTAATAACATTGGTTTCTTATGGACTGGGGAAAGGAATGTGTTGGTAGACAATGGTGTGGAAGGAAAGCTTTTCACTGCATACCTTGCATACCCTACCTTTTGAACTTCAAACATATTCAAAACTAAAAATGATATAAAATAAATAAGAATGAAACAAAGCAGAATAAAATAAACATTAAATCAAAGTGTGAGCAACATGATACACAACGAATAAGAAAATGAAGGTTAATTTGATGGGATGAAGCATCCTTCTGGGATCAGTGCATGCCCCTCACTTGTAAAATCAGATATGTTTCATGTGTTTACAGATAGAATCACAAATGAAATAAGGGAATCAGGCCCCAGCCTCTGTCCCTCATTTCTCTTGCAACTATCCCTACCCCTACTTGGTCTGAAATGTCTACAATAACTTGTAGCTATATCACAAACAGGAAGCTATAAAACCATCCCATAGATTTCTCCATCTTATTATCAAGGAAATTTGGTCACTTGGTCAAATGCCTTGCCAAAGTAATCACTATACCTCACATTAAAATTTTGGAAAGCATTTAGACCCAAAAAACCCCTCCAAAAACAGAAACAAAAACAAATATAATTAAGCAGCATTCCTTTATTCAGCAGGTACTTACTGAGTGTTTACTGCTAGGGCACTGTTGAAGATGGTAGAAGTACAATAAAGGTTAAGACACATGTGATCATAAACCCCACTGAATTTGTATTCCAGTAGGAAAGAAGCTAGGCAATAAACAAATAAAGTCACTGCAATATAATTTTATATAGCCATAAATGTCTTAAATAAAAACAATAAGGTAACATTTTATGGCTATTAACCTGGATAGGGCTTCCATACAGAGCCCCAAATGATAAGACTACACTGTCTTTGGAATTTCCTCAGTCCACTGGTCTCGTGAATAATCAGAAGAAAAAACAATACTATTTTGGCCTGACTTGAAAAGCCTGTGTTCAGAATGAGTCATCACCACTTTTTTTTTCCCCCAATTATCCACAAAAAGTAATTTTGAATTACTTCAGATCTAGATCAAGCTTATTAGCAAACTGCTTTTTTTTTATCCTCTCCTTTTGAAAATTAGGATGCCAGACCCTACCCAGGATTCTGGAAATTCTCTGACACTCCATGATTTCTCAGAGATTACCAGCGGTTGTACAACTGCAGTTCTTTGATCAGGGCCCTGGAATGGGAGTTGCCTATGACTTTTCATCTAAGCTCTAGTTAAGGGCCAAGTGTTCTTCTTCAAATCTCTCTTGGACTTGAATTCTCTTTTTACCGATTTTTAGTCCATCCTTCTGGCTTGAAGATCATTCTCCTTCTAGAAGAACAAAGAAATCAAAGCAAAATCAAAGTTGGAAGGCACTGCCTTTTCTCTCTTATTTGTTAAGCATTACATTACCTGCCCCAAGCAGGTCTAGCCTTTCTTTGTGCTGCAAATATAGCTTGAAAAATCCTTTTGGGCTGTTCTGAACTATCCCATAAGAGTAGCTCTTCTAAAAAATAAGCTCTCATCTGTTCCTTTCTATGAATTTTTTTTTCATCTGTTGAGACAAGTTTACTACCTCTTCAACTCTTAAAATTTGCATGAACAGATCATTTGTTGTCAGATCACTGTTTGTTATGATCACACACACAAACACACACGTACCTCAAACCGATTTCAAAAAAATAAAAAGTCATCAAAGAGGAAAGCCAATAGAGCTGTAGTTTCATTCACTCCAGTGGCCTTGTATGACTTTTCCCTAATTACAACAAAATGCCTGGTGGGCACAATATGCCTCCAGAAATATTTTTATTCTTTTTTTGAGCCTGGGTTTTGTTGGTTGAAACAAAGCACTGTGATCTCTCTTTTTTCCCTCTGGAGGTTTCTTTCTTTCTGGTTTGATACTTTATTAAGATAAAAGGTGAACAGATTTTCCTTCGTTTCTTCTTCTTACAGAAGTTCACAAGACCTATCTAAAAGGATAATATATTTGGCCTTAAGGAAGTGGTTGGGCCTCAAGCATTTGCACACTTTCTTGCTGGCTCTCTCTGGGTCATTGTAGATGACCAGCTGAGTATAGGAAAGGAATTTAAAAAAAAAAAAAAAAACCCTCACATGAAAATAGGTTTTTTAAAATTGAGCTAAATTTACCTGAAGGGACCATCTAAACACACCCTCAGAAAAGATAAAGTTACCTTTTTCTCATGCTCTCTCAGCTGGAAGAAAAAAATTTCCGGATAAAGAACAGGAGGGCCACCCATTCCACCTCAGAGAATGTATTGCCCAAAGCCAGCTATGAAAATATAGACCAAAGATTTATCTTCCCATCTGTTTGTCCGACAGTTTGCCAGTCACTGAGGTTCATGCTCTCTATTCTCTCTCCCCTCTCTCTTTAATACAAGTAGTTTTCAATTGTATAAAATAACCAGTGAAAAGAAAAATCTCTAAGCACTTTGATTTACCATACCAGAATCTGACAAGATAAAACTGCACAAAATTTTACTTATAAGCAAACAAAAATGTAAGGCAAACTTCAATTCTAAATTAGAATAACATCCTTTCTCTGGACATTTCTTAACGAAGAGAGATGTTATCTAGTAAAATAAATTGGGTGTTTAGCTTGATTTTATTGGGAAATAAATTTCTCTTTTCAAGTTTTCTTCTCATCAAAAGTTTCTTCTTTTTCCCATGCTCCACTTCTTGTTTCCTTCTTTTCTTTCTTTCATTTTGGCTTTCCTTGTTAGAGACAACCTAACTTACACTGGTCAGGCTAAGGGTCACCTAATTAGTCCAACTTGGAGACCTAAAACCTTTGTTTCCTCATAAGCCATATTTGTTTTTCTGAATCCAGATTTCGATTCCACTAAAACAACTCTGTGCACTTTGGAGAAGAGAAAATATATATCAAAGTTAAAGTCTATAAGGAAAAATTAAAAGAAATATACCCCAATTTTAAAATAATCAAAAGTTTGAAAGAAAAATAAATGACTGGGGTGAAAAACGATATTGCAAAGGATCCTAATTCAGAGAATAATCAGAAGAGTAGAGTCTACCCAAGCATCTCATTCTAAAATAAAACAGTATATTTTGTTAAGAGTTGCAGAATTGGCTTTTAAATTACATTACAATGAATGTAAATTGTCTTAAAAGGACATGCTAAACCACTGGGATTAGGAGATTTATTACTGCAGCATAATTTAGATGCACCTAGTTGCTAAAATAGAGATGTAGTGAAGATTAAATAAGATTATACATATTGAAAGCACTTAAAATGATCATCATCAGGTGGTGCCTAATATGGTGCAAAATAATAATAAAGTACTTTGCACATAGCTAATACTTCAATAAATGACTGCTTTTGTTATTGTTAATGTTTTTGCTTAAGTCCTGCTGCTCCTCTTCCCACATCACAGGCTGCTCTTGATCCACTCTGATTCCCACTGTCAAGGAATTTATTACTATTGAGGAAATGTCTCAATCTCTTAGGGATGGAATATGCATCAGTTGGTGTATTGAAGTTAAGTGTGGCTTTGTGCCAATGTAGCCTGCCACATGCCACTTGGAATCATCACCCTCTATATCTGACCCAGAACAGGTCTTTTCTCTCTTTCTCTCTCTCTCTCAATCTCTGTCCTGGCAATATGTCTCTTGCTACTCCATCTGCCTCTGGTTTTGCATCCTTGTTCCTTGCTTTGTGATAATGGATGTTTCCTTGCCTACTTCTTGACAAAAAGTAACTGCCAAGTAGAGTCCAAGTTGAAAAGTGTTCTGTAAGGACAAAGAAAGAATTCCATGACTTTTTAAAAAAGATTTTATTTATTTATTTGAGAGCGAGAGAGAGAGAGAGCACGCACAAACGGGGTGAGGGGACTCCCTGCTGAGTAAGGAGCCAGATGCTGGGCTCAATTCTGGAACTATGGGATCATGGTCTGAGCTGAAGGCAGACACTTAACTGACTGAGCCACCCAGGTGCCCCAATGACATTTCTTGCAGGAGTTCAGGAATTTTAATTTAACTATTTTACACCCATTATCATACACGGCATGAATGCTCACTATAGGGACATGGCAATGATGTCCAAAAAAAGGAGGAGGGGAGGAAAGAGAAAGGAATTAAATATAGGGAAGGAAAATTACAATATATATATTACATATATATATACATATTATATATATATGAATATTTATTAGCTCCTTTGATAAGCACTGTATATACATTATCTGTTTCTGAATATCTGTTTCTGAATAGAAGACTTTAAGGGGCAACTCTAGACAGTTTTCCAGAACATCTGGTTAAGTCTCTAAGTTTCATGCAATTAAAACAAAGAAATGGGATAAGAGCCATTTGTCAATGGTGTCAAAAGTTCCATGTCCCATGCAAGGTCGTGTAGAAATTAAGACCCTTGTGCACTGCTGTGGCTATGTAAAATAGTGCAGCCACTGTGGAAAACAGCATGGCATCTCTTCCCCCAAATTAAACATTCAATTACCACATGATCCAGCAATTCTGCTTTCTGGTGTATACTAAAATAATTGAAAGCAAGGACTCAAACCGGTATTTGTACACCAATGTTTATAACAGTATTATTCCCACTGACCAAAAGGTGGGAAAAACTTAAATACCCATTAAAGATGAACGGATAAAAAAAACATGGGGAACATACATATTATTCAGTCCCAAAAAGGAAGAAAATTTGGCATATGCTACTCCACTGATGAACCTTGAGGATGTTATCCTAAGTGAAATAAACAAGCCAGTCACAAAAAGACAAATATTGAATGATTTCTTTGTAAGTGGTACCTAGAGTGATCAAGTGATCTAGCTGGGGGCTAGAGGGAGGAATGAATGGCGAGTGGTTTAACAGGTACAGAGTTTCAGTCTTGTAAGATAAACAAAGTTCTGAAGGTGGGTGGTGGTGATCGTTGCACAACAATGTGAATCTATTTGATGCCACTCAAGTGTCCACTTAGAAATGGTTAAAATGATGATTTTAAGTTATTAAGTTTTACTACAATTTGTAAAAGAAAAGTTCCACAAGCCGTAGACAACGTACACTGAGGTTTCCAGGAAGGACCCGCCTGTAGGAGGTCTGTGCTCTTCCCTCTGATGTACGGGGAACCGCAGTCATGAGGAAAGGATGAAGATATGGATGAAACCGGTTAAAGCAGAGCAGCCAGGCAATTCAGTTGGAAGTATTCTGACATTTAATTTAACTGAGGTTTCCCAAGCATTTGATGTTTGCTTCCTTCAGGGAGAACAGACGATTTCCATTGCCTTGACTGTTCTGTCCAGTAGAGTGTGTGAGTTCTTTCCAGCTCCGCTTCGGAAAGGAAATACAGATGGTAGTTGCTTTCTTCCTGTCTTCATCACCTTGCCAATAAAGGCAGCTTCCTTTCCAAAGCGTCCCTGTCGCACATGTCATGTGTCCCCCCCCCCCCAACCTTTCTCTCTCCTTTTATTACTTTTTTCTCTTTCAGACATATGGAGAGACATGTGTCGGAGCAAACCCAGTTTCCTATACCACTGCCAAAGTCAGGGGCAGCTCTGAAACTTAAGGGAATTGACCTTAGGCCTGTAAAACTGATTAAGAGGGTAGAAGGAAGTCTGAAATTCTAAGTGAGAAGTGGTGTGCGAGCAAACTGTAGTCTGGCAGAACTAGGAAATAACTCAGGCCATGTTGACGACACCACCAGTTATTCTATGTCACATGGCATTAAAATATCACAAGGCTGGAGGCACCAGGGTGGCTCATTGGGTTAAAGCCTCTGCCTTCAGCTTGGGTCATGATCCCAGAGTCCTCTAATCTAGCCCCGCATCGGGAATCCCTGCTCAGCAGGAAGCCTGCTCTACCCCACCCCCTGCCTCTCTGCCTACTTGTGATCTCTGTCAAATAAAGAAATAAAATCTTTTTTTATAAATCACAAGGCTGTTCACTGCTGCACTGGCTGTATTGGGGGTAGGATGTGGAGAAAATGCGACCAAAAAAGTGTATGGATCAATGAGAGACCCATGAAATATATTTTGAAACATCCAAAATGGCCTTGCCTGAGTTAGGAAAAGTGCGCCCCCTGGTGGTGGGCCAATTGCAAAAAGCCAGACCGTCCCCCACCCCACCAACCAGGAGGTCAAAAATGCAACAGCGGGGGCTCTCAGGGAAGCTGCAGGGGCATAGGCTGCATTTCATTTTCCAGACACAATTTGCTCCCAACTTGCAATGCATGGAGCCATTAAAAAAGGAAATCCTCTGAGATACATAATTAAGTAAAATGAAAAACTGAGAAGAATTGTTTTTTATATACAAATGTATGCATGGGTTATTTCTGGAGAAGAAAAAAAAAATCTGTGAGACTGGTGCTTACCAGAAGTAACTCCGGGGTTTACAGTTTCAAGTGACAGATGAGTGAGCCTTTGTACATGCAACAGAATGCCAGACATGCTGATTGGGGCAGGAGTAGGCAGTGTTTTTTTCTTCTTCTTCTTCTTATTCCTCTTCCTTCTCCTCCTTCTCCACCTCTCTACCCTCCTTCTTCTTTTCTTTTCGGTCACATGAGGCTGCATGCTTTGAATCGGAGAGCATGAGATCTCCATCAATGTCATTTTCCTCAGTTTGGGGGATAGCATTTAAACCAGGAGAAATGTTAAAAATCTTTAAAAAGTAATTTGGTTTTTTCTTGCTAAAGAGCACCACTGGCTACCAGTTTTCACTTAAATTAACAAGGGCCGAGGCCTCATTTTGGTGCACAGCCTTAAGAATTATCTCCAAATACTTAATTGAGTTATTTTTCTTTGGCTTAAAATCAACACCTTCCTTTGGAAGAGAGAGTGGGAAATGTAAGGCAAAGTAGGTCAGGTCTCAGGTTCCCCACTTTTGATTGCCACTGACAGGAAGTTTATGAGTCACCTGTTGATTTTGTTACTTCAGAGAACCCTGAACAAATACACTGTCTGATAGGCTAGTCTCTCTTCATCAGCCAAAGTTTTCCTTATGAACTTACATCCAGCTTGTCTAGTTAAAATTAAAAACTGTTATTTGTTATTGTAATGCTATTAACTATATACTCTATAGCATAATTTAAGCTTAGAAGTTGAAAATGTAATTTGGGGAGAATAGAAATCTTTGTGATACTATGGAGTCTTTCTATGATCGAGGCTTATTTTCTATCTTTCAGGAGTATTTCATATCTTTTTCACTCATCCAAACATTTCTTGTTAAGGTTATTCCTATATGTTGTCCTTTTTGATATCACCATAAATGCTATCTTTTGTCCATTATATATCATGTTTGCTAACTGTTTGCATACAGGAAAGCTACTGCTTTCTGCTTTCTGATAAATCATTCCATCCCCCACAACTTTCTGAAATTTCTTTTTCATTTGTGGTAGTTCTCTACTTGATTTCCTGGGTTTCCCAGGTTTAAGAACCTATCTTCTGCAAACATTGGTAGTTTCTCCTCCACCTTCTCTGATTTTATATTAGTAATTACATAACTTTCAAAAATTACTTTGGTTTAGCCAAATGCAGTATTATATTAGTGATAGTGATGGGCATAATCAATCTGTCTCTAACCTCCACAGGTATACCTCTAGAATTTTTCCTCAAACCAAAATGCTGGCTTTTAGGCTGAGATAGATAATTATTACATGTTAAGAAAGAATTCACCCGGTTTTATTTGTGTACCAGATTTTTTTTAATTGCAAATCACTACTGAATTTTCTCAAATTATTTTTCAGTAGCTATCAAGTGATGAGAGGGTTTTTTCCTTAGATCTAATGAATATTTATATTAATAGATCTCCTAATAGTGAGCCATCCTGGCATTTCCAGGAGGGAAAGGTGTGACTTCATCATGATATATTCTTGTATTTTTTTTATATGTGTGAAACATAGCATACATATAGAGAAGTGGAGACATGTATATGTACTTCGATCAGGCAATAACCATTAACCATTATGCAGGTCAAGAATCAGAACATTGTAGTATTGAAGAAGACTTCATGTTTCCCTTCCTAGTAACAAACTCTCCCCTTTCTTTTTGGAGGTAACCACATTCCTGATTTTTCTGACAATAATTTCTTTAATTTTCTTTATAGATTTAGTGATGCCTTCTCAATTTTAAACAACTAGAATCAATAATACATACTATGTTTTGTCTACTCTCTACCTAGGTAAGACTGATATGTTATAGCAGATAGCTGTGGGTTTTTCATTTTTGTTGCTATTTAATATTTCAGTCTATAAATGTACCAAAATTTATATATTCATTCTATTGCTGATGAACATTTGGATGCTTTCTACATTTGGTTTATAAAAACACCACCTGTGTCTATGAACTATTTTATATATACACGTATGTGTGTGTGTGTATGTGTGTGTGTGTGTGTGTGTGTATATATATATATATATATGATTTTTCTAATATATATATCCAGGAACAGAAGTACTGAGTCGTAAGACATACATATCTGCAACTGTACTTGATAATGCCAAATTGTTTTACAATGGTTATATTAATTTACACCCCCATGAACTAGTATATGATAGTGCTGATTGGACCACATCATTTTCAACACTTTTTATGTCAAACTTCTTAATTTAAGGCAAACCATTAAGTGGTAATCATATCTCATAGTGGCATTAATTATATTTCCCACTACTAATAAGAATGAGCACCTTTCCGCATGTTCACTAGCCATTTGGATTTCTACTTTTTTGAAATTTTCATTTTTGAAGTTTCCACTTCCAATTTTATTGGTTTTTCTTTTTCTTACTAATTAGTAGGAGGGGAGTTTTTTCAAATTTTTATTTAAATTCTAATTAGTTAACATACTGTGTAATATTGGTTTCAGGAGTAGAATTTAGTGATTCATCACTTACATATAACACTCAATGCTCAATACAACAAGTGCCCTCCTTAACACCCATCACCCATTTAGCCTATCTCCCCCCAGCCGCTGCCCATCCCCCCAGCCGCCTCCCCGCCATCTACCCTGTTTGTTCTCTATAGAGAACATATATATATAACTCTATATAAGAGTATTTTATGCTTTGCTTCCCTCTCTTTTTTTCCCTTCCCCTATATACATCTTTATGTATTTTGTATATGAATCGTTTGTTGGAAAGATGTGTTAGAAATATCTTCTCCTGTTCAGTGGCTTTTCAGTCACTTTGTAGTATCTTTTGATGAATACAACTCATAGTTTTAATGTAGACAATTTTTAAAAATATTTTTGTTTATAATAAGTTTTGTGTCCTCTTAAGTGAAACTTTTATGTACTCTATGATCATTAATATATTCATCTGTATTGTCCACTAGAAGATTTTCTTGTTTTGTCTGTCCTTATAGATCTTAACCCATCTAAAATAAATTGTTTGTTTAAGAATACAACTTTTGTATCGCTTCTCGGCCTTTTAGCGAAGATCAAGTATAGTATTTGTTCTTATCAGTTTAATATCTGATATGTCCTCTATTCGAGGACAATATATTAAATGGATTTTGGAATTAGGAGATGGAATAGGAGCTTATATACTCCGTCCACTCCACTGTCGACAGGGTATTGCAGTACTTCCAGTAACGGTGCACCCCCTTCAGGGGGAATTAACTGTTGTGCAAAAATTGGAATTTAAGAAGCCTTGTGTTAGGTTTTGTCACTGTGCTGCTTTGCTCTCGATAATAAAAACTTACTGCATTCAGGAAAAAAAAAGAATACAACTTTATTTTCTTCATATGGGTACTTACTTGTCACAGCAAACCTTACTGAAAAGATTGTCCTTTGTGCTCGCTTCGGCAGCACATATACTAAAATTGAAAAGATTGTCCTTTACCTACTGTTTTGCAATGAATCCTTTGTCATATAACAAGTGTCAATATGTCTATAAGATTTTTTTTTCAATCCCATTTGTTGATTTGTTGTTTCTACACTAATGCCACACTGACTTAATTACTCCAGCTCTTTAATAATTCTTAGGCTCTCCTAGAGCAAGTCTATCACCTTATTTTTTAAAGAATCTTTTGGTTATTCATGGCTCTTTTCTCAACATATAAGTATTAGAATCAACTGACCAAATTCCTCAAAAAATACCTTTTGGGATTTTGATTTTCATTGCACTGAATGGATACATCTATTTGGAGATAACTGACCTTTTAAAAATATTTAAATCTTTAGTTCGTAAACAGGATATATGCCATCCTTTAAGTCTTTTTTTAATGTCTCACAGTAAAGTTTTATACTTCTCCCTATAAAGACCTGCATATATTTTGTTATGCTTATTTCTAGGTGTTACTGTAAAAATTACATCTTTTTTTGATCATATAGTATGCATTAGTCATTTTATAGGAAATTGGTTATAATCTTAATTAGCAGATGTCAATTTTTTTAGTCACATAACATAAAATTAACCATCTTAACCATTTCGAAGTATACAGTTCAGTAATAAAAGTATATTTATACTGTTGTGCAACCAATCTCCTTCTTAACTTTTTATCTTGCAAAACTGAAACTCTACCTACTAATCAATTCCCATTTCCCCTCCCCCCAGCTTCTAGAAACCACTATTCTACTTTCTTGTAACAATAACTTTTTGCTTACTTGATTTTTTTTAAAAAGCTTTTACTTATTTATTTGACAGAGAGAGAGATCACAAGCAGACAGAGAGGCAGGCAGAGTGAGGAGAAGCAGGCTCCCACCCAGCAAGAGCTGGATGCAGGGCTCGATGCAGGGCTCGATGCAGAGCTCGATGCAGGGCTCGATCCCAGGACCCCGAGATAAAGGCAGAGGCTTAACCCACTGAGCCACCCAGGCGCCCCTCTTACTTGATTTTTTAACTGTTTGTTGTTCATAGTACTTTTAAGTCTCTTATTTCTTGAGGATTTTCTGTGTAGTTACTCTCAGTTATTGGTAAAGGTATATAAACTCTGACTATTAATTGTGGATTTGTCTATTTCTCCTTACAGCTTAATCAATTTTCGCTTCAAAAATTTCAAAGTCCTGTCATGTCTATAAATGTTAGCAATTATTATGTCCTTTTGATGACTTCTCTTTTATTATGATGATATGATTCTCTTTATCCTTGATAACATTCTTTGCTTTGAAATCAACCTCAGTATTAATATATCTACCCCAGCTTTCTTTTCATTTGTGACAACGTGCTGTCTTTTTCAATCCTTATTCTCTTAATTTTTTTATGATTTTATATTTATAGCATCATTTCAGTTAAAGATTCTCAGCAAACTAAACATAGAAGGTAACTTTCTCAACCTAATAAAAGGTACCTGTGAAGAACCTACAAGATCCAAATACTCAATGGAGAGAGACTGAATGTTTTCCCCCTAAAATCAGAAACAAGGCAAGGATGTCCATTTTAATACTGTATACAACATTACACTGAAGATTCCTGTTAGTAAAATAAAACAAGAAAAAGAAACAAGACATGTAGGATTGGAAAGGAAAAAGTAAAAATGCCTGAGTAGTAAAAAAGTAGAAAATGTGATGAAATATATGAAATGCTACAGGAACAAATAACTGGCTTAGCAGGTTTACAGGATAAAAGATCAATATACAAAAATTAATTCTGTTCCTATATTGTAGGAATTTATAATCAGAAATTGAAATGTTAAAATATTATTTATATTATCAAAAATGCAAAATATTAGCAATAAAATCAAGAAAAGTTATGTCAGACCTATATACTGAAAACTACAAAACACTTGTCAGAGAAGCTAAAGGATGCCTAAAAAGATAGAAATACATGTCTATGGGTCAGAAGACTCAATATTGACAAGATGTCAATTCTCCCTAAATTGGTCTATAGGTGCAATGCAATCCTAATAAAAACCCAGCAAACTTTTTTAGTAGAAGTTGACAGATCTACTCTAAAGTTTATGTAGAAATACAAAGGTTCTTGAATAACCTAAACAACTTATAAAAAGAACAAAACAGAAGAATTCCTATTACCTGATTTCAAGATCTATTATAAAGCTACTACCAAAATAGTATAGCATTGGTATAAAGAGAGGCAATGGAATAGAATAAAAAATCCAGAGACAGACTCACAAATATATCAAATATTATTTTCAGCAAAGGTGCATAGACAATTCAGCAAATAAAGTATAGTTTTTTCCAAAATATGTCATTAGAATTGGGAAGAAAGAAGGAGAACTTCATCCGATGTCTTGTACCATATATAAAAATTAACTCAAAATGTAAAACAAAACTAGACAAGTTCTAGAAGAAAACAGAGGAGAAAATCTTCATGATTTTGGATTAAATAAAGGCTTCTTATATGACATCAAGAGTATTACCTATAAAAGGAAAATCTGATAAATTGAACCTCATGAAAATTCTACTCTTCAAAGGAGACTGTTAAGAGGATGAAAGATAAGACCCACATTGGGAATAAATTTTTGCAAATCATATAGCTGATGAAAGAACTTATATGCAGAATATATTAAGAACTCTCAAAAATAAATAAAAATATAAGCAATCAAAAATTTTAAATGGACAAGGTATCTGAATAGACACATATACCAATGGTAAATAAATACATAAAAAATGCTCAACATCATTAGTCCATTAGTGAAATATCAATTAACATAACAATGAAATACTTCTACATACATTTTAGAATGGCTGAAAATAAAAGGCCTAACTATATCAAGAGTTGGCAAAAATATGAAACAAACATCATTGCTGATGGGAATGTAAAATGACACAACCACACTGGAAAATAGTTACACAATTTCTTAAAAAGTTAAGCATTCACCTTCCATTTGATCTAGCCATTTTAGTCATAGGTATTTCCCCAAAGAAATTAAAGCATATATCCATAAAAAGACTTACATGCAAATATTTGTAGTAGTTTTAGTTGCGATAGCTAAAAGCAGAAAATGACCCAGATATCCATCTCAAGTGAGTGGATAAACAATTACAGTATGTCATAAGATGGAATACTACTCAGTAATATACATAGAGAATTACAGACGAATCTCAAAATAATTATGCTGGGTAAAAGAGGACACACAAAAAATAGTATTTTTACTCTGTAATTCCATTTACATATAATTCTAGAAAATCCTTATGTATCTAAAGTGACAGAAGTTGATCAGGAATTGCCTGGGGATGGGGACAACAAAGAAGCACAAGAAAACTGGGGCGCCTGGGTGGCTCAGTGGGTTAAGCCACTGCCTTCGGCTCAGGTCATGATCTCAGGGTCCTGGGATCGAGCCCCACATTGGGCTCTCTGCTCAGCGGGGAGCCTGCTTCTCCCTCTCTCTCTGTCTGCCTCTCTGCCTGCTTGTGATCTCTCTGTCAAATAAATAAAATCTTTAAAAAAAAATAAATTAATTAAAAAAAAAAAAAAGAAGCACAAGAAAACTTTGGGGGAGTGACAGATATATTTATTATCTTGATTATGGTCATGGTTTCATTGCTGTATATATATTGTTTTCATATGACTACACATACAAATTCATCTAGCTGTATGTTTTAAATATGTGAAGATTATTGAACATTAATTACACTTTAAACAGTAACAACAACCAGCTTATTTTTTGACAAGTCTTTGGACTGATAAGTAAGCAGTGGTCTAGCTGATCTAGGATGGGATTACATGAGACAACTCAGATCAGTCCCATGTGCTCCTTCATCCCTAGGAGTCTAGGTGAAGCTTATTCTCGTGTCAGACGGGTCCAAGAGGAAGAGGAAAAGAATGTAATGACTCTTATGGCCTAGGCTTGCAATCACTCTATTACATTGGCTAAGATAAATCAAAAGACCATCATAGATTCAAGATGTGAAAAATAGGCTCTATACCCTGATGGGAGAAACATCAAAGTCCTATTTTAAAAGGGTGTAGACACAGGAAAGAGTGTAGACTCTTGGTCATTTTTGCAATTAATCTACCACACCTACTAAATAGCTGGCATCCCTAGAAACGAGGCATTATAAATACTATTTCCTTTGATCATCCTTAGAACTCAAATAGGTAGAATCTTAATTTTGAAGATGAAGAAACTGAATCCTAGAGAAGAGGTTAAGTAACATGACCAAAGTCCCACAGCTAATCAGCTGCAGAGGTGGGATCCAAGCTTTCCTGATTCCAGAGCATCTTCCCTTAGAAGTTATGATTCATCACTTGTCTTTTTTATCCCAAAAGTCATAACCCATCTGCCTAGGATGGCCCCCACCTCACTGTGATGTCTAGAAAAGGCGCCAACAATTTTTCATTGATGGCATATATAAAATGGGAGTAGGGAGGGCTTTCTTTAATATCTATGAACCAAGCTTTACCCTGGGTAGATTTTAGTTTAAGTATGAAACCTCTGAAGCAGTATAAATTTCAATCCCAATCAAGAAAAATTACGTTGGGGACGCCCTTCGGCTCAGGTCACGATCCCGGTGTCCTGGGATCGAGTCCCACATCAGGCTCCTTGCACGGCAGGGAGCCTGCTTCTCCCTCTGCCTCTGCCTGCCACTCTGTCTGCCTGTGCTCGTTCTCTCTCCCTCTCTCTCTCTCACAAATAAATAAATAAAATCTTTAAAAAAAAAAAAAGAAAAGAAAGAAAGAAAAGTAAAAGAAAAATTACGTTGTGTATGCAAAGATCGCATACTAAACCCCCAATGTGATTTCAAAGGACATGAGAAAGATTGTCCTATTTGAAAAATTTATTAAGACCATTTGATGTACTGAAGGTCAATCATTAACATTATCTACCTGTTTGTACCTGTTTATAAAGGCAATTTGTTAATAAATTGTGTTCCTAAAGTTTATACATAGGCCAATGATTTGGAAATCAGATTACATTATTTTCATAGAAATAATGCAATAAATGCTTCCAGGATAGCCTATTAAAGGCCACTTACTACATAATGGCTGAAATATAATACAAAGAATGAAACACTTCCATGAAGTGTTTAAAAAAATAAAATGTTTCTGGGGAAAAAAAGTGCCTGACAACTTCCAACTCATAGAATTATCTTCTATATGCCTTCTGAAAATGGAAGAGCAATATAAACATTTATTTCCCAACAGATATGAAGCATGCCACCTGCTTTAGAAGACAATATCAACTATAGTCACATTTGGGTTTTTTTTAATTTAAATTCAATTAATTAACATATAATGTATTGTTTCACAGGTACAGGTCTGTGATTCATCAGTCTTATATAATACCCAGTGCTCATTTCAACACGTACCCTCCCCAATGTCCATCACCCAGTTACCCCATCCCTTCACTCCTCTACAGCAACCCTTAGTTTGATTCCTATGATTAAGAGACTCACATTTGTTTTTGTTTTTGTTTTTTTAAGATTTAGTTATTCATTTGTTTTGGAGAGGGAGGGGCAGAGGGAAAGGGAGAAGCAGACTCTCCAATGAGCAGGGAACCTGACACCTGGCTTGATCCAGGACCCCAGGATCAAGACCTGAGCTGAAGGCAGTCCCTTAACAAACTAAGCCACCCAGGCACCCCCACCTTTGTTTTTTTTGTTGTTGTTGTTTCTTTTTTTAGGATTTTACTTATTTATTTGTCAGAGAGAACGAACACAAGCAGGGAGAGCAGTAGGCAGAGGGAAAAGCAGGTCCCCATTGAGCAAGGGGAAGCAGGCTCTCTCTCGGGCAAGGAGCCTGATGAGGGACTTGATCCCAGGACCCTGCGATCATGACCTGAGCTGAAGGCAGACTCTTATCCAACTGAGCCACCCAGACATCCCTACTACATTTGTTTTCATCTTACTACACATATAAAGGACATTCATGCCTGTGCATTAACCAAAACAAACAAAAAACAAACAAATCACAGGACTATTTTCAAATGAAAAATACAGTTCATATACTAAAATTGGAAAGTAAAACCTACATCTAAATTTAAGTCCTCTATTCAAAATTCTCCAATGGTACCCCATCTCACTCACAGTAGAAACCAAAGTCATTAAATAGCCTATAAGGCCCCACATGGTCTGCCCCAGTCTCCTTACTTCTATTGCTTTGTTATCTTTTTCTTCCCCTTCCTCTCTGACTCTGTTCCTACTCTGACCAACTTACGTTTCCCCAAATAGGATAAGCACACTGCTGTCTCAGAGCCTTTGCTCTTGTTTCCTGTAACCAGAACACTCTTCCCCCAGACACCTATATGGTTCTCTCAACCCCTTCACATCTTTGCCCAAAAGTCATTTTTCAACTAGAGCTTCACTCACCATCCCTTGTGATATAGTAACTATTATTACTCCTTTTTCCCATTCCTTACTCTCATCATCCCTCCTTACTTGATTTTACTCCCTATACAGCTTTCCACTTTATATATATTATGCAGGGGCACCAGAATGGCTCAGTCAGTTAAGTGTCTGATTCGATTTCAGCTCAATCCATGATCTCAGGATTGTGGGATCAAGCACCTCATCAGGCCATGGTGGGCATGAAGTCTGCTTAAGATTTACTCTCTTCCTCTCCCTCCGCACCTGCCTCCTCTAAAAATAAATAAATAATTATACTACTCAATTCATTTATTAGTTTATCATGCTACTATCACCACCACTAACACGTCAGTTCCATGACAGTGATGATTTTATATCTTTTAGTCCTTTTTATAGGATCCAACACTTCCATGTTCCAGAATGCTGCATAAATAACTTCTCTTATTTCATAATCTATTTATTTATACACACATTTATTTCATATGTATGTTTTTTGTTTCACTGTCTCTTTTGAGTCTTCTGCTTAAAGGGAATAGTTCTTCCCTTTGGCAAAAGATTTATCTGGGAATAACTAATGAGCCATCAAAATTGCAGATAGAAAATTCATTGTTGGAATGGTTGGCGCAACAACCTTTCAAATAGTTCTTTGTCTTCGGATCATTAAAAAATTGTGTTTTCTGTATTCCTGTAGAGTGGCATAAATCTGGTTGAAGCTGTTCTCTAATCAATACTCATTTAGACTGTATGATTGTGTAATGTTTTAGCAGCCTGTAGAATTATATCTGCTGTCAATAAAGTATCCATTCATGAATAGCATGTACTATATTATTTAAAACCCAAAATTACATCGATTATGAAAAAGATCCAGTTCAATGATTTTTGCCATTTATTTCATTGAATTAAAATTTTGCTACTTCCTTAAATCTGTTTTATCAATTAATCTAGATAAAAACCAGCCCCCATCATTGTTATGAATATATCTATACCATCAATTCCAAGTATTATTTAGTATAGCAACTCTGACATTTGTTGGTATGATTTCTGTAATACAGCTCTCCTCATATGTTGCTATCTTAATACTCATTCACTCTGATTCCCAATTCACTGGATCTGGTTGGGCAAACACTGTGGCCTCCAATCAGGCTGCTAATGGTGCCAAATTAAGAAATGGTTTTGCAAGGCTTATAATATTAAAGATGACATATGAATTCAAATTTCTTCTTAACTTAGCTTGGAAGCTGAAGAAAATATATTGTATTCTGCCTATATTCTCATACCAATACATGCACACTTAATGGGTTTGGTATTTAACATCAGTCCTCCCCACCTCTTTCAAGTGTGCAGAATACAACTATGAGTTGAACGCATTCTGAAGCATTCTCTTTTTGGAGAACTCTGATGAATTCTGAAAACTGGAATACATGTGTCATTTAAAATTATTTTCAAGTTAAATAAATGTGTATTGTAACTGACAGTCTATCTTTGATAATTATTTAGGGCACATATTAAAAACATATTGAAATTATACCTTAATAGCAATACAAAAGCTTATGGAAATAGAAATCACATTGAGTGAATGCCTACGATATACTCAGCCTAAGATATAATTAAAATATGGATAAGACACAGACCCCACCTAAAGAAAATAATGTTACACATATATACAAAGAGTATCCCACAAGAGAAGATATGGTAAATACCATTAAAATAACATTTTGTTGTTGTAAACAAATTTTGAGCAAAAAACAGATATTATAAACTTTTATTTGAGCATCACAACTTCCTTTCAAGAGATTAAACTCTTATCAAAAATGTCCCCCAATTCAGTCTGTGAAAATTTGAAATATATGTTCAACTGTCTGAAAGTAATTTACTCCTCCTTATAAATAGCTAAGAATAAAACATTTTCAGTTCATCATCTCAAAATATTGAATTTTTCTCTCCAGTTTTCCTGCAATTATTTTCACTGCAACTCTTTGGTAACTTTAAGAACTCACAGAGTAACGGTAAATTACAGTAGCAGTAAATATATATAAGTATATGTGTCACTTATATATAAATTACACATATTATCTTCTTGTTTCTCTTCAGAAGAAAAGTTAATCCTGTTCTTTTCTTTCTAAAATAAGCTTTAGTTATTAAATTGAAATTTGCATAATAGGAGATTATGATTATGTTTGATAAATATTTCAGATAGCTTACTGTCATCATAATTTCAAGAAGGATTTCCTTAATCTCAACATTAAGGCATAAAAGATTAAGGAAGAGCCTCAAGAATTTTAACTCAGATAATAAAACAGATAAAAAATGAGATTTTCAGAAAGAAGAAATCAATAAAAATATCTAGAATATAGTATGTATTTTTAACTGAGTATTTTCTATTAAAATGGATAGAATTCACAATTCTTTTACTGTAAAATTATAATGAAGTTAGAAATATATAAATAATGTTCCTCTAATTGTTTTTCAATTTTTAAATTATTTTAAACTGTCAGAATAATATATTTGAAATCTACCTTTCAAAAACCTCACATTTCTCTGGAGCTGCAGGTGTCTCCTAAACATTTGCTTATTGTTTGAAAGTTCTTTGTCCATGAGCATGAGACATTTAACTAGTTATAAATCAAGTTTTATGTTCTGAGAATCTGCACACATCAGCAATTTTACAAATAATCACTGATGTGATGTCAAACACTGATTTCAAACATCCTTGTGGCTTTGTGCTGTGATGGATAGATTGGTGAATTTGAAGAAAAGTCAAAATCATGGTATTTGCTTGATCAACACCAGGATTCTATCATTTATTTTTGAGTCTTGAAGTATTTGATTTACCCTATACTTTTCATTAGCATCTTTTTTTCATGTGTACAACATATTTATTTAACAATTCTATACATTACTCGGTCCTCACCATGATACATGTAGTCACCATCTGTCACCATAAAACATTATTATTTATTGACTAATTTCTTTATGTGATATTTTTCACCTCTTAGACTTACCTTCCACCTCTTTTATAACTGGAAGTTTGTATCTCTTTTTTTTATGTTTTTTAAAAAGATTTATTTATTTATTTTAGAAAGAGAGAGCATGGGGAAAGGGAAAGAGAGAATCCTCAAGCAGACTCCCTGCTAAGCAGGGAGTCTAACGTGGGACTCCATCTCAGGATCCTGAGATCATGACCTGAGCCAAAAATAAAGAGTCTGCCACTTAAACAACTGAGCCACTCAGGCACCCCAGTTTGTACCTTTTAATTCCCTTTACTTTGTCCATTCTCCCCTATGGCAATCACCAGTTGGTTCTCTATAGTCTGTTTGGGTTTGGGACGGGGGTTGTTCATTTGTTTTGTTTTTAACATTCCGCATATAAATGAAGTCATAAGGTATTTGTCTTTCTCTGTCTGACATACTTCACATAGCATAACACGCAATGGACCCTCTAGATCCATCTATATTGTTGTAAATGGCAACATAACATTCCCTTTTATACCTGAGTAATGTTTCACTGCATATATATACCATATCTTCTTTATCAATTCATCTTTCAGTGGACAGACACTTGGGTTCCTTCTAGTCTTGGCTATTGTACATAATGTTTCAATAAACATAGGGGCTCATACACCTTTTTGAATAAGTTTTTTTAAATTCCAGTATAGTTAACATACAATGTTGTTATCAGTTACATCATTAGCATTTCTTTTAGTTAGTCTCAAACCACAAGTATTCTATCTACCCCCCAGTGTTACAAACTAAAGGTAAGATTTAATTTAAGCCAAAAAATAGAGATCATTTATATCTGTCTTCAAATAATCTTCAAAGTCGCTATGGGGAAAATGGGTTAGTCTCAACTTGTGGTTGCAGAAAGCTATGCTAGTACTTGAAGAAGAATCAGGCAGGTAGACTGCAGTCAAAATAAGCAAAGGCTTGAATTAGAATCAACTGGAAATGGAGTATTCTATCTTATGAGGTGGCATTCCTGGTCACTTGATGTGCCTTACCAGTTATCGAAGATGTTGTAAAAGAATTTGAGTTCAAATTTAGAAACAAGTTATTTGACACCACTTTCTGCCTCTTAGGGCCTCTTCTATTTCATGAAACCCTGGTCTATGGCCAGCTCTATTGACCACTCACACAAAATTGTATTTGACATTTATTCAATATGAACTGATATATTTACATACATGTCACCACAGTATACACAGCAGCCTCTTGGTGACACCTAATTTCCAAACAATTTCCATGTGTAAATAATTCCCCCTGGGGTGATATCTTTGATGAATCAGAAACTGCTGGTAGCAGTTACAGAGGCCTATGCAGGGCAGCAGTAAGATACAAGGCCAAAGGCAGGTGAATAAATATATTCTGGTAACAAGTTCCAAACACTTTTCTTTTCCCTTATTTCTTTTAGTAGATGTATAAAGTGATCTTTAACAGTACCAACATTCTCTCCCCCATCAATATTCAAAGTGAGGTGATACTGAGGTCACTGATGGCCAAAGAAAGACATTTTCATGTAATTGAATGCCACGATATTTTGACACAGGTGTTCCAACGTGCCATATTGAGTTATAGAAATCAGAATGTAAAAGCATTCAAAATTCTAAAAAATTATTTTGATAATAATATATTATTATATTGAGAGAGGTTCACTTCACCCTCCACCTTAACTTGCCCTTTTTGCAAGGCATAAGATAAGACAACAGAAGGGAGTGAAGACATCTAATGAACATGTTACTTTATAATCTGTAAAACCTTAAAGCAAGTTTAAAGGCCCCCTTTTCAACCTATGTCTAAATCTATTGTAACCTACCATCTTAGGGAAGCAGGGAAGCTTCCATAGGCAGAGCTTTGTGCTGATTCTTCTGTGAACCCTATGGTCCCTTCCAAAATGTGCACTACGAGAAGGGTGGCTGAGACATGATACCCTATCAGCAGACTAACTGGGAGTGGTAAAACTAGAGGCAAAGAAGCTTATCCATTCTCCTCCTGAAAATAAATGGATCTCAACTGTGGTGCTATTGGGTAGATTTGCCACTTAAATTGTTAGGCTTTGGGTAATCCTAATACCCAACTGTTACTTATTTGATTAAACAAAACCCCCTTTACTCCTTTCAGAAGAACTCTATTGTGTACAATATTTAAATGGATGGAAATTAAATGGCGTTTGAGAGTCTTGAGAATTTTGCAGTATGTTTTGAGATACGCAGAGAGATTCCAAGTGACTGGCTTGGGAATGCAGTTAGTGACAGTAGATGAATCTCTAAGAACACAAGTATTATTCTTTGTCTTATTCACTGCCTAATTAATATATGCTAGAAGGGAGATGAATGAGCAGAAAACATAACAATGTGAGAGCTAATAAAGCCGATCCAGGGGGCGCCTGGGTGGCTCAGTCAATTGGCGTTTGCCTTTGGCTCAGGTCATGATCCCAGGGTTCTGGGATCCAGCCCCGCATTGGATCGGGAAGCCTGTTTTTCCCTCTTCCACTCCCCCTGCTTGTGTTCCCTCTCTCACTGTGGGTGGTTCAGTGGGTTAAAGCTTCTGCCTTCCGCTCGGGTAGTGATCCCAGGGTCCTGGGATTAAGCCCCGAGTTGGGCTCTCTGCTCAGCGGGGAGCCTGCTTCCCTTCCTCTCTCTCTCTCTGCCTACCTGTGATCTCTGTCTGTCAAACAAATTAATAAAATCTTAAAAAAAAAAAAAATAAGCTGATCCAGTTTTTGGGTTAGTCCAAGTCTAGAGTAGTCAATAGTCCAGTGAACAGCATCCAAAGAAATCTGGTCAATTTGAACCTACTTCCTGCAGATGTCATCTTCCAAGGAGGTCTAATTTTGTGAGAGCTTAGATGAAGTAATGGGAAAGGACACAATACACAAATTTTAACTAGCTTCCATGAGTTTCATAATTATAAAGCATTTATATATATATACATACATATACACACACATATATATAGCATACATAAAGCATAATTATAAAGCATATCTTGAAATCAAAAAGCTGATAAAATTTATGGAAATTCAGCTGACCTGATAGAATATTCATTATTCTTACAGATCCTAATAATTATTCATAAAATGTGAATGTATTTTAGTTACATATTCATAAAGTTTATTGTCAGGATAATTAAATACCTAATTTTTCTTAGATACAGTATCTAAGTCCAATAATCAAACTTTTGAATTGTTCAAAGTCATTGGTTTTTAAAAGGTAAAAATAGATGAAGTCAACAGTCTGTCCCTAGGAATTATAAATGGTGCTATGCCATTCTGTATGACATTGAAACTATGAGAAACTATATTCTTCTGAATATGTAATATACATACAACAATGATCTAGGTTTATTTCGGGGTAACATATTTATTATATTATAATAAGGTATATACTATAATATATACCATAATATGTATTATATGTATATGTATATATATATATAATATATTATATGTAATAAAATCACCTTTAACACAAATTAACTGGATTATGTTCTTCTACATGATTACAGCTTATGATCATTGATATGTGTTTTTTTATTTCTTTGGTCCTATAGAGTTTTTTGCTTCTCATTCTCAGACATTTTTATTTCTTTATAGATGTTTTTCTTCAGTGTGATGGACTTTCATGTTTGAGTCTTGATGTATCTGAAGTTACATTAGCATTTCTTTTACATATTCTCAGAAGTTCTTAGGGTTAAGCATTACACAGTTCTTAAAAACTTTTAAATCTTTGATGATATAAGTAAATACTGAAAGTACTAAAATTCTTAGTAAAAAATCTTCATAAACACACTAAATTTTTATAAACATGCTTAGACATCATAGTAACTTCAAAATCTAAGATATTTGTTAAATGTTAACGTTATTACTCAGAAACTTATACAATTCTTAAAGCAGTCACTATCTACTTCTCATCCTTTGATGTCAACACTTACAAGTTATTAGATATGACTTTCATAAATTACTAACTATAAAAACCATAGAGTTACAAACTAAAGACCAGAAGAATTAAACTTGGAGAAATAATTTTAGTGTTTTTGTTATTGTTTTTTGTCTTTTGTTTTAATTAAGATATATCCACCTCTAGGAATAGGAGCCTCAATAGGGAACCAGAGTATGAAGCAGGACAACTAATGATGAAAGTGCCAGTTGTGTAAGCTTGTTCAACACTTTGAGCTCCTTCTAGACACAACAACAATTCTGGACCAGTACAACTAAATTCGGACACCATTGACTGGTATGGATAAGCTTAGAATATTTCTCCTACCTTCATCAGATCTGGCTCAGAATCTGAGCCTCCTGGAGGAAGGTATCAGAAACTATAGTGGACAAGAACTGGGGAAAATAAACTTTGATAGAAAGTAAAATAAAAAATGCCTAGAAAAGATTTGGCAATAACCAAGGCTAAAAATTTGCCTCTAAGAAATGAAGCACTGACCTGCTCATCCATGAGATCTTTGCAAAATGTGATCACAAGACTTCCATGACTCCATCAACCTTCCCTTCACTGTACCCCATTTATCACCTTCTCTGCCCCCAGAATTCTATAGAAAGGATTCAGGCTTTGGGCCAAAATATTGCCTTAGTACTTTTAATCCCAATGTTTTATAAGGATAGAGTATCCCACTGGTCTGCAATAAGATTTGTTTTCTGCATTAGCTCATTTCATGGGTGTGTTCATTTTACAAAATCATGAATCAAACCCCTTGAAATATGTAAAACTCTATGTGTATTCATGGTGGTTATATATATAAGGGACTGTCAGATCCCAACCCCAATTATGTGTACTTACTGAAAACACATTCACAAATGAGTAGAACTCAAGATCATAAGTTCTATTAATTTTAATGCTCCCAAGATGAGTCAGAATTTTTAAAGAAAATGGCTCATTTGCTTGGATCCTTAGCTCTGGAAGTTGTTTTAAATTAGTGAAATTGGTTGTCCTGAAATGTTTAAGTTGATATAGAGTTTTTCTTTCCACTTCTGAGGATTCTTTTCAGTGATTAAAGAGGTTTTATATTTTAATATTAAATAAAATTTTGCCCTCAATAACTTTTACTATTTTAATAGAATATGCATGCTTTGCCTAATATTAGTCAGTTCAAAATTATGTATAAACTATTATAGATTAAATTTCATTACTGTTCTAATTTCTCTATGAGCTACTGTGTTATTTCCCCACTGCTCAAATCTAAAATATTATGTGAAAATAAATATTTAAGAGGATGAATTCCAAAGCAATTCTGGTTAATAGAATTCACCATAACTAAGAAAATTATTATAATAAATATGTATTAAGATCCATTTCACCAAATCCCAGAATATTAAACATTTACAAATGCCCTTAAAAATTAAATAAAATATTCTTAAAGAATGCAAACTTGTACAATTTGTCATCCAGAGAAATAGTGCAAGCAAAAATGTAAGTTGGTTTAGAGACATGTAAAAAAGTTTCATAAATGTGACTCTGAAAATATATATCTATTTTGATGTTAAGGAAATTGCCATACAGCTTGACATGACATTTTGCTGGTCTCATTTTACTCATATAATAACTATTCATTCAATAAGTAAATATACAGGGGTGCCTGGGTGGCTCAGTGGGTTAGGCCTCTGCCTTCGGCTCAGGTCATGATCTCAGGGTCCTGGGATCAAGCCCTGCATCGGGCTCTCTGCTCAGCAGGGAGCCTGCTTCTGCCCCTGTCTCTCTGCCTGCCTCTCTGCCTACTAATGATCTCTGTCTGTCAAATAAAAAAATAAAATCTTAAAAAAAAAGTAAATATACATATGTATGTATAATAATACATATTCACTAATAATTTCAGAATTATTCAGAATGATATATATTCAGTAATAATTCTGATATTGACATGTTGAAATAATATTTTGGATGTACTGAGTTAAATAAAATATATATTAAAGTTAATTTCATAATTAATTTTAATTAATTTAACATAGATTTAATTTAATGAATTAATAATTAATCCATTTAACATGGATACTAGAACATTTTACAATTATAGGTGGCTCTCATTATATTTCTACTGGATAGTGCTGGTCTAAGGAAAATTGAAATAAACATATTAAAAAAATGTAAAATTTAATATATGTTAAAAAAAGCATTCTGAATCTGATAATCAGAAGGTCATGATACAGAATATAGCAGGATGAATAATGGTCACCCAAAGATATCAAATCCTAATGTCTAGGAATTGTAAATGTTATCTTATTTGGAAAAATAACATTTACAGACATGATGAAAGAATTTTGAGTTGAGGAGATTACTCTGGACCTGAGTGGGCTCTAAAAGTCTCACAAGTATCTTTACAGGTGAAAGGCAAAAGAGATAACACAGAAAAGAAGAGGCAATGTGACCACAGAGGCAGAGTTTGGAGTGATGTGGCCACAAGTTAAGGGATGCCAATAGCAACCAAAAGCTGGAAGACAAAATGAGTCCCTAGAGCTCCCAAAAAAGTACAGCACTACCAATACCTTGATGTGGGACTTCTGGCCTCTAGAACTCTATAAAAATAAATTTCTGTTTTAAGCTCCTCAGTATGTGGTAATTTATTATAATAGCCACAGAAACTAATTCAGAGATAATGGTGGGAAGAGGTTATAAGGAGTGGCATTAAAAGATACAAACGTAGTGATCCAAAGGGGCACGAGCACCCAAATGTTTATAGCAGCAATGTCCACAATAGCCAAACTATGGAAAGAACCTAGATGTCCATCAACAGATGAATGGATCAAGAAGATGTGGTATATATACACAATGGAATACTATGCAGCCATCAAAAGAAATGAAATCTTGCCATTTGCGACAACATGGATGGAACTAGAGCGTATCATGCTTAGCGAAATAAGTCAAGCAGAGAAAGACAACTATCATATGATCTCCCTGATATGAGGAAGTGGTGATGCAACATGGGGGCTTAAGTGGGTAGGAGAAGAATAAATGAAACAAGATGGGGTTGGGAGGGAGACAAGCCATAAGTGACTCTTAATCTCACAAAACAAACTGAGGGTTGCTGGGGGGAGGGGGTTTGGGAGAAGGGGGTGGGATTATGGACATTGGGGAGGGTATGTGCTTTGGTGAGTGCTGTGAAGTGTGTAAACCTGGTGATTCACAGACCTGTACCCCTGGGGATAAAAACATATGTTTATAAAAAATAAAAAATTTAAAAAAAAAATCTTAAAATAAATAAATAAATAAATAAATAAATAATTAAAAAAAAAAAAAAAGTAAATGGGGAGAGAAAGCTCCTTGAATGGAATGATCACTAAAGTCTATCTAAGAAAGCTACCTTCAGGTGAGATTTAAAGAAAAAGAAAATACTAACTATCTGAAGAGATTGGGGAGAGCATTCAGATCACAGGGAGCAAGACATGGGCAGGCTCTGAGATGGGAAAAAGCAGGCTCTGTTCTAAGAACAGAGAAAAAGCCAAAGTTTCTGAAACACAGTAAGCAAAGGAGAGCATGACTCAAAAACAAAATGAAGAGTAAGCAGATGGCATTCGGGACCATGTCTGCCATGATTAGGAGTATGGATTTTATTTTAATTATAAGAAACTGTATTAAGTGGGGGAGTATTATGGTTAGATTTCTGTTTAGAGAAAGACTTCTGTCGTTGATTTGTAGAGAATGTATTGAAGTGTAGCTAGGATAGAGCAGGAGAATCAGTTAGGAGGATGATGTAGTAAGCCAGGCAATAGATCCCAAAAACCTGGAGCAAGCTGCTGGTAGTAGAGATGGTAAAAAGCAGAACAATTTAAGATACATTTTGAAGACTGAATGTGGGGAAATTTTTTGAATTGGGTATAGTGAGTGAAAGTACACAGAGTAAAATATAACTCCTAGGTTTCTGGCTTGAACAACTAAGTTGATTATTGAGATAGGTAAGAATAGAAAATGAGGAATTTCACAAAAATTTATGTGCTTCGTTGCAGTGTTGTTAATTTTGAAGTGCATGTGAGATACCAACTAGACATCAAGCAGAAATATATATAAATTTATGTATGAATTGTGAGGTCCAAGGTGAACACTAGGTTCAAAATACAAATTTGGAAGTCATTAGTTGGTAGTGATATATAAATCCATGGGCATGGATAAGTTGACCTAAGGAAAGAACATAAAGAGATAAGAGAGAGAGGCCTAGGACTGAGTTCTGAGGAACTCTAAACTTTAAAAATTAGATAGAAAAGGAAATGCCAAGGAAGGAGACTGAGCAGAAAAGGCCATGGAAGAGGAATGACAAGAAGAGTGCAGTATCACAGAAGCCAAAAGGGAAGACTACTTTGAGGAAAAGAAACATTTACTACAATAAATAGTGCTGAGAAGCTGAGTAGGAATAATGAGGAAAATGGCCACTGGATTTGTCAAAATGGGGGTCACTGGAGATTACATCAAGATCTCTTTTCATAAAATGAACAGAAGAGAAGTCAGATTGATAAGAATTAAAAAGTGAAGAGACTGATTTTGGTGTATGATATGAAGTAAAGATTTTACTGTTTTCAGTAGGGATAAACAATTAAGCTCAAAAACATGTAAATCTGAGGAATGCATTTTATAGCGATGTTTAGTTATGTGGAAAATTACTTGAAAAGTAAAGGAATTATAAAAGCAAAAATGTAGGCAGATAGTTAACTCCTGAGGAGGAAACAAAAGGACAGAATTCAGGCCACTCGAATATCCTCAAAGGAATTGATAATGTTCTTGTTACTAAGTTAATCATAGCTTCATAAGAATTTATTTAATACTTATATTCATAATCTACATCATAGCCCTATATTTTTTTTATATGGCATGTAAACAAAGAATTATGGGAAGCTGGTGGAGTAGGAAGCACCAAGAACCTGCCTTCCCACCTAGATAACAATTGTGCTGGCAGAATCTGTCTGATATAGCTATTTTGGAACTCAACTTTCAGGAGAAGATTTGGACAGTAAATTAGTTAATTTTAGTTTATTTCAGCTTTTAGCTTAGCAACAACTACCCATTCTCCAGTCACCAGCTCTGTGGTAGGCAGCCTTGCACATGATTCTGGGGTAGCTTGCAAATAGCCTATGGAAGTGAGATGGACAATAAGGAGGACCCTGTCCTTCAAATTACGAGGATCTGTGTTCTGATCACTGTTATCTGCTTCTGGTCACAGAGGTACATTCACAAATGTAGGGGACATTTCTTCCTCCTCAGGGTTGTAAGTTACATTCCCTCAGGCCAAAACAATTTCCAGGGTTAAGATTTAAAGAGCCGGTGCCTTTTCTCCCCCTTCATTTTACCCTTTCTGAGAGTCAGACATTCAAGACCAGGACATTAAAAAACAACTACATTTACCAGGTAAATTAGAAAATCATCATGCAAGTTCAAGGAAATGTGCAGGCTCAGAAAAGACCAGAGAAGACCCTAAATTTATACCTCAGGATGATCTCTGGCACAGAGACAGGCTACAGCAATTAAAACAAAACAAAATAAAAATAGCAAAGCCTGAGGAAGGGGGAGAATCTGGTTATCATCATTGCCACATTATTAAATTCAAATGTCCAGTTTTCAAAAACTATAAGGCATACAAAGAAACAGGGAAGTGTGGACCATTCAAAGGAAAAAGTAAATCAATAAAAAGTAAACCAACTGCTTCTGAGAGATACCAGATGGTGGGCCTACTAGACAAAGATTCTGAACAACTTTCTTAAAGATGTTCAAAGTACTAAAAACAGAATGTGAAGAAAGTCAATAAAATGATCTAGAAACAAAACGAAAATATTAATAAAGAGAATAGAAAAACCTAGAAAGAAATAAAAAAGAAATTCAAGAGCTGAAAAGTACAATTATTCAAATTTAAAAATTTACTAAAATGAGTCAAAGGCAGATATAAGCAAGCAGGAGAAAGAATCTATGAACTCGAATGTAGGACAATGGAAATTATCAAGCCTGAGAAACAGAAAGAGAAAAGATGGAATAAAAATGAAGAGAGCTTATGAGACTTATGAGACACCACTCAGGAGACCAACATGCACATTGTAGGCATCCCAGAAGAAAAAGACAAGAGAAAGGGCAGAGAGATTAATGGCTAAAACTTCCCAAGTTGGATGAAAGATACGACTGTAAACCACAAAAAGCTCACCAAACTCCAATAGGATGAATTCAAAGAGATCCACACAAAGACACATTATAATCAAAATGTGTAAAGACAAAGACAATCTTAAGAGCAGCAAGAAAGAAGAAACTTGCCACATATAACAGATGTTCAATAAGATTATCAGAGACTTTTCGTCAGAAATTTTGGAGGCCAGAAGACAATGATTTGAAATATTCAAGACACTAAAAGAAAAAAAAAACTGACAACAAAGAATCCTATATCTGTCGAAAGTGGCCTTCAAACAGTGAAGGAGAAATTAAGACATTCCCAGATAAACAAAAGTTGATGAAATGTGTTATTTGCAAGATCTGCTAAAGGGAGTCCTGTAGGTTGAAATAAAAGAATACTAGACAGTAACTCAAGACTTTATATAGAAATAAAAATCTCAGTAAAGGCAAATAAATGGCCAATTATAAAATCTATTATTATTGTAACAACAGACTGTAATTCATTTTTTGTTTTCTACATGCTTAAAAAGACATTAAAAATATTATTCTAAAAACTATTATTGTAACTTCGGTTTATAACTCCACATTTCATTGGGGTTTTTTGCATAATTTAAAAACTAACACATTTTTAAAAAACAATTATTGTTTATATTTTTGGGCACATAATGTATAAAGATGTAATTTTGTGACATCAATAACTGAACGGGATAGAGAAGGGGCTGTAAAGGAGCAGAGTTTTTGTATGTTATTGAAATTAAGTTGGCAGAAATTCATATTGTAGTGTTAAAATTTTAGGATTTTTAGATGTAATCCCCATGGAAACTACAAAGAAATAGTTATAGAATATACATGAAAGGACATGACAAGGGAATTTAAATATTTCACTACAAAAATAAAACTAAACACAAAAGAAGATAGTACTTCAGAAAATGAGGACAAAGTACTAAAAAGCATATAGAAAGCAAACAGCAAAACAGCACAAGTCCCTCTGTATTAATAGTTACTTTAAATGTACATGGATTAAACTCTCCAGTTAAAAGACAGAGATTGATAGAATGAGGGGAAATGAACAAAAACTATAATCCCACCAGATGCTGTACAAGAGAATCATCATAGATCCAAAGATACAAATAAGTTGAAAGTGAAAAGATGGAAAAATATATTCCATGCAAATAATAATTAAAAGAGAGCAGGTTAGCTATACTAATATCAGACAGAATAAACTTTAAGTCAAAAAATAGTTTGTAGGGACGCCTGGGTGGCTCAGTGGGTTAAAGCCTCTCTGACTTCAGCTCAGGTCATGATCGCAGGTCCTGAGATCGAGCCCCACATCGGGCTCTCTGCTCAGCAGGGAGCCTGCTTCCCCCTCTATCTTTCTGTCTGTCTGCCTCTCTGCCTACTTGTGATCTCTGTCAAATAAATAAATAAAATCTTAAAAAAAAATAGTTTATAAGGTACAAAGAAGGACATTACATACTAAAAAAAAAAGTTCAATAAAGCAAGAAGATACAACTATAAACATTTGTGTACCTAATAACATACCATCAAAATGAGTGAAATAAAAAGTTACAGAATTGAAGGGAGAAATAGATAGTTCTATAATAATGGTTGAAGACTTTAATATTCCATTCTCAATAATGGATAGAACAGTGAGACAGAAGTTAAGTAAGGAAGAAAAAGACTTGAACAACATGATGAGCAAACTAAGTCTGACATATACAGAGCACTCTACCCAATAAAACAGATTATACATTCTTCTCAAGTGCATATGGGATATTTTTCAGCATTGACCATATGTTAGGCCATAAATTAAGACTCAATAGGTTAAAAGACATAGAGATCATGCAAAGTATCTTCTCTTACCACAACGTGATGGTGTTAGAAATCAATAACAGAAGAAAAATAGGAAAATTTCAAAATTTATAGAAACTAACGCACTCTTAATGAATCAAATGAACCAATGAGTCAAGGAGCTCAAAAGGGAAATCAGAAAATCCTTAGAAATGATGAAAACCCAACCACAATCTACCAAAACATAGAGGATGCAGCAAAAGCAATGCTAAGAGGGAAATGTATAGCTACAAATCTTACATTAAAAAAATAAGAAAGGTCTCAAATCAACAGCCTAATTTTGCAATGTAAGAAACTAGTAGGAAAAAAAGAAAAAAATAAATCCAAGCTAGCAGAAGAAAGTAAATAATAAAGATTGAATCAGAGATTAAAATAAAGAACAGAAAAACAAAGGAGAAAATCCATGAAAACAATGTATATTCTTTGAAAAGTTCAACAAATTCAACAATCCCTTAGCTAAATTGACTAAGAATAAAGAGAAAGACTCAAATTGTTAAAATGAGAATGGGAAGTGGGAACATTACTACTTATTCTACAGAAATAAAAAGGATTTTAAGAGAGTACTATGAAAAACTGTACACCAACAAATTGGATAATGTAAATAAAATGGACAAGTTCCTACAAACACAAAAAGTACAAAAACTGAATCACAAAGAAAGATGAACCCAAATGCATCTATAATTAGTAAGGGGAGTGAATCAGTAATATAAAATAAAGAAAAATCTCCCGGCAAAAAAATGTCCTGGAGTTGATGGATGCACTGGTAAATTCTATAAACATTTAAAGAATTAACACTAATTCTTCTCAAACTTTTCTAAAACATTGAAGAGGAAGGAACACTTCCTTACTCATTCTATGAAATGAGCATTGCTCTGATACCAAAGCCAGACAAAGACACTACAAAAAACCACAGACCAGTATTCCTTATGCATATTGATGCAAAAATCCTCAACAGAATACCAGCAAATCTAAGTCAACAGCATATTAAAAGGATTATACACCATGACCAAGTGAGATCTATTCCTGGAAATGTTCAACATATGAAAATTGATCAATGTAATATACCATTTTAGCAGAATGAAGTAAAAAAAAATACATGATCATCTCACTGATGCAGAAAAGCAATTTGACAAAATTCTACATGCTTTCATGATTAAAAGTACCTAAAGAACTAGGACTAGGAAGAGACAATGTCAATATAATAAAAAGTCTTATGTGGAAAACCTGCAGCAAACATCATACTCAGTGTGAAGGAAAAAAAAAAAAAATGAAAGCTTTTCCTCTAACATCAGGACCAAGGCAAAGATGCCCACTGAAGATTGCTGAAGAGGCAAAGAAACACAAGGAAACTAAATTTTAGAAGTGATAAATCCATCTAGGAGAAGAGATCCACAGACTCTTTACTCCCTGGCAAAATATCAAGAAGATAAGTCTAACAAAAATAGCATGAAGAAGAAATTATCTAAATTTTGAAAAATTTAGTACCTCTTTGAAGGTTGGTATGATGAATTTGATTTTGAGGAACCCTAAAGTTTTCCCCAACTTGGCTATTCTTTCCCATTGAATTTAATTGAGTGTCAAATGCTGAGCGTAGGTCAGAAGAGACAAAGAATCTTCACCAAATACAACTACAGAAATGACTCACTGAAGTCTGAAGGTAAAACAGGAGAATGAAGAGAAGTCACTCACAATCTTCACCAAGTTAATTAAGGTAGCAGGTGCTGAATGCTGAGGTCAGGGCAAAACACCAAAGGAAACCTCCAAAACATTATGTTAAAGTGAAGGAAACCAGAAACAGATGATCACATATTACAGATGGTCCTTGAATAACATGAACTTGAACTGTACGGGTCCACTTACATGTGTATTTTTTTCAATAAATACAGTAGAGAACTGTAAACGTATTTTCTCTTCCTTATGAGTTTCTTAATAACATTTTATTTTCTCTAGTTTGTGTTATTTTAAGAATACAGCATATAATACATAGAACATTCAAAATATGTGTTAACTGTGTTATCCGTAAGGCTTCTAGTCAGCAGTAGGCTATTAGTAATTAAGTTTTGGGGAAGACAAAAGTAATACATGTACTTTTGACTATGCAGGGAGTCAGCGCCTCTAACTCCTTTGTTGTTCAAGGATCAATTGGATAGGATTCCAATGATACGAATTATCCAGAATTGGTAAATCCAAAGATACAGAATATATACGGTGGTTGCCAATGGCCAGGCAGAGGAATTGCTTAATGGATAAAAAGTTTTATTTTGAGGCAATGGAAATATTTTAGAACAAGGTAGAAGTGGTGTTTGCATAACTTTCTGAATGTACAAAATGTCACCCAATTGTTCACTTTAAAATAGTTAATTTATAGATTGTGAATTTCATCTCAATAGATTTTAATAAGTAAGTAAATAAATAAATGCCTAAAAGCATGTTTTGTTTTGTTTTGTTTTTAATCTCAAAGAAACTCCTCTAAGGTACTCTGGGGCCTTAACCGTGGGTACTATAGCAGTACTCTAGAGGGGACTGGGAAGCAAGGTGAAAGGGGGCAATAAGCTGGTGGCAGAACTAGAGAGCAAAGAGGGCTCCCAGTGATAATTAAAGCTGGTAGCTGGGATCTCTACAGTCTCATAAAACCCTGCTGAAGAATATGTCTTGATCCTACCATCAAAACATTTGAGCCAGTGACAGCTGAAATAACTAAATATGGGACAAAGCCCTGATCCAGCTCTACTATAGATAGATTGATTTAGTCTCTCATATTAATAGCCTGACAGAAGAAGCAACATCACTTTTATGGTGGTAAATATTATTTATAATGCCCTTCTACATACAATGCCTGGCAAAAAAATAAAAAAATATCACAAGATATGTGAAGAAGCAGGAAATATGTGACTCATGATCAGGAGAGAGAAAAAAGTAAAAGAAGTAGAGAGAGCTTATATATTTGTATTTATGAGATAGAGATATTAAAATAATTATGATCAATACATTAAAGAAATCAGTATAAAATTTGGGTAACATGAGTGAACAGATAGAAGAATTTTGACAGAGACAGAAACTATAGTCAAGAACCAAGTGGAAGAGCTGGTGGGGCAAGAATTAAATTGTACTGATATAAGGATCTTAGATTGGCTCATGCCCTTTAAATATAAAGGGTTTATCTCTAAATTATATTATCTATAGAGCAACCACTAAAAATATACAGAGGTATACATAGAAAGTCAATAGAGGAAATTAAAAAAATACTAAATACAGTGAGTCACCCACAAGAAGCAAGAAAGGAGGCACAGAGAGATAAGGAACCGACAGGAAAAATAAACTGAAATACCAAGATGATAGACTAAAGCCCAACCATATGAGTAATTACACTAACTTTAAGTGGACTAAGTACTCCAGGTGAAAGGAGAAGATTGTCAGACTGGCTTTTGCTATTTGGAAGAAACATACCTTAAATATTAAAAACCCAGCTAAATTCAAAGCTAAGTTTATCATATATTCCCCAGAAATAAAAATATATAAATATGTAAAAAAAAATCAAAAATATGTCATCTAAAATCCATAGATAATAGCTTCATACCAGGTACCTCAGAAAAAGCTAAGAATGTCCGAGTTCTGCCCATTCTGAGACATACAACTGAGAGAATAAAGATAATATTCTCTCGCCCCAAATTCCCCTGAAGTCCTTGCCATGAAAACACAATACTGGAAGACAGTCTCACTGACACTCCATAAAACATTCTGAATTTTCATGGTTTTACATGTAAATGTAATACATGCATATATACATACTTACACATATTTATACTTTCATACAAACATATGTGTGTATGTATAACTCCCTCCCAAAAATATTAAGTGGTCAAACAGATTCAACCTGAGCTAATGTTGACTCACAAGAAGAGCTCTATGGACTCTGAAAAACAATCTGAGGGTTTTGAAGGGGTGGGGGGTGGGAGGTTGGGGGAACAAGGTGGTGGGTATTGGAGAGGGCACGGATTGCATAGAGCACTGGGTGTGGTGCAAAAACAATGAATACTGTTATGCTGAAAATAAATTAAAAAAAAAAAAAAAGAACTCTGGCTTGAGTGAATAACAGATGACTTTTAAGTCAAGACCCCAAGTGTTAAAAGACCCTTCCTACAAAAGGAGTGTTCAAGCTCTCCAATGGCCACACAGTGGCCTCTCCGAAGTTGCTCTCCAAAGGCGACACAAGCACCCAAGCATGCTAATCCTGCAGAGAGGGTGCAGTACCAAAAAAATAACAACGCAAACTTGGTGCTCAGGGAAGGACAGAGAGTTTTAGTGATCCACAGAGCAGTCTGCAGAGCACATCTGAGAGGAGCAATGCTTTACATAGACATTAATTGATAAAATCTCAGGACATAATGGCTATACTTTGAGTAAGTGCACAAACACATAACAGTATTCAGCTATAAGGGTCTGGAGGCAAGAAATGAGCATTGTAACATAGACCAGACCAGTTGGAAAAAGGAAGATAAAGAGAATACCTATACTGTAACCACAACATTCATTTAGCCGTAGTTGTTAGGGTTATCACAAGTTACCTTAGTAAGGAAGAAATCATCAACAATATCAGAACCCACTTGTTTACTCAATTGTATATATTTATCAGAGTGGACATTCAAATACGTTCAACAAACAACAGTTATCATTAAAGAGAAGTGTCTGAATTGCATGGGCCCTAATTACTTCTCCCTGGGTATGTGATACATTATATACTATAAAAATTTGGCCACAGACATGGGGGGGGACTAAATCATAAGAACATAAACAACCATGTCCAAATATATTTAAAGCCTTGTGACATAACTGATTCCATAACTGATAGAAAATGTGTATGATATCAAGAAACTGTGAAAGCAAATTACATCATAATCCCTCAGATGTTAAAGTACTTACCTAAGTCATATTTTACCCCTTTATACCTCTCAACTTTGAATTAGATAAATTACACTGTCTCTTCATATCTCTGTAGCATTGCTTTCAAATGGTTAAGAGTCATCCAGAGAATAGGGAACAAAAATGTCATTGTTGAAGGACTTTGGATCTAAAAGTCCACAGAGATACATACAGATGACACAAAGACCCTTTTAATGGGACAGTGTAAAATAGTAGGTGGTCCTTCACCCCTGAAATGCTTCACAGAACAGATTGTTTTGAAAGAAGAGAAAAGGCTTTGATATAAACTAATCGCAGGTATGAGAAAAAAAGAAGATACCTTTAGGAAAGATGTGAGAAGATAAAAAGCAAGAAACCAACCCTCCCAAGACAGAAGTCTGAATCAAAGTTGAGCTGCTTTCCCCCAAACTGACGTGAACGTATTAATGTCTTGAATCTGAACACTGGCACTGGGAATTTCAGAAAAGCTCATCGATTTTTAGCACTTGTACTTGAGGCCAGAATAGAACAAGAACAGAAACAGAGCAGGTATGTTTCCTGTATATTTTTCCACCAATTAAAAAGGAACCCAAACTGAAGAACTACTTTTCTGAACCCGAAATCACTTCCCTTGTTGGGACCACTGTCTTCCATTTACATTCCTCAAGACATTTACATACTCACCTTAGTGAGTTGGGAACAAGTGTACGCACAATCTAAAAAGAACCTGTTCTATATTTTGAAAGCACAATCTAAAAAGAACCTGTTCTATATTTTGAAACTGCATTGCTATTAAGGAAAGTTGGAGCCACTTAAGTTCATGCTAGTCTTTAATACATTTTTGAAATGTTATGAGAATAATTCTGTACTTAAAACTGGACAAAATGTACATGGGAGGTTTTAACTTAAAAGTCACTTTGTTTACATTTTCATTTAAATACTATTCTTATTTTTCATTGTTATTCTTTATGAGAGTTATGCCTGAGATACAGTGTAAGGGGTAAACACTACAAGGGTTTTACTTCTGGAAAATAACAGTTTCCTGACCTGCTCTCTCCTGATTCTTCCCCTTCCAAAGGCCACCTTGCTCCTCTTTCAGGTAATTAATTGTTTTAGAATTTGCCTCCATATCTCTAGATAACATGTTCACATTAATTCTTCTCTTTTTTACTTACCATTACAGAAGGTGTGGGTTTAGCACGTTTCCTTCTGCTGTTCCTACCGCATACTTAACACTCTTGTCCACTTTCTCACCATTAATACAGGTATACAGGGAGGGTTAATTAAAGATCATGGGTGGGGTGCCTGGGTGGCTCAGTGGTTTAAGCCGCTGCCTTCGGCTCAGGTCATGATCTCAGGGTCCTGGGATCAGGTCCCGCATCGGGCTCTCTGCTCGGCAGAGAGCCTGCTTCCCTCTCTCTCTCTCTCTGCCTGCCTCTCCATCTACTTGTGATTTCTCTCTGTCAAATAAATAAATAAAATCTTTAAAAAAATAAAATAAAGATCATGGGTTTTGATATTATGATTATGTAAATATCATCCAAAGTTGTGCTATGAAATGAACTCTATTGCTTCTGTGCACATCTTCTTCTGGGGCTAAAAATTACTATTTTTACTGGGGCTAAATATTACTATTTTTAGAGATTACTATTTAATCATTTACTTACTCTTCTATATATGTATCATTAATTCAAGCCCTAACTTGATGTCAGTTTTATAAATCTTCTCTCAAGACACACACATCAGGTTTCTATCAGTTTCCTCTCGCCTCCCCCACCCTGATCTCTTGGAACCTTGTGACCTGCTCGAATCATACTGGTAGTTCAGCTTTGCCTGATATGGCACACTCATTCTGGGATGTCCCTTCACCATTATCCTGGGGACTTTTTTTTCCCCCTCTCAGCTCTAGTGCATCTTCTGTTTCTGGTATCCTTTTTCTTCCTTTCTTAGTTTCCCCCCTGATTCTTTGAAGTAGTCTAGCTTCCTAAGAAAGGATAGAAGAGTACAGTAGCTTCCAAAGAAAAGATGCATGGTTTTTAGCTTTAGGTTTATACAAAATTTGAGCAGAAAGTACAGAATTCTCACTATGGCCTTTCTCCACAAGTCTCCCTCTCCACACATTTCCCCCTCTTGCTGACGTCTTGCATTAGTGCAGTACATGTCTATAATTGATGACCCCGTATTGATATATTATTAGCTAAAATTCACAGTTTACTTTAGGGTTCATTCTTTGTGTTGCACATTCAGTGGGTTTTGATCAATGTATACTGACATGTACCTATCATTATAGTATCATACAGAATAGTTTCATGGCCCTACAACACCCTATTCCATGTATTCGTCCCTTTCTTCCTCCTTCTTCCTGAACCACTGATCTTTTTACTGTCTCCATAGGTTTGCCTTTTGGCCCATAACTATTTCTTTAGTAGTCCCCTTGGAAAGAAACTGACCTTATTTTCCTTTTCAGGCAGTTTGCACTCTGGTAATACATGACGTAGGGGACACCTGAGACCTGCACACTAAATTCCTGAGTGTTAGAGCCAAGAGACAGAAAGAAAGAAAATGAAACTATAAATTGGGAGCAACACAGAAATTTAAAAACACAGTTTGGTAAGAGAATATATATTGCAGAAAGTCAAAGCTAGCGAATAAGGAAAAAACTGTACCTCAAAATGATAGAAAAAGTTTACATGATCTATTAATGAGCTATAATTTTAAGACATATTTAATAAATGATAAACTGGACATAGCAACCTAAATTCATTAATATTGAAAAAAAAAGCAAATATTCTATCAGCAAAGCCCTATAGGTCTTTGTCATCATTCTTTAGCCACTTAATGATATGAAATGATATAATATGTAGCCCCCGTGCCCAAGTTTAATTTCTAAAAGCTAAAATTAAAGGTGGGGTTTGCCCATCTAGATGAAAGATAGCAAGAATACTTTTAAACTCTTCTGGTGGATGTTGACGGGAAGCTGGCTTGAAAGGGCTCTCATTGGCCAAAATGTGGAGAGTGTGAATATGAGTCAAAAAGAAACTGTTTACAACTGTAGAGTGAAATTAACTGAGTCTGTGAAAGGCCATAAATATATGATGCTGCTCAAAAGGAATACATATTAGAAACTATGGTAGATAAATTTACCAGCTACCACTTACAGACTTGTAAACCCATACTGTATATCAAGAATTGACATGTCTAGACATTTGCCTAAGTGGGTGAGTTATTTTGTAATGGGGTTGTGGGCTGTATAAGGATAGCTGAGACATAGAAAAAAAATTTCCATTTCTTTCCTCAGATGAGGCAGGAGTCTACCATGTATGGACGTCATTACTGGCACCTGTGCAACCCACTAAGGTACTTGGGGCCAGGAAAAAGTCAGGCCAAGATACACTATACTGATCCTGTTCATTGTGCCATCAACTACCATAACATTCTGGATTCTTGAGTAACTACACGGGGAACTAATAGTGTACATGAGTGTGTGTGAAAACAATCATTTCCTGCCAATCCATAATGTCCCTGAAATTCATGCTGCATGATAGGATATCACTTTACACACAAAAGTTTAGGAGGATAGACGCCAAAATGTTAACAGTGACTTTTACCTGGACAGCGGGATTTAACATAAGTCTAACTCTCTTATTTATAAAAAATAATATTAGGAAAAAAGAGGGTTTATTTTGAAAATTTAAAAAATTAAACTTATCATGAGTTTGAGTGCAAGGATAATAGCATTTGTTGTTTAAGAGCTGCAGAATTCTGTCCTGACATTTCCAAAGAAAAGTGTTAAACTACTGAAGTTTTCCAACAAGTATCATTACTGCAAAAGGGTAGCTCCAACAATGTGCGAACTTGGGACATGTTTTAGCTCTCTTGAACTTCAGTTTCTTCATATGTAAAATGGAGAAAGCACCACCTACTTCATGACTATTGTGAGAACTGAAGATATACTGATGACATGTCACACGTACATGTCTCTTAGCATAAATATTATACTTGTCCCGTTCATAAAATATTTCATGGTAGTAAGAAAGGAGGAATATGAACATATAGTTGCATTTGCTAGAATTTGCATAAAGATATTCTAGGAAGATAAATATGTTAAAAATAAATATAATTCCTTGGCCTGGGGAGAAGAGGGGAAACAGGATGGGTGGGACATGGTAGAAGTGAGACTTTCCATTATACCTCTTTATATGGTTTTGATTGGTTTTAAAATAAATTAAATCAGCTTCACAATAACTTCAAAATTTCTTCAAACTCAGTCTACCAGGGCTAAATACTTTCCATGATGCATAGTCATCTCTCATGTTTCTGATAAGAAATCACTCTAAGATTCATTTCCACATCCCTGCCTTCAGGAACAGGCATCTGTGATCCTCTATGATTGCCAATTAGCACTGCAAAACAAAATATACTTCAACCTATTTGCATCAGATACCTAACTTCCCAGTAAAAGCCTGTTCTGTGTTCTTGTGCATCAACCACAGCCATCAGAAAATTATAGATAGGCTGATTTTGGATAACCACATAATTTTTTACTGTTTCAGATTCTTCCTTTTTTTTTTTTTTTAATTCTAAGGAAAATATATTTGGCCAACAGGATTTCTTTGGGAATACCAAATATCCTAGCCCAGAGATCTGTCAAAATAAATAATAATTGACTATAGCATCTAATATTAATTTTAATCTCTGCTATGCCAATTATTGTACTGCCTTGCTAAGAAAATCTAATGTTGAGGGGTGCCTGGGTGGCTCAGTGGGTTGAAGTCTCTGCCTTTGGCTCAGGTCATGATCCTAGGGTCCTGGGATCAAGCCCCGCATCAGGCTCTCTGCCTGCCTTTCTGCCTACTTGTGATCTATCTGTCAAATAAATAAATAAAATCTTTAAAAAAAAAAAGAAAATCTAATGTTGAGAGTAAAAAGTTTGGAGTAGGAAATGAGATTATAATGCCTTGATGCATAATGGTAAGAAGGCTATTAATTTTTTTTCACAGATGATTTGTTTCTCCTGAGTGGGCAGAGGATAGAATGTAGGTGAGGGTGCTTTTAGATGATATTCAGTCTTGGTGTTAAAACTTTCTCTCTGCTCAAGAAATCTAGAGAGATAATTACTACTTGCAATAAATTCTTTATATTCAAAATTTGACACATTACAAGGTTTGCTAATGACAATGTTCATGCAAACCCCAAATCCTTCTGATTCCTTTTCTCTTGGGGGAAAAGTTTCTTTAAAAAGATTTGAGAATCTGGCTGAACTGCATAACTCTGCTTATTTTTCAGCTAATTCAGGAAATGAAAATGTAAGCTATTCATGCCTAAAATGAAGATGTACTATAATTGGAGATCCAGAAAAAGCATTAACCTAGTTTAAAACACATGTCCTTTATTAGGGGAGGAATAGGAATTTTAACAAAATAGTTTAAAGTTATGTTTTCCATATTTCTGGCTTCATTTTCAGAAATGCTGGTACAAATTCTTGATGATCTTATGCCAAGGTAGAGAAGGAAACAGAGACTGAACAATCTCAGGGATTTTTCTACTGAACCTTTAATTCTAGGCATAGCGTCCTGCCTCCTAGTGGGACACAATGCAGCCTGACTGAAATGACAGGTCTAAGCTCTAAAAAAACAATCCTAAAACTTAAGCCTTTCATTTCCAGTTGAACTTAATTAAAATGAAAGAGATTATTTTCACATTTGTAAGCACACCAGTCTTCCCCTGTAGGAAAAGACAACCATTTTCTTCCAGTGCACTTGTCAAATCTCCCTTAGGTTAGAAAAACAGAAGCCCAATTGATGTTTCAACTGGAATGTTGAACAAGAATTCATTAACCTTGAGTATGTGGTACCTTAAAGAAGTACAATCCAAAGTACAATCTCATTTCCTAACTTTCCACCTGGATGCAAATGGTTTCCAAATGTATAATTCTCACTCATATATTTGCCTCTGGTGAGAGTCATTTATATACTCATCTGAACCTCAAGCCCACTATCTTTTCCCACTTCAGAGCATTGTACAGATTTTTCCATCTGTTTGGAACACTCTTTCCTGGATCAGCACAGGTCAGCTTCCATATCGTTCAGATTTCAATTCAAAGACGGGCCCCTCCACACCATCTTACTCTACATTATCTTTAGATGGCACTTTCAGGGTTTGAAATTCTTATTTATGTATTTATTTATATGCTGATTTCTGTGTCTTTCCAGCTAGAATCTTGGTTCATCAAGGCTAGAACATCTGTCTTATTTACCTCTATCTACCTGGACCATTACAAACACATAAATGATTATAACAGAAATATAGTCTTAACAACAGAAATATAGTCCTCTATTCTCAGAAATACTATGGATATAGTGGGTAACCAAAAGCTATTCATTCTCAATGAATTCTACCACTTCCCCCAAATATGATCAAACAAAACTAATCACTTATATCCAGGTTTAAAACCAAGAGAAATACTTACTAAACACCAATTCCTTAGATCTAGATTCAAAGTGTTTAAGAAAGTGAAAGACTCAAATAATTTTTTCAAATTATGTGATCTTATTTTGCTAACTGAATACCATAAAATCTGAATTCATGTACATAATAAATTGTCCAGATAAGCCATGTCATATTATTAAGTTTGACTCCATAGTTGAATAAGGTTATGGGGAGGGGGATATTTTAGGTCCCTTAGAGTACTAATATGTATATTCATAATGTAACTATTACTGGAGTATGGGGCTGGTTCAGTAGGTAGAGCATTCATTTTCTGATCTCAGGGTCATGAGTTTGAGCCCTACACTGGGTATAGAGATTGCTTAAATAAATAAACAAATCTTCAAAAAAAAATAGGTGTAACCATTACTACTAATTTTAAAATGAACTAATTTAAAAATTTTTAGAAAACATTAAAGTATCTTTAAGAAGAACCTTGTACTGGGCGCCTGGGTGGCTCAGTCAGTTAAGTGTCTAATGCTTGGTTTTGGCTCAGGTCATGATCTCAGGGTCGTGAGATAAAGCCCCAGGTCAGGCTCTGTGCTCTCTCTCCCTCTGCCCTCCCCTCTATGCTTGTACTCTTTCTCTCAAATAAATAAATAAAATCTTTAAAAAAGAAAAAGAAGAAGAAGAAAAAGATTCCTGTACCAAAAATGTGTCTTCAAGATAAGAAACATGAGGGGGCACCTGGGTGGTTCAGTCAAGTTTAGCAAGCAACTTCTGGTTTCAGCTCAGAGCGTGATCTCAGCAGTCATGAGATCCAGCCCTGCATCAGGTTCCAGGCTTAGTAGGGAATCTGCTTGAGATTCTCTCCCTCTCCTCCTGCTTCTCTCCCCACTTTCTCTCCCTTTCTGTCTGTCTCAAGTAAATAAATAAATAAATACATAAACAAATAAATAAAACCTTTTTAAAAAGATAAACAGGAGTTTGCTATAATCTCAGGAAAATGACAAAAAAGAAAACAACTAATAGAAACACTTACAGAACAACCTAACTAAAAAGGTTAAATTTGCTTTTATCTATTTAGTTATATTAGGTATATAAGTCTACTAGGTATTAAGTATAGCAGATATAAAAATAGATGTTTGGTAGGTAAAAAGCAGTTGAAAATCAACAGTTATACATGGATAAACTTAGACATAGAGAAGATTTCCTAAATGCCAAACACTGTAATGGAAATTGTCATACCCTATCATTTAAAGTTCCCAAGGAGTCTCTGAGCATTATCCCTACCTTACAATTAAAGAAACATGGGCTTAGAGATAAGAACTTCTCCAAGGTCAAAGAGTTATGCAGTTCTACAGCAAGAATTAAACCCCGAGTCTTCCCATCTCCACAAACCATTCTGTTTCTGTGTCACCCTACACTCTATGTAAACATATGCTTTTTTATTAATAACATCTTTGCCTTAAAGTCCCTACTTTCATTGCTGGCTGGATCTCCATGGTTGGATGCTTAAAACTTAGCATTATAATTAATCCTTTTTATGTTACCATTAACAAAGAAAATAGGAAAGGGGAAGTGCCTCTTGAGATATACAAGAACAGTCACCAAGCCATTTCTGAGACCAATATTTATGTTCCCATGAGGCCAAGGGCAAGCTTTGTTTTCATCTTGAAAAGTTTTTTTTTCCTGCTATTAATTTGGAGGATGCATGGAAAGTAAGTGTACAGGCTAAGTTAAATTGTGAAAAGCAAGATACAACGAGAAATAACATACTTGGATTCAGATAAATCATTCAAGCTTTGGGACTAATGTACAGCAAATTGAGCTCAGTCCAGAGAAAATGTAGATAAAATGAGTTTGGGAGCAAATAATGGGATGTGGAAATACATTTTAAATGGAACAATGCTTCAGTTTAATAGTTAAGAAACTATTTTAAGAACCAAGGCAGAAAATTTCTCATAAAATTTACTAGTCTATACAACAGGCATAGCAGAACAAACTGATATGGTAGATAAGGTGATGGTTATGTTGCTAGAGGCTTAGAAGTCAAATAAAAAAGTGATATTGACAATTTTTTGATATGGTGAAGGGGATTTCAAATGTCATTCAGTAGGGATTTACCTACCTTCCCACAAACATTTTCAAACATTATCAGAAGATTAAGTGTTCTCTAAGGCATGAGTGAGTAAGACAAGCCAAGTCTGAATCTTGACTCTACCTTTATTAGCTTTATCATGGAGGGAAGACATGAATTTCTCTAAGCTTCCTGATCAACTAAAATAGAGTAAATAGTAACCACCTCATAGAGTATTTAGGAACAAATGAGATGGTGTATGTAAGAGGAGTTTGTGATCTGTAAAGCATTATAAAAATGAAAATTTAAAACATTACTAATAATAATAGAAACTAAAATAAAATGAAAGGTGATATCCTACAAGTGGTATGATCTTACTTATAGAAAATTAGAATATCTGTGTTTATAAAGGCATGAAGAAGTTAGAAAGATAGCATACCTAGTAACTTGAAAGGCTATCCATGGTATGAAGTGAAAAAAGCAAACTGCATATAGCATGATTCTATTTCAATAACAAGCAATAAATGTGCATATATGCTTGGATATATTTGTATGACAGAGGGAAAAATTGTGGAATGGGTCATTTCAGGCTGTCAGGGAAGTGAGGGAATTGTTCAGCTCTCAGATAATGCACACACACACACACACACACATGTAACTATAATTTGCTTTCCTTTTTTTCTTTTTAAAGATTTTATTTATTTATTTGACAGAGAGAGAGAGAGAGAGATCACAAGCAAGCAGAGAGGCAGACAGAGAGAGAGAGAGAAGCAGGCTACCCGCTGAGCAGAGAGCCCAATGCGGGACTCGATCCCAGGACTCTGAGATCATGACCTGAGCCGAAGGCAGAGGCCTATCCCACTGAGCCACCGAGATGCCCCCTCATTTGCTTTCTTAACCACATGTCCATATTATATTAGTAACTGGAGAAACAAAGGGAATTTTTTAAAATGCTAGTAATATGAACCCTTGAAGACAACATTAATAACACCAAAAAATCACCAAAGTATGCAGCAGCATCCAAACTTATAGAATTACATATCTCATTAACTATTGTTCTACCTGATTATTCAACATGCTTCAAGTCACATTTGAACTGTCAATCCAAACCACAAAGTGGGGCAGCTTTGCTGTCCATGGAAATCATACTTGTAACATCAAAGTAAAGAGGACACCAAGGGATCTGAATCTAGCCTGAGGGCCCTGGGGCTTTGGGGCATCTGAAATACTGATGGAATGGGTAAAAAAGCTGGGAGACAGAGCACTTGTTAAGGACCTCAATGCATACCATGAAGTTCTTTAAATTTGGGAGCATGTAGGCCACCTAAAAGATCTCTTACTTAGATGACATATGGGAGCCATTATATGTATTAATATGCTTAGTTTCAAGCTGTTTCAGGTATATTTTCCACCTACAGTTTAGTAGGGGGAAAGTAGTGGCCATGTTGTCTGTTTCTTTTTGATTCAATTAGGAAAGGCTCTGAAAGCTTAGAAACTCTATAAAGGAATGTTGACTGGATATACAAAATAAGCACTTTATGTTTAAGATCTCCAAGTCAGAGAAAGCCTAATGAAAATCAAGAAATGAATTTTAAAGTAATGCATGGCATTCTGCTTATCTTTCACAATTCTTTGTTTTTTTATTTTTTTATTTTTACCAAAGTCTGTTTCTGTAAAGAGAAATTACAATGTTTGCCAGAGCAGATGTTTATGTGACAAATCAGAGAAGGCATTGGAGATGTTTAGGAGGGGAAGTGAAAATGTTTGTGAGCAAGGCAGTATTTATTATTTTTGGTGACTTCTCCAAAGTGTTCATAAGTTTTCCCCAGGTGCTTGGAACCATTCTCTAGGACTTACTCCTGCTCAGAGAAAGAGACCTCCCACAGAAGGAACGTTTACTCAATTTCTGTAAGTAAAGACTAAAATGTTGTCATTTCATTAAAAATATCTTCATTTCTTCCAGAAACACTTCTTCGAACAGAGGGCCTTCTTTGTTCTCACCAAGGAATCCTAGGGTACTTGACTTTACTGGCAATTTAAGGTTGGAACCTAGATTGGGCCCTGGGTTTTTCCAGCTGACCCTGTCACATCTTCAAAACAGCATTCCAAACCACAGAGGTATAGCTTTGAAAGCAGCCAAAGGCTTTGAAAGTGATATTCTTCCATCTAAATCGAGAGACGAGCTGGCACAGAGAGGAGTGCTCTTCTAATCTATTTAAACAAATGATACAGAAGGGAATGAGTGTGAAGCAAATGAGGGCTTCTCCTTGTGAAGCAGATTGCTCCAGCTGCTTACCAGGACAGGCTCCACAAGAAAAGCTCTGGCCCCTCCATGGAAAGACATGAACCTAGCAATGGCCCTTTGAACATGAAATGTTCTCGGTAGGCTGCACTGAATAGATTGGACTCTGTTCTAGCAATATTTATGGGGACTAGCAGGCCCGCATTCCTTAGGATGAAGATGACTCAGCTTAGGAACACTTGAACAAACACATTTAAAGTCAGTCTTTCCTTCTCCTTCAAGGTACAATGATAGCACCAGTAAATCACAGCATTGCATTCAGAAAACCTAAATGTTACATAAAAGGAAACTTTGAAGGGGAGAAATTCTCCTAAGATGGGAAAGGAAAAGACAAGGAAAAAGGTGGTGGAGGAGTTGTGGATTCACTGAGTTGAAGAGTTTTGAACCTAACTAGATTTCCCCATGTAGCCAGTACTGGAAATGCTGGCTTGCCACGGTCTTCTGCTCTTTGTTTCTGATGAGATATTAAGGAAGATTAGCCTCTCCTTACAGACTTAGGGGCAGAGAAAAAAAAGTTCTAACAGAGATAAAGTTAGAAGGATATAAAAATTTTAATAAAAATTAAAATATGGACAGTCTATTTAAAGTATGGTCATCCTTTTATTGGTTTGTTTCACAAAAATCTGTTAAGAAAATTAGGTAAAAAGAAGCTTTCTAAATCCCAAAGAATTAGCTTTTATAGAAAATCCAAGGAGCTTTAGAAAACCTTAAGATTTGTCAAAAGATGATGAAATACAACTAGATGAGTTTGGAGAGGTGACAAGTTCAAATATTGAAGTACTAATGAGTTTGAGATCACGCCAGGAGATGAAAGAGATTTTTTGGCACTTTGGGGGAATAAACAACTATTTCTCTTGGTACATAATATGTAGCACCTTTTTATATACTCTACAAAAGAAAAAGTTCTTCAGTTCTTAAAGTAAAGCTTGATATAAAGCCTAGTGGCTGTCTCTTTGAAAAGCAACAATTACATTAAGAGAAATGGGTACAGGGGCACCTGGGTGGCTCAGCGGGTTAAAGCCTCTGCCTTCAGCTCAGGTCATGATCCCAGGGTCCTGGGATCAAGCCCCACATTGGGCTCTCTGCTTAGTAGGGAACCTACTTCCTCCTCTCTCTCTCTCTCTCTCTCTCTCTCTCTCTGCCTGCCTCTCTGCCTACTTGTGATCTCTGTCAAATAAATAAAAAAATCTTTTTAAAAAAAAGAGAGAGAGAGAAATGGGTACAAATTCTTAGCCATGATATAAATTTAAAATGCCATTTTCAGAAAAAAACTTAGAAAATTAGACTTTCATGAATATTTAGACAAGCAATTTTTTTTGAATGCAAGATGTGAAGGTTCAAACAGTGTCACTGAAACATTTTTCATTGATGGATCAAACTTGGAAAAACTGAAGTTTGAATCCTGCACAGTGTCTGGTTTGTCTCTTATATGAGAATGAGTTATACAGAACTTCACTTCAAGTCTGCAGTGAGACAGCTCCTGGAGACGTAGATAGAGTGTGAAAGCTTAAGTTGTAGTTACTTTTGTTGTCAAGTTAACAATGCTGCTATCAGTACAACTACAATTTTAAGTCAGTCTTTCAGCCTAACAAACAGCAGCTTCTAAGAATAAATGTTTTCTTCCCATCTATTGAGCAAAACTATGTGCCATTATTGGATTAATTTCTTTTAAATACATTACAAAAAACTTAGACAAGTGTCCAAGCCATTTTTCTGTTTTCCTTTTCTTGTTTGTGTGTATGTTATATATATATGTATATATATATATATATATATATGTATGTATGTACATAAAGATATGTATATCTTTAAACTTATTTAAAGAGAGAGAGACAGAGTGCACCCAAGCAGGGGGAGGAGCAGAGAGAGAGAAGGGGAGAGAGAATACCAAGCAGACTCTGCCATCAGCATGGAGCCCTACTCAAGGGCTTGATCCCATAACCCAGAGATCACAATCTGAGCTGAAACCAAGAGTTAGAAGCTTACAACTGAGCCGCCATGGTGCCCCAACAGAGCTATTTTTATTGAATGCACAGATAACTTAATTGTCTTTGCCTCACTAAATTTCTTTGCTGGGTTGAAATTGTGATTACCTTGTGTGAACCTAGGGAGCATTTTTTTAGTCAAGACATGCTTCTGTTGAAGCAGCTATGAGAGGTTTACCATGGAATAACCTGACATCAATGAACTCTGGCAGATCATCTGTGACAGACTCAGGTTCTGTCCCCTGTGCCCTTTCTTTCCTTTTCAGCCTCCTTCTTGGTGGACGGAGGGGTTTTTTTTTGACACAGTTATATCAAAGTTGCGCTTATGAGGGTTGTGTTTACATGAATACCAGAGAGGCTGTTTTATAACAGATTTCATTCTAAGAAATCTGAAAGGTTTAAGCTAAATCCCATGGAAGGCTATGAGGGGCCATCAACCCTGATTCCTCATCACCTTCTAGATTAGATCCAAGAAGAGTGGTTTCCCCAGCTTTGACCAGGGAGGAGAGTAAAGGAGTAAAAGGAGGATACCTAGGGGGAAAGGGTCTACAGTTGACTCAGGCTAAAAAATCATAATGAAAATATTAAGCAAAAAAATATTTTTCATCATACTGTGCATTCTGAGAATGCTTGCAGTCAGCTACTAGTAAGATTATATTTTTTCTGGCAATGGACTGGACATGCATGGCTCCTCAGACATTACAGAGTGTAATAGAGGATTACATGCACATTGTGAAATAAACTGCTAAATGATCATAAAATAACATCTATTTTACACGTGGCATATTCTTGCTTTATTGCAGTGTGGACTTTTGAGGATTACTTAAATTAATAGTAGACAGTAAGATGGCTTCAGCCCCTTTTTACCTCTAAAGGAGACTGGGTCCCCAACTGTCCAGTTATCAAAAATCAGCTTAAATGGATAAGACAAAATGACAGAAGTAGTAACCAAAGTTAGGAAGCCAAATGAAGTCAGCTATCAGACATTGATTTTCATTGTTCCCGTGTACTGTAGCAGACCTTGTGTAGAGATAGGGACTTTTTATGAAGCATTTATATGACTTGATATTGCTTTTATGCAGACTGCATTATGACTGTATTGTTTATTATGCTGCGTTAGCTTCTCTTCCAGCATGATTCATAAAATCAAGAGAGAGTGGGCTCCTCCGAATTCTAATTATTGTAACTACTTCCATCATATGGAAAGAACAGGGAAACAACATACCATGATTCTCTCATTACTCGATCCTCAAACAAGCACAGGTATTTGCTATAACCCACTAAATGGTCAGGCATGCAAGGAACTTGAGCAATGTCATCCTATCATCCGTCTAACCTGGCAGAGTCATCATGAGTGATACCAAGATAAAAGCAACTTCCGGAGGCACAGGATGTTATGGCTCAGCTGCAGGGGTTGCTCCTGTGGGCTGTAGTCATGGCATTTTACCCTGTGCTTCTGCCAGATGTATGACACCCTAGATACCTTGTGGAGATCTTTTCCTTTGGCATTTTAGGTAAAATGCCACTTCATCAGAAAGGTGCTCCTGGTCTGGGGAAGGCTTCCAAACACTCATCCCTTCCTCATTATTGTCACTTACTATACCTCGTTTTTATCATGCTTCTAACATAATGTAACGAGATATTTATTTTTCTATTTACATAGCAGCAAGCACAATCGTTATCTGTAGAGAGAGGAAATGTCATCAGTGGTGACTCCACAAGGCCCTCCTCGTTGCTCCTTAGGGCCTGCCTGTGAGCTCCAAAAGCCCCCCTTCTCACCTTCCTTCCTCTGAGCCCAACCAGAAGAACTTCATGTGAAGCTGTGCTAAAAACCCAAGTCTCATCATTTTGCTAGACCCAGCACTGGATAATTCAACAAGCAGCTTTACTGGACAAAGTACATTTACAGCTCACAGGTACTAATAAATGAATATGAAAATGTATCAACATCAAGAAACATCAGATAAATGCTAATAAAAGCATACTTGATCCACTACTCACACACACACAAACACACATGCACACACAATGTTTTTAAAAAGTGTTGTGATGAGCACTGGGTGTTATACACAACTAATGAAACATTGAACACTACATCAAAAACTAATGGCTAAATGAATGTAATAAAAAATCATAACAACTGATGTTAATAAATTCTACTTTAAGATGAAATTCATCTCCACTCTCTCTACTCATCTCTACTAACTACTTTACTATACTCATCTCTACTCTCATCCACCGGAACCTGTCCCCACCCTTTTGGAATAAACAACATAGAGGGAGAATAGTGATGATTTTAGTATCTTTGACTCACTCCTTCAAATTTATACTAAAGAGATAATTCAAAGAAACTGTAAAAGTTAAGACGCACAAAACATTACTTCAATATTTTGTATCATTGCAAACATTTGGGAAACATCTAAATGTCCAATACTTAAAGAATGGTTATAGCATAAACAAAGTGATAGAAAGCAGACATCAAAGATTCTGCAAACAAAACAAATACTAGGGGGACGCCTGGGTGGCTCAGTTGGTTGGACGACTGCCTTCGGCTCAGGTCACGATCCCGGAGTCCCAGGATCGAGTCCCGCATCGGGCTCCCAGCTCCATGGGGAGTCTGCTTCTCCCTCTGACCTTCTCCTCGCTCATGCTCTCTCTCACTGTCTCTCTCTCTCAAATAAATAAATAAAATCTTTTAAAAAAAAAAAAACAAATACTAGGGGAAGGAGTCTTTTTATTAACAAGCAGAACACAAAATAATATATGTATCATACATTGATTTATTTGAAGTTACTAATTAAACACATGTTATTTGGTAGGCTCTAGTCTAAGAACTGAGAATATATCCATGAACAAAACAATCTCCTCTTGAGCTTTTATTCTAATTGGTAGAGACAGACAATAAACCACTAAGAAATAAAATTGATGATGGTTTTCCACCAATGACAGTAGTTTATCACAATCAACTTCCACATACATGTCTATAAGCAAAGTAAAATAATTTTATTCCTTAAATAGAATCTTTGAAAATTTCAATTTTACTTCCAGATTAAGCACATCTATGTTACTAATGATGCTAAGTCTGTCTACTGCAAGAAGGCACAAACTCAAGGAAATTCTATTTCTCAAAAAAAAAAAAAAAGATGACAAGGATAAAATTAATTCTAGAAGCAAACACACTTGACCTCGTCTATGGGGTCTAATCTACTTCTGCCTTTTCTATCCTGGTTGCAATTTTATCTGATTTAAATAAAACTCTGTATTGTTACACAGCTGAAATTCCCAGAAACTACATATACATATATAAAGTAGGTCAATAATTTCACTTATTTGGAATGTTTATCTGCTTTGGATCTCTCTCTCTCTCTCACTGAAAGGTTATCCCCATGGTAGCCAAGGCCTGGAATGTCCCTCTTGCCACTATTATCCCCAGCACCTAGTATGGTACCTGGAAAAAAACGATAGTGTCATTCTGGACTCTCTTCCTCTTACATCCTACATCTGGTCTGGGCTCTAGTTAAAAAATATATCCAGAATGCAGCCACTTCATACTACATCCTTGTTGGGAGACAATTCCTCATGGATTTTTTTGTTTGTTTTTACATTTCTGCTTATCTTACAAAGGAAGGCACTGACAGCTCTTGTTCTAGACTACCTTTTCAAGGAGTTTTGGATACCAGAAAGCCAGTAGTGATTGGTAGATAGTGACTATATTCCCTCTGGAACAGAGACCAGGTTTATTTGCTATCCAATATAAAAAAGAGAGCAGCGGTTGGGGCGCCTGGGTGGCTCAGTGGGTTAAAGCCTCTGCCTTTGGCTCAGGTCATGATCCCAGGGTCCTGGGATCGAGCCCCACATCGGGCTCTCTGCTCTGCAGAGAGCCTGCTTCCTCCTTTCTCTCTCTGCCTGCCTCTCTGCTTATTTGTGATCTCTCTCTGTCAAATAAATAAATTTTTTTAAAAATCTTAAAAAAAAAAAAAAAAGAGAGAGAGTAGTGGTTAGGCAAGTTTGCTTGTAGTCCATTATAAAAGATTGGGTGCTCCTGAACTTAGGGTCCCTTAGCTATGACACAAATCCACTATATACACATGTCCACTAAAGCCACTCTGCATCACCTGTAGAGACCTGGGGGACAAGCAGAATGAAACAAACATGAAGCATGGGGTGACTGCTATGTCATGAATAATAAGTCCTTTGTCTCTGATCCATAAATCTCCTATTTTCTGCCCAGCATGCAAGAAACTAGGTAATTTGATAGCTTGCAAGTAAAGGATAAAACTCAGACCCTCACAGCTCTAGACAGTGCTCCACTCCTATACTGGCACAACTGACCGTCTTCTCTCACAACAGTAGCCTCCTAAGGGTCTCCTGCCTCCACCCTGATTCCCCTATAGAATTTTTTCCACATGGCAGCCAGAATGATCCTTTGAAAACTAAGTCAGATAAAGCAATTCCCCTGTTTAAAACTCTCCCATGGTTTCCTGTCTTGACAATGCCCCACAAAGCTCAAAGTCTCTAGTTCTCCCCCGTCTTCTTTTATCTCATTTTTGTTCCACTCTACTCACTATTCCATAGCTCTAACCATGCTGGTGTCCTTGCTGTTCCTCTAGGCATACTTTCATCTCAACCTTTTTATACTTACTGTCTCCTCTGTCTGAAATGCTCTCCTGCAGAGTTGGGACCCTTCCTTCAACTCTTTTAGGCCTCCGCTTAAACACTGCTTTCTCAGCTAGGCTTTTCCTGATCACCCTATTCAAAATTGCAATCTCTCTCCTTACTTGGCCTCCTTTCTCTGCCTTATTTCTCTCTAAAGCACTTTACAGCTTCCAATACGTCATCTGCCATTCATTTTTGTTAATGTCTCTCATAGGAGAAAGTAAGCTCAATGAGGTCTTTCCTTTGTTCATTTCGGCATCCCTAATCTTGAACAATTTCTGATACATAGTTGGTGCTTAATAAATTCTTATTAAATTATGGAGAGTGGACTTCTAATCAGGCCAAGCTCAATCTCTTATTATTAATCATATCACTTTGGACAAGTTGCATAGTTTCTCTGAGACATAGCTTCCTACCTGTAAAAAGAGAATCATCTTCTTCATATGACTGTTGAATTGATTGGACAAGGTACACATGAAAAGCACCTACTAGGTACCTAATTAATGACATTTCTACTTAATAAGATCACAATGAAAATTATATTAATCATATACATTTTAATATCACCAGGAAAAACTTGACATATTTTGTATATCACTAAGCACATCTTTTCATCTTTATATCCTCAGCACACAGCTCAGTTTCTAGAAAACACTAGGAATTCAATAAGGGTGAATTTGCTCATTTGCTTTCTCTCATTATAAAAATAAAACCACATTAAAAAAAATTTAGAAAAGATAGAGAAGGAAAAAAATCACCCATATTTCCTACATAGTAACATGACTATTATTACTATTTTATTGTATATCTTTCTAGAATTTTTTCCAATGACAATTTTAATTGAAATTATGTGCATTTGTATTTGTTCACTTATTTTTTATACATTTTTCCATATAGTTATGTTGTCTTTTCAACCATTAGATTTTGAGAGTTGCATCGTTTTGTCAAGCAGATATATTATAATTTACTTGAGCACTTTCTCATTATTGGATATTTAAATAAATTCCTACTGTTTACTTCAATATATTTTAAAGGATCAAAAAGAAAAAGAATCTACTTCTCTCTCTCTCTCTCTTCTAAACTAAAAGCACGTCTGACCCTTTTGGGGAAAAAGGGACTGAATTCCTCTACTCTGCATTTGCAAGAGAACACTTCTGAATAATTCATGGGTACATAAAGATGGAAAAGATATACATCATCTAGCTGATTATTAACATAATACAGCTAAATGAAACATTATCCTACAAAGTCATTTAATTGCAGCTGTGGAAATGAGACTTTGAACATTTTAGAAAGAAGTCATATTTGAGATGTAAATAAATACATTTCAAAATTATTTTAAGGCATTGCTTAGTGCAAATTCTTTGCTGTAAATGGTGGTTATTGGGTTTTTTCCCATAAAAATGGAAAATCAGTCCTTCCAATTTACCAAGTTAGTGAACAATCTGGAGAATAATGTAGTAAACTTCTAAAATATCTATAAATAAAAGGTAACACTAAAGTCACCTGCATTTTTGTATATGTATGTTAGTAGCTTTTTTCACTATTTAGTAAAGGTTACACAACTCAAATGATGATATTAAAACTATGTTAATTACTTCAATCACTGATAATGTGATTATATCATTCCTAAAAGAAAGGTATACTTCTTATGCCTTTCCCCAAAATGGAAACCATAAACAGATTATGAAAAAGATAAGTATAAAGACATTTATTTCACACAGGGCCAAACCAAGCAAAAAGAAAAAAGAAGGATACAGCACTTCCAGCACACTCCTTACCTGTTACTGAATGCACAGGATGATTTAAAACCTCAGACGACCTGAGTTCAAATGTCTTCCTTCAGTCCCTTTTCCCTCAGCCTGTCTCTTTCTATCTACGCCAGCTGCACTCTAAGCCCAATTGTGTAGTTGCATGCTGAATTTCCTTTCATGGTTTATTTCTTAGTTTATTATTGGTTTTGGTTAAAGTGCATCCTCCAGTGGCTTCCTAAGAAGGTAAATGTTTTCAGTACTTGTATATTTGGAAAAAATTGCTTCATTCTACCATTATCCTACTTGATTAATCTCTTAATAGATTAAGAAGCTGGGCACATACTCTTACAATTTTGAAGGCATAGCTACAGTACTTTTAGCATCAATTTTTGGATTTGAGAAGGGCCTGAGGGAAGACATCTGGCTGTCAGATTTCTGAGATCAGAGTGGGGGGAAGGGGAGGTGCTGAGAATTCCATTGTTCAGTAAATTGAACACATAATTTGTTGTTGCAGTCCTTACCTTGGTGCTTCACTCTAATGTCACTGATCAAGCCTCCTCCAGTTCAAATCATGAGAATGAGGCTGTTGCTCTTTAAAGGCAAGAGGCCAGGGTCCAACACCTTCATTCCCTCTCTAACCCTATACACATCTCTCCCACCTTCTGCAGGACTTGATGCTTGCAAGACCTGAGACTCCAGAGGCTGTCCAGAGGCCACTGGCATACCTCTAAGTCTAATCACTCCAATCTCCTTATCTGTTTACTGATTCTGAAAATATTTCATCTACTCCTATTTCCTCTCTGTGCTCTCTGTTTTTGTGAAATAAAAACTATGTTTTATTCCTTTATTGCCTTTTTCTAAAATGTGTTGGAAGAAAGAAAGGCTCTTTATTCTTCAACTGATGGCGTGTTCCTTTTTTTTTTTTTTTTTTTTTTTTTGAGGCCTCCTTGACTACAGACTCCTCTGGTCCACTGTTCAGTTCCTCCCTCTAAATTATCAGAGTGCTGGGAACTGATCTCTAGTAGCGCCTTTCTGGTCTTTTTTGACCTCTTCTACAAACACTACACCTACACCCTATCTGTACGTTTGAGTACTTGGACACAACCATCTTGATTTGCCTGTATTTCATGTATCAGTAGGCATGTCATTGCAGGGACACAGACTAGCATTTCTTTTGGAGCCCCACAATGCCTGAAACAGGGGATATCAGATTCTAGCATGCCTAAAGATCATTTAGAGAACTCTTTAAAATGAAGATTCCCAGACTTCACCTCAGAGAAACTGAAATGACTTCAGCATGGTCCTGAGATCTGGATATCCAAAAGGTACACCCACATAATTCTGTTGCAGGTAGTTTGGGAAATACTGCCTGTGAGATATATTGCCTAAGGCCATGCCTGAGCACTTGTTCAGTAAAAAAATGAAGTGATTACATTGGTTGACTTGTTTTTCCCTATTTTTTCCTTCTAGAGTTTAGAATTCTGGTTTCCCTTAATATGTCAACATGAATCTGACATTCATGAATTTATCTGTCTTTTCTTTAGACTTTTTAGGTTTTTTTTTTCCTTTTAATAGCCTAGTATTACAAATTTTGTTAAGTTTATAGTCAGTCATATAAAGTATAGTTCCATGTTTTTCTGTTGCCCTTGATTTATTTTTTACAAGACTCACAGATATTCTAGTTATAAAATACCTGGATTTGATAAACGTTTCAGTTAGCTCAGGCTGTCATAACAAAACACCATAGATTAGGTGGCTTGAACCACAGAACTCTATTTTCCCACAGTTCTGGCAGCTGGAAGTTCAAGATCAGGGTACAAGCATGGTTGATTGTGATGAAAACCTTCTTCCAAGCTTACAGACATCCTGGCTGCCTTCTCACTCTGTGCTCACATGACCTTTCCTCAGTACGTGCAAGAAGAGAAAGGGAGAGAGAGATGGAGAGAGAGCTCTTCCTCTTTGTATAAGGCCACCAATCCTACCAGATTAGGACCCTATCCTTATGACCTCATTTAACCTTAATTACCTCCTAAAAGCCCTACCGCCAAATATAGTCACATCAGAGGTCAGGGCTTCAACACAGGAATGAGGTGGGGGGAGCAGGGCATGGGGGAACACAATTCAGTCCATAGCAACAAAATAACACAATATTTAGTTACAACTACCGCTACACATAATCATATGCATCCAGGACTTGGCACGATACACAGAATGTTCCAGGTGCTCGGGAAGCATTTGTTTGATGAGTGAAATAACAAAACATCTAGAAAACAAAGCTACAAAAATAGCTAAGAAGAGTATCTGATGTGCTCTGCTTTACAAAATCAATGTAAGAAAATGTGGAAATTCACATACTGATATACTTGATATACAAAAGAAGTCCCTAAGGCTTCCTTTGGGCATATGAATCATTTAAAAATCCCATTTATATATTTTTTCTGAAAAAAAGTGTTACCAAGCGAATTGAGGTATATATATAAATAGCTAATAAAAGCAACAAGTAACCAGACTGACAGTTTGGATGGTTTATCTACGAAGATTTCATGAAGACATTAATTTCAAGAGCTTGGAGAAGAGGGAAGTAGAGATTCAAGCGCTGGAAATTAAACACCTCCACTACAGTTCACGGGCCAAACACAAGTCCTGCGGAATTCTCCCCTGCATAGGGAAAAGTAAACTGGTCAATGAGTAGTGGTAAATGCTGCCACAGTGACTACAGGAGTTTTTTTTTTCAATGCAAAACCGTCTGTATTCTCAAGGTATCTGTTGAAACATTTTAGTTTTACTGATTTGAGTGTTAGCAACAATTCCCGACCACTGCGCAGAAAATGAAAGCAAGAGGTGGCTTAGAGGTCTACAGCTGCTGGTTGATGGGCCGCAATTTCTTTTCCACACCTCTCTTTGGCATCTGAGTGGATCTGAAGAGACAATTTTGGTCTTTGAGGCTTCAGAATTGATTGAAAGTGAAATAATTAGGGTCTCTTGCTTCGCCTGAAAAAGCCGGAACCTGAAAGGTACCCCCAGGGGAAGAGTAGCAGCTAAACGATATGCACTCTAGAGGCGAGAAATGCTGGCTCTTACAAATCTGCTGAAAGCCTCTCTCAACAGTTTCTCATCCTTGCCTCCTCAGAGAGCTGAGCAGCGAATTCAATGAACAGAGACAGAAATCTAATGCAGCTGTCTAGCATGCCACTTACAAGAAAGAGACACTCATCTTCCTTACGACGGCGTTCTCAGGGCTCACAGAGCCGGGGAACTTTCTCCTTCTGAAGGAATGGTGGGTGAAGTAGGAAAATCAGCCTTCCCTTCACAGGGAGCTTCATCTCTTAGGGAACTCCAGGGTGGGAGCTGTGACTATCCATACCGTCTTAGAATCAGAACTGCATTGGGATTGCCCCACAACCAACCAATAGCACCTCTAACTAACAAGTCTAAGATTCCGGGTTCTGTGTGACTCTCCCAGCTAACACCGAGTAACGTAATTTCCAAATGAAGACCTTCACATGGTGTAGGATAAAAGGAAGGAAAAGTGACCCAAAGGTGCCCACTTGGGTCTGTAAAAAAGAAAAAAACCTGAAGCCATTTCATTTAGCTTGATGGGGGAATGGCCTTGACAGTAATCTAGACAGAAGAGATTTTTCATAAACCAGTCTCAACAGAGGATGACTATGGACAGAACTTAACTATGCATGAATAATATTGAATTCTGTTTGCACCTCAGGCCCACTGAGGATTTCACTACAGTACACCCTCTGTAACCAATCTCCACTCAGGCTATCTACCAGATTAACCAACTATCCCCAGAGTCACTGTGAAATATCCCAGCTAGTACTACAGCACACGAGATCCCTTTTTTTTTTTTTTTTTTTTAGTATATGTGCTGCCGAAGAGAGCACAGGAGATCCTTTTTTTTTTTTTTTTTTTTTTTTAGTGTATGTGCTACCGAAGCAAGCACACGAGATCCTATTCTTTTGTATATACGTGTACCTTTTCTATTCCCACCAACTTGAGTTGTATATTTGCCAAGAGTCAAGTGTATTTGTCCCCAAACTTGCTAATATCAGTTGTACTCTTTTTATTTTATTTTTTTAAAGATTTTATTTATTTATTTGACAGATCACAAGTAGGCAGAGAGAGGCAGGCAGAGAGAGAGGAGGAAGCAGGCTCCCCGCCAAGCAGAGAGCCCGACTCGGGGTTCCATCCCAGGACCCTGAGATCACGACCCAAGCCGAAGGCAGAGGCTTTAACCCACTGAGCCACCCAGGCACCCCAGTTGCACTCCTTTTAATTATAAAATTTAATTACATGTCATGTAAACTAATGAAATGTAAATAGCTGCTTCTTCTATAAAAACCAGTATAAATTCTTTGGAAAGATTCAAATAAAAGTGTATTATAGGGACGCCTGGGTGGCTCAGTTGGTTGGGCGACTGCCTTCCACACCGGTCATGATCCTGGAGTCCCCGGATGGAGTCCCATATTGGACTCCCTGCTTGGCAGGGAGTCTGCTTCTCCCTCTGACCCTCCCACTTCTCATGCTCATTCTCTCTCTCAAATAAATAAATAAAATCTTTTTTTTTAAAAGATTTTATTTATTTATTTATTTGACAGAGAGAGACACAGTTAGAAAGGGAACACGAGCAGGGGGAGTGGGAGAGGAAGAAGCAGGCCTCCCGCTGAGCAGGGAGCCAGATGTGATGCGGGGCTCGATTCCACGACCCCAAGATCATGACCTGAGCAGAAGGCAAAGGCTTTAACTCACTGAGCTACTCAGGCGCCCCATAAATAAGTAAAATCTTATTTTTAAAAAAGTGTATTATACAAGAGATAAATGTAAAATACTAGAGGAAAAAATAAAATCTAGAAGAATTTTGTCTCACTGCTTTGCAACTGACTTTACTTAGGTTTACAATAACTGAAAATGGACATTCTTATAATTATGGTGTGATATTATACCAGATAGATTCAGAACTCCAATTAGCTATACCTTACGTAAAGAGAAGTAATTGGCCTTATATTAAAAGGTTTTTAAATAATTCGTGTTAATAAGCTTTAAATAAGCACTTAATTCTTAAGATAATAAGAAATATTTTGTTTTTAAGTTTTTCCAATTTTTTACTAGAAAAATGTCAAATTGATATAAAAAGACAAATCTACAGGGCTATAAACACTTGTACACCTTCACCAAGTTTCACCAGTCTCAATATTTTGCCACATTTTTTATCTCCTTCAATACATATATACACACATATGTGTATGTTTTAGGAACCATTTGAATGTAAGCTGCAGATATTCTAACACTTCACCCCTAAGTACTCTAGCCAGAATCTCCTAAGAGTACAGATATTTTCCTATCTAACCACAATACCATAATCAGACTCAGATAATTGAAAGTAACTCAGTAATACTATCTAATGTGCTGTCTTAATTTAAATAATCTCAGAAGCCTCCAAAATGTTTTCTATATCACCTTTTCCCATATGCAGGATCTAAATCAAGTTTTGTATGTGGCATTTGCTTATTTTGTCTCTTTAGTCTCTTTTAATTTAGAACAGCTTTTTTATTGTCTGTTTTTTGTGACATTGATTTTTTTTTAGTCCACGCCATCATATTATGAAATTGTCTTATTATCTTCTCACTATTAGATTTAGTCATAACTTTTTTTCTCAAGAACACTAGATAGTTAACATGTATTTCTTACTGCATCTTATCAAAGTTTGCAGTATTGTCATCAGTGGTAGCAGTACCTCTATTGGTAATAATAAATTTGATCACTTGCTGAAAGTACACATTTCTTTCTTGCAATTAGAATCTGTATGTCACCATGGCATGAATATTCTATTCTGAAACCACCTTTGATCCAATAGTTATAGCCTCTACTGATGATCATTGCCTAACTCAAGTATTACAGAGAGAGGTAAAAGGGGGATTTCCTAATTCTACAGTCACTTCTGCTTTGATTAGTCAATATTTTTCTGTATAACTGCATGTAAAAAATTAAAACAGCTTTCCCTCAGTTTTCTTTTTCTCTTGTAAATACCTCATCCACTCAGAAATTTTTTTTTGATGTGTAATAATCAACACGTTTGATTTCCCATGGTGTAATTCAACATGTTTCTCAGCTTTTAGTATCTCCTATAGATTGGTTGTTAGATCTAGGAGCTTTCAGGTTTTACCTGGAAAGGACAGTTTAAGTGATGTCATGTACCTTCATTTGGAGGTGCATGATACCTGACTGATTTTTTATAGAGGATGTCATCAACTAGTGATGATCATTGCTGAAATCCATTAATTTATTAAGACTGCAAAATAGTGACACTATAATTCTTCCTTCTTTATTTATTAGCTGGAATATTCTTATAAATACACAAATTCCCCCTCATCAAATATTTAGTTACTCAGGGATACAATGTGAATGGGAAAAAAAGAATAAAGATTTGACCCTTTCTCTTTATTAACTATTTTTTCAGAATAATGAGTTAATTACCTAGAGTTCCCCAAAAGTAACCAATAATTTCTTTTTATCATTATAAACTCGTGAATTTTAAACCTATTTGCTGTGCTTCAGTCACTGGAATTATTTTCCTGTTGTGTTCATATTTTGTCCAAAAAGATATTGTTCAAGATACTTCCCATATCCCTCTGTCACAATAAGAGTTGTCTTTGGTATTTATCTTACTTTTTGATATGGTAAGATGTTTCAGGCTTATCTTGTAAATTCTCTGCTCAAGATTCTGGAATCTGCCACTTTTTAATCAAGTTCTGGTTTCTTTTAGTGAGAATTGAGATATAGAGACCACAATAAAGACTATTCATTGCTATGGGTCCATTATCGTTTTTCAAGTTATTTTAGAGGAAAGTGCTAGAAAATGCTTTAAAAAAAAATGTGCTCATATTGATAATTCCAATTCAAATTCAGGACCACAAGACTTTATTAATCTCATAAATCTTATTATCTGTATCTCCTTTCTCCTATACAAAACATCTCAGCTCTCAACATCCTATTATTATATTATACCCCTTTTACTTTATTCCACAATACACATTCCCCAGTCTCAGAAGAGTGCCTACATTACCACCACCAATGTTTACCAAAAAGATTATTTTGTTTTTTCTGTTTTTTTCTTTTGAATATAATCCATTGGGAATATAGAGTCAACTTTAATTCAATTACCTATAGCGTATACATATAACTGAAATAACTCTCCTTTGTGGTTTTGCCACCAGCTCCATACATTTAGACATTTGTTCTATTTTGCTTCAGATTTTTAGGATCATTTTTAATTTCATTTTGTTTATATAAAATATTTACACTGATACAAACTCAGATCTGTAAATCAGAATATGATCAGAGAAGCCTAGCTTTTATCTCTGTCTCCTTCATATTGTTTACTATTTCTCCCAAAGAATAATCAATATTTTTATTTAATCCTTCTATTAAATACACACACACACACACACATACACAAATGTGTGGATTCTTATATCCTCCTCTTCAAAAATGGTAACATAAAATGCACACTTTTCTGTAACTTACTTTTCTCATTTATACAACACATACTGGAGATCCTTTATAGAAGATATTACTCATTATCCTCTATGGCTGCCTGATAATTTATTGTGCAGTGCTCACAACTGCCCTACTGATGAATATTTGGAAATTTCTTTTGCTACCATGAACAATGCTGAAAGGATGAGCTTTTTGCTTGTGCTTTATGTATTTTTGCTACTATACTGCTTTTGCTACTGTATCTTCTAGAGCTCTAGAAGTTAGATTGCTAGACTAAGGTATAAATGTATATGTAATTTTTCTAGATGTTTACAAATTCCTCTTCAAATTATTTTATTACTTTGATTCCTATCAGCAATATACAACATTAATTTATTTCTCCATAGCTTCACCAATGTGTAAGTTGTCAAACTTTTGGACTTTTGCCAGCATAATAGATGAAAATTTTTATTTTAGGGGGTTTTAATTTGCATTTCTTTTGTTATAAATGAGAAATGAGGTTAAGCATCATTTTCATAGTTAAGGATCATTTGCAGTAATTTTCATGAATTGACTGTTCAAATTACTAACTTATTTTTCTATAGAGTTGCTGGTCCTTTTTCTTTTCCATTTCAGATGTTGTTGACATATTTAATATTTGGTCTGTGATAAAAGTTGCAAATTTTAAAAATTTGCCCTTCATCTTTTTACATACGGTATAAATATTTCCTTTTCTTGTTTTTATCATGCAAAAGTCTTTTTTTAAATCAGATTAACAATTATCTGCCTTTTAGATTTCATGAAGATTTCATTTCTATGTCTCCTGCCACTCATGATTTCTTTTATTTTAACATTTAAATCTCTAATCTGTTTGAAATTTATCATTATATTCAGTATTAGGAAGATATTTGATTTCATATATTTCTCCATGACTATCCAGTTTACCCCAATACCACTTATGAGAAGTTCATCATTTCCCATTAATTTGGGATGTGCCTTTATAGTGTACATGGCAACCTATAGTGTTGTAGATTTTCTATTCTGTTCTATTATTCTGTTTGTCTATTCAGGCACCATGATCTCACTGTTTTAATTTATTTTTTTATTATTAACATCTAATATATTATTTGTTTCAGGGGCACAGGTCTGTGGTTCATCAGTCTTACACAATATATAAAGTAGGTCTATTCTACCCCCCTTGCTCTCCATTTCCAGTGACTTCCTACATATATTTAACTATTCACTTAAATGAACTTTTTAATCAACTTTTACATCCCCAAAGGAAAAAAAACCTGATAGTAGTTTATTGGAATTCTGTTAAAATTATAAATTAACTTAGAGAAATTGACAACTTTATGATGCTTCCTCTTTCTATTCAAGCCTATGGTAAAACTTTTAACATGTTCAAGTTAATTTTTGTGTCTTTCAGGAATATTTTATAGTGTTTTTTATTATATGTTTCAGACACTTCTTAATTTTATGCCTAGGTATTTTATTTTGGATATAATAAATGATATCCTCTCTTCTATTACATCTTCTAAGTGGTTTATCTCTCCACATGATAAGGCTATTGTTTTGAATATTGACTTTATAACCTACTTTACTAAATTCTCTTACTAATTTGTATTACTTTTCCCACTGATGTTTTGGGCCTTCCAGATATAAAATAATATCACTTGAAATAGAGGTCATCTTTCTTTTTTCGAATTCACATACTTTTAATTATTTTCTCTTGTCTGGATAGAAAAGAAGAAAGATGTAAGATTAACAGTAATGGTTTCTACATTAGAAAACAAGAGAAGTGTAATTAAATCCAAAGTAAGCACAAGAAAAGAAATACTAAGAACTATATCAGAAATCAATGGAATTAAAAACAAGAAATCAATAGAGAAAAATGAATGAAACTAAAAGTTGAATCTCTGGAAAAATCAGTAAAATCAATAAACCTTTACAAAGACTAAGAAAGAAAGGGAGGATACAAATTACTAATGTCAGAAATTAAAAAGGAGACATAACTATGTCTCCATAGATTCTATGGACATCAAAAGGATAAGAAAGGAATACTATGAATATGCTATGCACACAACTTTAATAACCCAGATGAAATGGACCAATTCCTTGAAAGACACAACTTGCCAAAACTCAAACAAGAAGAAACAGACCATCTGAATAGGGCTATATCTATTAAAGATATTGAATCACTTATTAATAACCTTCTCAAACAAAAAGCACCACCCAGATGGGCTCACTGGTGATACCTGCCAAGCATTTAAGGAAGAAATTTTACCAATTCTCTATAATTTTTTTTTCAGAGGATAAAACCAGAGAGGAAATAGAGTAACAGGAATGCTCATTTATTGCTGGTGGGAATGCAAAATGGTACAGCCATTTTGGAAGACAGCTTAGTAATGTCTCACAAAATTAAATATACTCTTACCATACAATCAAGTGCTCACACCCTTTGGTATTTACCAAAGGAGTTGAAAATTTATGTCCACCCAAAAACCTGCACATAGATGTTTATAGTCGCTTTATTCATAATTGTTGAAACCTAGAAGAACTAAGATGTCCTTCAGTTAAAGAATGGATAAATAAGAGCACCTGGGTGGCTCAGTGGGTTAAAGCCACTGCCTTCAGCTCAGGTCATGATCTCAGGGCCCTGGGATCAAGTCCCACATCAGGTTCTCTGCTTGTCAGGGAGCCTGCTCTCCCCACCCCCACCTGCCTCTCTGACTACTTGTGATCTCTGCCAAGGAAAGAAAGAAAGAAAGAAAGAAAGAAAGAAAGAAAGAAAGAAAGAAAGAAAGAAAGAATAAATAAGATGTGGAATTCAGAAAATGAAATATTATTCAGTGCTAAAAAGAAATGCACTATGAAGCCATGAGAAGATGTGGAGAAACCATAAATGCATATTTCTAAGTGAAAGAAGCTAGTCTAAAAATGCTACATAGTATAAAATTCTAATCTGAAAAGTCTACATACTATAAAACTATATGACATTCCAAAAAAAGACAGAATGATGGGGACTGTAGAAAGATCAGTGGTTGTCAGGAGTTGGGGGTTGGGGGGGGCAATGAATAGGTGGAGCACAGATTTTTAGAACACTGAAAATACTCTGTGTAATACTATAATGAGAGATACATGTCATTATACATTTGTCCAAATACATGGAATGTACATCTCCAAGAGTGAACCCTAAGGTAAACTATGGACTCTGGATATTAGGATGTATCAATATAGGCTCAACAATTACAACAAATATACCAGTTTGGTGAGAGATGTTGATAATGAGGAAGGCATAGCATATGTGGGGGCAAGAATATGGGAAATCTGTACCTTCTGCTCAATATTGTTGTGAACCTAAAACTGCTCTAAAAAAACAAAGTCTTAAAAAATATTAAAAAATTAATATGGAAATCCAAGGACCTCAAATAATGAAAAGTATTTTAAAAAATCAAATTTGGAGGCTTTACACTATCTGATTTCAAGATTTATTATAAAGCTACAGTAATTAAGACAGTGTAATATGACATAAAGATAGATTAATAGCACAAAATTTTCCAGAAACTGACCTACACATATCTGATCTACAGATTTTGACAAAAGTGCCAATATAATTCAATGGCGAAATAATTCTTTCAATAAATGGAACAATAGCTGGATATCTGTACAGGGAATAAAAAGGTGAGCTTCAACCTCCACTCTCACCATATACAAAATAAGCTCAAATTAACATATAGTAATAAAGTGGTCTACCAAAAAGAAAAATCTAACAATTGTAAATATTCATGCCCCTTAACCTGGGAGTAGCCATCTATATAAACCAATTAATAATAAAATTAAAGAAACACATTGATAATTATACAATAACAGTAGGGGGCTTTAATACCCTACTCACAGCAATGGACAGATCATCAAAAATGAAGATAAACAAGGAAACAAGGGCTTTGAATGACACACTGGACCACATGGACTTCAGAGATATATTTAGAGCATTTCATCCTTCATACACATTCTTCTTGAGTCCCTATTGCACATTCTCCAGAACAGATCACATACTGGTTCACAAATTAGGTCTCAACTGGTACAAAAAAGATTGGGATTATACCATGCATATTTTCAGACAATAATGCTATAAAACTTCAACTCAGCCACAAGAGGAATTTGGAAGGAACACAAAAACATAGAGGTTAAAGAACATCCTACTAAAGAATGAATGGGTTAACCAGGAAATTAAAGATGAATTTAAAAATACATGGAAACAAAATGAAAATGAAAACATGTCAATTCAGAACTTTGGGATGCAGCAAAGGTGGTCCTAAGAGGGAAGTGTATAGCAATACAGGCTTTTCTCAAGAAACAAGAAACATCTCAAATACACAGTCTATAGGAGCTTTAAAAAGAAAAGAAAAGAAAGTATAAATCCAGCAGAAGAAGAGAAATATAAAAATTAAGAGCAGAAATCAGTGATACAGAAATTTTTAAAAAAGTAGAAACAGATCAACAAAACTAGGGACTGATTCTTTGAAAGATAAGACTGATAAACTCTAGGCAGACCTATCAATAAGAAAAGAGGAAGGATCCAAATAAATAAAATCATGAATGAAAGAAAGAAGTATAAACACCAAAGAAATACAAACTTTTATAAGGGAATAATATGAGTAATTACAAGCCAAAAAATTAGGCAATCTGTAAGAAATGGATGCATTCCTAGAGACATATAAACTACCAAAACTGAAACAGGAAGAAACAGAAAACCTGGACAAACCCATAACCAGCAAAGAAACTGAATCAGTAATCAAAACTCTCCCAATAAACAAGACCCCAAGGTAGGATGTCTTCCCAGGGGAATCCTACCAAACATTTAAAGAATTGATACCTATTCTAAAGCTGTTTCAAAAAATAAAAATGGAAGGAAAACTTCCAAATTCATTCTATGAGGCATTACCTTGATACTAAAAACAGAAAAAGACCCTACCAAAAAGGAAAATTACAGACCAATATCTCTGATGAACATGGAGCAAAAATCCTCACCAAAATACTAGCTAAGAGGACAACAGTACATTAAAAGGATTATTAACCATGACGAAGTGGGATTTGTTCCTGGCCTGAAAGGGTGGTTTAACATCCACAAATCAAGGTGATACACCACATTAATAAAAGAAAGGACAAGAACCATATGATACTTTCAGTATATGTAGAAAAATCATCTGACAAAGTACAACATCCTTTCTTGATAAAAACTCTCCGCAATGTAGGAATAGAAGAAACGACCTCAATATCATAAGAGCCATATACAAAACACCTCAGTATTTCCTCAATGGGAAAATACTGAGAACTTTCTCCTAAAGTCAGAAATATGACAGGGGTGTCCACTCTCACACTGTTGTTTAACATAGTACTGAAAGTCCTACCCTCAGCAAACAGACAGCAATAAATAAATAAATAAATAAATAAAAGGTATCCAGATTGGCAAAGAAGTCAAACTCTCACTCTTTGCAGATGACATGATACTCTATATAGGAAACCAGAAAGACTCTACCCCAAAATTGCTAGAACTCATACAAGAATTCAGCAAAGTGGCAGGATATAAAATCAATGCACAGAAGTCAGTTGCATTTCACTAAAAATGAAGCAGCAGAAAGAGAAATCAAGGAACTGATCCTATCTACAATTGCACTGAAAACTGTTAGATAACTAGGAGTAAACCTAACCAAAGAGGCAAAGGATCTGTACTCTGAAAACTGTAGAACACTTATGAAAGAAACTGAGGAAGACAAAAAGAAATGAAGAAACATTCCATGCTCATAGATTGAAGAACAAATATTGTTAAAATCTCTATGCTATCCAAAACAACTTGCCCGTTCAATGGAATTCCTATCAAAATTCCACCAGCATTTTTCATAGAGCTGGAACAAACAGTCCTAAAATTTGTAAGGAACAAGAAACGACCACTAATAGCCAAAGTAATATTGAAAAAGGAAACCAATGCTGGAGGCATCACAGTTTCAGACTTCGAGCCATATTACAAAGCTGTAGTAATCAAGACAGTATGGTACTGGCACAAAAACAGACACAGGTCAATGGAAGAGAACTCAGAAATGGACTCTCAACTCCATGGTCAACTAATCTTCAACAAAGGAGGAAAGAATAGCCAATGGGAAAAAGACAGTCTTTTCAACAAATGGTGTTAGGAAAATTGGACAGCCACATCCAAAAGCATGAAATTGGACCACCTTATTACACCATACACAAAAATAAACTCAGAATGGATGAAATGGATGAAAAATGTGAGACAGGAACCTACCAAAACCCTAGCAGAAACACAGGCAGCAACCTCTTTGGCCTTGGCCATAGTAACTCCTTGCTAGACTTGTCTCTAGACACAAGGGACCAAAAGCAAAAATGAACTATTGGGACTTAATCTGGATAAAAAGCTCTTGCATAACAAAGGAAACAATCAACAAAACTAAAAGGCAATCTATGGAATGGGAGAAGATATTTTCAAATGACATTATCAGATAAAAGGCTAGTAGCCAAAATCTATAAAGAACTTATCAAACTCAACACCTAAAAAACAAAAAATCCAGTCAAGAAATGGGCAGAAGACATGAGCAGTCATTTCTTCAAAGAATACATAGAAATGGCTAACACACATGTAAAAATGATCAACATCACTTGGCATCAGGGAAAAATAAATCAAAACCACAATGAGATATCACCTCACACAATCAGAATGGCTGTTTTGTTTCTTAAATTTCACATATGAGTGAAATCATATGGTATTTGTCTTTCTCTGACTGACTTATTTCACTTAATGTAATACCCTCTAGTTCTATCCACATCATTGTAAATGGCAAGATTTCATTCTTTTTGATGGTTGAGTAATATTCCATCATATATATATATATATATATATATATATGACAGGGGAGAAAAAAATAATAATAATAAATGATAATAGACTTAAGGAACATAGGGCCATCAACAAGCATAATAAAATTCACATTATAAGAATCCAAGAAGGAGAGAAAAGAGGGTAGAAAATTTATTTGAAGAATTAAAAGATGAGGGACACCTGGTGGCTCTGTAGGTTAAGCAGCTGCCTTAGGCTCAGGTCATGATCCCAGGGTCCTGGGATTGAGTCCCACATTGGGCTCATTGCTCGGTGGGGAGCCTGCTTGTCCCTTTGCCTGCTCTGCCTGCCACTCCCCCTACTTGTGCTCTCTCTCTCTCTGACAAATAAATAAATAAAATCTTTTTTAAAAAGAGAAAGAAAATAAATAAAAGCTGAAAACCTCCTAAATCTGGAGAAAAAAATTGAAATCCAAATCCAAGAAGCACAGAGGAGGCCCCAACAAAATCAATTCAAGGAGGTCTACACCAAGAAATATGGTAATTAAAATGGTAAAAAGTTGTAAAGAGAGAATTTTTAAAGCAGCAAGAGAAAAGAAAACAGTTACATACAAGGGAAATCCCATAGGCTAACAGTGTATTTTTCACCAGAAACTTTGTAAGCCAGAAGAGAGGGGCATGATATATTCAAACTGCTGCACAGAAAAAACAGTAGGCAAAGAATACTCTATCCAGAGAGGCTACCATTCAGAATAGGAGAGATAAACAGGTTCCCAGAAAAACAAAAGCTAAAGTAATTCAGAATACACATTCTTTTCAAGTATATATTGAACACTCTCCAGAAGAAACCACATATTAGGCCACCAAAGGAGTTTCATCAAATTCAAAAACACCAAGACATACCCTGTATCTTTTCCAATCACAATGCTATGAACCTAGAAATCAACCACAAGAAAAAATCTGGAAAGAACACAAATACAAGGAGGTTAAAGAAAAAGTGCTACTAAACAATAAATGGGTCAACCAAGAAATCAAAGAATTAAAAAAAATATATGGAGACAAATGAAAATGAAAACACAATGGTCCCAAATCTTTGGAATGCAGCAAAAGTGGTTCTAAGAGGGACATTAATAGCAATACAGGCCTACCTCAAGAAGCAAGAAAAATCTCAAACAACCTAAAGGAGCTAGAAAAAGAAGAACACACAAAACCCAAAGCCAGTAGAAGGAAGTAAATAATAAAGATAAGAGTAGAAATAAACAAAATAGAAACTAAAAATCAATAGAACAAACACATCAAAGAAACCAGGAGTAGTCTTGGCAAAGACCAACAAAATTAATAAACTTTTAGCCAGACTCATTAAGAGACAGAGAGAGAAAAGACTCAAACAAAATCAGAAATGAAAGAGAAATAACAACCAGCACCACAAAAATACAAAGGACTATAAGAGAATATGAAAAACTATATACCAACAAACTGGACAAACTAGAAGGAATGGATAAATTCCTAGAAACATATAACCTCCAAAAACTGAATCAGGAAGAAATGGAAAATTTGAACAGACCAATTATCAGCAAAGAAATTTAATCAGTAATCCAAAAGCTTCCATCAAACAAAAAAGGACCAGACAGTTTAACAGATGACTTCTACCAAACATACAAAGAAGAACTAACACCTACTTTTCTCAAAATATTCCAAAAAAATAGAAGAGGGGGAAAAAAGCTTCCAAATTAATTTTATGAGTCCAGCATTACCCTGATACCAAAACCAACCAGATAAAAAAATTACCAAAAAAGAGAAATAAAGGCTAATATCTCTGATGAACACATATTCAAAAATCCTCAACAAAATATTAGCAAACCAAATTCAACAACAAATGAAAAAAAAATCATTCACCATGGAGCACCTGGGTGGTCCAGTGCGTTAAGCACCCAACTCTTGATTTCAGCCCAGGTCATGATCTCAGGGTCCTGAGATCGAGCCCCATGCTCAGCAGAGAGTCTGTTTGAGATTCTTTTTCCCACTCTCCCCCCCAACCCAAATAAATAAGTAAGTCTTGAAATAAGATCATTCAACACAACTGAGTGAGATTTATTCTTGGGTTAGGAGAAGGGGGTCAATATTTAAAAATCGCTCAGCACGATATCTCACACACGATGTATCACATCAATAAGATAAAGGATAAGAACCATATGATCATTTCAATAGATGAAGAAAAAGCATAGCATCCATTTATTATTAAAAAAAACCCTCCACAAATCTATATTTAGAGGCATCTAAATTGGTAAGGAAGAAGTAAAGCTTCCACTATTTACAAATAATATGATACTATATATAGAAAACCCTAAAGACTCCACCCCAAAACTACTAGAATTGATAAATGAATTCAGTAAGGTCACAGGATACAAAATTAATATATAGAAAACCATCATATTTCCTCTCCTTTTTTCCCCAATGATCATTTGTGTTGTTTCTTAAATTCCACATATGAGTGAAATCATATGGTATTTGTCTTTCTCTGATTTATTTTGCTCAGCATAATACTCTTCTAGCTCAATCTACATTGTTAACTATGGAGAAAAAACTGGTAGTTGCCAGAGGGGAGGTGGAGGGGGTTTGGTGAAATAGGTGAAGGGGATTAAGACTGCACTTACCATGATGAGCACTGAGTCATGTATAGAATTGTTAAATCACTATAATGTATACCTGAAATTTATGTGACACTGTATGGTAACTATGTTGGAATTTTAAAAAAAAAAAAAGATTCTGAAGGAAAAAAAAAAGTGAGACAACTTATCACAGATTAAGATAAAACATTCAAAATAAAAAATAAGATCCAAATATATCTGACAAAACTCTCATATCAAGAATATACAAAGAACACTTACATCAGAATATTAAGACTAGCAGCAAATAAAAATAAAGATACCTATTATATTGGTTCCGAAATTGATCCTATGGCCAGCTGTTAGCATGACTTCTGACTGCTTGATATTGCCTAAAGGGCAAGATATCCAATTTCAGGAGTATTGTTGGATTTACTTCATTCAACCTTGCACACGTGGTGTGAAACAAGTTAAAAAACAGAGAGCAGGGACTTCTGCAAGTTTACAGATCAGTTTGTAAGAACTGTTTTGAGCCTGCTCCACTAATGATACCTGTTCACCAAATGTCTACATATAAGACAGTAAAGCAAGAAAAGGGAAAGGAATAAAAGTATACTACATGGCCCCACTTCCAAACACGTTATAGAAATGTAAATTCCAAATATTACTGTAACCACAGTTTTGACAGAACTATTTTGAGAGTGATAAATTGAAAAGCAGTTCTTCTGGAAGCAGGGTTGTTAGACAGAAATTAAGAACTAAGTCAGAAATTATATCTAGTAAAATGTATACTGATTCACAGAACTGTACCAAACCAAACTATGATATTCATTATGGATTTTCACAATTAACACCGGGTTATTCAGACTCCTATATATAAGACCGCAAATAAACTGATGCAAGGGTAATTCCACAGAGCCTCATGTATTCTAAAAAATAAAACCACCGATATTCCATCAGCCCCTTAACTTACAAATTCTGATCAATCCTTGCTAAGATCTCCCAGATTTTATACCCCCCCTTCATTAGCCCCTTCTGAAACTCACCTTTGTTCTGCATCAATGTACGGTCTCCTTTGTTGCAGCAAATAATAAACTTAACTTGATTTCAGGTGTGATCCTAATGGTCTCTGGCAGATATCGAAAGCAGATACAGTGTGTGGTGCTAGATCCTCATTCCCCATAGCTGGAAATGATTAGACAATGAATAAAATTTATAAATCAAGAAGCAACAATAAAAACATGTTATTTAGACATAAGGAGATAGTTATCAAAATAATCAGCTAAGGAAATTGAAAGTGGTTGCCTCAGGGAATGAGTTAGAACATGGTTATTTTGTTTAAAATGTTGAAGAACTATTGAAATCTTTAAGCTATATGCATATATTACTTTGATAATGAAATTAAATTGAAAATAATAACTTAGACAAATATTTGAGAACAAAAATGAGAAACAAAGCTATTTCTATTTCTTGCTTACCTGAATTTATACTCATTCAACAGATATTTCTTGATTGAACACCATTATGTACCAGACAATTCTGCGTACTGGGGATACAGTAGAGAAAAAAAGAAGAAAAGAAGAAAAAAAAAGTCTCTCCTCTGAAAAAGCTTAGACAGAAGAGGAAACCGGGGCCCACCTATACCTCAAAAGGTGAAACAGTTCTAGGTCACATAGCTAGCAAATGGTTAAGACAGGATTTGAAATAAGGTCATGTGATTCTAGACCCTACTGATTCTAATTTTAATTATAGACAGATTGAGACAAGGACAGAAATTTTCTAAAAAGAATTTAGAGCATTTTATAGTCCCAGAAAGTAAGAAAAAACTAAAACAAAACAAAAGGACTCCAATAAGGAGCATATGTCAAAAGGACATGGGAACATGGTTGCCAACTAAAAAATATCATAATGGCCAAAGCGTAACAATTTGAGCAATAAAAAATAAGTAAGTATTGGATCATAGCACAAAGTATAAACTAAATATCCATGAGTCCATATTGACATAGGTAAATGGTAAATATATTAATATGAACATGCATACATACATATATACATGGGAAAATATGGGAGAACAGACAAATCTCCCATGGGGCATTCCATATAATTTATACAGCTACCCTACTCTCTATGTGGGGGCGCATAATTCTCCCCTCCTTAAGTATGGACTGTGCATAGTGACTTCTTTCTAAAGATCACAGTGTGGAAAGAGTGATAAAAGAAGAGTAAAGATACAATGAAGAAACTAGACAAACACTACTTCAGCCAGATGTCAAGATCAACATCAACAGTGATATCATATTGATAGTATCTTCCTTTGATAGGATATGATGAAATTGTACTTTATTTTGTTGTCTTCCTACCAAAAACTCCTAACTCCAGGTCATTCATGACAAGAACATCAAAATATCCCAACTGAACAGCATTCTACAAAATATATAACCAGTACTCATTAAAACTCTCAAGGTCACTAAAAACAAGGAACATCTAAGAAACTTTCAGTTAAGAGGAGTTTAAGGAGACACCACAACTAAATGTAATGTAGTATTCTAGATGGGATTCTGAAACTGAGAAAGGGCATTAGGTAAAAACTAAGGAAATGGTGAATAAAGTCTGAGATTTGATAACATATCAATATTAGTTAATTAATTGTAACACACATACTATACTAATGCAAGATGTTAATAATAGGGGAAACTAGTTAGAGGGTATATGGGAACTCTCTGTACTATCTTTACCATTTTTCTGTAAATCTAAAAGTGTTTCTTAAAATAGGGTTTATTTTTAAAATATTTGAACAAGTGAAAAATACTTGGACAGCATGGCAATTTGGCAATTAGGGTCTGTTCTATTCTTCAAAAATAACAATATAGACCCTAGCTGGCTAAGTCTCCTTATCATGTGCTTTATGAAACAAGCTGTTTAAAAGCCAAGGTTATGAATTCCAAGTTGAATATTGCAGAAAAGTGTATTAAAAAACCAAATACCTAAATATCAAAAGTAGTTCTCTCTAGGGGGAGATTACAGGTGACATTTTTGTTGTTGTTTTCTGTGTTTTACAAGTTATCTTCAATGAGTATGTATTACATATACAATTTCAGCAAAGAACATAATAATACTAAAAGAAAAGAAAGATGCTTTTAGTAAAATTTGCAATTAAATAACTGCAGAGGGCACCTAAGAGGAAGGAAAAAGAACATAATTTTACAAATACTAGATAACTCACTAGGCTGAGCACTTAACATAAATTATTTCATTTAGGTGTGTAAAATAAAGATGTCCTTGAATTGAATCACATTTGGAGAGTAATTTTATGTTTATGAAGCGATTATAACTTTACAAGAAAAATGCAAAGGCATGCTTTTTAGAATTCCGGTCATGCATTCTTTCGCTCCTACACTGAAAGCACAATTAGTTACCCACCACCTAACATGTCATCCACATTTTTTTCTTGTCACATATTTTTATTTGATCCACTCCTGAAGAGAAGCCAATATACCATGTCATGCCTATATATGAATCTCTTAAACTAATTATATGCTTCATTGTGAAATAATTGATTTGTGATTCACAGGACATTAATTAACTCATAAGCCTTTAATAGCAAGTAAATAATGAAGTTTAGAAAATGATAGCATGTAATTGAGTCTAGACTCTTTCCCATAGTTTTTTTGCTTTTTATATTTTATCAAATACAGACCCTATTGTAATCACAGTGATCACAGATATTAAGATCACAAATTTTACATATATGCTAATATTTTTAAAAGGGCCCATTTTCTGGGGAAGTCTACCTTGAAATCAAAACTATAACCAATAATCAACATATACTGTTCTTGCAAGTGATTGCTGCAAGCAGATGTTCAGTAAGTTTGTAAATTTATAGATTTAGGTTGTTTTCTCTAAAGGTTTCCAACAAACATAGAAAAACCTGTTATTCCCCCCAATGCCTTTTTCTGGAGGTGACTGCTTCATTCCAGAGAGTGACAACATGATAATTATTGAATGCTGGCTTACCATTTTTATCATGTGGTCTGATTTAATCCCTACGGCAACTTGTGGTATAGGTACTGCTATCCCCAGTTTACAGGAATCTGCATGAAGTCACACAGCAGTAGGTAGAAGAGGTGTTTCAAACCTGTGTTATGTCTGATTCCAAAGCCCAGAGCCTTTACCACCCTGCTGTACTGTTTCTTAGCAGTGGTGCCTTTATTTGAGACTGAGTTAGCTTCAGCTTCTCAGCTTACCCAGCTCGCCCTGGGGAGTTGATCTTACTCTAGAGTTCTATGCCATCTTGTTCAAACCACTTTCATCCTTCACCTAGACCACTGCCTCAGACTCCTCTGTATGGTTCTATGATCTTCCTCATCCTTTATGTCTCTTTCCTCCTTCTCCACCTCCAACCTCAATCCATTCTCCACACTGTAATCACAATGATTTTTTTTTATCAGGCCTATATGGCATTATCTGTTTCCTGTGTGAATTTCCACTTTCACTTTTCACAATGCTACCCCTCACTCTCAGTGCTCCTGCCACTCTAGTCTTCTTTACATATGCATATGTACCATGGTCCCTCCTGCCACTGTACCATTGTATAAGCTGTTCCCTCTCCTTGGATTACTCTTTGCTTAGTTAGCTCACTGCTCACATAACAACACATAATATTACCATCAGGAAGCCTTCCGTGACCTCTCTACCAAGACATAATTCCTCCTATTACACACTCCAGCAATGTCCATCTCTATTACGTTACATGCTATCATTACAATGTTATGTTTGTTTTCGTGATTACTTGATTAATGTCTGATCTAAGCCCTATGCCTTACTATGCACCAGATTGTAAGCTCAGTGACGACAAGGGCTCTGTTTGCTTTTGCTCCCTTCATGGTGATTTTGCACACAGTAAGCTTCCAACAGATGCCTATGGTGAATGACTATTCCCGTTTTCTTCTACAATCATCATCTAGATAGGGACTACAATCCTTCTCCAATAGGAAGAAACGTTCTCTGCCCTTCCACAAAATCAAAGGCAGGAGTAAAACCAGGGCAAAGAGGGAAGAGAAATGTAAAGAGTAGTGGCTGCCGATTAAACTGTCTGGGATCCATGGACAAGAATTTCAACAGCTACTTTAAATTCTAGGTATTCGTTTCAGATATATATTTCCAGCCTTCATGTATCCCCTGAACTACAAATTTCTATATATGTCTATTTAACATCTCCACTAGAATTTCTAAGAGGCATTTCAAATTTCACACATCCCAAACTGAACTATTTGGATTTCTCCTCAAAATTCATTCCTCCCTCATTTTCCCCACCTCAGTAAATGGCATCAACCTATATCTAAAGCTCAGGCCAGACACCTGAGAATCATGCCTGATTTTCCTTTTATTCATACACCCTACATCTAAATTCAAATTTGCCCCCAGTTCAAAACTCTCCAATGGCTCCTATCATACTTAGAACAAAATCCAAAATCTTTGACCTTAAAACTTCATAATGTGGCCCCTCATTACCTCTTTGATCTCATTTTCTCCATTGTTCCCTTCTCATAGTAGTTCAGTGTCATTGGCTTCTTTGCCAATGTTCCTGGAAGACGCACATGACCACCTCAGAATCTTTGTATTTGCTTCCCTGTGCCTCAAAAAGTCTTACCTTACATATTTGCTCAGCTCAGCATTCTCTCACTGCTTTCAGGGCACTGCTCACGTGTTCCCTTATGGAGAGATCTTCCCTCATCACTATAACTATATAGGCCTCAGAGTTTAGGGCTCTGTATCTCTCTCCCTTTTCCAAACAATACTTATCACTACTGTATTAAATCATATATTTGTTTATGTATTTATTCATTATGCCCCCACTGCTATATTTTAAACCCCTCAAGTGTTATCTATCCTGTTAAGCATCTAGGAGCTTAATAATTATCCTATGAACGAATGAACATTATCGTCAAGCCCAACTCCTTTGAATTATTTAACAGTTTGAATTTTTTATATCAACCAGAGTTGGAATAGGAAATAAATGAACTATTTAATAACTAATGTTAAAAAAGATAACAATGAAAAAAAAACAGCCGTGCAAAATGTCATTTTTTAATGATTAGCTAAGAATGATTACAAATCTGTTCCAGTGTAAACAAAATAAATTAATTAAAGCTTTATTGTTGTAGTTTCTTAATTGATTTAGGAAAGTTTAGAATCAGATAAATTGTTTCCTTTATTGTTTCCCCTTAGCCTTCCTCTGTGAAGTCTGTCATTAGTAGCTACTCATGACAATATCATGTAATAAAACTGTGTGTCAATGCAAAGACCATATAATTTATAAGAAAAAAGACAATAATGTTAAAAGCAATAAAATTGTTAAGTGATTCACCCTGTGATTACTCAGTAAGTAAAAGCATAAGAGATATGGACAGAAGCTCACTGTTAATTTTTTTCTTTGTTATACTAACATTAGCACCAAAGAATTAAAAATTTCTGATTCAAGCAAAAAAGAAAGATGATAGGCATCTTTGTATCTCCTATTTTATATTTCCCATCTTAGATGATGGATACTTCACCCTAAAATTTCCAGTATGCCAGAGGAAAGCTAAGAGAGCTCAAAAGGACACACATCTACTTATTTAAGCAGGTTTGAAAAGCTGGAAGTCAGCCTCGACACTCCTCTTCCCCATGCTTGGTGCCCACCTTCCCCACTATTCAGTGCATCATTGAGTCCTATTTACTACTGTGTCTCAAAGTCATCAGTTTAAGGCTTGGGTGGTCACTGCCCTAATCCTCTTACTCAGATTATGAAATAGTTTCCTGAAATATCTCTCCACGTCCACCTGTTTTCCTTCAGATCCATTCTCCAGTTTATACCAGAGGATATTGTATTATGCAAATCCAATAATTTGTCCCTCCATTCCTTAAAAACATACAATGACTTCTCTTTGCTTTTAGGAGAAGAATTCTGGTCCTTAATGTGACCTAAAGGCCACATATATTTTGGCCTCTGCCTAACTTCCCAACCTCATTATGAACCAGTTTCACCTTTGCTCTTTCCACGTGAGCTACACCATTCTCCCGTTAGATCCTTCAAAGTGCCAAATGCCTTTTTGCCTCAGAGCCCCCTCATAGGTAATATTTTGATTTCAGATCAAACGTTACTCCCTCAAGGGAAGTTTCCCAGTCCCTCCAGACTAGGAGAGGTTCTCCAGCTACAAATCTTCATAGATGCCTTCGTACTTTTCCATCCCAACATAAGCCATAATTATACAATTTACTTATTTACTCTTTCTCTTCTGCCTTATACCTTGTAAGCATCCTGAAAACAAGAACCACAGTAGTGCTGTTTGCTATTATACCCCAAGACCTAACATATAACCTAGTATACAGCAGAAGTTCAATAAATATTCATTGAATGATAACAGCATGAGATGAGAAGAAGCAGTCAAATGTTGGCATTAGGAATCTGTGCTACATTTAAGAGCACTTTCCCAGCATCAGTGAACATTGGAATGGGCTCCCCCCAAAAGGCTGAAGAATCATCCCCTATGGAGACTCTTAAAAACAATATAAATTTATATCTGTCTAGAGCTGTACTATCTAATAAGGTAGCCACTCTTCAAATGTGACTATTGAGTTCTTGAAATGTGTAAAATGTCCTAAATTTTTATATTGACTACATGTTGAAATAATATTTTTGATATATTGGGTTAAATAAAATACATGCTAAACTTAATTTCACCTCTCTTTTTACCTTTTTTAATAAGACTACTAGGAAATTTAAAATATAGGCATCTCACATTACATATCTATTAGACCATGGTAGTCTATAGTATTTCAGGATGATATTGCCTTGAAGGAGCAGGAGGCTGGCTGAGGACAAAGCAAAAGCTGGCGCCTTGCACCCCCCCCCTTCACCCGCTCCCCTCCATATGTGTAGCATTCCTCAGGCACCCCTGACTGCCATAAAACGATAAATAGTTAACTTGCAGAGATCACAGTCCTGCAAGGTAGGAGTCTCCCTTGGTTTGCAAATGTCCTTGAGATTTACAACAATGAAGTTACCTTATCAATAGCCCTAATGTCACCCTCCCCTCCATGAAAAACGGAAGGAGGCGGAGGTAGAAGGAAAAGTAAATAAAGTTAAATTTCTTCTAAACCTAAATCTCATTAACAAGGATGCTTGATAGCAGGAATGTAACATTCCACCAGGAGACTCCCAATTGTCTTTACTTGATAAGTAACCAGGCCTTCAATATCCTGGTAGTGCTTTTTTCGCATGCGTGGGCTAACCGGCCAGTTCTGCTTCTGTAAGATTGCTTTGTCTGCTTTCGCGCGGGGTCCCCTGACCCAATCCACTGACGCCAAGTATGCCTGTTCAAACTATCAATCAATCAGCTCAGCCCCACCCGAAACTTGTTTGTATCTGTCTATAAAAATCCTGCACCAACCCAGCTCTGGACCTCTCGGCGTTATCGGCAACGAGCGGCGCAGAGGTCCAGGTTCGAACCTGCAATAAACGACCCTTGCTGCTTGGCTTTGACTCACGTCTCTGGTGGTCTTTTAAGGTGGGGGTAATATTCAATTGGCATTACATTTGGAGGTTCCACCGAGATCTCCCCTTCAAGCCCACCAGACAACTGGTCAACGGGTCGCTGCAACCGATCGGTAAGAAAGCCGGCTTTGTCTTTTGTCTCTGTTGTTCGTATGCTTCATTCTTCTGTCCTCGTTGTGTGTTTTGTGTGTTTTGTCCTTTCTGTATTCCTGGGTTAGAGTCCCAGGGCGGTGACTGGCAAATACGCCCTGGCGGACGCGCTATAGGGTTGCCAGCGGGCCGACGGAGACGTCCCTCGTGCCCGGCGGGAACGGCTTCTCAGAGATCGTGGGTTCGAGTCCCACCTCGGGGGCCAGCGGGGCCTCGCAGAGATCGTGGGTTCGAGTCCCACCTCGGGGGCCAGGAGTGCCTCGCAGAGATCGTGGGTTCGAGTCCCACCTCGGAGGCCAACAACGTATGTCTTCATGTATGTCTCCATGTTATGTCTTTAAATGTGGATATATGTTCCTTGTACTGGTCATGAAGGTTACATTCTGTTTAAGGGGAGGGTGTCTAACCCGTTTGAATCTGAGGAATGCCTGACTGTATGAATGTGTTTGTGTGGCTCCACCGCCTTCGGCTACGGAGTCTGAGTGGGCTGCACCCTGAGTCTCGCAGAGCGTCATACGGCATAACGGTCATCTACTCCATGGAGTAGCCTGGTCCGGGGTTTATACGGATAGACCTTAGCTAAGACGCTCCTAAGTTCCCGCGAGGGACGCGAGCAGGACAGCACCTGAAAGATCCCCCTCCCCTTGTCTGCAACATCGTACATATCGGGAGGGAATATAAGAGATAGATATTAAGAGCTAAAACCAGATTCAATGAGTCAGCCAGTAAATTTCCTCCTGACTTATTGGATGATAATTACGTAAATAAGCCTTCTAATAGTAAACCCAGGTTGCTGGGCCATCCCTAGCAAAGGGAACTCTGGCTTTATTACTCTCTGTTTCTCCGAAATAAACGACCCTTGCTGCTTGGCTTTGACTCATGTCTCTGGTGGTCTTTTAAGGTGGGGGTAATATTCAATTGGCATTACAGCCTAAAGATAGGTAATGACATAGTGAGACAAGCTCAAGATGTTGACATGGATCTGAATACTGTAAAAAGTCCCGAAGACTCTTGTGCTAGCAATGTGTTTCTGTCTCCCAATATCATCCTGTACCACTTAGCTGTGGCTGTGGCATTTCGCCACACACTCAAATATTTGTTCAACATATGGCCCCACATGGTCAAACAATCTTTACAAACTGAATTTCAAAGCTCCTCCTTATGTTTTTTTTTTTTTAAATCAGTATCTTAAAGTCTATGCAAACATAACGTTTGCAAAGTTCAGCTTTTTCACTTCACTGAATTCCAAATGGTCAGTTTGTTGATAGAGGGCTTGGGACAAAGTGTCATTTCCACCCAAGGTAACTAGTAACAAAACATTTCAAGCAGCAGCTCTGTTTAGAATTGTAGATGCAGGGTTTTATGGATTTTCTACATACCTCAGAAAGCTTTGCCCCTCACAGTTTTGTGTTCTTAAGGCAGTTTTCCCATGAACTTTTCACACGCTGTCTTCCTCTTAAGGTCCTGAGGCAAGTGAATGTATAAATTTATCTTGGTATCTCTAGCATCTAGCCTACCACAGTGCCTGACACAAAGTAAACACTTAATAAATCTTTTCTAGAATATGTTGAGTGAATGTACTTTTCCTCACTCTGATCACTCCTTAACTCTAACCCCAACACTGACTATAAATTCAATTTACAAGCTTGTACTTAATGACCCATTGCCCAGGGATTATTTTAGAACCTTTTCATGAGTATGTTTTGAATGGCTAAATCAAAGGGTATCGAACTTCCTTAAAATGCTTAGGGCTATGCTTTAAGCATTTCACAGGTTCAATATACACTGACTAACAAATTCTAATCATTAGATCAAATACTATTCCCACATACAGATAAAGGACCAGACTATGATTGCTCTTAGCAAACTCCGTTTCCTGGTCAAAGGCTATGCTTAGGTATACAATTCGAATTCACACAACTTTGTGAGTATACCTCTAACATGTAAGCTACAGTTTAGGATTAAGTAGCAACCACTGAAATATGGAGTCCAAATAATTCCTTTTGAACATAAACTCTTCACAACATAAAGATGATTGAAAAACTACATCAAAAATGTGTACTGAACAATTTATCTTAGGCAATTAGGTCTAAGTGGTAGAGCCACAAAGGAGTCATGGGTACACGGCAGACTAATATATACAAACTTCATGTTTGACCAGCTGAAACCCAAGACCTTGCTTCTGCACAAGGACATTGAAAGCCACAGCAGCATGCCTGTTCACTGCCAGGAATCAACACGAGGAGACAGATAACCATGGTACCTGGCAGCCTTAGAGATTTGCTGTTTCCGCAAAAGCATCAGACAGTCTAACCAGGTGAAGGACAATGCAGCAAATATCCATAGTTCTAGAAATTTTTGCTAAAGGGAGGGAAGTCCAAGTGTACTCTTGGGGTGAGTCTAATATCTTAATGAAATATGAACATTAACCAGTCAGGTATAATTAAATTGGAAATTCAGTTTTGGGAATTTCAATTGGATGATTCTCATCAAGAATTCACAACCCCAAGACAAAGAGATTTTGTTTTACAGCAGGTTTTTCTTCTACACTGGTAGCCCACAGAACAATACTATATCATGGAATGTTTTTTAATAGTTAAAGGTGTGTGTGTGTGTGTGTGTGTGTACTCCTCCAAGTTTTGTAAACCTTAAAAACCAACATTTATACATACAAATGGCTGACCTGGTCTACAACCAGATCATTAGTACTTTTATCCTTGGTCACCATCAACTGCCTTAGCAATGGTGTAGAGAAAATGTGTATGGAAAAATTGCAATCCCATTTGATAGATAGTGGGTTCTAAGCATTGTGGCAGTCACAACCTCTAGCTATTCCATTTTACCATAAACAAAGGAATAATCTATTGATGTGGATTCAACGAGAGGCATTAACACTGACTTTGCCAACACATTCTCTTCTTGCTAAAAACTACAACTTGCCATTTTGCAAACAATCAATGTTGCGAAGAGAGTCATACAAACTCATAAAAGGCTATTTAACACATAATGTGAATGAGATGATATGGAAGGAAAAAATGACCGGTAAATGGGGAAAGGACAGGAAGGAAAATATGGGATTCCCTAGAGCAATGATAACACATAGAAAAATTCCAAGGGGAATTATAAATTCATTTCAGCTATATTATGAATTAGGATATTAGATTATCTGAGAACCCAACTACATTTGTAATGATATTTCCATGGGGAATGTCTGTAAAATGATTTCCTGAAATTAAATCTGCTTTTTATCACTTTTTGCCTAGAAAAAGATTTAAATGAAGAGTAGTAAAAGGTAGTTATGGTTAATCAAAAAAAAAAAAAAAAAAGGAATTCATTTATTCTCTCCTACTTATTGGAGATACACGAAGGTAAACAAAGCATGCAGTAAGCTAACTGCTTTAACAGGGTGTAGGGTGCCATGGAATACAAAGGAAGGGCGTGGAAGTAGAGAGGGAGTCAAAGAAGGTATGGTGGGGGGTGATTTGAGAGCCTTGTAAGGGACAGAAAAGAGTATTCTTGATCAAAACAAACAAACAAAAAAACTTCTAGAGGCAAGAGAAATAGTAGAGTCAAGGAAGAGTCCCAGGTTCCCAGAGTACCATTCACCAAGAGAGGGAATAAAGAGAGGTCCAGCATGAAAAGGAAAATGTAGAATTTAGTTTTGGATATGTATCGAAAGTACCTAAGGAACATACAACTGGTGTTATCTAGGAGGTAGATATCCTGTATCTCGGGATCATGAGACTTCTGGGCTGGAAACACAGATTTTTAAGCCATAGGAATAGTAACTGTGGGTTTTGGAGAGAAAAAAAAATCCCCTTCTCTAAGGGTGTACTGATGTGAGAAGGGGTAACTCCAAAGAAAAGGTAACAAAAGAGAAATGGCCAGAATGGTTGGAAGAAAATTAAAGATGCCACAGAAGCAAAATTAAAAAAGAGGATTTTAAGAAGGAATGAGTAATTGACAAGGATAACCAACTAATATGAGGACTGATATGAACCTGCTGAATTGAGTTACATGGGGGACATTGCCAACTTTCGAAAGAGCAGTACACTGGAATGGTGCAGGAATACAGTAGCTGAATTGCAAAGAAGTAGAGGCAGGTAGGTAGATAATTCTCAAAAAGTATGCCTGTCAAGAGGCAAATAAAAATACGAATGTACTGGGAGGACAACATGGGCTTGAAGTGTAAGGACCTATTTAGAAACTGTCCTTGCTCCCCTTCCCCCAGGGGATAAACCAGCTTCAGGTAACAAAGCCCAGATACAAAGGTGGGTCAGGCCAGGTGGAGATATCTGATCAGTGGGGTGGGGGGGATAGGCATACGGTCTCCCTGGTTACCAAGGACTATGGGCCCTGCCCTTTGGGAGCCTTTTGGGCGCCAATCCCAATCAAGGTGTAATAGGCTGGTTCAAATGTCTACTAGGGTAAATTGTAACTCAATTGGTCACCTAGCATCACTGTGGAGTTTCCTATGTGTGTTACAATCTCATTGGCCACCTGTGCGTAGCCAGGCCTGACCGCATGGCCTTTGCCCTTAAAAGCTAGTCTGTGAAACAGAGAAGGGTCGCCCTCTTGTAAGAGGTGCGGCCCCAAACGTTCGGGTTAGATTCTTGATGCTTGGCGCGAAATCAAAGCTTTGCTTGACCTTCGCTTTGTATCAGTCTCGCTCCTTTAATCACGAACCCATTATTAAGGCATAACAGAAGGAGGGAGGGTTTTTTTTTTTTTTTTTTTTGCTTTATTTACATAGTCAGGTAAAGGAGCCAAGAAGAGAAAGGAAGAATTTGAAGGTAGGAGAGACAAAATCAAGAAACTGAGAGACTTATAAAGGAGGGAAAGAATGGGACTCAGAGACCGTGTGGATGGAATTAGCCTTAAATAGGAAGAGATCTATATTCTTCATGGGAGGAACAAGAGAAAAGGAGAAAAATATAAAAGCAGGACAGGTAAGATAGTAAGTTTTTTGCCTGGAGTTGGAGGTGTTTTCTCTGATGATTTCTGTTGTCTCCATGCAGCAAGAAATGTTCTCATCAGCTGAGAAGAAGTGGGAGTAAAAAGGTATAGAGGGACAGCTTTGTGCAGAGTGGGGAGGGGGAGAGAGAACTGATTCTACACACATGGAAGACTTGCAGAACTCTACCAAAAGCATAACAAGGTTCTGAGGTTTTGCCAGTCACTGGTTGAAGTGCTGGCTCATAGGCTGTGAACTCTACAATTTACAGACTGGGAAAAAAAGGAGAAATGAAGAGACCTGAGGCTTCTACGAGAAGAAAGAATAATTGTTGGGGAAGAGACTGAAAGACCTGGAAAATTCGATTTTTAAAATTAATATTGCAAAGGTAGAGCAATTCCAGGTAATAGCAAGAATGAGGGCATGCTTACTGTTGTATGTGGCTGAAGTTGGGTGGAGATAAGGATCGTGAGAGTTGATAAAGTCAATGAAGTAAATAAATAAAGTAACAATGAGATGTTACAGCTGTTGGATAAGTTGTTCACAGAAGCAAGGAAGTCACTCAGAACAATGGTAAAAACTGCGGAAAAAAAAAATGAACAGATTGTCTTTAATTAATGAATAGAAAAGCCGTGATGAATGTCAAAATTGAAGCGCTCAAAAAACAGAAATCAATGATTAAAGATAGAGGAGGGCAACGAAAAACAATTTAAAAAATTTCCAATGGCCAAGCTTTTTGAATGAAACAATAGGTTTGAGTTCTAGCACAAAGGGAAAATTAACATCCATAAGTTTATATTGATATAAGTAAGTGATAAAATTAATAAATAGTGGGAGAAGTGACAAGTTTTCCATACTGAATCATTCTAAATAATAAATGCAGAAAGAGGAAAATAGAAAATTGCCACAGCAATATTTGCTTTAGGCAAGATCCACAGATGAATGCTAAAAGTAGCCACCAAAACATTAAGGAGAAACAGGATAATTTACATAGCCTCAAACTATCTTCCTCAATATATTTATTAATTACTGTGGTGATTTTAACATATATCTAAGCATTTTTCAATATTTCTCCCTCTACGAAGTAGAGCTTAATTCTCCTCCTCTGAAGTGTGGGCTAGACTTAATGACTCATTTCTACCTGAGATTCTGAAAGGAGGAAAAAATAGTAACTTCACAGTGGAGAATCCGGATAGACACTACCTTAACCTAGTGATCAAGGTTTATATACCAGTCCTAAGTCGTACTAATGTCATGCTCCCCCTGACACGATGTGATAGCAAGGGTACTTTACTTCTGTGGTAGTCTTCCTCCAAAACCATAACCTCAGTCTAATCATGAGAAAACATGTCATGATGAGGGACAAATTGAGGGACATTCTACAAAATATCTGGTCAGTAATCTTCAAAATTGTCAAAATCATGAGAAACAAGGAAATGCTGTGAAACAAGGAACGACAGAATGGAGGAATCTAAAGGGACATGACAACTCAGTGCAATGTATACTGGACTGATTGGATCTTGGAACGGAGGACATTCATGTAAAAACTGGTGAAACCCAACCACTAAAGGCCACTAAAGCCTGTCATTTAGTTGATATTATCGGACCAATGCTAATTTCCTTGTTTTGGTAAGATGTTAACATTAAGAGAAACTGGCTGAAGGGTTTATGGGAATTCTATATACTTCTTTAGAACTTTTTTATAAATATTAATTCATTCAAAAAAAAGAGCTTTAATGAAGAAGAATGGATAGCTAGGAGACCACTATATAATCCAGTAAAATTCAGGGGATATAATGAATGTGGAAGATGAATGGCATGAGGATCAATGGAGCAGGAGGTTTGACAGAAAGATGAAGAAGGAATGTTTTGAAACATCATTAACGGAGTGAGGAATATAGGCGAACTTATAAACTCAACATTTATTTGACCAGATGCTATTGCTGTGTCTGGAGGTCAAAAAAGAATTGAGAAGTGTTCACTGTGTTTGATAATTATCTGATCGAAGTATTATGTGGACCACTGATCCTGATAAGAAAGGCCATCATCCTTGAAATCTATCAATTATCAATCAGCTCCCTTCCATTGTCTATGGCAAATACATGCTACTTCCTGCTTCAAAGTTTGCAGCCCCCCTGGGCAAACTTTTATAAGTGATCTGGGGAAAGCCACAAGTCCTCAGTTGTTTTGCATAGTAGAGATGCCTTGCATATTTGGAACCTAGCAAACAATCAAGTTCCTTGCTCATATTTCCAGCTTTCCTCACCTTTGACTGCCTCCTACCAATGAGGACGTTTTCTAGAAAGTACTCTAAACATTACGTCAAAGTAGCAAAAAATTTAACAAGGAAAGGAATTTTTTAAAAATCAAAACTGGAGTTTGTTGAGTGCTTCAAGAGTTCCAGCTAGTAATTAATACTTTTACATAAATGATCTCAATAAAGAATAACTCAGAAAATGTGAATGCAAACATGCAAAATGAAACTCTGATAAACACTACTCACTATACTAATTGGAAAAATTAATAATGTATACTACTCTAAATTAAAGATTTAGGAAAAACAAGAAGGGGAAGGAAAAGTTTTAAGGTACAGACAGTTGGACTCTTCCACAGGAGCTTTAGGTATCTTTTATCCCAACCTACGGTTTATTTACTGTGGTTAAGTGCCAGCCTACAACCATGGCAAAGTCACAGATGCAAACAGAGCGATGCGACAGGAAACTTGCCAAGGCACACAGAGTCAACACTGTCCATCACAACCAGCAAAACAACTCAAATCTGCACTTAATATTCATCCCAAAGTTCCAGAAAGAAAGAAAAAAAAAAGAACTCCCAACTTTTCAGAAGGGTTTCACTTGATATATCAGTTTAACAACTACAACTAGAATTAAAATATAATGATGATAAATGAAAGATAGATGATAGATTAGGTGGAAAGATATAGACAGAGAGATAGACCGATGAAACAATAATAAATGTGTTCTAAGAACCAGATCCCAAACTTCAGTTAATAACATCCATTAGGTTAAGAAATGGAATAAAAAAAAAAAACACCTTTTCTAGGACTAGCAATATTTGAGTGCTTAAATAAACAATAGAGAAACATCTGCGATAAAACATTATAGTTTCTTCAGCACTTGGCTTCTGAGGAGCTTAAAGTGCTTTATATGTAATGTCAGTTGCACTCCCAGAGAATTAAGCTGGAATTGGCATCATGAATAAAATGAACTGATCTGCTCAAAAGAACATAGCAAAAATGACTGGGCCAAATCAAATCCTAGAAGAGTGTTTTATGCAGCACAGAAGAGTTACAGTGGAGACCTGGAAAGACACACTGAGACTGTCCTAAAAGACACTCACAACAATTTTTTCAGAAGTAAAAAATCACAAGAGAAAATGAAGAATTTGAACACACTGGGGATTTGTAGGCTTTTTCTTAAATGGTTCAAGTAGTATTCTCACACAACTCAAAGTTTATGCCAAATTTAATACATACGCTGGGCCATATAATTCACTGGGATAGGGTACATATAATATCTACACTTTAAATTATTTAATCAATATGAAGACTCAGATAATTTTATTCTGTTTGACACTGTAATAACCAAGATTTTATTTACGTTTTTTAAAGATTTTATTTATTTGTCAGAGAGAGAGAGAAAAAAAGCATGAGCACAAGCAGGGGGAGTGGCAGGCAGAGGGAGAAGCAGGCTCCCCGCTGAGCAGGGAGCCTGATGCAGGACTGGACCCCAGGACCCTGGGACCATAACCTGAACCAAAACAGACGCTTAACTGAATGAGCCACCCAAGCATCCCAATAACTAAGATTTTAAAGAAACATTTTTTTATTGAAATATACATATAGAGAAGAGCACATATCTTTTTTACTTTTTTTTTAACAGACTTTGTTTTCAGAGCAGTTTTATTTTCACAGAGATACTGAGTAAAAGGTACAGTGATTTCCCTGTATTTTCTCCCGCCCCACACATGCATAGCCCCTCCTTGCCCTTAACACTCCTTCTGAGGAACCTACACTGACACGTTATTATCACCCAAAACCCATAGTTTACATTAGCGTTCACTCTTCACAAGTGAACATTCCATGGTTGGACAAATATATAATGCCACATATCCATTATTAGTTGTCCGTAACCCAGGCAACCACTGATTTTTTTACAGTCTCCATAGTTTTGCCTTTTCTAAAATGTCATATAGTTGTTATAGTATGTAGCCTTCTCAGATTGGCTTCTTTCACTTAGTAATATGCATTTAAGCTTCCTCCATATCTTTTCATGGCTTCCTAGCTCATTTCTTTTTAGTGCTGAATGATATTCCATTATTTGGATATACCACCATTTATTTATTTATTTGGCTACTGAAGGACATCTTGATTACTTCTAAGTATTGACAATTATGAATAAAGTTGCTATAAACATCTGTGTGCAAGTTTTTACATGGATGTAATTTTCCAACCCATTTGGATAAATACCAAGGAGTGAGAGTACTGGATTGTATGCTAAGAGTATCATCAAAATGTCTTCCAAAGTAGCTGTACCATTTTGCATTTCCATCAGCAATAAATGGGAGCTCCTATTGCTCCATATTATTTCCAGTATTTGCTTTTGTCAGTGTTCTGGATTTTGGCCATTCTGATAGGTGGTGTATAGTGTCTCGTTGTTTTGACTTGCATTTTCTTGAGGGTACATGATGTGTACCGTATTTTCATATGCTTATTTGGCATTTGTAGATCTTCAATGAGGTGTCTATCAAGGTCTTTGGCTCATTTGTTGATCAGGTTGTTTATCTTCTTATTGTTGAGTTTTAAGAATTCTTTTTATATTTTGGATAACAGTCCTTCATCAGTTATATCTTTTGCATGTATTTTCTCCCAATTTGTGTCCTGTTTTCTAATCCTCTTTACAAAAGGTGTCTTTTGCAGAGCAGAATTTTAAGCTTTTTTTAAGCTTATCAAGTCTGAAAAGTACAAGGCCATCCAATGTTTCTTCTATGTTGTCTTCTAGGAGTTTTACAGTTTTGTATTTTAAATTCAGTATTGTGATCCATTTTGAGTTGATTTTTTGTGAAGGGCATATGGTCTGTATCTAGATTTATCTTTTTGCATCTGAATATCCAGTTGATCCAGCACTGTTTGTTAAAAAGACAATCTTTGCTCCATTGTATTGTGTATGCTTCTTTGTCAAGATAAGTTGACTATATTTATGAGGTCACATGTCTAAAGTATAAAGAGTAGAAATTTTCACACATTGAATAAACCCAAATAACCGTGTTTTAAATGTTATGAGTACATCTAACTAAAGAAATACTCTTCAGTCTTCCATATACATGTTCAAATATAATCAAAAAACACTTGCTGGCATTTTTGACCCTTAGAAATATGCAACCATTTTTATCTCCTGAATTTCTTCTTTCACTTATCAATTTTAAGAACTCAGGCCAATGTTAGAAAATAAAATTATCTCATCACCTGCAAATTTGACACCAAACATATTCCTCAAGTGGTGCCTGGGTGGCTCAGTTGGTTAAGCCTCTGCCTTTGGCTTAGGTCACAATCTCAGGGTCCTGGGATCAAGCCCCACATCGAGCTCTCTGCTCAGCGGGGAGCCTGCTTCTCTCTCTCTGCCTGCCTCTCTGCCTACTTGTGATCTCTGTCAAATAAATAAAATCTTTAAAAAAAAAATTCAGAAGGGAGTTGGGGGAAATTGGAAGGGAGGTGAACCATGAGAGACTATGGATTCTGAAAAACAATCTGAGGGGTTTGAAGTGGTGGGGGGCGGGAGGTTGGGGAACCAGGTGGTGGGTATTAGAGAGGGCATGGATTGCATGGAGCACTGGGTGTGGTGAAAAAATAATGAATATTATTACGCTGAAAAAAAAATTAAATAAAAATAAATAAAAATAAAAAATAAAAATCTATTCCTTAACCTATTTCTTTAAGTACCCTACTCAATTCCAAGTTAAGACTTTCTCATATAAAATTGAGTGAGAAATTTTTATTCCAGGTTTCATGTCCTTTTCAAAGTTGCCTCAGACACTAATGATGATTCCAATGATATGGACTCTGAATTCTGTTTATAGGAATGATTATCCTGAGGCTTCTTCCACATTCCTTGTAGCTGTAAGAGAGATAGGGTTGGCCAAGCTTGGGACTAGGGTAGAGCGGAATGAGGATTAGCTCAAGAGTAGGTGCTAAACCTTTCAAAGTTGTCTTTTTTTATTATTATTATGTTCAGTTAGCCAGCATATAGTACATCATAAGTTTTTGATGTAGTGTTCAACAAATTCATTTGTTGCATATAAGTCTTCTTAAAGAGGTAGAGTCTTGATATCTAGGAAAACTGAGAGGGATTCCAAACTATCTCAGTTATGCCCCAGTGTCAGCAAATATGACCTCAACTCATATACTTCATCACACCCACAACCCTGTACAGTGTTTATTCCCACCCAGACTAGAGGAAACAAAATGAGAATTGCTTAGATAACTGAAAAATCCAAGGGTGTATCTGTCTTTATAAGGCTTGGATGGACCCAGGAGCTCAAAGCCATCCAAATTTAGCTCCTGTCCCACAGTGGTCTCAAGTGAATTCCTGGAAGTCCCAAAGATATCTTTCCTCATTCATGTCCAGTAGAAAATAGAAAGAGTTCTTGTCCCAACATTCCCACTTAATCAAGGATTCATTGTCTCATTGTTTCCAATCTGATCACATGACCTTCTCTGAACAAATCTTCAGTAACTCCAACAAGCACTAAGAGTTAGAAAACCTGGTTAATCTGTAATGACTTCCACACAAAACCACCTGCCCCATGTCAATATCATCCTCTTATCACTGAAGTGGGCAGACTTTCTCAACACTGTCCAAAAAACATCTTTAACTAAAAGAAAGAAAAGAAGTTTGAATTGTTTGCAATGTTTTCACTGGATAGATTAATTAATCTGTGAAGTAAAAGGTGGAGATATGTGATTAATACATAAAGCGCAAGCCCTAGGATCTCAAAAAGGGCACCTATGGAAATCAGAGCTGTGTTCTTAAAAAAAAAAATTGGTTGCTCACTGAAAAATTCTGACATACTTTCATTATGGGCATAAATAATAATAAAAAGAGAACTCATATAGATGTTAAGACTCAAGAAAAGTAATATAACACAGCACGTTCAGTAACACCATTTATATTAAAATAAACCTGCTGGCTAATGTTACTTGAGTGGGGTGTGGAGGCCTAATGAGTTCAGGCAGCCACCCAGAAAGACCCAACCTGAGAATTTAAACAATTGATAGAGTAGCAAACACTCAGCCAGGGTTTTCCTCAAAGGATAAAGAGAAAACAGTGGGGCCAGGAGCTAATCATATAGTTGTATAAAATGCTAGATTTTTCTTAACAACATATTCACAAAGCACTATAACAATGCACACTAAATCTGCAGTATTATAAATTAAAGGGTAATCACAGTAATATGCATGTAATCATACAATGACAGCATGTAATAGTAATGGGTTAAATTTTCTTTGCTATTTGTAGAGGTCTCTGAAAATTCCTTATCTATTAGATCAGTAGTGTCATTATTCTTTATTATGTGTATTGAATGAGGAGACAGATGCATGCATGAATGAAGTGAATGAACTAGTGATTGAACTTAAGTTTTCACAAAGTAGACCTTGTACAAAAATAAGAAATAAAATGTGCCCCATTCTCTAGAAGACTTGGGGAGGTGGTGAGAGACTGGGCTGGATTTCTACCACACTACCTCATCTTTGTTGAAAGTATAAGTGGTATAGCCTTAGTTGTATAATACAGAATAATCATAAAGAAAGGAGTAAATATCATAACTTCCTTGCTTTTCTGTTTTGTGGGCTCATTTTCCTCAGGCCAGATTCTATTAACAAACAATATAATCAATAGTGTAAAAACTACCTAAAAGAATGTATTTAAATGTTAAAAACTTCAAATTTCCCTCAAATTGTTTTTCAACCTATTCTTTCTTACCTAATATGATTTTTCTTAAAGGCCAGGTGAAATAAAATCATTAAAAAAGTAATACACATCCAATAAATAGCACAAAGCAAAAAAAAAAAAAAGTAATACACATCCAATATTTAGTGTGTGTGTGTGTGTGTGTGTGTGTGTGTGGTCACAAAAACTTTCTAGTCTAATCTTATGGAAATTTTTCAAAGTAAAATGTTATTGCTATCTAGTAGCTATTTGTTTTACTTCTTTTGTATCAGTAAAGGTTATTTTTCTTTCTTTCCCCTATGACTTTCCAATGGCTATTGTGATCAACTAAAGCCCTCCCATTCTAATTCTAAGAGATGAGATATGCTCAGAGCAAGGAAAATGGGGAAATAGTGATGGAGAATGGTAATGGAATCTATTTTATCCTGAAGTAATAACCAAATGAATTCAATTTGCACAAAAGGATTCTGATTTGCAGCCAAAGGAGTAAAAATGTCCTTCTGTTTACTTTTCATTAGACAAGTATACATGCCACATTCTTTTCTGGCTATCTTATAGCCATGAAATGAGTTTGCTCCCCCAGCTGTTAAGCTCTGCAAGCTGAGGCTAGTTCTGCATGTTTTTAAATTTTATTTTAATTCCAGTAGAGTTAACATACAGTGTTATCTTAGTTTTAAGTGTACAATATAGTGATTCAACAATTCCATACATCACTCAGTCCTCATTATGACAAGTGCACTCCTAAATCCCCACTCCGTTTCACCCACCTTCCCCCAACCTCCCTTCTGGTAACTATCAGTTTGTTCTCAAAATTTAAGACACTGTTTCTTGGCTTGTCTCTTTTTTCCCCTTTGTTCATTTGTTTTGTTTCTTAAATTCCACATATGAGTGAAATCATATGGTATTTGTCTTTCTCAGTCTGACTGACTTATTACACTTAGCATTATACTCTCTACCTCCATTCATGTTGTTGCAAAGGACAAGATATCATTTTTTATGGCTGTGTAATATTCCATTGTATATATACCACATCTTATTTATCCATTCATCTATCAATGGACATTTGGGCTGCTTCTATAATTTGCTATTGTAAACAATGTTGCTAATAAACATAGGGGTGCATGTATCCTCTGATATAGTGTTCTTAGGTTTTTTGAATAAATAACCAGTGGTGTAATAAATGAATCATAGGGTAGTTCTATTTTTAACTTTTTGAAGACCCTCCATACCCTTTTCTACATGGTTGCAGCAGTTTCCCTTCCCACCAACAGTGCAAGAACATTCCTTTTTCTCCACATCCTCGCCAGCACTTGTCGTTTCTTGTTGGTTCTGCATGTTGAGTTGGAAAGAAGTGGACTGTGAACCAGCAGATCCAGGTTTGAGTTTCAATTTTTCACAAACTGACCTTATTCTTGGCAAACAACCAAGTCTCCCAGTTTCTTCAGCTGTGAGATGGGGTAGGGCTAAGTAAATGGTTATACTAATGGTAGCAGCTGCCATTTGTTGAGAGCCTACTATGTACTAAGCACTATGGTAAGCATTTGCAGTATCATTGTCTCATCTAACCATCAGAGGTCTGGTAAACTGAGAGATTTTACAGGAAAGATGCTAAAGTTTAGATGGGTTAAATAACTTACCAGGGTCCTAGAGCCAAAAGTGTCAGAGCCAAGATAGGATAAGAGGTCTCACTTAAAAATTCATCTGGCATATTTACAGACCAAGTGAAAAGCAAGCAATAATGTGAATCTCAGACAAGAGCTAACTTCAGGTTTTCTTTTCTCCACATACCTAAGTGAATTGACTCTAGAACCATACAATGAGCTTCCAAACATATTAGTGAAAAAGAAACAAGACTGCTCTCTTAACAAGTGTGCTAATGGTGCCAAATTCATTGCCGTGTCATATCACCATGCATTTGCATGTCTAAGAGTGCAGATACAGATTTCATTTTACACAATTCATATTCTTCTTAAGAACTGATACAATGCAAAGAAAATGTCATGGGCTGTGAATCCGATTCCCAAAGATTTCACTCATATGTGGAATTTAAGAAACAAAAGAATTCTAAAAAACATTTTGAAAATGGTATCATCATGAAACAACTCCGTAGTTTCTGAAGTGGCTACTCTAACTGGGAGATAGTCTTTAACTGGCTAGGTGCAGGCACGTTTGTTAAAATCTATCACATGACTTCAGAAACACACAATATATGCTGAGTGTTTATTTATAAATTGACTCATTCAAGAGAATGTGTGGAGTACTTATTGTTCTGGGCACAAGAGACACAATGCAATCAAGATGGAAATTGTCCCTGTCCTCATGTAACATAGATGAAGAGACAGAAAATGAAAAAGCAAATAAATACAAAAAGAATTACAGGTTGGATTAAGTTCTATGAAGGATATAGGATGCTCTTCTAGAGAAAAATAAATGGAGAAGGCAGTCCATTTTAGCTGGGGTAGTCAGGAAAGGCTTTTTTGAGATTTGAAGGATGAGAAGAAGCCAAACATGAAAAAAAGAAGGATGGTAAAGACTCCGAGGTAGGAAAGTTTGTCAAGTTCTTAAAACTATATGTAAAAAAACTATGGGTAAAAAACCACAGCTAATACCACGCTTTTTTAAAAAAAGATTTTGTTTATTCATTTGGCAGACAGAGATCACAAGTAGGCAGAGAGGCAGGCAGAGAGAGAGAGAGGAGGAAGCAGGCTCCCTGCTGAGCAGAGAGCCCAATGCAGGGCTTGATCCCAGGACCCCAAGATCATGACCTGAGCCAAAGGCAGAGGCTTTAACCCACTGAGCCACCCAGGTGCCCCTAATATCGCACTTACTGATAAAACACTGAAATACTTTCCCAGTATAATCAGGAGGAAGACAAGAATGTCAGTTCTCACCATTTTTATCCAACATACATTCTTAGGCAAATAAATAAATAAATAAATAAAGAAGAAGAAGAAGAAGGAGAAGAAAAGGCATACAGACTAAAAAGAAAGAAGTAAAACTATCTCTGAAAATGACATGATGCACGTAGAAAATCCTCAGGTCTACAAAAAAACTATTAGAGCTAATAAATGAAAACAGGAAAGTTGCAAGATACAAGATCAATATACAAAAATCAATTCTATTTCTACAAATTTGCAATGAATAATTTGAAAATGAAATGAATAAATCATTCATTGACAAAAAGAAAACATTTAGGGTTGAATTTATTGAACAAGTCTAAATTTTGTACACTAAAATCTATAAAACATCACCAAAACAAAATAAAAAAGATGTTAAAAAAAGTTAAATTTAAAAAAAGAAATTAAAGAAGATCTAAACGAATGAAAAGACATCCTATATTAGAATAGATTATATTATTGGAGATGTAGTATTTTTTTTAAAGATTTTTATTTATTTATTTGACAGAGAGAGAGAGATCACAAGTAGGCAGAGAGACAGGCAGGGGCGGGGGGGGGGGGGAGCAGTCTCCCTGCAGGGCAAAGAGCCCAATGCGGGGCTCAATCCCAGGACCCTGAGATCATGACCTGAGCCGAAGGCAGAGGCTTAATGCACTGAGCCACCCATGCGCCCCTGGAGATATAGTATTATTAAGATGGCAATAACCCCCAGATTCATGAAGAGATTCAAAACAATCCCTATTAAAACCTTAGGTGCCTTTTCTGCAGGAATTGAAAAGCCGATCTTATAATGTATATGGAAATACAAAAACAAAACAAAACAAAACACACAAAAACCAGAACAGCCAAAACAATCTTGAAAAAGAAGAATAAGGTAGGAAGATTCACACTTAACCAATATCAAAACTCACTACAAAACCACAACAATCTGGATAGTGTGGTACTGACATAAAGGTAGACTTATAGATTAATGGAATGATTTGAGAGTCCAACAATAAACCCACATATCTATGATCAACTGACTTGTAACAATGGTACCAAAACCATTGAACAGGGAAAGAACAGTCTTTTGAACAAGTGGTGCTGGGATAACTGGATCACCACACATGCAAAAGAGAGAAGTTGGATCCCTTCCTCATACTATATACAAATATTAACTCAAAATGGATCAATGACCTCATCGTAAGGGCTTAAAAATTAAATTCTTAGAAGAAAACATAGGTTTAAATCTTTGTGATCTTGGATTGAGCAACAGTTTCCTAGAGATGACACAGAAGCACAAGCCACAAAAGAAAAAATAAATTTCTCTTCATCAAAATTATAAATATTTGTAATTCAAAGAACAGTATCAAGAGAGGAAAAAGAATCCACACAATGGGAAAAAATGTTTGCAATTCACTTTTCTGATGAGAAACTTCTACTTAGAATATATAAATAACTCTAACAGTGCATTAAGAAAAAAATCCAATTTTTTAAATGGGTAAAAATTCTGGATTGACATTTCTCCTAAGAAGATTATAAAAATGAACACTAGGCGATAAATAGATGCTCAACATCATTAGCATCTGAGAAATGTGAATTAAACCCACAATAAGATACCATTTCCCACTAGGATGGCTATACTAAAAAAGACAAATAGTTACAAGTATTGGCAAGAATGTAGAGAAATTGGAGCCCTCATACACAGCAGGTAGGAATATAAAATGGCACAGTTGCCTTGGAAAACAATTTGGCAATTCCTCAAAATTATAGTAGTCCCCCTTTGTCCACAGTTATGCTTTCCACAGTTTCACTTATCTGTGGTGAATTGCAGTCCAGAAGCAGATGATCCTCCTCTGACATATCATCAGAAGGTCAACAGTAGCCTAATGCTACATCACAATGCCATGTCATTCACCTCACTTCATCTCACCACACAGGCGTTTTACCATTTCACATCATCACAAGAAGAAAGGGGAGAACAGTGCAAGATATTCTGAGAGAGAGAGAGAGAGAGAGAGAGAATGACCAGTTACATAACTTTTATTACAGTATGTTGTTGTAATCATTCTATTTTATTATTAGTTACTATTGTCAATCTCTTACTGTGCCCAATTTATAAATTAAGATTTATCATAGGTAAATAAAGGGAAAACATACTACATAAAAGGTTCTGTACTATGTGTAGCTTCAGGCATCCACTAGAAGTCTTGGAACATATCCATCATGGATAAGGGAGGATCACTGCATGGAGTTATGATATGACCCAGAAACCCTGCTCCTAGCTATATATCAAAGGGAAATAAAAATACAGCTCCACTTAGAGACTAGTACATGAATGTTCATTGCAGCACTATTCATAATAGCCAAAAAATGGAGACAACTCAAAGATCCATCAACTGGTGAATGGATACATAACATGGGATACATCTATACAATGGAGTATTCTCTGAAAAAAAAAGTCCGGATATAGTCCGGATACACACTACAACAACGGACGAACCTTGAAAACGTTATGTAAGTGAAAAAAGCCAGTCACAAAAATCATACCTTGCTTGATCCCATTTAAATAAAGAATAAGCAAATTTATAGAGATAGAAAGTTGATTAGTGGTTGCCTAGAGCTAAGAGTGTCAGAGTAAATTAAGGATGACTGTTAAAGGGTGCAGGGTTTCCTTTCGGAGTGATGACAATGTTCTAAATGCAATTGTGGTGAAGGATGCACAGTTTTCTGGCTATATAAAAATCTATTGAATTTACACTTTAGATGGTTTAATTGTATGGCATGTAAATTACAGTTCTGTATTCCTGTAACCAGAAAAAAATCCTGAAAGAAAAAAAGAGACTAGGGATAGAGATGAATTTGGAGATGTAGGCACATGTGAGAGCTTAGAGGGCTTTGTTGGCCATTTTACAGAACTAGGATTATATACTCAAGGCAGAGGGAAGCCACAAAAGGATTTTAAGGAGAGGAATGATATATGATTGAGAGTTTTAAAAGTTCATTCTGGCTGCTTGGAGGGGGGCAAAAGTGGAAGCAGGAAGAGCAGCAAAAGGCTATAATAGCAGCCCAGGTACAACATGATATTATTTGAATTAAGACATGTTACAAAGAAGCTGGAGAAAAACAAGTGTATTTGAGAGATATTTTGGAGATAGAAAATATATATGTATACATGAATATATAAATATATATTTTATATATAATATAGTCTATATACATATAGAAAATTTATATATTTATATATTTTTATATATGTTAATATATATTATATATACTATCAAATAATGTATATACATAAATCATACTTAAAATAATTTAAATAAAACAAAAAAATTAAGGATATTTGTTGAAAACACTGTTTCTGTTTAAAATTACAATGTTGGGGCACCTGGGTGGCTCAGTGGGTTAAAGCCTCTGCCTTCGGCTCAGAGGGTCATGATCCCAGGGTCCTGGGATGGAGCCCCGCATCGGGCTCTCTGCTCAGCAGGGAGCCTGCTTCCTCCTCTCTGCCTACTTGTGATCTCAGTCTGTCAAATAAATAAATTAAATCTTTAAAAAAAATTTTTTTTAATTAAAATTACAATGTTTTAGGGGCACCTGGGTGGCTCAGTTGGTTAAACATTGCCTTTGGTTCAGGTCATGATCCAAGGGTCATGGGACCAAGTCCCTTGTCCAGGTTCCCTGTTCAGCAGGGAGTCTACTCTCCCTCTGCCCCTCCCCCTGCTCATGCTCTCCTCTTTCTCTCTCAAATTAATAAATAAAATCTCAAAAAAAGCTCCCCCCAAATTACAATATTTTATATTTAACTAGGAATTTGTAAGGGCTAGATAATTTTCTAGAGTCTCAATTCATTTAATTCTATTATTTTGGTAACTAATTTCTATAAAGAATAACTATATAATTTCATCCAGATTTTAAAATTTGAGATGGAATTAAAATCACACAAATATAAAAAGTATTTGTTAAACGATCAGTCCTAATTTGTTGACCCTAACTGTATATCATAGATGCTCAAAGAATTTCAAGAACCTAAAGGTCACTTATTTAGTCTAATGATCCTATCATATAATGGTTAAATTTTTTTCTACAACATCTTGACAAGCAATCAGCCAGATCTGACATCTTATCAATCAATGCTGAATATTTATTAACAAAGAGATAATGGAATTTTGACATCTCTAAAGATTCACTTTGGACATTAACATTTTTAGTGGATGCTTTAAAACATAAATATTTTGAAGCTATACCTATAGGACAATACTATAAAGAAATTACTATTTAGGGGTGCCTGGGTGGTTCAGTTGGTTAAGCATCTGCCTTCAGCTCAGGTCATGATCTTGGGCTCCTGGGATAGAGCTCTATATGGGGATCCAGTGGGGAGTCTGCTTCTCCCACTCCTTCTGCCCCTTCCCCTCACTCATGCTCACTTGCTCCCTCTTTCAAATAAATAAATAAAATCTTTTAAAAAATCTTTTAAAATCTTTTAGAAAAAACCTTTTTTAAAAGATTTTATTTATTTATTTATTTGACAGAGAGACACATAACAAGAGAGGGAACACAAGCAGGGGGAGTGGGAGAGGGAGAAGCAGACTCCCCACTGAACAGGCAGCCTAATGCGGGGCTCACTCAACCCCAGGACCCTGGAATCAAGACCTGAGCTGAAGGCAGACGCCTAACAACTGAGCCAACCTGGCACTCCTCAAGTAAATAAAATCTTTAAAAAAATGGTAGTTGCACTGATAACAGCATTAACTTGACAGCAAAAGTCAACTGAATTTCAGTGTAGTCTGCCTGGGATTCTCTCCCTCTCCCTCACGCACAAATGCTCTCTCTCTCAAATGAAAAAAAATCTTTAAAAAATAAGAAATTGCAATTTAAATAAGTTATAGTTAATTTTATAAATAATTTTGATTACAAATGTTTCTTAATTCATTTTTATCTTTACATATAAAGAAAGTAAACTGTCTAAATGAAGTCAGAATCCATTTTTTCTCCATGAGATAAACTGATCATCCATGAAAATTTACATATGGCTACTAGCAAAAATTTACTAGTGAATTTATACCAAAATGAATGAATCACGTATCTAGCAACTCCAGCAACAGTAGATTTATCTGGCCAAGTTGAGGAATGAAATATGCCAGTCAAACAAATTTCACAAATAAACTCCTATTGTAATCAATTCATGAACACTTTTCATCTTAAACCATTTCTCACTGAAATCCCTCTAAATCTGCCTAAGGTGTTATAAGCTTCACTATCATAGCAAATAAGTGAACATAATTTAAAACTTGCTGATGAATTAGGATCATTTTTTTAAAATTTCATATAATGATGCTAGTGAAGTGAGTAAAAGCTTGCCCTCCCACTAAATGTTTCCATTGACAGCAGAGCTGATGGATTTTATTGGCACATTAGGTACATACACTGTAGAGGTCGTCTCCTTTCCTTCAAAAAAGCTTTAGCGAAAAATTTTTTGTGCCCCAGTTATTTCAAAACTCTTCATCCTGATTTATTCCTTAGGTATACTCCCCTCAGGTTCATTGTAAAAATATTCTCTCTGTAAAAGGGCCTCTCTCTTGTACTGGGGGTTCTCCTTGGAATCACTCAGGGATTTTAGTTGCAAGCAACAGAGACTAACTTTAGCCAATTAAAGAAAAGAAGCAGTTCATTAAATAAGATTTGCAGAAGCTCCCAGAATTGCTAGTAGGACTACGGACTAGGTCCAAGAGGACTAGACATGAGACTAAGATTCTAGGATAAAGGACTAAAATCACTCTGCAAAACCGACAGAATGAAAGAGTACCACTGCCACTGCTGCCCTACAAATGTCATTCCCATACTTTCCTGCCAGAGCAGGTTTTGGTTTTTTTTCAATATTTTGATATCACAGCATCAAGCATACACTAAGTATTCAATACATGTTTATTCATTCAACCATTCTGTAGTGAATGCCTACTATGCTTCTTGAATTGAACTAAAACCCCTTTAATATCCTTAAGTACATAAAGTGATTCTACATATTTTCTCAATATATACTACATGTTTAAGCGCAAAGTATTGCACTGACACTAAAGAAATGATTTAACAACTGGTAACCCAGCCTGAAATCAATGTACATCTGGTCTGCAAGCATTACCTATAGCTTAAAATTAATTGCCTGAGGGAGTAGGAAAAAACTACAATGTGGATTACTATAAGGCCTACTTTAAACGAATAAGATAATCATTGTAAGTACCCTATATGTGGTATGCATGAGTAGTTGCCCTGAGATTGGAAGAGGTTGGTGCATAGCTACACTTTAAGCTTGGTTAATGCTAAACTCAGTTAACTGTTCTGGAAAAAAATGAATGTACAAATGTTGATAGAGACACATTCGTTTCTTCTCACTTTGAACTTGAGCTGTTTATTTCAAAGTGGTATTATTTTACAAATAATGAAGACTTACTATCTTCATACATATAAATAACTCAGATCCCACTCAGAAATCCTGAACAGACTCAGGTATGAGCCATCTGGAGGCCTAGAGAATGAATACTGCAGTGAAGCCTGAGAAAAGGAGCTCAGATCAAATTAGCTACTGTTACAGTGGGGAAAAAGGCAAATCATTATCTTGTCTCCATTAATACTCTTATCCTCTGTCTCTGGGTTTCTGGTCAAATTCCTGATCCTGCTACACAATGTAGGGGAATATACTTTTCCTTTTGCCTCAGGTTTTAATATGGCTCAGCATAGCAATGCCTGGTTGATCATACTCTCAGACTCAAGTGAAACAAAACTGTTAGGTTGTGTAATATGAAATTAGTGTTTTTGTAAATCCTAAATGGCCAATTATCAGTAATTTCATATGGTTCAATCTAAAATGTACACTTCAGATCCCTAGGACTGATCACTGCTAGTAGTTCATAAATTTCTAATTACCATGCTTGACACTGGGTCATAGAAGTATACTTATAATAATGTGAAAAATGAAGGCCAGGAAAGTTAAAGTGCCTGGTTAGGTTAAAATAGGACAAGAACTCAAGTCTTTGACAGCCTGACCATAACCTTTTCATGATACTAGGGTGCTTTATGGTAGAATTCTTAATGCTTTGTTTGACCAACATTATGATATTTAAATTTTGAATAACCTGTCAACATATTTTGAAGAATAACTGACAAAATATTGTATACAAGTTTCAGGTATCCAACATAGTGATTTGATATTTATATACCTTATGAAATGATCATCACAAGTCTAGTGACCATCTGTCACCATACAAAGTTGTTACAATACCATTGACTATATTCCCTATGCTGTGTATTACACCCCCGCGTCTTATTTATATTACAGCTGGAAGGTTTTACCTCTAAATCTATTTCAGCTATTTTGTCTGCCTCCCAATCCCATCCCCTGTGGCAACCATTAGTTTGTCCTCTGTATGTATAAGTCTGTTTCTATTTTGTTTGTTCATTTGTTTTGTTTTGTTTAGATTCCACTTATAAGTCAAGTAATAAGGTATTTGTCTTCCTGTCTGACTTATTTCACTTAGCATAATACCTTCTAGGTCTATCCATGTTGCCATAAATGGCAAGATTTCATCCTTTTTATGGCTGAGTAATGTTTCTGTGTGTGTCTATGTATGTGTGCGTGTGTGCGTGTGTGTGTGCGTGTGTGTGTGTGTGTGATATACACATCTTATTTATCCATTCATCTTTTGATGGTTGTTTAAGTTACTTCCATATCACGGTCATTCTAAATAATGCTACAATGAACATAGGGATGTATATATCTTTTTGGATGGATATTTTCATTTTCTTTGGATAAATACCCACAAGTAGAATCGCTGGGTCATATGTTACTTTTATTTTTAATTTTTTTGAGGAAACTCTATACTGTTTTATATAGTGGTTGCACCAACTTACATTCCCACCTACAACACACAAGGATTCCCTTTTCTTTACATCCTCATCAACACTTATGTCTTCTCTTTTACAAAACAGCCATTCTGACAGCTATGAAGTGATAGTTCATCATGGTTTTAATTTGCATTTCCCTGATGGCTAATGATTATGTTGAGCACCTTTTCATATGCCTGCTGGCCATCTATGTCTTCTTTAAGAAAAATGCCTATACAAGTCATCTGCCCATTTTTATCTTACTTATTTTTATTGATTAGAGAGAGAAAGTGGAAGGGAGTGTGAGAATCTGAAGCAGACTCTATACTGAGTACAGAGCCCAACTTGGGGCTCAATCCCACAATTGGGAAATCATAACCTTAGCCAAAACCAAGAGTTGGATGCTGAACCAACTGAGCCACCCAGGTGTACCACAAGTCATCTGGCCATTTTAAAATCAGACTTTTTTTTATACTGAGTTTTTTCTAGTTCTTTTTATATTTTGGATGTTAACCCCTATCAGACATATCATTTTTAAATAGCTTCTCCCATCCAGTAGGTTGCCTTTTCATTTTATTAATGGTTTCCTTCAATATGTAAAGGCATTTTTCATTTAATGTCGTCCTATTGGTTTATTTTTGCTTTTGTTTTTCTTGGATTCAGATCCAAAAACATATCACTAAGACATGTCAAAGAGCTTACTGCCTATGTTTTCTTATAGTTTTATGATTCCAGGTCTCACAGTTAAGTCTTTAATCCATGTTGAGTTTATTTTTGTACATGGTAAAAGAAAATGGCCCATTTTCATTCTTTCACATGTAACTTCCCAGTTTTCCCAACACCACATAGAAACTCTTCATCTCTCCTTCAATTCTGAATGATAACCTTGCTGGGTAGACTATCCTTGATTGCTAAGCTTTTTCCTTTCAGCTCTTTGAATACATTATGCCACTCTCTTTAGACCTGCAAAATTTCTCCTGAAAAATCAGCTGATAGTCTCCAGAGGTGTTCCCTATGTAGGCTGTGTTCACCCTCCTGCTGTGGCAGAGCATTAACTACTATAAGCATGCTGATGAGTGAGGCTGGACCTCGGCTGGGGTGCTGTGAGTCTTGGCCCTGACTTCTACAGATGCACTGGTGGGTAGGGTTACTGTTCTGTCAGCTAAAAGGCGTGGCAAGACATAAGACTGGGCAGGTCTCAGTGGGGCACAACACATGACACAGCAGTCTAGATGGAAGATTCCAAAATGGTGCTCAGTGACACTGACATCAGCAGGGCAGAATGAGCAGGCAAATGGGGTGTCACCAGGGTCTCAGTCCCTAGGGAGAAGCCCAGCTCCTTTCTCCCACCCAGATGGCAGGCCAAGATTAGTAAGTTGGTTTCCTTTACAGGTAGTCTTTGGACTTTTTGATCTGATGTCTTTGCACTTGTTTTTCAGACTGAGTGAATCTGTAAAGTGCCTTTAAGAGTGAGTTTTGGTATCTGTACAGTCCTATAGTTTTCCTGAACATATTCTCTGTTGCTTTTCAAAGTCTGATGTTTTAGGAGCTCAGGTCTCTTGCACAAGATCTAAGGGTTCAGGTATCTGATATGGAGCTCAAATTTCTCACATCTCAGGGAAGAGTGTACCTTTGAGATCCCTCCAGACCGTAGAGCACCATGCCTGGGGTGAATTTTTTTTCCTTAGTGAGACCATGTATCTTCTACCTATCTAGGTGTTGTTCCTTGGTGGAGTTTCTGTTCATCTAGTTTCTAGATCCCTTTTGGTCGGAATTATTCCAAATGTAGTTATATATTGTTATATCCAGGGGAAGGAGGTGAGATCAGGATCTCCCCACACTTTAGTCTTGAACCCAAGATTCCTAGCCAATATATTTAAAATGTGAGATTTCACATTAAAACCTGGATGTGTCAGCCTCTCTCAAAAAATGGAGAAATTTTGTTTTGGGTCCAGGATCAGGATTGAGACAAATGAGGGACTCTATAGATACAAAATTTCAAGGGCTCCCAAGAAACTTGATAATCAGGATAAATAATATTTTAACACAATCTGTAAGAAACAAAAGGCAAAATATCCATGATTAATAAAATATCAAAATGCTAAATGGAGACGGGCTGCTGTTACTTTGTTTTATACATTATGTGCAATTATTATGAAATGAAAATAGTCATTTCCAACCAACCCTCTCTTCTGGGGTCACTTGACCATCAACTCTTCCCACTGGACAGATTTCTGAGGGTTCACAATTTTATGCAAACTGATTGAGCTGATTTTTGTTGTAGACTTTGAAGTAACTTTTTCCAGTTAGTTCAAAATATAAGAAGATATTTTGAAAATACATACAGAAATAAATGTTTTTCATTTTGCCTTAAGTTCCAATATGGCTTTTCATGGTGGTGCCTGGCAACAACCAGGTGAATGCAAGTAGCAGCTGAGCCTTTGGCTGGAGATAGACTTCCAAGCAACATAGCCTGCATTCAACCCTCTTCACTTACCTGACCTCCTTTGCTTTTTCTCTGCTATCTTTTAAATGTTGGAAAAACTCAGAATTCAGATCTGCACCCTTTCCTCTTCCCTAGGTAATCTCTCCAGAGATTGAAATCATGGATTTAAATGCCATCCATATGCCATTAACCCTCAAATATATGTGTCCAATAGTATGACCTTTCCCTGAGCTCCAAATTTTAAATATAAAACTACCCACTTGATATTCTACTAGAAGGATGAATAGGATCACAAATTTGACCTTTTCAAAACAGAAACACTTTTTATTTTATTCTGCCCTAACTTGTATCTTAGTAAATGATACCACCATCCTCCCATTTCTGGACACTAGATACTTAAAAGTCCTCTTAGATTTATCTAATCTCCCCATCTCTTTAACCCATTAATAAGTACCATTAACTCTAACTTTAAAAAAATAGCATATCTACTCACCTTTTTCCATCTCTCGTTATTATTATGGTCCAAGATAAGATTATCACCATCTCTTTTCCTGACTATTGACAAAAGCCTATTGGTCTTTCTGTTTTAACTTTGCATTTTATCTCCCTCTCCATTCCATTTTCCACTGAGTGGCCTAACTGACCTATCTGAAATATACATCGATTATGTTCCTACCCTGCTTAAAAGTTTCACAATGCCTTTCTGTTGCAAATAGACCAAAATCATACTACTTATTATGGCCTACAAAACATGAGTCCTGGGGTGCCTGGCTGGCTCAGTGGGTTAAATCCTCTATCTTTGGCTCAGGTCATGGTCTCAGGGTCCTGGGATAGAGCCCTGCATCAGGCTCTCTGCTCAGCGGGGAGCCTGTTCCCCCCTCTCTCCCTGCCTGCCTCTCTGACTATTTGTAACCTCTATCAAATAAATAAATAAAAATCTTTAAAAAAAATGAGTCCTACATCACCACATTCCAACTACAGTGGATTCTAATTCTCAGAAACAGTCCAATCTCTCCTAGAGGTACAATCTCTCCTAGAGGTCTTTTATAGTCTCATGGCCTAAAATGCTCTTTCCACAAATCCTCACATAGCTGGGTGTTTTTTCTCATCCTTCAGATCTTAGCTCACCTATCACCTCCCAGAGATGACCTGTAGATCAATTTACAAGAGGCCACTCTTTCTTGTGTGATCTTATCTTTTGAAATTACTGTTTTCCTGTTTATTTTTTCCTTTCCTTGTGTGGAGTTCATGTATAACCCCAGCTTCTAGCCTAGTGCTAGGTAAGCATAAGTGCTTGATAGATATTTGCTGAGTCAATGCCTAGATTCATGAAGGAGTAAGTAAAACCAACCATATCTCAAAGAGAGGACCTAAGTGGGAGTATTAACTATTATAAACTATCTAAAACGCTATCCAAATTCATATTTCCTCCAGAAGTACAATGCTTTCGTTTGAAATGGTTATCTCCATAAGCTTACTATAGATCAAAATATTTCAATTCAGAAAAGACACAAATCTTTACTGTGAAACAGTATTTGGGTCCTAGAAAATAACTTTAGAGAAAATTTAGAGTCAACAACAACCATATGAAACTATATGAATTATAAAGTAATTGATAAAAATGAAGACCTAAAAAGACTTAGAAAATGGTAGCAGCTGGTGAAACTTTTTGGAGAATTTTTGTGGCATTTTTTTTCCCCTTGACTTTCATTTTTCAGTATCTTTTTTTTTAATATTTTATTTATTTATCAGAGAGAGAGATGGGGGGAGAGAGCAAGCACAGGCAGACAGAATGGCAGGCAGAGGCAGAGGGAGAAGCAGGCTCCCTGCCGAAGAAAGAGCCCGATGTGGGACTCGATCCCAGGACGCTGGGATCATGACCTGAGCTGAAGGCAGCTGCTTAACCAACTGAGCCACCCAGGCGTCCCCATTTTTCAATATCTTTAGACAGCATCAGAATCTGTGCACATTTGTGGCTCCTAAATAACAGAGGCTCTCTGGTCACCATTGAGTATGGCCACAAAAAACAAAAATAAAAGCAGCAAAAAAGAAATTATTTTTAAACATTGTGGCTCATCTCATTTTTAATTGTTCTGTCCTCATCCCCCACTTCCTGTATTTTTTTTAAATTTTTATTTATTTATTTGACAGACAGAGATCACAAGTAGGCAGAGAGGCAGGCAGAGAGAGAGAGGGGAGGAAGCAAGCTCCCTGGCGAGCAGAGAGCCCGATGTAGGGCTCGATCTCAGGACCCTGGGATCATGACCTGAGCTGAAGGCAGAGGTTCTAACCCACTGAGCCACCCAGGCGCCCCATCCCCTTCCTGTATTTTAGCACATTACCATGTGCCATGCATCTTTTTGTTTCCTTAAACAGCTTTATTATTATGTAAAAATTTTATCAAAAAATTCAAGTGAACAATTTAAGTGATTTTTAGCAAGCTAACTGAGTGGTGCAATCTTCCCCATAAATCATTTTTAAAACAATTTGATACCCCAAATAAAATCCTTCATAGCCATTTATATTAAATCCAGATTTCCACTCCCAGACCCAGGCAATCACTAATCTACTTTCTATCTGCATAAGTTTGCCCTTTCTGGACATATCCTAGAAATGGAATCATACAATATGTGTTTCTTTCACTTTGCATTGTTTCTGAGGTTTATCTATAATGTAGAATGTATAAGTAGTATGTTATTTTTATTGTTGAAAAATATCCAATTATATGGATAAGTTACATTTTGTCTATTTATTACTAAATGGATATTAGAGTTGTTTCCAGTTCTTGGCTATTATAAATAATGTTGCTATTAACATTCACATACAAGTTTTTGTGGAGGCTTTTATTTCCATTTCTCTTGGTAGATACCTAGAAGTCAATCTCCTGGTAGTTTTAACTTTTTGAAAAAGTTTCAAATAGTTTTTGAAAATGGCTACAGATTTTACATTCCCACCAGCAACGTATGAGTTTCCATTTCTCTACACCCTCACAAATATTTGTTATCTTACTTATCATACCCATTCTAGTGGGTATGATAAGTAAGAAATTAGAAACTAACATAAAGCTGTTAGAAACTAATAGAATAACAGCTAATAGAAACTAACAGAAAGCTGTTAGAAACTAACAGCTAATAATATTGAGCATCTTTTCATATGCTCAATAGGTATTTCTATATACTCTTTAGTGAATGTCTGCTCATATCTTTATGATATTTTGATTACGATTTTTTTGGTTGAGTTGTATTATTCTAGCATTTTAAGGGTTCTTGGCAAATTCTGGGTGCAAGTCCTTTATCAGATATGTGTTTATTCCCAGTCTATTTTTTATTTTTTCATTTTCTTAATGGAGACTTTTGAAATGCAAAAGTTTTAGATTTTGATGTTCAATTTATTAATTTTTTTGTGGCCTGTGCTTTTGGCATAACAAAGAAATAGCTAAGAAATCTTTGCCTGCCCAATGTCTCAAAGATTACTTACTATGTTTTGGTCTAAAAGTTTTATTGTTTTAGTTTACATTTAAGACTATTATTTTTATGTATAATAAAGGTGAAATGAGAGTTTAAGTTCATCTTTTTGTATGTGGGTATCCAATTGTCCCAAATTCACTTGTTGAAAAGATTACAATTTCCCCCAATGAATTTCTTTGGAATATTTGTTAAAAATCAATTAATTATAAATATACAAATTTATTTCCGTACTCTCACTTCTGTTGTTATTCATCTATATATCTATCCTTATGTTACTGCCACACTATCCTGATTATAAATTATATTTGTAGTAAGTTCTGAAATTGAGAAGTGAAAGTCCTCCAACTTTGTCTTTTTCAAAATTGTCTTGACTATTGTTGGTGTTTTGCATTTCCATATAAATTTCAGAATCTGCTTCTCAACTTATTCTCAGCCAGAATTTTCATAAGGATTATACTGAATCCATAGCTCAATTAGTGGAGAATTTCCATCTTAACCATATTGAATCTTCTAATCCATGGACACGGAATGAACTTCCATTAATCTAGATCCTTACTTGTTCTCAATAAAAATTTTAAATTTTCAGTGTAATAGTCTCATATTTCTTTTATTAAACATATTCCAAAAGTATTTCTTTTTTTTTATTAAATTTAATTAGCCAACATAGTACATCACTAGTTTCAGATGTAACGTTCCAACAGTTCATTAGTTGCATATTCTTTCTGATGCTATTTTGAATAGGATAATATTTTCTGTTTTCTGGTTTATCATTGTGTAAAAATACAATTGAATTTTTCTCACCTGGCACACATAACTTTGCATTTTTTTGTTTTATAGGTATATACTTCATATGCCATAAAATCTATCCTTTTAAAATGTATAATCCTGAGACTTTCAGTATATTCACAGAGTTGGACAATCTTCATTACCATCTAACTCCAGAATACTTTCATTACCCAGAAAAGAAACCCTGTGCCCATTAGCAGTCATTCTTCCTTTGCCCTTACCCCCAGCCTCTGGCAATCACTAACCTTTGTCTCTACAGGTTTGTCTATCCTAGGTAGACAAGATAGATAAATGGAATCATACAATATGTGGCCTTCAGTGCCTGGCTTCTTTTACTTAACATAATGTTTTCAAAGTTCATCCATGTATTGTATATCACTATTATTTGGGTTGTTTCCACTTTTTGAGTATTATAAATTCTACTACTATGAACATTCATGTACAAGTTTTCATGTGGATACATGCTCTCTTGGGATACATTTCTCTTGGGAATATACCTATGAATGGAAAAACAAGGTCATATGGTAACTCTATATCTAATCTCTAGAGAAACTGCCAAACTGTTTTTCAAAAGCTTCACCATTTTACATTCCCATCATCTGTATATGAGCATTGCAATTTCTCCACATCCTCACCAACATTGTCTTTTTTTTTTTTTTAATTATACCCATTTTAGTGGGTGTGAAGTGGTGTATCATCATGGGTTTGGTTTTTCTCCAGAGGCTAAGGATGTTGAACATCTTTTCATATGCATATTGGACATTTGTATATCTTATTTGGAGAAGTGTTACTCAAATCCTTTGATCACTTTTAAATTGGGTTACATATCTTTTTATTATTGATTAGTAATAGTGTTTTAAACTGCTGAATACAAGTCTTTTATCAGATAATTTGTAAATATTTTCTCATTCTTTTGATTATTAACTTCCTGATAATGTCCTTGAAGCAGAATTTTTTTTTTCCATTTTGATGGTTTCATTATCTATTTCTTTCTTTTGTGGCTTATACTTTTGGTGATGTATCTTGCTCGATCCAAGGTCATGATGATTTACACATAGGTTATCCTCTAAAAATTTTGTAGTTTTAGCCACTACATTTAGGTCTTTGATCCAACATGAGTTAATTTTTGAATATGGGGTGAGATAGGGATACAACTTGATTCTTTAGCATGTGGATATCTGGTAGTCCCAGAATCATTTGTTCAAAAGATTATTCTTTCCCTATTGAATGATCTTTGTACCATCATAATCAATATCATAAGTCTGAAATAATAAAACATCAAGTTCTGATGTCATAATGGTAATAGTATATCCATTTGCTTCTGATAGCTAAAAGTCTTTAAGTTATCTTTTCATATTAAAATAATACTTGACGGGCGCCTGGGTGGCTCAGTGGTTAAGCCTCTGCCTTCCACTCAGGTCATGATCTCAGGGTTCTGGGATGGAGTCCCACATCAGGCTCTCTGCTCAGCAGGGAGCCTGCTTCCCCTCTATCTCTGCCTGTCTCTCTGCCTACTTGTGATCTCTCTCTCTCTCTCTCTGTCTGTCAAATAAACAAAATCTTTAAAATAAAATAAAATAATACATGAAAAGAAGTTTAGAAGCATTTTTCATTTTAGAGTATCTTGATAATCAGTTTGACACAGTTATAGTCCAACTTGAAAAAAGTTTTTTGTCAGAGTTCTATTTATTTCAGAAGAATATGATACTAGATTTTTATAAGTTAGAATGTTTTCTGCCACATGTATAGGAAACATCAATCACACGGACTTAAATAAAAATATATATCATTATCTCATATAAAAGAAGCCCAGAGATAGGGCAGGCCCCTGAGTTAGTTGATTCAGTAACACACTGAGGAAGGTAGATAGCATCTAGGGAAGGCACATTCTCCAGCGCCCTCTTCAGATATATCCAGGAAGAATGATGAAAAGGAAGGTAAGCAGACAGACATGGGGGAAAAAAGTGTACTGAGAAGCTATTCCCAGAAAGCAGAAACAGTGACCAATAAAGGGATTTTCCTCACCCCTAGGGTAAGAGGCTCTTGTGAAGCCTGTAGGATTTCAAACTATAATGACAAAACTAATGATTACTATGTCTCCCATTATTGCCCTTTCGGGGATGGAAATACTTATGGCCGTACCCATCCATGTTACATCTTTGTATTTAAGGAAAGTAGAAAATTTGCCTTTTTAGGTTCACAAGTCCCTGAAGAGGAGTCACATCAATGCTTTACAGGGAAACTATCATAATATCTTGAATTTTGAGCCTTATACTGTGATTGGATGGGACAACTGAGTTGTCTATCTTGAGTATAGAATGAGTATATTTTATATTTAAAAAGGAAGGAAAACCAAGAGGGTAAAGTATGGTAAATAATATTGTTCAAAATATTTGGTACTTCAGGACATCAGGCTTTGCCATATGATTTCATTTGGGCAATAAAATAGAGAAGCCAGATATGCCACTACCAAGTAGACGCTTTAAGAGCCATTGTGTGGGGACACCTGGGTGGCTCAGTGGGTTAAGCTGCTGCCTTTGGCTCAGGTCATGATCCCAGCGTCCTGGGATCGAGTCCCACATCGGGCTCCTTGCTTGGCAGGGAGCCTGCTTCTCCCTCTGCCTCTGTCTGCCATTCTGTCCGCCTGTGCTCGCTCTCTCTCCCTCTCTCTCTGACAAATAAATAAATAAAATATTTAAAAAAAAATTTAAAAAAAAGAGCCATTGTGTGATTCTACTACATTTTTCATTTTCTTTCACCATGTGACTGTCAATGTTGCAGATAAAGGCTGTTCCCTCAGCATGGGTTCCAGAATGGAGACAACATCAAACTGAGTTCCAGCTGACCAATGGGAGATGTGTTGAAAGACTAGGAAATAAGCCTTTGTTGTTTCAAGCTTCTGAGATTTGAGAATTGTTTTAGTTATGGCAGCACAGCTTCAGCTGATGAAAACAAAGACGATTTTACAACTGTTTTAGAACTTTTGATTCATTAAGTACCTCTACAGAGGCCATAATATACAAAGAAAAACTTGGTTTCTTAGATTTAATTCCAAATTCTAAAAAATTAGAAAAAAATACTTCTTTTAAGACAAGACCTGGCACAACTCTTATATGCCAATCTAAATTTACATAAATTTCTATCAACTTTCCTACTTAGTTATCTGTAAGGATCTAACATCTGAATATGATGCTATTATCCCAATATTCAACTAGAAAAGTTGCAGTTTCCAATATACTCAAATATTTAAATTTTGTATTACAATATATAAGACTTGCATACTATACTTACTCATATTTATATAAGTGCTCCCAAAGTAAAAGGATTCATTAAAGAAAAAGAGCCAAAATGCATTCATGGGGTTTCTTATATGGAAATTATTCCTAATATCACACATTGAATATTTTTTATACACCAAAGAATCTTCTAAATTAGAACCATTCAGTTCTCAGCATGTTGCAGCTAGGTTCCAACTATTTGAAGTAAAAAGAGGATACAAGTTACTTGTAACAATCTACATTTTGGTTGAAGGAAGTTCTAACACACTAGGAAATGGTTTGTTAGAGAAGTAACAGCATATTTACTGGTATATTTCAACCTGAAGTAAAAATTAAAATGTGTAAATTTTGTATTTTATTAGGCTATCCTTATGACAATACCTACATGTTCTTACATATTAAAAAGTTCACCCAAGACTGTATGTTATAGTTTTAAAGAAAATCATAATTCCAACACTGGTTCTACTATCTATAAAGAGGATTGCTTTCTAGCAAACTAAAAAACAATTTCCAAAACAAGCAAATAAACAGAAAACAAAGCTGCTAAAATCCTTTTGCAGACTTATATTTTTCTATTTAGTGTTTACATTTTAGCTTATAGGTATTAAAAGGAATATCATCGTGAAAAATACAAGGATTGGAAAAAGCCCAAACAAGCCAAGCAAGGAGATAAACAAATGGGACAAAGAAGTGGGGAGAGAAAACTAAAAAGCTAAACCAATTCAGTAAGTATTAAGTAACTTAATTCTAATCCCGTATCAGGAGAGTACCAGATTCTCTAAGCAATATAACAAAGATTAAATTTTTGTTCTACAGAAATGAGTCCTATTTTCAATAGAACTATTTTATTATCTAAATATAGCTATAACTAATTTTAATTTAGCTAAGTGCATTATCCATGATTATCCATTTGAAAGATTATCTTTAGCAATCTGTCAGGACAACTATAGGATTGGGAAGAGACCAAAGAATCTACTAAAGCAGTAGAAGACAGAACCAATGCTTGTGCATTTCCTATAATGCATCACAGCAAACACAGTATGGCATCACTCAAACTTCTGTGGATCTGAATGACAGAATTATCTTTTAAATAATCTTGCTTTGTAATTTTAGATATACAAAATAAAGCTAGTGGATGATAGCAGTAGACAAAAAGAGATTATGATTTTGTTTGGAGTAAATATATTTTGACATTCTGCATAGTGACTGTAAATTGTACATCTTTTATTTTATAGTTTCATCCCCATGTTCATATTCACATTTACAAATTCCTCCAAGAAAAGTTAATTTATACCTCTTTTATGGTATTTTTCAGTAGAGCAGTATAGGTAGCCTAGCATGGGCTTACTCTTTATTATTAATATATAACATTATATAATACTATATTATTAATATAGTATATTATTGTACTCAATATAAAGTATATTATATATACTTTTTATTACAATAAAAAACTAATAAAAAGCACAAATTAAAAAAAATTTTAAAAACAGAAAAATAAAAACTGTTTATTTTCTCTGGCTTACTCTGTTTATTTGTAAAATAGGGATTAAATTAAAACTACTTCTTAGGGGTGCCTGGGTGGCTCAGTTGGTTAAGTGTCTGCATTTGGTTCAGGTCATGTTCTGAGGGTACTGGCATCAAGCCCCACATCAGGCTCGTTGCTCAGCAGGGAGCCTGCTTCTCAACCTCTCCTTCTACCTGCCACTCCTCCGCTTATGCTCTCTCTCTGTAAAATAAATAAATAAAATCTTAAAAAAAAAACCCTATCCCTTAGGTTGGTTATAAGGATTACAAAAAAGAATACACACAAAGTACTTAGACTAGGACCTGACACACATTAAGTTCTCAATTAATTTTAGCTCTTCTGATCATAGAGAAAGCAGAGGATAAACTGCATTGTTGACGGTTAGATTCCATATCTAACACAGTGCCTGGCACCTAGTAGCTCTATCTACTTTTGAATGAATAAAAACTTGGCCTTGAGAAGTACTTCTAATTAGAGAGAAAGAAGAGCCAGTAAAGAAGTTTTCAAGGCAGAGGTGAGCAATAAGTTTGTTTTTTGTTTTTTTTAAGAATTTTTATTTATTGGACAGAGAGAGAGAGCACACACGAGAGCCTGCACAAGCAGGCAGGATAACTGGTAAAGGGAGAAGGAGAAGCAGGCTCCCTGCTGAGCAATGAGCCCAATGTGAGGCTTGATCCCAGTAACCTGAGAAGGTGACCTGAGTCAAACGCAGACACTTAACCGACTGAGCCACCCAGGCGCCCCAGGCAAAAAGTTTTTAAAACTGAAGGACATTGGGCCGCCTGGGTGGCTCAGTGGGTTAAGCCTCTGCCTTCGGCTGGGGTCATGGTCTCAGGAACCTGGGATCAAGCCCCAAGTCAGGTTCTGCTCAGTGGAGAACCTGCTTCTCCCTCTCTCTCTGCCTGCCTCTCTGCCTATTTGTGAGCTCTCTCTCTGTCAAATAAATAAAATCTAAAAACAAAACAAAACAAAAAAAAAAACAAACCCCACAACTGAAGGACATTCAAACAATGTGGAGACTATGGGGAAAAGGAACTGGGTTCTATGGTCAGTGCATTAAGTAACTTGCTTCCGGTGGGGATTATACTAGGGATTTTATTAGGAAAATGGATGATAGTAACAAAATATAACCAGACCCCAAATCTTTGATTAAATTTGGTTAATAATTTTTAAAATGAAGAGAAGCAAATTTACACAATCATAAAGTATTATGTGATAAATACGGCTGGTATATACTTTAGATATACCTGGAGACCTTTTTAAAAATACTTTCGCAAAAAAGTTTGTACAACTTTCTAGTCTTTTAAAAAAAGGTTGTCTTAACCAAAGCATCAGTGAAGAAATCTTTATCTTGTATGTTTGCTTTGAACTTTTCTGTGTTTTTTCAAGGGCTTTTCAATTGATTAAGGGGTATTTAAAGACTACCATTATGTAAAAAAAAAAAAAAGACTCATTATGTATGCATGTGTGCATATGCATTATGCATGCACTATAACCACAAAACCACCATAACCACCAATGGAAGTCTGCTAACAGTAAAAAACATCTTTTCTTTTAACTGATGACAAACATACAAAGACATTAGATATCAGAAGACCATGCAAGATGAGCACCTGGAGTCCTTTCACCCTCTTACAATCTTTGTTGTGACCTGTCCTACCCCTCTGTACTCGCTGAAGCTCCATTCTAGAAGAGTAGCTTAAGTAGAATGAGTGGCTCATTCCAAATTCTATCCATGCCTCCATCCTGGTAATCATAGCAGGTCCTTTCCCTGTGTTCACACAAGGGAGGTGGAAGCCCTTTCAATAAGACCTTCTAGGAGACGAATCTTTCTCTTCATAATAGCAACTATATACGCATTGTTTAATTTCAATTAATATGCTAAAAAACGTATCTAACTCCTATGGGATGAGAAATGGTAATAAGAATCCCATTCAGCAACACAGTCCTGTTAGTGAAATAAAGCTAGTAAGAGGATACCTGAGTAGAATTGGAGTCCAGATGCTTTTGTTCAGTGGAGTTAGACAACACCCCTCTTCACAATGTCAATTTGGATTAGAATTAGATGTTTGTGGATACTGAAGCAGAATAAATTACCTTATGCATGTATCCATTTGCATTCTGTGATTTGCACTGGGGCCAAAGTCTTCCAGGGAAAAATATTTAAACTCTAGCCACTATTGAGGTTGAGATATAACTAACTGACAGAGAATTGGGGGCCCTAATGAAAGTTAGATTTTAGGATGTGCCAGAAGAGATCCATCATAAGGGAAGAATATACAATGAGTTAAACCAGTAACAGCAGCCAAAATGGTAGCAGGATATTGGTTATAGATACAACAAATAGCCCAACTGTCCCAACCCAACCACCCCACTGGAATTAGTCTATCAGTGGGATCAGTGCGGGGTGGGGGGAGAATATTTGTGTAAATTTCTAAAATTAGAGCATTTTGGCACTCAGTCAACATCATGTAGAGCCCTCCTGACCCCCCCAAACCTTTTCTTACCTTGAAAAGATATCTTTACCTGGGTGAATAGATGAAGAACTCTACCAGAAAACCAGGCATCAACAGTAATAGTGACAAGCAGTTTAAGTGACACTCAACAGAGTGTAGGTGACTCTACTGAAATAGTTCTACTTGAAGTCTTGGTTTCAAAGTTAGGGCTTGACTAGTTTCAGCATTTGAGTAAAAACTCATCATTGCTAAACACTGAACACTAGGACCCGAGTAACCTTCCAGAAGACTCCCATACCTTCAATCCTGGCAATCAAATGAAATTTCTACAAACTTTCTGTCTGCTCCTAAGAATGAAACACAGAGTTCTGGATTTACTGGTGTTAATTCCCAATAGCTAAAGAACATCAGAAACATAGCAGTAATTGAAGAAGTTGGGTTCATCCTTTTATTGCAAAAAAGGGAGAAAACACCACTGCGGAACCATGGGCATCTCAATAAGAGGATGTTGAAATTTTTTTTAGAATTTGGGCTGTGGTAGTTGACATGGGGGAAAGTTTAGGGAAGCAGGTATTTACTTGGGATTGGATCCTGTCAGGAAGCAGGAATAATTCAACAGTTGGGAATATTAATAAATCTTATCTATACAATGGGAGGAAGCAAGTAAAGCTTAGCAATAAGTGGTAACGAAAGAGCAGTAACTCATACTAGCCAGGATAAGGAACTGTTTGGTTATCTCCATAGTTTGGACAATGTTCATGTTTTTGTCTGTGTTCAGCCATGGTTGTGGAATGGTCTTGTTTTTGTATTGATCCATCACAGTCAGAGAGTAGCTTTGTTTGATATTCTGTGAAATTATTCATGCATAATGACCCACCAAGGCCTAGCTATGAGCAGTGGGCCAGCTCCTAGATGTCTCTTTCTTATGGTGACATTAGCTAAAGTAGTTACAGTCTAATTTCAACAGCTTCAAACATAATAGATATTCAGTGGCAATAGTGGCAACCAAGTAGAATCCTTCATAAAAATGTTGGGTCTAAGGAACAGTGCAACCAAGTACACACTCCCAGTGATTGGCTTAAAGACACAATCTTGTCTTAAGCCAATTGAGATGCACAATTATCTGACCGCTGTGGTTGGTAGAGATAGGCATATGATCCCAGTTGATGCAAATGAAGGTAAATTTAAGGACTTTGGCTCAAAATGGTCTACTTTGCTTTAAGGATATAAGATTCAGAAAGCTGCAGCCATTTTGTGAACCCATGAGAGCCAGCCTAGGGACTGAGCTACCTAGAAGAATGTAGAGGAAAAAATCTGGCAATGCTTTTTGAGTTCTGGATACAGCTGGATCTACTCTGGGTAGTTAAGTTACATAAACCAATAATCAACTACTTATTGTTTGAGCCCATTGCCATTTAGTGTTCAATCACTTTAAACAAAAAGAGAGCTGATAAAACAAATGTGCAAATTAGTAACTTCTGATTTGGGAAATGTACTCAAATTAGACAAAATTCCTATTATACAAAATAATAATATAATACTAAAATAATAATATGATCACCAAATCAGTTCAAACACCTTCAAGATCTAAAACTTTGGATACCATAATCTGTTTTTTTTTTTAACATTATGATCTGGTTCATAAGTAAAACCACCTTCATAAAAGTGTACCGATGCAATTTTCCTCTCCAATGCTAACAGTGACTAAATTCTTTTTTTTTTCCTTAAGATTTTATTTATTTATTCGACGGGAGAGACAGAGAAACAGAGTACAAGCAGGAGGAGCAGCAAGGGAAAGGGAGAAGCAGCTTCTCTGCCAAGCAGGGAGCACGATGAGGGGGCTCAATCCCAGGACCCTGGGATCATGACCTGAGCTAAAGGCAGATGCTTAACTGACTGAGCCACCCAGGCACCCCAGTGATTAAATTCTTATAATAAAAGTAAGCCAAAATCTGTTTTATAAAACCACCAAATAGGCTATTTTATACTGTGAATGTTTAAGGTTTTTTTGACAAAGCATGAAAAGGGTGAGTTTCCTGAGAGAATTTATAAATTCTATCATAAACTCAGAATTTATCCTGTCCTTTGATTTTCAGATTAACTTGCCATATAATTCTGACCTTTGTAAGTTTTTGCACTAAGCTTTTCCTTTTTGCCTTCAACTGTAAATTTCCCTATAGTTTCATAGAACTATGTAAAAGAACATTTCTTTTAAAAATCACCATGTAGGGGAGGAGTCAAGATGGCAGAGAAGTAGCAGGCTGAGACTACTTCAGCTAGCAGGAGATAAGCTAGATAGCTTATCTAAAGATTGCAAACACCTGCAAATCCATCCGCAGATCGAAGAGAAGAAGAACAGCAATTCTGGAAACAAAAACAACCACTTTCTGAAAGGTAGGACTGGCGGAGACGTGAATCCAAAGCGACGGGAAGATAGACCCCGGGGAGAGGGGCCGGCTCCCGGCAAGCGGCGGAGCAATGGAGCACAAAATCAGGACTTTTAAAAGTCTGTTCCACTGAGGGACATCGCTCCAGAGGCTAAACCGGGGCGAAGCCCACGCAGGGTCAGCGTGGCCTCAGGTCCCGCAGGGTCACAGAAGGATCGGAGGTGTCTGAGTGTTGCAGAGCCTGCGGGTATTGGAATGGGAAAGCCGGCTACAGAGACAGAGCTGACAGTAAGCTCACAGCTCGGTGTTACCTTGAACCGGCCACAGGCTCGGTGAGCTCAGAGCGCGGCCGGAGGTCAGGCAGACGGGAGTAACTGGGCGCTGTTCTCTGAGGGCGCACTGAGGAGTGGGGCCCCGGGCTCTCGGCTCCTCCGGGCCAGAAACCAGGAGGCCACCATTTGTATTCCTGTCCTCCGGAACTCTACAGAAAGTGCTCAGGGAACAAAAGCTCCTGAAAGCAAACCCGAGCGGACTACTCAGCCCGGCCCCTGGTAAGGGCGGTGCAATTCCGCCTGGGGCAAAGACACTTGAGAATCACTACACCAGGCCCCTCCCCCAGAAGATCAACAAGAAATCCAGCCAAGAACAAGTTCACCTACCAAGGAATGCGGTTTCAATACCAAGGAGAGCAGCAAAATTCCAGAGGAGGAGAAAGCAAAGCACGGAACTCATGGCTTTCTCCCTGTGATTTTTTTTAGTCTTGCAGTTAATTTAATTTTTTTCTTTTTCATTTTTTGTTTTTTTCTCGCCTTCTGGTAAAAACTTTTCTTTAACTTTTACCCTTTTCTTTTTTAACGTTTTTTAACTAGTTTATCTAATATATATATTTTTTCTTTTTTATATTTTTCTTTGTTCATTTTCTTTTTTTAAAAATTCTTTTCTTTTCTTTTTTTTTTCTTTCTTCCTTTTTGAACCTCTTTTTATCCCCTTTCTCCCCCCTCACTATTTGGGATCTCTTCTGATTTGGTTAAAGCATATTTTCCTGGAGTTGTTGCCACCCTTTTAGTATTTTACTTGCTCCTTCATATACTCTTATCTGGACAAAATGACAAGATGGAATAATTCACCACAAAAAAAAGAACAAGAGGCAGTACCGAAGGCTAGGGACCTAATCAATACAGACATTGGTAATATGTCAGATCTAGAGTTCAGAATGACAATTCTCAAGGTTCTAGCCGGGCTCGAAAAAGGCATGGAAGATATTAGAGAAACCCTCTCGAGAGATATAAAAGCCCTTTCTGGAGAAATAAAAGAACTAACCAAGTGGAAATCAAAAAAGCTATTAATGAGGTGCAATCAAAAATGGAGGCTCTCACTGCTAGGATAAATGAGGCAGAAGAAAGAATTAGTGATATAGAAGACCAAATGACAGAGAATAAAGAAGCTGAGCAAAAGAGGGACAAACAGCTGCTGGACCATGAGGGGAGAATTCAAGAGATAAGTGACACCATAAGATGAAACAACATTAGAATAATTGGGATTCCAGAAGAAGAAGAAAGAGAGAGGGGAGCAGAAGGTATACTGGAGAGAATTATTGGGGAGAATTTCCCCAATATGGCAAAGGGAACGAGCATCAAAATTCAGGAGGTTCAGAGAACGCCCCTCAAAATCAATAAGAATAGGCCCACACCCCGTCACCTAATAGTAAAATTTACAAGTCTCAGTGACAAAGAGAAAATTCTGAAAGCAGCCTGGGAAAAGAAGTCTGTAACATACAATGGTAAAAATATTAGATTGGCAGCTGACTTATCCACAGAGACCTGGCAGGCCAGAAAGAGCTGGCATGATATTTTCAGAGCACTAAATGAGAAAAACATGCAGCCAAGAATACTATATCCAGCTAGGCTGTCATTGAAAATAGAAGGAGAGATTAAAAGCTTCCAGGACAAACAACAACTGAAAGAATTTGCAAACACCAAACCAGCTCTACAGGAAATATTGAAAGGGGTCCTCTAAGCAAAGAGAGAGCCTACAAGTGGTAGATCAGAAAGGAACAGAGACCATATACAGTAACAGTCACCTTACAGGCAATACAATGGCACTAAATTCATATCTCTCAATAGTTACCCTGAATGTGAATGGGCTAAATGCCCCTGTCAAAAGACACACGGTATCAGAATGGATAAAAAAACAAAACCCATCTATATGTTGCCTCCAAGAAACTCATTTTAAGCCCGAAGACACCTCCAGATTTAAAGTGAGGGGGTGGAAAAGAATTTACCATGCTAATGGACATCAGAAGAAAGCAGGAGTGGCAATCCTTATATCAGATCAATTAGATTTTAAGCCAAAGACTATAATAAGAGATGAGGAAGGACACTATATCATACTCAAAGGGTCTGTCCAACAAGAAGATCTAACAATTTTAAATATCTATGCCCCCAACGTGGGAGCAGCCAACTATATAAACCAATTAATAACAAAATCAAAGAAACACATCAACAATAATCCAATAATAGTAGGGGACTTTAACACTCCCCTCACTGAAATGGACAGATCATCCAAGCAAAAGTTCAGCAAGGAAATAAAGGCCTTAAACGACACACTGGACCAGATGGACATCACAGATATATTCAGAACATTTCATCCCAAAGCAACAGAATACACATTCTTCTCTAGTGCACATGGAACATTCTCCAGAATAGATCACATCCTCGGTCCTAAATCAGGACTCAACCGGTATCAAAAGATTGGGATCATTCCCTGCATATTTTCAGACCACAGTGCTCTAAAGCTAGAACTCAACCACAAAAGGAAGTTTGGAAAGAACCCAAATACATGGAGACTAAACAGCATCCTTCTAAAGAATGAATGGGTCAATCGGGAAATTAAAGAAGAATTGAAAAAAATCATGGAAACAAATGATAATGAAAATACAATGGTTCAAAATCTGTGGGACACAACAAAGGCAGTCCTGAGAGGAAATATATATAGCGGTACAAACCTTTCTCAAGAAACAAGAAAGGTTTCAGGTACACAACCTAACCCTACACCTAAAGGAGCTGGAGAAAGAACAAGAAAGAAACCCTAAGCCCAGCAGGAGAAGAGAAATCATAAAGATCAGAGCAGAAATCAATGAAATAGAAACCAAAAAAACAATAGAACAAATCAATGCAACTAGGAGCTGGTTCTTTGAAAGAATTAATAAAATTGATAAACCCTGGCCCAACTTATCAAAAAGAAAAGAGAAAGGACCCAAATAAATAAAATCATGAATGAAAGAGGAGAGATCACAACTAACACCAAAGAAACACAAACTATTATAAGAACATACTATGAGCAACTCTACGCCAACAAATTTGACAATCTGGAAGAAATGGATGCATTCCTAGAAACATATAAACTACCATACCTGAACCAGGAAGAAATAGAAAGCCTCAACAGACCCATAACCAGTAAGGAGATTAAAACAGTCATTAAAAATCTCCAAACAAACAAAAGCCCAGGGCCAGACGGCTTCCCGGGGGAATTCTACCAAACATTTAAAGAAGAACTAATTCCTATTCTCCTGAAACTGTTCCAAAAATAGAAATGGAAGGAAAACTTCCAAACTCATTTTATGAGGCCAGCATCACCTTGATCCCAAAACCAGACAAGGATCCCATCAAAAAAGAGAGCTATAGACCAATATCCTTGATGAACACAGTTGCGAAAATTCTCACCAAAATACTAGCCAATAGGATTCAACAGTACATTAAAAGGATTATTCACCACGACCAAGTGGGATTTATTCCAGGGCTGCAAGGTTGGTTCAACATCCGCAAATCAGTCAATGTGATACAACACCTCAATAAAAGAAAGAACAAGAACCATATGATACTCTCAATAGATGCTGAAAAAGCATTTGACAAAGTACAGCATCCCTTCCTGATCAAAACTCTTCAAAGTGTAGGGGTAGAGGGCACATACCTCAATATCATCAAAGCCATCTATGAAAAACCCACCGCAAATATCATTCTCAATGGAGAAAAACTGAAAGCTTTTCCGCTAAGGTCAGGAACACGGCAGGGATGTCCATTATCACCACTGCTATTCAACATAGTACTAGAGGTCCTAGCCTCAGCAATCAGACAACAAAAGGAAATTAAAGGCATCCAAATCGGCAAAGAAGAAGTCAAATTATCACTCTTCGCAGATGATATGATACTATATGTGGAAAACCCAAAAGACTCCACTCCAAAACTGCTAGAACTTGTACAGGAATTCAGTAAAGTGTCAGGATATAAAATCAATGCACAGAAATCAGTTGCATTTCTCTACATCAACAACAAGACAGAAGAAAGAGAAATTAAGGAGTCAATCCCATTTACAATTGCACCCAAAACCATAAGATACCTAGGAATAAACCTAACCAAAGAGGCACAGAATCTATACTCAGAAAACTATAAAGTACTCATGAAAGAAATTGAGGAAGACACAAAGAAGTGGAAAAATGTTCCATGCTCCTGGACTGGAAGAATAAATATTGTGAAAATGTCTATGCTACCTAAAGCAATCTACACATTTAATGCAATTCCTATCAAAGTACCATCCATCTTTTTCAAAGAAATGGAACAAATAATTCTAAAATTTATATGGAACCAGAAAAGACCTCGAATAGCCAAAGGGATATTGAAAAAGAAAGCCAACGTTGGTGGCATCACAATTCCGGACTTCAAGCTCTATTACAAAGCTCTCATCATCAAGACAGCATGGTACTGGCACAAAAACAGACACATAGATCAATGGAACAGAATAGAGAGCCCAGAAATAGACCCTCAACTCTATGGTCAACTCATCTTCGACAAAGCAGGAAAGAATGTCCAATGGAAAAAAGACAGCCTCTTCAATAAATGGTGCTGGGAAAATTGGACAGCCACATGCAGAAAAATGAAATTGGACCATTTCCTTACACCACACACGAAAATAGACTCAAAATGGATGAAGGACCTCAATGTGAGAAAGGAATCCATCAATATCCTTGAGGAGAACACAGGCAGCAACCTCTTCGACCTCAGCCGCAGCAACATCTTCCTAGGAACATCGCCAGAGGCAAGGGAAGCAAGGGCAAAAATGAACTATTGGGATTTCATCAAGATCAAAAGCTTTTGCACAGCAAAGGAAACAGTTAACAAAATCAAAAGACAACTGACAGAATGGGAGAAGATATTTGCAAATGACATATCAGATAAAGGACTAGTGTCCAAAATCTATAAAGAACTTAGCAAACTCAACACCCAAAGAACAAATAATCCAATCAAGAAATGGGCAGAGGACATGAACAGACATTTCTGCAAAAAAGACATCCAGATGGCCAACAGACACATGAAAAAGTGCTCCATATCACTTGGCATCAGGGATATACAAATCAAAACCACAATGAGATATCACCTCACACCAGTCAGAATGGCTAAAATCAACAAGTCAGGAAATGACAGATGCTGGCGAGGATGCGGAGAAAGGGGAACCCTCCTACACTGTTGGTGGGAATTCAAGCTGGTGCAGCCACTCTGGAAAACAGCATGGAGGTTCCTCAAAATGTTGAAAATAGAACTGCCCTATGACCCAGCAGTTGCACTACTGGGTATTTACCCTAAAGATACAAACGTAGTGATCCAAAGGGGCACGTGCACCCGAATGTTTATAGCAGCAATGTCTACAATAGCCAAACTATGGAAAGAACCTAGATGTCCATCAACAGATGAATGGATCAAGAAGATGTGGTATATATACACAATGGAATACTATGCAGCCATCAAAAGAAATGAAATCTTGCCATTTGCGACAACATGGATGGAACTAGAGCATATCATGCTTAGCGAAATAAGTCAAGCAGAGAAAGACAACTATCATATGATCTCCCTGATATGAGGAAGTGGTGATGCAACCTGGGGGCTTAAGTGGGTAGGAGAAGAATCAATAAAACAAGATGGGATTGGGAGGGAGACAAACCATAAGTGACTCTTAATCTCACAAAACAAACTGAGGGTTTCTGGGGGGAGGAGGGTTGGGAGAAGGGGGTGGGATTATGGACATTGGGGATGGTATGTGCTTTGGTGAGTGCTGTGAAATGTGTAAACCTGGTGATTCACAGACCTGTACCCCTGGGGTTAAAAATATATGTTTATAAAAAATAAAAAATTAATTTAAAAAAATGGAGATTAAAAAGACAAAAAAAAATCACCATGTAAACATTTCTATTCATAACACTTGAACAAAAAAAACCATTAGCAGTCTGTATAACAGGTCTTAATACTCAACTAAACCACATTAATGTAAGGCTCTCACATACACACAAAATTATTTTGCTTTTGTTCCTACTACTGGAAAGATATACTATGATTATAACCTTCAAAAGAGTCTGCATACTAAAATTTTATTCAAGAATATAAAACTAAATTTCAAATAATCCAGGAAAATGTAGTTAAGAGTCTACACACTACCTTCTCTATGAATTATACATTCTCTTTCATTAAAATGAATCATACAGAGGTGCCTAGGTAGCTCAGTTAAGTGTCTAACTCTTAATTTCAGCTCAGGTTATGACCTCACAATCATGAGATCCAGCCTGGTATCAGGCTCTGTGCTCAGTGGGGAGTCTAAGATAGTCTCTCTCTTCCTTTAGTCCCTCGCCATCCTGCACATTAGCTCTCTCTCCACAAAGTAAATAACTCTAAAATAAAATAAAATAAAATAAAATAAAATAAAATAAAATAATCTTGTAGAGGTCACTGTTGATCTCCATGTTGCTTTTCAAGTCTTACCTTATTTGACACCTTAGAAGCACAGGCATTTGCTGACCTACCCCTTTCTTGAAAAATCTTTACACCACTGGCAGAAGAGTCACCAGATGCATGTGGTCTTTCCCTACCTTTTTGACTTCTCCCTTTTGATCCTTTACTCATTTCTTACATGGCATTTCTGCCCAAGCTTTCTTTTCTTCTTTCTCTAGAGTCTCTCTGGTTTTTCTAATCTACTATCACAGGGTCTTTAATTACCATCTGTATTTTGATAACTCCTGATTCTATTTGTCTAGCCCAAATCTCCATCTTGGGCTTTAGAACCATACCCAACTGCCTATTTAATAGCTCAAATTATATGTCCCACAGGTACCTCAGATTTAGTCCATCTGAATTTAATTCACCCAGTTATCTGAGCAATAAACCGACAGGATCCTTAAATCCTCCCTTTTCCTTATCTCTCACATCCATTCAACCACCACTCAGGGCTTAGTAAGCCACACCTTTAACTTGACAGCATTAAGAAATCACTAAAGAGTATTTAAACTGTGAAGGGAAAGAACATATTTGTGTAGCAGAAAGATTATGCTACCATATAATGTAGGATGGAGTGGAGTTAATCAAAGATCAGAAATTATTTTGACCTGAAATGTGGTAGAAAACATGACAGCAATGATACTTCAATTAATATGTGCCAAATAAAAAAAATGTGCCAAATACAAAAACAAACACACTGAGGAAGAATGTTTTTTCTTTAAACCAAGTGTTAAACTAAACATATTAAAAGTAACATATTTCTTCCTGCTACATCATCCCTTCAGAAAATCTGCTCCCTAAACAGCACAGATTGAATCACCTGAGGATATGTGACTTCCGAAAACCCTTACCACCAGGGAGCCTGGGTGACTCCGTGAGTTAAGCAGCCCAACTCTGGTTTCAGCTCAAGATCTCATGAATTGTAGGATCAAGCTCTTTGTAGCAGCTGGCTCCTCACTCATCAGGGAGTCTCCTTGAAAGATTCTCTCTCTCTGTCCCTTCTCTCCCGACCCTCACCCCAGCTCCCCGGCTCCTGCTCTCTCTTTCTAAAAATAAAAAAACCTTTAAAAAAAAAAAAAAAGTACCCTAGACTGCGTTAAGCCAATTAAGACCTCCTTTCCTAGGTGCATGGGATAAGGATAGATAATCTCTACCAGATTCTTGGACTAATGTGTTCATTCTGTTGAAACAACAGTTTTTACATTTGATGAGAAATTTTTGAGTACTATATACCTAAATAAAAATATCAGAGAGAATATAATATCAGGAAATGTGAAACAATCTAAAAAGTTACTACCTTTTAATCAAACAACTGACTTTTTGGAAATCCTACAGAAATAATTTTTAAAAATTAGGACAAAGATTTGAAAAACAACAATTGATGTTCACTACTGGGCTACTTACTAAAGCAAAAATTTTAAATAGCAAAAATTTTGAATAACTATATGGTGACAATAAAAGATTGCTTAAGGATATACATAAAACATTAACAACGTTTATTTCTGTGTAGTGAAATTACAGTGATTTTCCTTTTGCATTTTTCAAGTTTTCTGATCTAAGTATATATGCCTTTTCTAATCAGAAACATAAAAAATGGGGCGCCTGGGTGGTTCAGTGGGTTAAGCCTCTGCCTTTGACTCAGGTCATGATCTCAGGGTCGTCGGATCGAGCCCTGTATCCGGCTCTCTGCTCCACAAGCAAGGAGCCTGCTTCTCCGTCTCTCTCTGCCTGCCTCTCTGCCTACTTGTGATCTCTCTCTGTCAAATAAATAAATAAAATCTTTAAAAAAAATTTAAAAAAAAAACATTAAAAATATCAATAGAAAAATCTACTCACCATTTTAATTAACCAAATAATCAATCTCAACATCACAATAATGGAACAAACTTTTTTTAATCTCCAGAAGGGATGCATTATATCACTTACATAGTAATTTTTGCCCTAAATGTTTAATTTAGACATAAGAAACCAATCAGATAAACCCATATTGAGCAACAATCTACAAAACAACTGGTGTGAACTATCCAAAATACCAATTATCTTGAAATACTCCAACTGTTCTAAGTTACATTACAACTAAATTTGAAGTATGATCCTTTATTGATCCTGTGTGGGAAAAAATTGTTAGATCTGGAGAAACCTGAATATAGACCATATCAAAATACATTATTGTTCAATATTAAATTTCTTAACTGTAATAATGATCCTGAGGTATAGTATACATGTGGTGTTATGGTATAAAATGATATGTAGATCATCATCCTTCTTCTTAGGAGATACATGCTATTATGCTATGTAATTAGCAATGAAATGTTATGATACCTGAACTTTAAATAGTTCAGCATAAACAGACATGCCAGGGCATGCACACGCATGTATGCATGCACACATGTACAATTATGAATACATGCATTTCTTAGGCTGTTTCTAAGGAGCCTTTTTAAAGACATTTTTCCTTATTAGCTCCTTCCCCCCCATAAATTGTTTTAATTGTGGTAAAAAAATATGAAAATTTTGTCATTTTTAAACATTTCTAAGTGCCCAGTTCAGTATCATTAAGTATATTCATCCTGTCATGCTATCAATCTCCAGAACTTTTTTATCTTGCAAAACTGAAACTCTATAATCACTTCTTACTTCTCTGTAGTCCACCCATTCCCTGGTAACCATTATTCTACTTTCTGATTCTATGATTTTGACAGCTATATATACTTCATAGGTAGAATCATATAGTGTGTGTATGTGTGTGTGTGTGTGTGTGTGTATGTGATTTGCTTATTTCACTTAGCATAAAATCCTCAAGGTTCATCCATGTTGTGGCATGTATCAGAATTTCCTTCTTTTTAAAGACTGAAAAATATTACATTGATTGTATATATCACATTTTGTTTATCCATTCATCCATCCATGAACATGGGTTGTTTCCACTTTTGAATGTTGTGAATAAAATTGCTAAGAACATGTGTGTACAAATCTCTCTTTAAGACCTTGTTTTCAATTTTTTTAGATATATACTCAGAAGTGAATAATATGGTAATTTTTTAAAAAGATTTATTTATTTATTTGACAGAGAAAGATCACAAGTAGGCAGAGAGGCAGGCAGAGAGAGAGGGGGAAGAATGCTCCCCTGTTGAGCAGAGAGCCTGATGTGGGGCTCTATCCCTGGACCCTGGGATCATGAACTGAGCCGAAGACCTAGGTTTAACCCACTGAGCCACCCAGGCGCCCTGCCCATTTTTTAATTGAGTGACTTGGTTGCTGTTGCTTTTATTGAGTTGTAGAGGTTCTTTGTATATGCTAAATATACACATTATCAGATGATTTGCAAATATTTCTTCCCATTCCCTAGGTTGCTCATGTTGATCACGTCCTTTGCTGCATGTAAGTTTTAAATTTTGATGTTGTCTAACTTAACTTTTTTTAACTTAGTTGTCTGTACTTTTAGCATCACATCCAAGAAATCACTGTCAAATCCAGTGACATGAAGCTCTTCCTCCACGTTTTCTTCCAAAACATAGTTTTATAATTTTAAGTTTTATGTTTAAGTCTTTGATCCATTGAGTTCTTTTCTTTTTTTTAATGTAGAATATGGTAAGGGCCCAACCCCCCACCTTTTTTTTTTTTTGCATGTGGGTATCCATTTTTCTATAGCCATGAGTCAACACTAACTGGTTTTAGGATAGGGATGGCTATGTTAGAAAAACTTGCTACTAAGATCTAACTCAACTTTTTCTGACTAAAGAAGAGCATTTACATACTTAAAACCAAACTGGTATTAAATATCCGCTCACTTCATTTAATCTTTTCAAAGATGCATTTTACAAATATTTCATTTTTCTAAATCTAAGTGCTTATTCCATAAAACTGTTTTAGTTAGAGAAGCAGTCATACCTAAATATTCAACTACTAGAATTATTTGTTTGTTTGTATTCCCCTGAAAAAATTGTCTGGTAGTAGCTACTTTTGGAAATATCAAGTTTATACATGAATTTTGAAGTATTTGATCATCTAAAGGTAAAGGCAGGAAAGCGTCACTTTAGAACCTCAGAAAACAGAGATGGGGGGACCATATCTACCATTAGTAAAATCCTCAAAATCTTTCCCCATACCACACCTGCCTGAGAAAAGAAGACATTGCTATTCTCAAATCAAAAATCAAATGGATGACTCAGGTATCACCAATTTTTCTTAATTCCTTCAAACTGTAAAATAGTCACAGTTCTTAAATTATTCTATCAACTTAGCATTAGTGCCATTCATAAAGTTATCCCATAATGTGGAAAAAAAAACCCCTCTGAGTATTAAGCAGATTATTGTGCAGCAAAATAAATTCTGATCATCAAACCAGTATCTTTTTTCCTTCCCATTATGCTAAGTAATTTGATTATGAACTGCAACCAAAATACAAACTACAACTATACTGTAATAAATACTGTATATTCTTAGCTCAAAAGAATACTATTTCTTGTCAAATGGATAATCATAGCCATCTAACTTGAATGACTACATTGACATATAAAGATTCCACCACTCTCAAAAAAGTAGTCTATTCCATTTTAAATATCATCCAATATCCTTTAATAACATTAATACACCACCAAATTACTTTCTTTGTAGAACAAAGGACAAGTACTTTTAAAGCTCATGAAGTGACTAATTCTTAATGTTGTCAAATTAAGTTAAGCAATTTAACACAATTACTAAATGTACTGACTTCTTTAAAAATTGTAGCAATTAGAGAAAATGTTTCACTGTCTTTTATAACATACATAAATAACTGGGCTTAAACAAAATTGTTTGGGCAGGCTGGTTTTTTGTTGTTGTTGTTTGGGGGGTTTTTTTGTTTGTTCATTTATTATTTCAGTGACAGGGCTGGATTTTGGTAATTATTCTTTTTTTTTAAATTTTTTTATTTCTTTTCAGCATAACAGTATTCATTGTTTTTGCACCACGCAATTGCTCTACGCAATCCGTGCCCTCTCCAATACCCACCACCTGGTTAATTATTCTTTTTTTTAAGATTTATGTATGTGAGAGAGAGAGCACATGCACAGGCACAAGCATCACAAGCAGGTGAAGGGGCAGAGCAAGAGGAAGAGAGAAAATCTCAAGCCGACTCCATGCTGAGCACAGAGCCTAATGAGGGGCTCAATCTTACAACCCTGAGATCATGACCTGAGCCGAAACCAATAGTCAGATGCCATAGTCAAATCCAAGATTTTAGTCATGGCTTGCATTCATCCAAATCAAACACGAGCATTTGATATTATAAAATTGGATCTCTTCCCATCTCTGGTTTTGAGTTCATACTGTTAAAGTAGCATACATTCTTATTGTGCTTTCCAGCCACCACTGACAGTGGTAAGGGTAGATTTTACCATAGACAAGGCAACTTTGATCTGAGACAGGCAGCCTTTAGAACTGCCTGCTGCCTTGAGAGGCCCTATTACACATTTGTTAATCAAAGTCCAGTTATAAATCTCCTAAACTTGTATAGTTAGGAAATGACTCAATGACCCAATCCTTGGACAATTGAGCATTGGACAATTACTTTCTCTCAAGGAGACAGGGAGATTGAAATAAATTATCTGGTTCCTTCTAGCCTTAAATTGAATAAGCAGATGATTAAAAAAAAAACCCTGAGTAATGACAATTACTGATACTATGATTAATCATTTCAACTCTATAACTAGTTTTTCCATCAATAAATTGAGATGATTAATTCACCCATTTACCTTAATCTATTTGCAATTGCTTTCTTCTTATTTTCTCAACATCAAAGCCTATGGCTGTCTTTTAAGAATATATTCATCTTTCATCTCCTCCCTTCCTCATTTACTCATTCATTCAAAGGGGGATTACTATTTTGTTATAGCAGGTACAAGGTTGGACTAGTATACCAGGCACTAGGGATGCAAAGATAAACAAAACAGGCATGGTCCCTACTTCCTTGAAATCAACAGCCCAACAGAGATGGCCAATATTATAAACACAATAAAATTTCAAATATTGCTAAGGGCTAAGATGTTACAAAAACCTATAAATAGGGGGGTGTGATCAAATCAGGGATATTAGAGACGGTGTTCCTTAGAAGGGGACCCTTGATCTAAACTCTATTGTCACAGAAGTTGGCCTTAACCAAAGAAAAAAAGGTAGCAAAAGTAATCTATTCAAGAGAACAGCACAAAGGCCCTACAGGGAAAGAACATATGTTGAACAGGAAGAACGAAAAGAAAACTCCATGTGACTGAAATAAAGGGGGCTGCATACCATAGATTGAGCCTGGAGAGGAAGATAGGTTCTATAGTCACAAAAGGGTTAGAAGCATGAGACTTATATGACTGGATTTGTGTATTATAAAGATGGATTTGAAGGGAGGTCAACATTGTGTATGAATTAGAAGGATATCATAGTATTCAGAGAAGAGCAAACCACAAGTAAATCAGTGTACAGACTACAGCATACAGAGCAAAGGGAAGTAGATTTTAGAGGTATTTAGATAAAACAGGTTTGGGTGATATATTGGGTATGGGGAAAGTATCAGTTGTGATATAAAAAATCACCCTAAAACTTAGCAGTTTACAATAAATATTTCATAATTTCTGTGGGTCAGGAATCAGGATACAATTTAGCTGAGTGCCTCTGACTCTGGCTTAGTCATAAGGCTGCAACCAAAGCATTGACAGGGATGCATTTACCTCAAGACTTGACCAGGGGAAAAATTCACTTTGAAGCCTACTCATGTGACTGTTGATAGGCCTCATGTTCTCACTGACTGTTGGCCAGAGACATCAGTTCCCTGCAACATGGACCTTTCCGGGGGTACTCACAATATAGTGACTTGCTTCCTTCAAGTAAGGACAGAGTTAGGGAGAAGAAACACTGCAAGAGAGTGAAAAGCCAAGCAAGAAGGAAATCACGGTCTTTTTGTAACCTGATGTTGGAAATGACATCTCAGCACCATATTGTATTCATTAAAGTGAGTCTCTAGGTCCAGGACACTCCACAAAGGGCAAACATATCAGAAGGTGGGGAATCAGTGGAGGTCATTTGGGAGGCTTCTGTACCACAGGGAGTGAGGATGCAGGAGACACTGTGGTATTAATGAGATTGGGAAAGATGGAAAAGGCCAAGGTTTAGAGAAATTATGTTTTGGACATGGTGAATTTGAAAGGACAAGGTACCTTTAATTTAGTCGACAAATACATATTTATAAAACACCTACCATGTGCCAGGCACTACTCTAGTAGTTGGGATATAATGATGAACACACAAAAAACCCTTGCCCTCATTAAATTTACCTTCCGATAGCTAAAGACAAATGATAAACACATAAACAAACTCAGATAATGATAAATATAGAAAAAAATAAGAGGATAAAGAATAAACTGAAGAGGATCTTCAGTTATGGTGTTAAAACATGCTTTACAGAGACCCAAGTAGATTGCTAAAAGCCTTAGGATGTCCCCTAGATTCCTTCTGCACTCCCACTGACTTTTTGCTTCTCTTACAGTATTTATCTAAAACTACTTTGTATTGGAGTCCAAGTCACCCTTTACGTTAGGCCCAAAAAATGTGACCTCCATGATGTCTACATGCACCTTTTAGAACCTGTGAATGTTTCCTTATTTGGAAAAAGGGTCTTGCAGGTGTTACTAAGTTAAGGATCTTGCAATAAAGTGATAATCATGAATTATTCAAGTGGGCCCTAAATGCCATCACAGTAGTCCTTGTAAGAGACACTGAGAGAAGACACAGGATGAAGCAGGGTGGCCATGGAGGCAGACATTGGAGAGATGCAGTCACAAGTCAAGGAATGCCAAAAGCCACAAGAAGCTGGAAGAGGCAGAGCAAATTTTCCTCCAAAGATCCCCAAAGGAGTATCACCATGCTGACACCCTGATTTTGGACTTCTGGCCTCCAGAACTGTGGGAGAATAAATTTGTTGTGTTAAGCCACCCCGTTTCTGGTAACTTGTTAAAACAGCCACAGGAGACTAATAGACCCTTCCAGTGTTATTCCCTACCACTGGATTCATGGGATTTATCACAAGCTATAATTATTTATTCACTTGTTTATTGTGTCCCACTCCTACTAATGTGGAAGCTCCATGAAGATGGGGCCTTCCTTGTACACCTAGCTCTTGGCATGATGTCTAGAATATATTACATCCCTAGGAATTATTTGCTAAATGAGTGTATGCATAAATGTCCCCCGGTAGATAAGTCTTACAAGACAAGAGACCATGTCTATTGGCCATAATTCCTGAAGCCTCCAGCAAAGTCTAACCAAAAACTGTTGTTGAACTACGTTTGAGCTCTAGAAATCAGGGATCCTGGATATTATACTACAATTTACAGTTATGCAACAACTTCACCTCTACCTTTGTAAACATCTGGTATTAAACTTAGTATGTTCAAGTAAGTTTGTTCCTTATCAGCTTTTCTTTTCTTAGCTCTGATAAGGGCAGGTTCAGATACCATTTATTTTCTCATGATGTACATGATCCACAATGGTTGGCATATTGTAGGGGACACAAACATTTAAGACTTCTGGATGAATTCAAATATCAGGCTCAATCATAACAACACATCCTTGAGTAAATTCCTAATCAATTCTGAAATGAAATATTCTCAGCTGAAAAGAGACTAATCCTTACCCTCACATGGCTGTGAACCTGTGAACCACTTGGCCTGTAGTAGGGGCTCCTTGAGTGGTACCTGGTTATTCATAACGCTGACCATTCACCTAACTCAGCCTTGAGTACAGCATTAGACAAGAGCTCTAAACCAGCTCCATCACTTATGGCCATGGGACCTTGGACAAGCTATTTTACCTTTCTGAGCCAAAAAGTGATAATAATACCTACCCTCTAAGAGTTGTTCTGACAGAGAAACTACATGAAGTAACCAAATAGTTAAATTTAGGACACTGCCTGGCTCGGTAATGTATGTAGTTATTTTAAGCAAAAAAAACCTTTGGCTTTTGAACATGTGCAGTAAATACTCCTGCTTCAGTGGGCCTTCTGAAACAATGAATGGGACTAACTGACTCTATTATTGCCTCAACGAAACTGAGTTTGGAAAACCTTTGAACCAAAGGCCATGCGAGGGTTCCAGGATTCCATGCCTCTTTCCTTCAGCAACCTACCCGCTTTCAGTGTTTACACTGAAGAGAGACCAAACCGACGTGACTTTCTCCAGAAGAGTCCAGCATCTGTGGTAGCTCTTAAACCATGCTCATTTCACGCTTTTTCCGCAAACAGAGGTCACGACCTTATAGAACGCGGGTCACAGGTTGAGCGGTCCAGCGTCTCCACGAGACACCTTGAGTTGCCTGGGCAACGCCGACGTCATCGCGTAGTCGCATTTGTTCGTCGGCGAGAAGCCCAAATTGCTCAAAGCGCAGGCGCCTCGTGGGAGCCAATGGGTGCGGCCCGAACGCCGGCGCCGCCGGGCCCCGCCCCTTTCCGATCGAATTCGGGGGCGGGGCGGCAGCGGGAGCGCGCCCGTCTTTCCCGGGCGACCGGGCGGTTTTCCGTGGCTCTGCGGCTGGGCGCCCCGTTACGTAGGTTACGCATACAGTCACTCCCGAAGGGCCGTCCGGAGCCCGCCCAGGTAGCTGCGCCCTCCCAATACCCGGTCACCCCGAAAGCGGGGGCCGCGATGGTACCGGGCGGGGGCTCGACGTGGAGCTGACTGGGGGCTGAGAAGAGTCGGGCGACGCACGAAGCCCTTCCCTGCCGTCGGGGCTCCCGCCCGCCGATTTCCAGCCGTCAGGGTCACGCCTCTCTCTGGACACCCTGAACACCGTGTCCCCCAAGCCCCGGGCCCCCTGCGGGAATGTTCAAAAATGAGTACCAGGTAACCCGAATCGGCGCTCCAACCTATCTAAAGCATACTCCTCTTGGGTGAAGTAGTTCGTGTTGGGGGTGAGGACAAAGCTCCCTCCCCACTCCCCCTTAACACGTTTTTTTTGTTGTTGTTGTCCCCCCCCCCCCCCCCGGTGAGAAAGAAGCTCTGGATTAGTGGTCTTGACCCCAAAAGAAAAAAGGGGTAAGCATCCGCAGTTTGGGCGTATGATTTGGCTTTTGTTCAATCTCCAACTCAGTTCTTTTCAAGGTGTCTGGATTGCCTGCAACTCTGATTAAAATGCAGATCTTAAACCCCAGCTCGGACCTTCTGGATCAGAATCTTGAGCGCAGGGTCCGTAAATCTTGAGTTTTAACGAGTTACTTGGGTACTCACTATTGATGCACACTGATGTCTCAGAAGCTGTTGAGAATAGAGTGAATGAGTGAATACATGAGCGGGTTAAACCAAGAAAGAAAATAAGGATTTTGGCTACGTGCTATTTTCTTTTCCCCTAAAACTGGGGTCAGTGATTTTCAAACACTGGGGGCACGTCTTAGGATCTCTTGGGGGTTCTTGTGAAAATGCAGATTTTCTGACTCTCATTCTAGTGAATAAGAGTATCTGTAAAAACTTCCCCCAGTTGATTCTGATGCACATGGTCCAAAGATCACAATGGGGAAACTGCTTCTGGGTCTTCCTCCGTCACCTTGAGTATCTCAGTGTCTTCAAAACATGGCTTGCTCTCCTCACCTCGCTGGACCCACTGCTCCCCTTCCTTCCTACTTCTACCTGAGGTTACATTCTCTGTTTACAGTTGTCCCCTTGCTGGCACAGCCCTCCATTGATTACCTGTTTGTGGCCTCTACCTTTTCATCAAATGCTACTTGCCTTTTTACGAGTGTCCTCCAAGTAGTCTGCTGTTCTCTTTCTTCTACTCCCATTTGATATCATTAGTGTTAGAACAATTTAAGAGACTTTTCCTCTCAATTTTTGTTGTTACTAAAAAGTATATGCCCACAATGGAAAATTAAGAAAACAGGAGAAAGCAGAAGGAAAAGGGGGTGGATATTTCACCAGGTACAAGGATTTTTCTCTTTAAAAACAAAACAAAACAAAAACTGCCTCAAATTTAAAAATTTTATTGATATGACCTAATCCCAGAAGCTATAGTAATTTATAGTAATTCTTAACCACACACAGTTTGCACATAATTGAACAGTTGCACATAATGTTAAAGCTCAGAAGCAAAAATATCTTTATATTATTGAGAAAAGTTAAAAGCTGGAAATTCTTTACAAAAATCAGACAGATTTGCCCATGTGCGGCTTATAATTAAAATAGGCCATAAAAGAAAATCATATTTCATCTTCATTTCAGATTCTCAATTTTTTGCAGTTAACTCTTCCTCAGAGATAATCACCTTAATTCCTTTTTTTGATAATTAAAGCTTATGGATATTCAGTAATGTGTTTAGTACTTTTATGTAAACATGGCCCTGCATGTTCTCAGGTTTACAATAGGGAACACATAGCACGTCTATACAAATGATTCTCTATTTTTCTTATTTTCTTATACAAATTTTATAGATTTCCATATCAATTTATATTATATAAAAAGATGGGAATGCTCAGAATAAGAATCATACTCCCAAACCCATTCAGTCCCAAGCTTTTTTATTAACCAGTACCAAAATACTCAATTTGCCCTTTTTTAAATTTAATCACTGCTGGCACTATTGAGTCCTTGCTATGTACAAGGTATTGTGCTTGATGGTTTATGTTTACTATCCTGTCTAATCCAACAGCCCATTTTAGAGATGGAGCATCAAGAGATTAAATAACTCTCAAGGTCAGGTAGTTAATAAATGTCAAAGCTGGTATGGGAGTTTGGGTCAGTATGACTGGGAAGCTTGTAGCCACAGATAACTTACCAGAATTTATTAACCTGGCTCTAGAGTTGAGTTTAAACCTTTTAGTCAGAGATGAATAGAATGTTTTATAAGCATGATTTATACATGGCAAGTAAACGAACCCCATATCGAGAGACTGTAGGGTTTGTATGGCACAATTTGATGTTTATCATTCTTTAAAAAAAAAAAAAAATTTCCTTAAATCATTTATCCAAGGTGACCCAAATCAGAGTGGTTGTGGCTTAAGTACAATCAAGGTATGCTATAGGAGTTAATAACAGGGATAATGTTTCCTCCCAGATCTATTTAACAGACAGATGCCAGGAACAGTGGTTATACACTGGGTGGTGGATCACATTTCCTCTTTAGCATTGTCTTTCACTTTAATTTAAACATGTTGTTGTTTTTGTTTTCCAGGGAGGTGCATTCGTTGAAATCTTTAGTGCCCAGGGCAAAAATCCTGGAGCAAAATGGAAGATTGTTGGCAGTCCGTCTGTGATTTGGAAAGTAAGTGTTTGAAGTTAGAGCCACTAAAATCTTAGAAAGAAAGGAGAATTAAGGTTATAAGGAAAGGTTTTGCTAAGGTTTCAGAACTCTTGTTACTGTTAATTCAAAAACCCTTTCATGACCCTGTTGGCTACAGCTCTCCCAGAAACCACTCCTCTGTTGTTTGAAGACTTTGGCATACATCTCATAACACTTCTCTGTAGGCCAAGTTCAGCTGTTACTTTAGGGGACTTCAGTGTTTGTGAGGAAAATCTCCAGACCCTGCGCTTCTCAATTTCTTGATTTCTTCATCACTAATGACCTCTTCCACTCTCTGTCAGTCCACATTCCCACGGTCACATCCTGTACCTTACCACAGTAAACTGGAGGGCGTCTGAAATGGCTAAGTAAGACCTTGAGGCATCCCTCTCTGACCCCAAGCTTCAGTTCTTAGTTTCATTGTATTTATTCTTCAGCCTAATTGAGACCTTTTAGGCCATTGGCCTTTCTGCTTCCCCGGTGCTTAGTTTCATTTAGGCATGTATTTCGCTGTCTTCATTTCCTCTCCTCTCCAGCCCAGAATCCAGAGTCTGATTTCAGTCACTTCCCAGGCAAAAGCTTGAATGCCCTTGCTCTTTGTCCTTTCATCATGCTGGCCTCACAGAGGCCAACCGTTTCTGAATAACCAGTCCTCTGTCTTTTCTGAGCGGGGTTCTGAGCCCCTCTAACTTTGGAGAAAAAAAAAAATTGATAACCTCTTAGATTAATAATACTATAAGTTCAACCGGAACAGCCTGGAAAGTTCTCCTCTTATGTTCTCTTAGTCTCTCAAACGGTTATTACTCCATTATCTTCAGGTTTTCAACCCCCAACTCTAACCCCATCCTCAGTCCACAACCAGGACAGGCCCTCTTACTGACTCACCAGAAGACCTTATGCCCCATTTCATGGGGAAAACTAATGCCATCAAATAGAAACTACCTCAGCCTGCTGCACCAGACTAAAAACGTATATCTATCCCTATCCCTTTTCTCTTTCACTCCTCTCCTATTCAACTGGGAGAAAAACGCCTTTCTATGGACATTGTTTTATAGGTAACTTTTTAAAGCTACTGTTAACTGAGTGCTTACTGTTTGCCAAGCCCAGATTTAGTACCTTACATATATTTATACAGTAGTTTCGTGTGATCGGTACTTTATGCCAATTTTCTGGATGCTAAAACTGAGACCATGGGGAGAGTAAACAGCTTGCTTGAAATTATACAGCTTCCTGTGAATGAGAGATCAATGATGCTGGGAGGGTATAGAGCAGGGAGCATATTTAAGGCTTCCCCAGGGAAATGACATTGGATCTCTAAGAGCTAACCGTGCACTCTGTGGGGCTGGTGGAGACAAGAGAGTTTTAGGCAGAAGGAAAAGCACATACAAATTCCTTGTGCAGGAGAGAGCTTAGAATTTTTAAGAACTTGGAAGAAGGCTACTAAGGCCAGAATACAGAGGAAAAAAAGAGAGTGCCAGGTAGGAGACTGAAGTTTGCAAAACCACATAGCAGCCAGAGTAGGTGAGGGTTTATGGACCATGTGTTTGATTTGAGTAAGCTGTTGAAAGGTTTTAAGTATATGACCAACTTGTGTATAGATGAAATAATATAGTCAGTCTGTGTGTGTTCGTTTCAAATACAGGAGAGATGCTGTTGTGATGGATATAATACAGATTTATTTGAATGCTATTTAATGCTTAGCAGTCTTAGTTACAATGTATTTCCTAACACACACAGAAAAGAAAATTGGGAGGATCTGTGAAATATTATAATGGGTCTTTATTGGGAATTTGCTTCAAGATGAGAAAATAACCATCTATATTACCACTTTGAGTTATGTAAATCAGACTGTCACATATAAGAAGGCTTTTTATTTTCAGGTTTGGTTTTGTTCTGTTTATGTTTCTCCTACCATAGTTTTTTTTGTTTGTTTGTTTGTCTTTTTTTTTTTTAAGATTTTATTTATTTATTTGACAGAGAGAGAGAGCACGCATGCACACAAGCAGGGGGTATAGCAGAGGGAGAGGGAGAAGCATGGCTCTTGATGCAGAGCTTGATCCCAGTACCCTGAGATCATGACCTGAGCTGAAGAAAGATACTTAACCAACTGAGTCACGCAAGCGCCCCTCTCCTACAATAGTTTTTTAAAGTCATCTTAATTGTAACACTTTAATTAGTACAGATTTTCAGTAGGTGATATATCGAACTTTAGGTTGAGCACTAGGGAAATAAGGCAATGATTAATTCCATTTGAGCCATGGCCAGACACTGAGGAACTTATGAACCAGATACAACATAGGTTAGGTGATTTTGTATACGGTAATATGGAGTGGTGTTCAGCCTGTGCTGTTAGACAGGGATACGTAGATAAAGGAGAGGAAGGGTAAATATATTCTGAAAACTCTAAATTAGTAGCTTTGGAATCCCTGAAACTAGGAAATTTCTTATTATTTGGAGGAAGAGTTTCTTGATATGATAGAGGATTTGTCAAGTGACATACAAGAGCTTCTGTATTCCAATTCCCAGCAGTTTTCAGGGTAAGAGTATCATCAAGGCCCAACTTCTAAGTCATTTGAATCTGGGACTTTTTTCCCCTGTGGATTTGCAGCTCCAGTTTTATGATAGAAGCCAAATAAAGTATGTTCCAATTACCACTGTTTTTATTTTTGTTCTACAGGAGTTTGATAAAGAAGTTAAAAGTTTTGTGTTTGTCCTGGAAGGCAGCAGCCAGACAAACAAAATTCAGTTACCAAAGGAGAATAAGCAAATCCGTAAGTAAGATTTTTTTATATTGAAGTTTAACATTTGACTTTTAAATTATACTTTTAGGGCTACCACACAGACATTAGTTTGACTTTTACTGGCATCTGTTAACCTAAAGTAGTAGGTCTGTTTTTAATTTAGAATCTAACCTTATGCCAGATTTCATGTATACATAAATATTATATATATATATTAAGTTACATATATATTTTTTTGATTCACTGTTGATTCGTAACCTAGAAGTATTTTTTTAAGATTTTTATTTATTTATTTAGAGACTGAGAACGAGAGCACATAAGCAAGCAGGGTCAAAGGCGGGGGGGAGAGAGAATCCCAAGCTGACTCTGCATTGAGCACATAGTCCCATATGGGACTTGATCCCACAACCTTGGGACCCAATGCCACAGCCCCTGGACCATGACCCAAGTTGAAATCAAGAGTTGGAGGCTTAACTGATTGAGCTACCCAGCCACCGCTAGAAGTATTTTTAAGATTTATATTATTTGGTAGCCATTGATTATCATAGTAATGGTATTAATTTAGTAATTACTGTGTTCCTTCTGACTTCCCTAGCATTATACATTTATTAACTCTTTTAATCCTGATAGTAGTTGTTTTGCAGTGAACACAGTGAGATTGGTTCTTCATTAAGAAACAGATAATTAAGGGTAAGCTTTGAAATAAACCCAGGACTTCCTAAGTTATAGGGAAAATCTGAGAAAAAAGTTGTGTGAAATACTATAGAAGGCACTACTTAGTGATACATCAACTTATATCTTTCAAGAATATTAATACCTAATAAATATAAATACAAATATGTGTTTCAACAAAAACTCAAAAAGAGTAGATTTTCAATTCTTTCTTTCTTTGGAAATTAGGACCATCATTTTAAAGCAGAAGGAACCTTGAAAAATCACCTGGGCTTACAATCAGAAGCCCAGTTATTGGCAGAAATGAGGTTAAGATTCAAGACTCTATCACCAGATTAGGCTATGCGTAAACTGATGGCAGTTGAAGATACATAATTTTTCAAAATGATTCATCCAATTTTCATCAACTTTATCCTATGTATTAACTATAGATTTCAAGTGATTTATTAAAAATTAGCAGCCAGTTAGTTTTTATGTTGGTCATTTACTTATTTCTTCTTTTACTAATTAAGAACATTTATTGAACACATACAGCATACCCTGTACTATGAAAAGACCTGTTCTTGGTAGCTGATTTTCTCATTTTAATTCAGTTTTCTAAACTTTCACAGGCTTTGCTTTATCTCCCACTTAAAGCTACTGCATACATATTATAGATTTCTTTTTTTTTTTTAGTTTTAACTTTTTTTTTTTAAGATTTTGTTTATTTGTCTCAGAGAGAGAGCTCGGGCGCGCACATGCAGGGGGAGTGGCCCGCAGAGCAGGCAGAGGAAGAAGCTGGCTCCCTGCTGAGTGAGGAGCCTGGTGTGGGACTTGATCCTAAGACCCTGGGATCATAATCTAAATGGAAAGCAGGCACTTAACTCACTGAGCCACCCAGGCATCCCCATGTTATAGATTTCTTTTTCTTTTTTTTTTTTTTTAAATTTATTTATTGACAGAAATCACAAGTAGATGGAGAGGCAGGCAGAGAGAGAGAGAGAGTGGGAAGCAGGCTCCCTGCTGAGCAGAGAGCCCGACGCGGGACTCGATCCCAGGACCCCGAGATCATGACCCGAGCCGAAGGCAGCGGCTTAACCCACTGAGCCACCCAGGCGCCCTATAGATTTCTAAGATGTAAACTGAGCCATGGAAATTATAGATTGAAGATGATTAATTTTTAAATGGTTTGCCAGTGTTTCTAAAATAAGAAACAAAACCTCAAAGAGAAGGGTTACTCTTGGTTGAAATCATTATTAACTTACTACCATTTTTAAAAAATGATTTCCTCATAGTTCCTTTTTTTTTTAAGAATTTCATTTATTTATTTGACAGAGATCATGAGCAGACAGAGAGAGGGGGAGAAGCAGTCTCCCCGCTGAGCAGAGAGCCCAATGCGGGGCTCAGTCTCAGATCATAAGATCATGACCTGAGCCTGAGGCAGAGGCTTAACCCACTGAGCCACCAAGGCCCCCCCTCTCATAGTTATTTTTAAACAGAGTTTTTTTTTTTATTTCCACAAAAATTTGTATACTTGTAAATGAGGTGAACTAAGATGAGCCAGAGAAATGTATCTAAAACTATAGGTTGTTCTTGTTACAGGAGACATGGTCCAACTGTTTTAAGGATATTGACTTTGTGAGATGGATACATCTGAGCTGGCTTTGTTCTAAACCAGTGTTTTGTTGGCTTCTATGCAATGCCCTTAGCATCTATTCACATAATCAGGTTACTGATAAAATCAAGCCTTTCTCAGTTGGATTTGAGAAAGATTTCTCCTCTACCAAAGACTCAGTGACTAAAGACAAGTTCCCTTTTCCTACATTTATCTGAGTTTTTTTTTAAGACATAAAACAAGCTTAATGTGTTATAATTGCTTTGTAAAAGGAAAAATGATAGTTTTAATTGGAAGAAACAGAAGAATCTTTTAATGTGTTTCTTGTACAATGCCCTGTAATTAAAAATTAATCTGGCTCTTCAGCAGCGTGTATGGTACTGTAACAAATGAAACAGTTTATAGAGTCTGCCCTGTACTATGCCTTTAAGATTCATTATTTGTAATTTTTGATAACAGAACTTTATAGCTATTTTCACTTGTATAAAATGACCCTCTGTGTGAAGTTGTTCTTAAATTAAATGGCATGTCTTGAGTAGAGAATTGGTTTTCCATTAACATTTCTTAATTTAGTTCAGTTACCATTATATATTCCTATTTTAAGAGTAAACATCTACGTTATTTATGCAAACTTAAAATGAGCTACCCCATATGTATTTCCCACTATATTAGGTACTTAGGAAAAAAGCTTAATGATGAAAATAAATATTTTTAACTTTTCATTTTAAATAATGCTGTTTCTGAGTTCTATGTGAGCATCTCTAAATGTCAAGAGTTTTGTTTTTTTTCATAGCATTTAATCAAATAAAGGAAAGTGTGATATTGATAATCAGATTGTGCAATTCTCTAGTGCAAGAATCTTGCACCATCCACTCTGTACCCCTAACTTAGTATATCATATGTAGTATATCAAATAAGTTTGTTAACTTTGCCCCAGGAAGAAACTGTCACAATTTGGGTTATAATTTCTAATTGTAACCAGTTCGTGTTCATAACCAGATTTGAGTAAATGATTAGCCAACTAAGTAAAGAAATCTGTGATGCTCTTCATCCTGGATCATGCTGTGGAGCTGCCTATATGAGATGCAGCAGAGTCATACACAGACATCTGTCCTTTGGTTGGTCTGCCCCAGGACTTAATCTTTTTGAGGCCCTTATTTGAAACCTTTGTTTTGTCTGGCAGTGGCATCCGAATCTTATGGTGTGTCTCTTGGGATCAGTATCCCTGAAGCTTTTTGTTTATCTAAGTTTCAGTTGATCTGGAGGATGAGGATGATGTCATCTTTATAAGGTTCCCCCCCCGCAACCTACTCCCACCCCTACTTTGGTGGTATGCTTAAAATAAATGTTATTATGACTTACTTTGTTTAAAACTCTTCAGTGGTCTTGAACTCACCGCTCTATTGATAGTGCTCTTGCCAGGGTCACTAGTGATCTCTGTATTCCTGAATCCAGTGGGTAATTCTCAGCCCTCATCTTGCTTGATGTATCAGCAGCAATTGACAAGTTGGCACCATCCTCCTGCGTATATTTTCTTTACTCATCTTTTTTTTTTTTCTTTACTCATCTTCCAGGGTGCCCATTATCTGGGTTTTCTTTCCACTTCACTGGTCTTCTTTTTTAGTTTGCTTTCATGGTTCTTCCTCTCCCCAGCCCAGCTTCATGTTGCAGTGCCTGTAGACCTGACCCTTGACACTCTGTCTACCTCTAATTACTACTTTGTTTGTCAGTGCTAGTCTCATGTTGTAAAAACCATCCCTGTCTTACTCCAGCTTGAATTTATTTCCAAATCATACTTCTCCCTCAAACTCCGGACTTGTATCTTCAGTTGCATAGATGACATTTCTGTTTGGACAGCTTTATCTTACAAATCATTCCTGTTGCTACAGATAGCCACATCTCTGTTGTTAGCAACCTGTCTTTCCAGTAGCTCTGACAAAAAAACTATAGTCAGTCTGATTTTTTCTCTCTTCATTCAGTTCATCAGGAAGATCTTGTTGGTTCAATCTTCAGCTTTGACTTCGAGTCTGACTACGACTTTTTGTCTCCTCCAGTGGTACCATTTCTCATGCTTGGAATATCTCCTGCATTCATCTTCTCACCCCCCCCCCCCATTTTTTAACTTGTTTCCCTACCATTTGTTGTCAGTTTCACAGCTAGAGTAATACTTATACAAATGTGAGGCTCTCCACTACTGAAAATGTCCCATCTCTGAGTGAAAACCAAAGATCTGTAGGACCCTACAGTATCTGGTACCATCTTTTTTTTTTATTTTAAGATTTTATTTATTTATTTGACAGAGAGAGATCACAAGTAGGCAGAGAGGCAGGCAGAGAGAGCGGAAGAAGCAGGCTCCCTGCCGAGCAGAGAGCCTGATGTGGGACTCAATCCCAGGACGCTAAAATCATGACCTGAATGGAAGACAGAGGCTTAATCCACTGAGTCACCCAGGCACCCATCTGGTACCCTGTTAATTCTCTGACCTTATTTCTTGTTGCTCTTGCTGTTGTTCTCTCTGTTGCGACCATATGGGTCTTCTTGCTGTTTTCAAACGTAGCCTGGTGCTCTGTCACCTTTGCACCTATGCATAAGCTGGTAACCCTCTGCCCAGAACTTTCTTTTCCCTAATAGCTGCATGGCTCACCATCTCCTCTTCTTTAGCCTTTCCTACAGTGTCATCTTCTCAATGACAGCCCACCCCACCCTATAATTTATAGCACTTCCACACTCTTGATCCCTTTTACCTTTCTCTATTTTTTCCATGTACTTGCCATCATTTAACATGTTATTTGTTTCTTAGGGTTTGTTTTTTTCTATTGTTTTTTCTCACTGTTGCTAGAGGTAAGCACCTCCAGCACAGAAATTTAGTCTATTTTGTTCACCTAGTGACATAGTAGACATTCAGTAAATCTTTGTGGAATAAGTTAATGAATGTATGAGTGGATTCCCATTGATCTTAGGATGACCTATATCCTTCACATGGCCTTCACGGCCCTGGATGATTGAGATCTAGCTATTTTCCAGAATTACCTCCTGCTGCTTTTCCCTTTCTGTGTCTTTTACCAGCCCTTTATGTCTTTATAGATTCATCTGCTCCTCTGTGGCTTTTTTCATCACATGATGGAATATCACCTCTTCCTATAATATTTGTTCTTCCATCTCCCTCACCCACTCAACCCCTATTCTTTCTTCCCAGCTGAATTCCAGTGTTATTTCTGCCAGAAAACCCTCACTCATCATCCTCTTCCCTCCAGCGACCCAGGATTATACACTTTCATTGCACCCTGACCTTTTCTTTCCTGGAACTAGAATATCGGTTCTAAAAGAATAGAGACAGTATTTGTGTTATTCACTACAGACACATCCACATTGAGTCTGGCATGTAGTAGATGCTCATTAAGTCTTTTGTTGAATGATAGATCTAATTTAATCCATACAAGTAATCCTGTGAGGTATATATCTAATTTGTCAGCTCAGTTTTACATATGAAAGGAAAAGAGCCCAGAGAAGTCTTCTTATTTGCCCGAGGAATGTGGAATGATCCAGAATAGAGGCATGCCTGTTTCCTGCCTTCTGGGTGGAAGTGGGAGAGGTACAATTCAGTGTGCTGTTTGTGCCAGGACTGCGCTAGGAACCAGGAAGTAGCTTCAGTCATGACATGGCAGAGCACTTGTAAAGGATGACTGTGTTGTGTTCTTGTTCCAAACTCATGGACAATGAGACAAACACTTGTGAGGAGTACGTGTGGTATACAACTGTCACTGGCTGTAATGAAGCAAGTATAAAACCACTGTTTAAAAACCTAATGGTGTTTTACCAGTTAAATGTGTTCTAAAATATTCAAAGAAAAGAAGGACCTGACCTTTTAAAAATAGAGGTAGTTTATCTCAGCAGAGAATAGATTATGAAACTTCAGGAACCTGTATATTTCAGTAAAAAAATGAAATTTTTATGAATTTATATACTTGATGGGCATTTTTTGACTAATAGTAGTCACATTCAGCATTTCTTAGTGATTTTCAATATAATGTAGCCAAGAAGAGTCAGTTTAAATTTACTAGGCCATTGGAAAAAAGTATTACTGTAGAGTTTATTTAGCATTTCTGACACATAGGATCAGTGTATGACAAATGTTATTAAAGTACTTTTTTCTTTGTTGGATCATCACCATATGGTATTGTCATACTTCTTTTACTCTTAGAAGTGAAGCCTTTTGGACACCAAGGCTTCTGTATGTGAGAAAGTTGAATTACAAAGCTTTCTTTTTTTGAGGGCAAGTGTCTTTCATATCTAAAAATGTTCATAGGAAAATGCCCTGTATGTGTAGCATAGTTCATTGTTCTTGAAAAAGATTGGGCCGATTCATTGAGATTTGTGATACAATTTAAGGAACTTTGTAAATTCATTTATCCAGGTGCTGTCTCAGCTCTGTATACAGAGGCCATTGTGCAATGGAAAAACACCATAGGGCCAATCAGTGGAAGATGTGGGAGAGAGATTAATTAATGATGATGTATTCAAGTTGGCCTCATTTTGATATCTCACTTCGATTTTGTAGTCCAAAACTCAGAGATGCCTCACTGGCTTTTCCCATAAATATGGTAAAATCCAGTTCCTAGGATGTTTACAAAGGTCAGAGCCTGTTATTTCCCATTTCCATTATATTACTACTCTATGTATGGCTCTCTGGAGCAGTTTGTAAGCTTAGCATTATAATTAAAAACTTATCTTTGTATGTTGGATTTAAAAGATACTGGGCAGGGGCACCTGGGTGGCTCCATGGGTTAAAGCCTCTGCCTTCGGCTCAGGTCATAATCTCAGGGTTCTGGGATCAAGTCCCACATCTGGCTCTCTACTCAGCAGGGAGCCTGCTTCCCTTCCTCTTTCTCTCTGACCTCCTCTCTGTCTGCTTGTAATCTCTGTCTGTCAAATAAATAAATAAAATCTTTAAAAATAAATGAATAAAAATAAACAAATAAAAGATACTGAGCAGACTCGACCAAATATGTTTATTTTGTAGGAACTAAATTTTGGGTAAAATGTGGGAACTAATTAAGTTGTTCAGGAATATTGCAAAACAGTTTAGCAAAGGAGTTATAAACCAGAACATACATCCAGATTATCCAAACATGTGTTGTTAAAAAACACAGCAAACAAACGCACACACATGTATTATCGCTTTGAAATAGATAAATTTGTTAAGTCTACTGAATTGGAATAAACAAAATAATATGCCTTTTAGATGAATTGCCTTCTTTTATCCAAGTGTTGCCCCATACTGTTAGATTTCTAGGATAGATTCACAGATAAGTTAGAACATTTCTATTTCCTACAGAAGTCCCACATGAGGAATTAAGTTCCTAAAAGCCATGTTTTAGGAGGAAGTGATTCTAAAACATCCAATAGGAACATCATAATTGAGAGAGCAAGCAAAAGTTCAAAACCTAAGAGAAAAGGAATTAAGTGAATGGGTTTGAAAAGGTAATTTAAAATCAATTGATTTTCAAAGCAGTTGTAGACTTCAGCCATTGAAAGTGCCATAGGGGTTGGTTTTTCTTCAAATATTTTTAATTCAGATGAAAATGGTGATGGGGAATGAAAGTGATCAGTTTGTGGTTTGTGAGCACTGAACTAATTAAAAGTATGTTAAATTAAAAAAAGGCATTATAAATGAAAATATGTTCCTCCATCCATCTCAACTGTGGACACATTTAAAACCATATGAACCAGATATGGCTCATCAAACCTTCAGTTGTAGTTGTCATAAATAGAATTGTTTCTCTTGATCTATTGTTTTTTATTAAGTTCTTTAGTACAATTAAAACTGTCAGCAGATAAAAATAAATGCCACATGTTTTTATGGTTGCCTTGATGTGAATCTGTAGTTCAGTTTTATAGGTTTCTATTGAATGTGTACATTCTCTTGCAACCTAATAAAAATGGTAAGTAAAAAATTACTATTTTTTAAAATTTTCATAAAAGTTTCACCAAGCCCACAGATGGGACCTTAAGAGGCAACATTTGTTGTTATAGTTTGATTTGGTTTTCATCAGCTTTTTTGCTTTTATAATGAAGTTGTAACTCATGGGCAGTGCTGTTACAAATCTACTATATTACTGAAGTGCTGGAAGCTTCAGGTTGTTGATGGTGCGTGATTGTGTTGGTTTATATGCACATATAAGTGGTTTGGACATATGAATGTATATTTTCCCCCTCTCATTCCAGTTGGACTGATCCAGAGGTTTCTCGTACTTCAGATTTACATACCCCTGGGACAAGACTTCTCCACTGAGTTGCTGTAAGATATACAGAACTTTTTTCAATGTTTTATGTGTATTAGACATTTGATCAATTGAAACAGTATAGACAGTCATTAATTACAAGTGGCAGTTTTTGCATTAAAGAGCAGTGACTTATCAAGTTGACATGAAGTAATTAAACTAATTTAATCGTATTTCTCAGATATCATTATAGTCTGGCATTTCCCCAGGGGAAGAAGGCAAATTTCATCTGTTTAAGAAAATACCAAAGGGTTATGGATTTGACAATAGACAGCCTATAACATGCAGAAACAAATAATCCAAAAATTTAAGATTTTCGTTCAAATGAGGGGCAGTTTTGTACTCTCTGCTATTGAAAACCACATTTGGATTAAAATTGATCAAAATACCTCATCTTAAAGTTATTTACTTTAGCTTAGAAATATCAGCTGACACATGGATGGCTTAGAATGTATTTGTTTTAAATAGCCTTGCTGTGAACAGATTGTTTAGCAAAAAATGAGAATATACAACTTTAACTCAATTGGGCTGTCTGTTGTCTGAGATGCTTGTGAGAATGAAAATAACATTTGATTTATACACTCATATAAAATGGAATCTTGCTTAAGATTTCATTAATACATTTGCACTTTTAATAACATTAGATTTAAGGTATGCACTTTTCTCATTTTTCTTTGTAATTAATAGCTGTTCGGGGCCTAAGCTTAGTCTTTTATTTTCCCTGCTGGAATAAATGGCTTTTCCTATTAATGAAGTTAATTTTGTACTAGTCGCATTGGTGCAAACTGAGAGGAAGGAAGAACTTTCTTAGTAAAATGAGAAAAACATAAATTTGAGGTTATTCTTTTGTCTTTGTTTATATACATTAAATTATTAGTGATTAGTATGTATGTTGGGAAAAATATAAGTTTAGATAATAACATATGATCTTGTTTTCTTAGTTGATAAAGGATAGATGGAACAATATATACCTTCGTTTTATTCAACTTTAAACCACAGTAAACTTCCAGGGTTTTCTGGAAGTTTATCATCTGCCATGGTTATCATGATTCTTTAAAACAGTTCTTACAGTAACAGCACCAACATGCTATTTGAAGCTCTTATGTATCTTTCCCTGGTTCTGTAGAAAAAGCATTTTCAAGACTGTAAAGGCATTCCAAAGGTGTGGAGAATACCACATAAAGCTCTATTTCCAATGTAGGGGAAAGTGGTTCCTACCAAATGGAAGGAGGCAAATTGTATTTTATTTTTAAGCTTATTAAGTTCCTTATATAGAAATCCAGTGCAGTGCCTTTCCTTCTGATCTCTACCACCTGTGCTTTGAGATTCTTCGGAAGCTGCGGCAGGGGCACTCGCAGTTGGCTTTCTGATCAAAGCTGTGCAGGACGCTTGGCTTAACCTTGGAGCAGACTCTCACTGAGGAGCATTCTTCGCCTATGCAAAATCAAGCTTTATTTGTGCCCCCAAATACTTGAGCTTATCACCCTAGCCTAGGCAAGATACTGTTTTAACTAAGTTAGTAATAACTAAATCTTTAATTATTGAGAAATTGACAGGTATGTTAGTATGTTAGGTTTAACATTGTCTCAGCGAGAGAGTAGCTGCTCTAAGTAAGCCTGACTACACCTTCATTACCCTATTATTAATGAACATCTTGGCCAACTTAAGGATGGAAAAACATTTTCAGGGGTGATGGGATTACTTACTAGATTTTTAATTCACTGGACTGTAATCATAGATTCTCTTCTGCTCTATGGACAAGCATTTGGATTTTTCCGGTGGCTTTACATTTATAGTTTTAGGAAAATAAATGTCTTATGGACAGAAGATCAAAATTATTAAATAACTGGCATTCTCTGTCCTGACCTTGTGAATTTAGCAGATTATAAGGAAATATGTTGACTCTGCATTTGAATTTGCTGCTAATAGATAATCAAGATATTTTGCCATTTTAAGAAGTAATGGCAGAGACCATATTTTTACAAGAAAGAACATAGAAAAATGAGCATAGACTGTCTTTCTAACTATAGCTTTTTTTTTTTTGTCTTAAATGAAAGGACTTTCTTTCAACATCCTTAGTGTTTTACTGTATTTCTAGCAGCATAGCTCCAGGCTATTTGAAATAATACATTTCCCTAATAAGCTTGGAAAGTCTTATAGCAGAAAGATATCTGGCTTCTAAAATATTGCATTGTCAGAATGGGAGAGGCATTTTGTTTCACAAAGATATGATAATGCATCAAGAGGTTTTCATAAGCGGAGTCTTGCCAGCTACATTATGAATGTAATCATCGTTTCTTCAGTATCTTCCCGTGTCTCTCACATCCACTAGATGGTGATACTGTTCAGGGGAGGTCATCATCTGTGGGTTCATGGATGCCTTTGGTACCAGCAGCAGCCCTGCCTGAGGAATCCTCCAGTCGGTCCACAAATTACTGAATCCCTGTTCCTGTCAGGCAGCGGTTTAGGGGTGGGAGGTCAATACACATTAAACGTGTACACTTTTTCCTACTCCCACTTCTTCCCTCCTGGTCCCAGACTGCTATTGCATCGCCCCTCATCTGCTGTTGAGCATCCCCGTGGATTTCCCAGATTCTCCTGTCTTTTTTCAATGCCGTCCCCACACTGTAGCTGGCGTGATCTTTCTAAAAACCAACTGGAATTCCCATTGTATCGAGGATAAACTCTCTCCAGTTCTTGATGGTCCTGTGTCTGTCTGCTCTCCCTTCTCATCTCATACCTTTCTGCCCTGAGCTCACCATTTGTCAGCCAGACTGGTGCCTTTTTGGCCTTACTGGCCTTACTGGCTTTCCCTTTCTCACATACCAGATGAAGTCTTTTCTTACGGTCCTATGCACAAGTGGTTTATATCCCCATTTCTTTGCCTTGCTAATTCCTACTCAGTCTTCTCATCTCAGTTTATGTGTCCTTTCTTCAAAAAGGCCTTTTTGGATTTTCCTTACTAAATGAGTTTCATCTTTTATGCTCTTTTCTAGCACCCTGTTCTTTTTCCTTCTTTATGGCTATACCAGTTTATAATTCTGTGCACTTGGTTATCTGTCTTTGGGGGTAGATTTTGAGTTCCACGAAGATGGGGACCCATGGGTTCTGGTCACGTGATATGCCAGGACCAGGAACCTAACAGATGCCTGGCACAAAAGCTCTGATGTGAGTGAGGAGGCAGTGGGGACAAATGGACTGAAATGAATGAACAGGACCCAATCTGTGTCCTCACAAGAGTTTATTCAGAAAGTGAAAGATCACTTAAAAGGCAATTTAAATACATCTTTTTTTTTTAAGATTTTATTTATTTATTTGACAGAGATCACAAGTAGGCACAGAGAGAGAGAGAGGAAGAAGCAGGCTCCCCACTGAGCAGAGAGCCCGATGCAGGGCTGGATCCCAGGACCCTGGGATCATGACCTGAGCCAAAGGCAGAGGTTTTAACCCACTGAGCCACCCAGGTGCCCCTAAATATATCTCGATAAATGTTGTGGTGACATAAAAGCAGGACCTGTAGGGTGACATGGGAAGTATTAGGTGGAAGTAAGAGCATAATCTTGGGCCTGGACAGATCCACTGTCAAGTCCTGGTTTATCTCTCTGTGACTTTGGGCCAGTTACTTAACTCTCCTCACCCATGGGATGAGAGTTATAATATCTACTTCACAGATGCGTCATAAGAAGTAAATGAGAAAATTAACATAAAGTAACAATGGTTCAGTTTACTAATCACTTACTATATACTGGACATTATCCCAAACGCTTTGTTTTAGTTGAATTAATCCTCAGAATGAACGTATATAGTAGTCATAATCACTGCCTCTGTTTTACCATTAAGGAAACTCAAGTCTGGAAAGATTAAGGAATTTGCCACAGGTTATAGACCGACTAACTCTTAGAGCTAGAATTCAGGGACGCCTGGGTGGCTTAGTCAGTTAAGCCTCTGCCTTCCGCTAAGGTCCTGATCCCTGGGTCCCAGAGTCTAGTCCCACATCAGGCTCCAGGGAGCCTTCTTCTCCATTTGCCTGTCACTTCCCCTGCTTGTGCTTTCTCTCTCCCTCTCTCTGACAAATAAACCATAAAAAATAAAATCTTAAAAAAAAATAGAGCTAGAATTCAGACTTAGAGTTTATTTATTTTTTTTATTTTTTATTCATTTATTTATTTATTTTAGATTTTATTTATTTATTTGACAGAGATCACAAGTAGGCAGAGAGGCAGACAGAGAGAGAGGAGGAAGCAGGCTCCCTGCTGAGCAGAGAGCCCAATGTGGGACTCGATCCCAGGACCCTGAGATCATGACCTGAGCCGAAGGCAGCGGCTTAACTCACTGAGCCACCCAGGTGCCCCCAGACTTAGAGTTTAAATGCGGGACCTGTGCTCTGCACTCTGCACCACCATGCCGTGCTGTCGTACTTGAAAATACCATTATTTTTCTATAGTACACATTGTTTTTCTATACAAACTGTACATACATACATATGTAGTAGGGATATTTTATTTGAATCCTGTGTAAGACAAAAATGCTAAGCCTTCTGTGTCTTCCTGTAATAAACATAGTGCTATCATTAGAGTTCTGGGAGGGGAAAGGTCTTTCATTCTAGATGTTGCTCTTTATTCAGAGCTTCATAACCTGACCAGCAATTATCCAAACACATTACATTTTGGGTGTAGAGAAAAGGCAGTGTTTACCGTGCTAATGCATAATGTATTAGCAATAAAGTAACACAGTTCTCTCTTACTTCTCTTCTGGTGTCAGCCCACAAAATAAAATCCCCTCCCTTACTTTTTAAAAAATAAACTCTTTTTGACTTACTTCTTAGCATTAGCACTTTTCATTTCCAAAGTATGTTAGTGTACCTATATCTCACTATTTAACCTGAAGTTAAATGATTTAGTAAACAACAGATTTTTGAGAATTCTTTCCTTTTGTGATCTCTTCCGTGCATGGCAGTGGGAAGCCAGCGGCTCCCTTGTGTGGGTTGTTAGGTGTTTCAGAGCCTGGGGGCAGACATCTGGTGCACGGGAGGAACACCACGAACCTGAGCTCTTGGAAAAGAACCAACTGCATCTTGAAATAGAAATCCATTTTGCTATATTTGATGCTGCCAGTCACATTAAATGATTTTGGAATATTATATTTTTTGACAGGAATTGCATTCATTTTACTGAATATTGTTGAGCTGCATTAATTCCTTTCTCTATCCTGATTTTGTCATTATTTTAACGAATTCTGAGAGGCATTTTGTACTGTTAATGCCTCTAGTGAATTGACATTATTTTTCTCATTTTCACTCATCTCAACCAGTGCCTTTTCAGGAGATGGGATGAAAGCACTATGAAGTTGGTGGTGGGCATCATGTGCTATTTGGAGAGGAGGGGGATGCTTAGCCTGCAGGTCCTGGGAAATATTATTGCCAGAAGGTTTCACATTTTGAGCCTTTAGGTATTTGGAGTACTCCTTTCATTTGGAATCTCATGAGGTAAATTCTTAAAAACAACAACAACAACAACAAAATACCTGCTGATCCTTTATGATGTCTTCATTGCAGTATTCTGAATTTGAATTTATATCTGAGTAGAATTTAATGATTTTTAACCTAGAATTCCATCTGAGATTTATGATGCTCATTCCAGAATTTTTCTCTCATCCTTTTGCTGTATCCCCTAGTTATATGCCTTTGGGCCAGGCACTTAACTTCTGTCTCAATTTCCTCTTCAGTAAATGGTAATGTGAGCTTTTTTCTTTTGTTTTAATTGTCAGAGTTAATCTGTGATGTTGGTTTTTTTCCTAAGAAATACTAGGAAGGTTAGGTCCATGTGGATCTTAAAGTTTCCTCTTTCATTTCTGTAAAAGGGAAAATTGAAACATACCCATCCCACAAAACAAAGCTTTAGCCTCAAGGTAATTTAATAAAAGTTTTCCCTGTATCAACCTTTTCTGTATTGCTGCTAGTGAGCTAGACAAAGAAGTCAAAAGAGAAGTTTAATAGAAGTTTTAGGCCCTTCTACCCTATTGAGTTTTGCTCCTGTCTCTTCTTGAGTAACATTGGGGACGGTAGACTTCTCTGAAATTTTATACCAAGTAAAGGAAATATGGTCTCCAGCCATAGACCTGTTCTTTTCACATGGCATCCATCTTCTTCAGCCACTTTAAAGCCACCAGGGTTGAAAGAATACCTAAATTTGATACCTTTACGTTAGAATGACATTGGCAAAAGCTTTTGAGATTATATCCATTTAACCAAGCACAAATAACTCTTCCTGTGGAAAATAGATGTTTTTGGTTTTTTGGTCATTTTGATCCCTTTCTTTGGAGAAAAGAACGGTTTCTATATATCTCTTAAGTAATGTGTAGAAACAATGTTATCCAAGAGCCAAGTATTCTATTATCCAATAAAATATTTTATGTCACATCTCTAAACTGTGTCTTTAGAACCTGGCAAAAATGGCCAGGTGTTGCTCTTTCTCAAACTAGTAGGAGTATCGAGTACTAAAGTGGTCATGACATTGCAAGTTTCATTAACATTTTGAATGTAGCTCCATGGCTAATTCCAACTTCTATTTTTTCTTTTTAAAATCATCAGTATTTAAATCTCATTATTTTAATTATATCCAATTAAATGTACTTGCATAATCAGTATATTTTGTTACATGCATTAGTAAGGAGAGCACTTTAAGATGCTTTGCATAGTGTCTTTCATAATATATTAAATTTGCATGCCTTAAAATAGGTTCTGTGTAGGAGATTTAGATAACACATGTGGTAGGTATATAAATCAGATGCCATATTCCTTATCTATTAAATAAGTGTTTTTTGAGAAATCTTTTTTTTCTGGTTATTAGTTTGGTTCATTTTACTTTTCTAAATTATCTTGACAGTAATCTTTAGATAACCTAGATACATTCTGAAAGCTAAAACACAATACTAGCAAAAGAAAAATTGCACATATATAAATATTAGGAAGTATTCTTACACTAATTAATTTATTATGCAAAATCCTAATTAAAGGTCATACACTTGTTAGAGTGCTCTGCAGTTAAATTATTGCCCTAAACACCATCAGGGCATAAGTCAAAGTCCTGTGATGGGTCAGCTTGCAGAGTCCTGGGAGTCACTGGTTTTGCCCTGGGCAAGATGCTGAGCTGTGTCACAGCCTCATTTGTACAATGGGGGAGATATTCATACCTATTTATTGAGTAATTACAAGGATTAAATTCATAATGCCAAATGGTAACTGAATAGTTAATTCATAATTTTTATATCTCTAAGTGCTAAAATATTTAATTTTTAGATTGTTCTTCTAAGACATTTTTTAAAAGATTTTTTAAAATTTATTTGAGAGATATAGAGGGAGAAAAATGAGCTGGTGAAGGGGCAGAGGGAGAAGTGGGCTCCACATGTGGCTTGGTCCCAAAACCCTGGGATCGTAATCTGACCCGAAGGCAGACGTTTTACTGACAGAGCCACACAGGTGCCCCAGTTCTTCTAAAACATTTTGAAACAAGTTGGGCGTGCCTCTTCTCCCTGTGAAGTTTTCATGGTACTAGTCCCTGAAGAGAGATGGGAAAGCTTTTTTTGACTACTGACTCATGCAGGTATTCCATCTGGAAGAAAGTGATCAAAATGAAGATGAAAAGAAGAGTCTCCCATCTGTTGGTTATGGATGCTGGTGGTTTATTTGAAAGACAACTGTAGGAACTCCCAGCTTAGGGCATTGGTTTGAAGGGACTTACAGGTGACCAGGCCAAGTGCAGAACCAACCACAGATAGACAGGAAGGTTCATCAGTGAATAAACAGGCCCTGGGAGACATAGATAAAGCACATAGATTTCCAGTGTTTAAGGTATAAGATGTAGGCCTTTGCTGTTTACTACAGCCTGTGTTCTCCTTCACTAACAGGGATGATTAAAGATAACTCATAGCAAATCCCATATCTTCCAAATGCTCTTACTTCTTTAATATGGCAGAGTTGGAAAGATAGGTTTCTTCAGTGCCATTGATATATAGCTCACTTTTTATTGTCAGAAGAAATGTTTCATCTGGTTTGGTTCTCTTTCCTTCTCACTGTATTTTTTTTTTAAAGATGTATTTATTTGAGAGAGAGAGAGAGCACAAGCAGGGGGAAGGGCAGAGGGAGGGGAAAAGGAAGAGAATCTCAAGCAGACTTTGAGCCACCCAGGCAGTCCCCCCCTTACTATATTTTGTTTTTATTTTGGCACTTAAATATTTCAGTTATTCAAAATAAAATAATTTTAAACATCCACAAAATACTATCCAATGTGTATGTTATGGGATTTCTAGAGTCCCCATTATAAAATGTATAATAATTTAGGAATTTTCATTAATGGAGCATTCTAGAATGGAAGAAAACGTCCTTGTTAGCAATTAAAATATGTCATGAAACTATGAACTCATTTGGCTTTCATTAAGTCATCCGGTAATAATTGCAGGCCTCCCAGTGGGGAGGGCTGGTATCTCTAGGATTCCTGATTTTTGCAGTTTTTTTCCTCTTAAATTGTAGAGTTTCCTACTTGGCTGTGCAGATATTTTAGAGTCTTTATTTGGACTCACAGAAATATTTGGATTGAAATATATGTATTAAATCACAAACATATCTTACAACAGCACTTACACATAAGTCTGCTAGGGCATTTGTCACATAATGGTCCTGTTACTTATGTATCACTGTAACCAACTCTGTACCCTAACTAGACCATGAGATCTTCAGGGGCTAATGCATTTGGATCCCAATGGAACTATCATTTAACTTTGAATTTCTAAGTCCCATGTGAAAAGACATTGCCCAGCTATTGCCAGTAGGCAGCCACAGACTTTATTGGACTTTGAGTTGTTCACAGAGATCGAACATAGTACCCGGCACATAGTGTACACACAGTAAATGTTCATTTCCTTCCCTGGGCAATTTCTGATTCCTTGCATTGTTGAACTCCTTTAAGTTGATCTCAGTTTGTGGTATGGTGTACTTTTTTTGGGGGGGGGGGAAGAAAAGAAGGAAGAGATGGGTGCTTTAAAATTGGTAAGATGGTGATACTTCCATTTAGAATTTCCATTCATAGCATTGAAGTTTTGGAGGTAGCTGGAAAGAATGTTTAAAATTGTCTAATGCACTGATTTTTATACTGTCAGTCACTTCTGTTACTTCAAACAGAACGGTCTGTTCTCCCTTTTTTTTCAGTTTTATATATATTTTGGGATGATGATGTTTATGTGTTTTATACGAAGAGAGGATGCTGTTTTTCCCTTAGAAGGTTGAAATGCACTGAGATGGTTCGACCTTCTCTTTAAAACTGAGCAGTAATACAAAGCCAAATAAAGCTGATGTTGCAGATTTCAACTACATTTAAGTCTTCTCTTTCCGGGAACTCAACATTTGCTGTTACTTTTTAAATGATCAGTATTTGAACTTTTAAGTTTTCACTTTTGATCTTAGACATCCTAGATCCAAGAAGCCATCAGATTTGCCACAGCCCAAGCCCTATAGAGTTGGTGGTTACTGGGCACCCCTGGCCTTTTTGGATCTGACCTTAGACACCTCTTCCTCCATGACTCATTCCACTCCTTCCCTTGCCTCAGACACTCTGGTTGCTGGACAGCCCACATGCTCTTATGCCTCTGGCTTAAGGTGTCATCCAACCTGATCCTGTCTCTTCACCTTTTGAAACCCTGATCACTCTTTAAGGTCAAACCCAAATATGTATCCACATCCTCCCCCTATTTTCCGGTTGCAGTGGTCTCTCCATTTGGAGTATTCCCCTCCTTGTATATATGATTCCTTTGGGGGTCAGGACAACTTACTCATCACTGTGATCAGCACAGCACTTAAAAGAATTCTGTGTGCATGGTAGGTCCTCAGTAATGCTTGTTGTATCATATTATACTGAAATTTGTTGATACACTATCAGGGTGGTTCTTGGATTAGGAAAAGGTACAGGAGAAATGAGAATTCAAGCAAGTGAGCAGTATCCAGCTTTCCTCTTGTCAACAATTAGTTCCTGAGCAAGTATTGACCAAGCCATAATTTAACCTTTTATTTGCTCTGCCAAGTATTAACTGCATTTCTCTTAGCTATACCTCTACTGTCAGGATAGTAACCATTTCAAAGAATGAGGAAAGGCAGAAGAACTTAGTAAGGAGAAATAAATTCTCTTGAGTTTTCTCAAAATGGTTCTGTGGGTAGGAGTATATGAAAATAAATGATCTCAAGGCTCGATTAAAACTAAGGAGCATCACACTTGGCTCTTCAATGAAAGCTCTGATTATAAGCCCCTAACAGAACTCCCAGAGAACTTTAATTAAAACCAAGTAGGAACGCATTAGTGATCTTACGTTTTATATCTCTTTCATACTTAAAAAGCTATTATAATAAACTGAAACAATGACAGTGACAGAAAATCCTCAGTATAGTTGGAGGTTGGTTACGTGTGTTAGCAGTAAATAGGACCAACTGTTCTGTTTCCTATACATAGAGAGTACCATCCCCTTTTTCCTAAGTCTAACTGCCACTGATTTATAACTTGGGAAATAAATTATTTAAAACCATATGTGATTATTGCTATACCATAAACATTGATTTTTAATAAAATGTACAAATTCACTATATTTTAGAAATTGATGTGTTAGAATAAACTTTTAACATATTTTAGAAGTTCAGTTCTCTATTATTATAGGGAGTCTACAAATCTTATCCAACCCTTATGTTTTATAGAAAAAAACCTTGAGACTCAGAAAGGGGATGTGACATTGTTCAAGACACAGTTTCTTAGAGGCAAAACCAACACTAAATCCAGAACTCCTGACTCCCTAGCATCTTTGCTTGACATCTTTGCTGCCTTTTAGTGCTTGCGTGGAAAAAGGTAAAGATGTAGTATGATTTTCTAATCATGGTTTCTGACACTCTGAAAGAGAGGTTATTTCTGCAAGTACTTTGGACTCTATATTGTAGAAAATGAATTCTGTTACTATAATCCAGGTTTCTATTTCTCCCTAACCCCCATCCTGTACAAACCACCAAGAATCAGTTTAATTCTGTGTTTGGGTCAGGATTAGCAAGGTTAAAAAAAAAAAACAAACCTACTTTTAAGGATCATTGGGATGTTAGGGACATTATTAAATTATGTCACGTAAAAGGAGAAGTAGAAGAACATGGAGGGATCTTATGGAACCCAACTGCACAAATGGATATAGGTCTCTTCAGAGGCGAAAGTTGTCAGTAATTTCTCTCCCTCTGGCCGCTACTCTCTCATCTCTTATCCTGTAAGTCTGCTCAGTTCTGTTTCATGCTGCAGACCAGCTTTCTCTGATTACTTGCCATTACATGCATGGGCAAATATGGCTCCCAGTACCTCCCTCAATGTCCCTACAACTCCCATACCCGTCACTGTCTGACCACGTTCACTCGGTGTACCTTCCAGCACAAAGATATGAAAGAATAATCGGGATTACAACCAGGCCAGTGATTGGCTTTCAGCCAGCCACTTCATCTTTGGTTTCAGCTTCAGAGACTCTAAGTGGAGTGGAGACATAGAAAATCTTACCTAAAGAGTAATAGTGAATAATTGTGAACAATTAGTGAATAATATGCACAAACACATACATGTGTTGTCTCATTCAGTTATCACAACAATCTTAAATGTGGATATGCTCCCATTGTACAATGTATTAATTTCACAATTATATATTTAGCTCCTACCCTATTCTAGGCACTGCTTTTCAGTTACTAGGGGTCAGCTGAGGGTCCTCACTATCCCATCTCTTATATTTTAACAATATGGCTTTACTTTATTTAGAATGATGTGACTGTTAGGTCTACTCATACTTGTTGTGAAATAGTGGTTCTTAAATTTTTGGTCTCAGGACCTCTTTACACACTTAAAAATTATTGAAGACCCCAAAGAGTTTTTGTTTATGTGAGTTATATTTGTCAGTATTTATCATATTAGAAATTAAAAATAAATTTAAAAGATAATTATTATTTAGAAATAGTAACCCCATTACCTGCTAGCTTAAGTAACTCTGAATAAGTAACATAAAATATCTGTATTTTCTAAGCAAAAATAAAATTAGCAAAGAGTGACATTGTTTTATGTTTCGGTAAATCTCTTTAATGTTTGCCTAACTAGAAGACAGGTGTATTTTCATATTACCTTCTGTATTCACCCTCTTTTGGTATTCTACATCATGTCAGCTCTGGCAGACTCCACCAAGTACTTATAAGAGAATGAGTGAAAAGGACAAAGAACATCGTAGTATTGTTCTGAAAATAGTTTTGACATCACAGAGCCCCTGAAAATGTCTTGGAGACTCCCGAGGGTCCCCAAACTGCCCTTTGAGAACTAAGAGTCCCTTAACCACACTTGGAGTACTGCTATTCTAAAGCATGTTCTAAAAGCAAACACATGAATCCTCTGCATTTTCCTTAAGTGTCCCCTTTGTATTAATCTGTTTTATAAATCAGGTAGGCTGTTATAACAGATAATCTAATCTCAGTAGCTTAACACTGCTACCAGTTGTTTTCTGTTCTTGCCACAGTTCAGGCCAGTGGTAGGGGCTCTGACCACCCACAGTCATTTAGAGACCCATACTCCTTCCATCTTCCATCGAGGACCTTATAGTCCTCTACTGGATCTTTTGTATCTGGACAGAATAGAGAGTCACGTGGGAGGATATTTGAGGTCACATTCCTCTGCAGGAACTCAGATACCACCCCCGTAACAGCATCCAAGTCTGGGAAATAGAGTCTGGCTGGGTGCAAAGAAGAAAAAGAAACAACAGGCTTTGGCCTAGACATACCATCATTTACCAGCTGAGTTTCTAATAAATAAGTTAAAAGAAAATTATGATTTATTGTCAGCTCTTTTGCCCTTATGAAACTTAAGTGGTAGTTAATACCTCATGCTTTGAGACAAATCGAGGGACATGCAGTCTAAAATAATTTTTAAATATTTTAAACTTTTTATTTTGAAGCAGTTTTGAACTTAAAGCTTAAGTTGCAAAAACAGTACCAAGAACTACCATGTATCTTTTACCCAGATTCACCAGTTATTAATATTTTGCCACATTTGCTTTTATCTTCTGCATGTATGTGTATGCGTGTGCATGTGTGTACATACACATTTTTCCCCAAACTATTTTGGAGTGAATCAAAGAGCTCACACTCCTTCACTGAAGACTTTAATATGTACCTCCTTAAAGAACAAAGACATTCACTGACATAACTATGGTACAGTTTTCAAAATCAGATTTTTCAATGTTAATGCAGTATTAGTATCCATGGCATAGACCTACTGTCCTTTATAGCAGTTATGGTTTTAGTCTAGGATTACACATTGCATTTGGTTTGCATTTGTCTTGAGTCTCCATTAATTTGGAATGATTCCTCAGCCTTTTTGTGTCTTTCACATCAGTGACATTTAAGTACAGCCTAGTTATTTTGTAGAATGCCCTTTCATTTGAGTTTGTCTGATGTTTTCCTTATTAGACTCAGGTTATACATTTTTGGCTTTAGAAATACTCTGAAAGATATATTGTATCCTCAGTGAATTTTATCAAGAGGCATATGATGTCAGTTTGTTCCATTATAGGTGGTGTTCAGTTTGATCACTTGGTTAAAGTGATGTCTGCCAGGTTTCCTCATGGCAAAGTTACAATTTTTCTCTTTAAATTAATAAGTCATTTGGGGGATATACCTTGATAGTTTGTAAATACCTTGGTCCTTATCAAGCTTTCCTTTACTAGTTTAGCATGATGATTCTTGCCTGAAACCAATTATTACTGTAGTGGTTGCAAAATAAAGTGCATTTTTAAAATAAATTTATTTTATTTTATTTTAAAAGATTTTACTTATTTGACAGAGAGAGAGCACAAGTTGGGGAGCAGCAGGCGTAGGGAGGAGGAGACTCCCCGCTGAGCAAGGAGCCCGACGAGGGGCTCCATCCCAGGTCCCCAGAATCATGACCTGAGCCAAAGGCAGACATTTGACCAACTGAGCCACACAGGTGCCCCAATAAAGTGCATTTTAAAAGTAATTTTCTAATTACACATATGAGAAACAAGTGGGATAGACATTTGTTGGCTCTCTGCCTGGCATACTTTGCCACATTTTTCTCTTCCTAAAATTTTCTGAATTTTGTTTGGATATATCCCCCTGTCTAATGGCAGCCTGTCTGCTTCTAGTAAAACTGATGACAACATAGCCGCTCCTGTGGGTTTTGATTGATAGGTCAGTTAGCACATTCTATCCACGAAGCCACATTTATTCTTTTAGGAGTGGGACTCTGTCCTCCTCTAGCCCAATCAGAGTGAACTTTCGGGCTCTTGTTTCAGTTGCTGGATTAGCAGTACCATTTGCACCTGGCATCTGTTCTGTGACCATGAGGCTAGAGCTGATCCATGTGGCAGAAGGGGAGAAACAGAAATAAATTGGGTCATTGATGACCATTTTGAGCAGTTTAATCAGTCAACCCTGAAGCCTGCCCTACATGAGCTAATAAATTTTATTAAGTGAGCTAGCTTGAATTAGTTGTTCTGTTAACTTTTGACAGAGTCCTAATTGATATTCTTAGTAACAAATAAATAGTTATAGCTGTTTTACTTGATTAAGAAGAACTGGCAAGAAGGATGCGTGCATAAAACTTTTCCAACACCCAACAAAAGGAAATGGGCAGAAAGGTGTGTTTGTTTCCTCCACAGCTTGGTGATAGACCCTGGAATAGGCTACTAATAAGGGTTAAAATAGCAGAATCAGCAACATTTGTCCCGTGTGTCACAGGACCTGTGAGTTCATCTGCAGTAGTGAAATTGTTACAGTGGTGAAGAGGGGCTAGATCCATTTGACTCCTCTCAGTTAACCAAGCCAGTTGGAGTGAATTAAAACACAGTAGGGGCATCAAACACAGGTATGTTGGAGCGTCACATGAAGCCCAAGGACGGCAGTGCAGCTGGGCATGGAAGCCAGCATTAGAAAGCCTTAAGTACTCTCCATCTCTGCTATTCTGTGTTTCTGCTTCATTTCCAGTCCTACCGGGCAATTTCAAAATACCTAGAGAGAGAATATGATTGTGTTAGTTTGGGTCAGTCATTCGCTCCTGTTCAGTTCACTTGTGCTCATTGGTATAAAAATGATTTCAGAAGACCTAGCCCTGAGGGTATGGAGATTTCAAGGAGTGAGTCAGACTCCAGAGTTGGCTAGTAGAGGAACATTTATGAATGCCACAGTCAGCCGAGGACATAACTGTAAGCAGGAAAAATTAATTCGTGATGCCTTTCTTCCCGTCTCCGGACTCCTGCCCCTCATTATTAGCCTGTATTTCTCTCATTTGAATTCTTGCTAAGATGTTCACAAATAAGGTCTTAGGTGTGAGCCCTGGTCATTTCCAGGATATGTTTATTTTACAAAGTCAGTGTTTTATACCAGCAGCCGCAGCAACCTGGGAATTTGAACTGCAGATTCTCGGGCCCCATTCGTGAAGTGCTGAGAGAGAAGCCAGCAGTCTGTGTTTGAACATCCTCCTCTAGGTATTGCTAATGCACTTGACCTCTGAAAACCACTGCCCTGGGGAATTCCTGGAAACCCACGAGGAGGCCAGAACCTGGGCTCTGTCTTCATCCTGGCCTCTGTTCCCTATCGAAAGATGGTCAGGTTTTTCTCAACCATTGCCTCAAAAAAGAACCCTAAGCTCTGGCCTCTCAAGACACCTGAGTGGTGGAAGGGTCGCTCTTCGGCTCAAGAGCCTCCATCTCTTCAGTTTGGACCCAAGGGCTCACAGTGCACCTAGCATTTCTGGACATTCTTCTGCCAGTGCGGAGAAGTCTGAAAGCCCCTGTTCCTTCTCCCCCTCCCTGCTCTTCCTTCGACTCCCTCCCTTCTCCTCCTCTTGCTTCTTTTCTCTCTTTGCCTCCGTCTTGTTTCTTCATTCTCTTCTCTCCTTCTTCACCCTTCCTCCTCTTTGTCTTCTTTGTCTTCTCTTTGCCTTCCTTTTCCTGCCCACTTTTTTTTTTTTTATTCTTGCCCTTTGCCCTCTGCTTCTTTTTTCTTTTTCATTATCTCTTGTTTTTTTTTTTTTCCTCCTTCCTTTTCCTTCTCTTTTCTTGTAATTTCCCACCTGTTCTTCATCCTCTCACCTGAACTCATAGGGAGGGTAAACTTGCTCAAGAAGAGAAGCTGAATGCCCAAGGGCCACAGAAAGTGGCAGATGCCATTGCTGTCCTCCTACGGACATCCTTAGATCCCCCAGGGCACCTTCAGGATTATCCAGGGTCCGAGCCGGCCCACCCCTGCACCTGCACCTGTTCAGCAAGAGCTCAACCTTATCCTCTTCAGCTCTGGGTCCCCTCAGCCTCCTAGCCCAGCCCCAACCTTGATCCCAGGAACAGCTCACAAGGTCGCATGGTGGTGCATGTTCACCAGTGAGCTCTGTAACCACACAGGTTACAGGAGGGGGGGGGGGGCATGGTTGGGAAGGATCCCGGATGTTTCACATTTGCTAATTTCTGTGATGTAAACATTCTCCCTATGGCTGCTTTCAAGCTACCAAACTGACATCACCGAATGAGGAGCTGGAAAGGCACGCTCACAACGGACTCGCACAAACCAGTCAAACCCACAAACACACTAAGCAGGGCCTCACTAGCGGTGGCCTACATGCAGTACTACTGCCTTCCCCCATTAATGCAGGTGTTTTGGAGTTAGCCATTCATGAAAGGATTACGGTAATTTGAAACGTCAGATGTTTGTTCACTCATTATTTAACAGACTCATTTTTTTAGAATGGCCATTGGAATAATTAAAAACTGCAGTATATAATAATTGCCACAACACCACCTTTTAGTTCAATTAAATAAAATTCAGCTGCAAATACTGCCCCCCAAATTGCAGCCTTTTCAATGATTTGTAAAAACCCTTTTACTTATGTGTCTGAGCTCAATCAAAATATCACTATAAATTGACAGCACTTTTGGGTTATAGATATAATAAAGTCTTGGTTAATATTCAGTTAAAACACAGAATATCATTCTGTCACCCTATCTTTTTTATTTGTATTCTACAGCATCTCTCGTGGATTTTTATTGTTTTTAAGTAGCTCCACATTATGTTTTATGATACATTTCTTCCTGCAACAGTTTTGCATACAGATGGAAATGTTGGGAATCTAGTTTAAGGCTGATCTTATTTTTTTATTCTGTTATGTGATTGATCTGGTCAGTGAACAAGAAATTCTTCGAGGCCATCCATCACTCCAGGCAGCAGCTGAGCTAAACCTTCTAACTCACTGCTTCCAGTCAGTCATGCAAGATTCGGGTTATAAATATTGAATGTGCAAACAACTGTTTAAATTAGCTGTCCTATCTATTTTATGCAATTTCAGTAGAAAAGCAAGCTGATATATTGTTTAGTGGCAAGAAGTGGAAGACAGTGAATTCAGTATTATCCTTACATACGTCATGGAATTCATCCTATTGCAAATATTTAAAACAGATCAAATTAATTCTTGTGCCCTTAAGTTAAATTAGAAATAAGGCAACTGAGCATGTAATTTATGTAGCTTTTTGGGGTTTTATATTCAAACAGTAGCAAGACTGTTAATAATTGTAAATGTGGCCATCTGTCATAAATATAGTAGCCAATTGTTAAAAGCTTAGTTCTGTGAATTTTGTTACCTCTTTGCAATAACAAAAAATAGCTTAATATTTGGAAAATATTTGGGCAGGAAGGAAAGTAGCAGCTGGCTTGTCCCACCATTCCTGGTAAGCATCTAGAATATTGAACATGTGCAGGTGTTTGTGCTTCTGCTACTTGGACTTGTAACAAGTGGGCATACTTTCACTAGTATTGATATACACAGTATATAAAATTGCCAACCCTTTGTAGTGACTGCTAGGAACCTTTTGTATGTGATGAATTTAGGTAAACTTCCAAAATTGCTATCTGTGTTTGAAGTTCATCGTTCAAATTATATTATTCTGGGAACATTCTTTCAGGCAGCCCACATTCGTGAACTACCTACAGAAGAGAAAAGTCTCTGTCTCCCTCACAGACATGCAGGGTGTTCAGCATATGTCTCTTAGTAGTTGGGTTGCAACCTAACAGGAGAGGTGGTCAAGATTTTATGTTCTCTATGGTAAACACTGCTCATTACCCTCCCAAATCCATGGTTCTCTCCTTCCTTTAGCAGAATTTTGGTCAGGGTGGCAGTAAACCTAGCTACACAGATGCACCTTCTTATACCCCACACCCCCACCCATAGCTAGAGACAGCCAGTGACCTAGTTCTGGCCAATGAAATACAAGTGGAATTCACTTGGCAGGACTCCCAGGAAAGCTTTTTAAAATGGACACACTCAGCTAACTTGTTCCTTTAGCCCTATGTCCTTTGGCACTTTAATCTTGCCTTGTTTTCTGCTCCAATGTGAATACAATGCGTGGAAGCGCAGCAGCCTTCTTGAAAGTATGAATGCGAAAGCTGCATGTGAGGACGGCACGCAGGAAAATGGGGGAAATCGCTGGGTGCCTGATGGCATTATTGGGGCACTAACCTGTCCCGAGCTGCCAGTCCTTAGACTTGAGTGAGTACATGAGCCTCATTTTGTTTTTTTTTTTAAACCATGATTTTTCAGCAATACGTACAGCCTAACACATCCCTGACTGATACCCTTCTCTTTCGGAGTTATCTGAGTCTTCATGAAATTATGCATTGCGTTTTTTCAAACATAGTCTACTTTGGAATTACAAAAGTCAACTTTGATATATGTCCGTGTGTGAAAATAAGTTGAACCAGTATTGCCATATGAAAAACTTCATGATTGATAATCGTAAAAATGGTATTGTGTGATAATTTTAGTAATAAAGATCACAATTTCAGGGTAAAGCTCAGGGAATTTTCTTAATGTCATCTCTTAAATCTTATTTCCTTTTGTCTTTGATCAATTCCTGTCATCTTTTCTCACCCAATGCTCATAATCAGGTAGAGGCTAATTTATAAACAATAATAATATAGCGTTACAGGTCCTAGAAATATTTGTCACAAATGTAAATCTGATTTCATTATTTCCCTGCTTAAAAGCTTTCCATGGTCTTTGATGTGGTATTAAAGGCTTTTTCATTCTGGCTCCAGATGTCTTGTCCAATCACATCTCCTTCCTGCCTACCTTCCTCTCTCCCAACATATTCCATCAGCCTGTGCTGTTTAAAACCACTGGACTTCTGGTAGGATTCTGAAACTAGACCATACTTCCTTTCTTTCATATCCTCCCTTATCCTGTCTCTTCTCCATCCGTGAGCACATCCCACTCATCCATCCGAAAGAACGTCAGTTCAGACGTCTTTCTCTTTGAAGCTTTCCCTGACTCTTCTAACTTCATTGTCCTTGCTTTCTGCTAACTTTCTTTTTATGCTTCTATGGTAGCACTTATTGGGTTGTTTTATGTGTATTTATAGGTCTGTCTTTCCCGGGAGACTGTGAGCTCCATGAGAAGATGAGCTAGCTTTACTTTGTTTTGCAGCTTCACTGTCTAAGTTAGGATCAGGAATGGAGTAAATATGAAGAATTTTTTTATGTTTTTAGAACAAGAAAATTTTTTTAAAAATTTCTGCACCTCTCATTGAGTGCTAGGATTGTTTACCTGTTTATTAATGTATCCCTGTGAAGGAAACGTTGCCAGTAATAGAATATTTATGAATTATATAACAAATAATCGTCCATCTCAGTCATCTGTTCATCTGCTTTCATTGAACCATGACTGACTTTCTTGTGTCTTTAATTTTTTTGGTTTCATACCGTATGTGGAGGCTGAGAAAATTAAGGCCATCCCACCTCAAGTTTAGCTGATGTGGGAAACAGAGGCAGAAGAAAATCATTAAAATTCCTCACCCACTGACAAGCCCTTGAAACAGACAGAGTGGCTTTCCCCTGGGGACGTACCTGCCCTCACCTTGAGGTTTTGCTAAGGACAATCCTAGCCTGACCTGACCCCCTATCCCAACAGGTCCAACCAGAATCCTTAAGTCTACTTTAACAATTCCTTTAGTTAACTTTATCTCTAAACCTTTAAGATAGTGTCGAGAATCATTCTCAAGTATATGGCCCACTAATATACATCTAAAGGGTCTCACGAGAAGATTTTTATTATTGGTAATAAATAACCTCTCTCCCAACAAGGTCCTGGAGACCTTGCTTCCGTAAGTCCTTAGAAACTTAGGCCATCCCAATCCCCTTTGTCCTTACCCACCGCAGAGTCCACCCCTACTCTGCCTATAAAAACTCTGACTGTAATCTGGTTCGGCATCCAAGTCCCTATTCTGCTGTGTTGGGTATACTTGGGCCCAAGCTTAAGCTTGTCAAATAAATCCTCGTGTGATTGCATCAGTGCTTGGCTCCTTGGTGGTCTCTCAGACAAGAAAACTCAGGCACAACACCATACATTGTATGTAAAGAACAGTAAAGCCTTAAGTAAATAATATTCACCTCCAAAAAGTACATGCCCCTTCTTGTAGACCAGTGGGGGAAGCTAGGACTGAGTCAGTTCATGGTTGGGCGAGGGCAGGGCTTGGAAGCTTGAAGTTTCTGCATGATTCAGTTTATTACTAATCCTTTGAGGGCAAGCTCGGATCTTTCCCTTCAACAGGTCTTGAGCTCTGACCACTGGCAAGATTTCGCAGGTTCATAGACACAGGACTTTTTGAAGTGTGAGAGATCTCTCTTTCCTTTGTAGTCTAGATGGCAAGTCTTTGGGCCCCTAGGGAGTTCTCTTTGTTCTCAGTCCTGCCCCTGGTTTTCTATGCCTGATCCAAGCCTACCGAGGAAGGTGGCCTTACCCTGTGGACGCCAGGAATTCCTTGCAGAGTTCTCTCTGAGCTGCCCTGGTCACCCACAGCCTCTAGAAGCTGAAATCTCAGAGAGCCTTAGGTGAATTTCCCTTCATTCTCTAGTTCTACATTGTACACTCAATAAACGACCCCCGCCCTTGGTGAAGACCCATGGGAAAAGGTTGGCAGACAGGCAGAGGCTTGCTTTATGAGGGGTTGAGGGGACTATCAGCATTCTGATCTATCACTCAGCCTACATGCAGCTGTGACAAGCCAGGCTGAGTCCTCCTTATCTCCATCCATGGCTGATTCTTTGTCTTCCTTCTGACATTCTCCAAATAAGAAGTGCCACTGGCCCTTGGTTTCTCCTTTCCTATGAAGGATTCATTCACTTCTGCAGTTTGGTTCATATCCATCTCTGTGCATCCCCAGCTCTCTGATGGGTTTCTAAAAACTATGATTTCATAGTTTATCAGGCTTATTTTGGTTGTTGGGGTGAGAGTTAACAGTCTTTAGCCTCTTTTTTTTTTTTTTAAAGATTTTATGTATTTATTTGACAGAGAGAAATCACAAGTAGATGGAGAGGCAGGCAGAGAGAGAGAGAGGGAAGCAGGCTCTCTGCTGAGCAGAGAGCCCGATGCAGGCCTCGATCCCAGGACCCTGAGATCATGACCTGAGCCGAAGGCAGCGGCTTAACCCACTGAGCCACCCAGGTGCCCCAGTCTTTAGCCTCTTTCTACATCCTCACTTCTCTCCTCCCCTTCCTTCCATCCATTCATCCATGCTTTGTGTGTGTATGTATACACAAATGTATATTAAATACTTTCCATTGATGAGTAACACTGTATTTTGTATATCATTTCCCTTCCTCTACATCCCCAAATTATCAAAAGCTATATATCCTTATTGTATTCTTTACATGTAGAAGGAAATAATATCAGCTTTCTTAAAGGAAAAAGAAAAGATTCTTTTCCCTGAAAGTCACATTTTTTTTTTTTACCTATTTCAGTGTGTCTAGGATATTTTGCAAATAACAGTTTATAAATTCATATTGTCTTTTAGGCTTTATCAAATAAAGAAATGAGAATAATCAATTAAATTTGATTAGTTCACAAGTAATGTAGTCGCTATTGACCACAAGATGATGAGGAATCAGATGATGAAAACATGCAGTTACATTAGTATATTGAATTTTGAGGACCATAAGAGCTAATGATAGTTCCGTAGTACCTATCGCCTGCCAAGGAAATAGAGTGGTGGCATCTTAAACATGATATCAGTATTTCATATCAATTGAGTATTATCTAAACTGGGTAAAGTGGTATAAAATGACTGAAAACAAACATGAAGTTTTATTTATATAAAAATTACATAAGAGCAAGGGGCGCCTGGGTGGCTCAGTGGGTTAAACCACTGCCTTCGACTCAGGTCATGATCCCAGAGTCCTGGGATCGAGTCCCACATCAGGCTCTCTGCTCAGCGGGGAGCCTGCTTCCTCCTCTCTCTCTCTGCCTCCCTCTCTGCCTACTTGTGATCTTTCTCTGTCAAATAAATAAATAAATTCTTTAAAAAAAATTACATAAGAGCAAAATTTGAAAATTATTTGAGAACAAAATTCATATATGATCTACTTTGAGTATGTTACAGTCTCTCAATAGAGTGGTATTGACCACAGAACACAATAGGGGATAAGAGGACTTGACCCCAGTTCACTTTTTTTGCATAACAATCCACTCTAAGATTCTGTGGCTTAAAAGTATTATGTCTTATTTCTCATGCATCGAAGGGGTGGGTTGGAGTTGACCAATGATGGCTGGGTTTGTCTAGGCAGCTGTGCTTGAGGCTGTAGGGGGCAGTTGGCCTATATACACCCTTGTGCTTTAGCACAAGGACCCTGTCATTCTGCTGAGAGGGACAGATCAAGTTGAGAAAGCTGGCCCAGTGCCATACGGCATACATTTTTAAGCAAAAAGAAGAAGAGCACACACTGAGTTTGAAACTGGGAAAGGTATTTCCACACAAGGAGGTTAAGTCCAGCACAGACTGTGGGGACTCCCTTTATTTCTTGATAAGGAGGTGTTCCAGGCCCAAGGCCTGTTCTTAGCTGACAAGTGGTCGAAGGACTACACATGTGAGTCTGCCCTGTCCATCAGTGATTTCCAAAGAGTGTCAGTTAATCCAGTGGGTCTGTTAAGGGAACTTCCCTTGTATTTAAGCAAAAACCAATTTTGAAAAAAGCCCTTAGTAATATGGGGCAATGCAAGGGAAGTTAGAAAATCTTTAACCTATTGTATGTTTTAATTACAGGCTCCTCTGCTTTCTTTCTGCATGTTGGTTTCACACTTCTCTGGAATGCTCTACAGAGGCGAAATTAGGATTGACCTGTTTTTACCATCATCAGGCATAGACTGTCACTTAGATACATTGACTGCTCCACTTTCATATCATGTCTGGAAAATAGAAACAGATGTTTTCAGACTTGCCCCACTAACATGAGATTTCATCTGTCTGTGTCTAGACGTATTGCCATCGCCAACACTGTGTCTCTGATACTCCTAACTTGGATCTTTTATGGGGATATTTATGGGTTGCTTTGGCATATATGTGACTGTTGGTTTAGAAAGATATAGAATAGCACCATAATTATAATCCAACTATGAAAGCAGCCTATAGTTTGCCTATTGTGAAATGGGTCCAGCTCTCCGAGTATTAACTCTTTTTCCGAATCTTTTGAGTAGATGAGGTTACATAACACCTGTAAGTTTCACATAAACACCAATAAGTTTCTGGCTAAAAGATCTGGGTAGCAAATCTTCATTTCCTTCTCTCCTATTCAGAACTTCTGTTAGAACTGTGACACCTGCTTGCCCTGCATCCACCTGTTCTAGCTGTTATTTTGGGGGTGGGGGGAATGTGGGGGGAGAAATAAAAAACTAGGTTGTTATAATGCATAGAAATCAGTATCTTGTTTTAGATGACTGAGAATCTTATATACAGCATTTCATAATTCTTAAAACTTTTCCATTTCTTCCCCTCCCTTTTGTGCTGCATTTTTAGTATGGATAATCAGTACTTTTTCCCACCCCCTCCATACTCTGGTAGCTCTTTTGATTCATCATGTAACCACAGGAAAAGAAGACGGGATTTTTCCAACAGAAATCCTGGATGTCTTATAGCTTTGTCATTAAAAAGACCTTTGGGCAAGTGATTTCATTTTTTTAGGAGCCCCAGTTTAGTTTAGTTTTTTTTTTTTTAATATGTAAAAGGAGTAAATGCCTACTTAATGTGAGGATTACGTGTAATGATAAAAAGAAAGTGGTTTTTAAGCTGTACAAATGTTAGTTTTGTTAAAAGAAGGTCACAAGTGCCTTCCTTTTCATACAAACTTTTAAGTATCAGCCCCGAGCGATGAAGAAAAATAGAACTAATCCCAGTTGATAAGCTCAAAAATGTTGATTTGCCATCACTCACTATACCTGGAGACCACACCAAGTAGATCAGATTTGTGGCTGAGAGTAGGAATAATAGAATGTAAAATTCAGCAGTACTCTCTATGTTAATTTGTCAATAACTTGCCCTGTTGTTGTTTTTTTCCCCCTCAAGGTGTCCAGAATGCACTTCAGTATTTCTTACAATCAACATTGTAGCATTATCAGTGATAGTCCTTAAAGCATAAATTACTAGGTAGATGTTTTTTAGAATCTGAATTTTGATTAAGATTTTAATTAGTATTATGTAGTGCCTAGCTCATAACAGCTACTCAACAAAATGTATTGAATGAGTGAGTGAATGACATCCCATTTAAAAATACTTCCAATCCTTCTCACATAACACCATTTTAGTTATGGTGAATATAAGGTAAAAATACTTCCAATCCTTCTCACATAACACCATTTTAGTTATGGTGAATATAAGGGACAGTGTTAAGAAACATTCTTTTTTTTTCCCAATGACTTTTGTTAGAAGTTGGAGATGTGAGCTATGGGTTGGGACCATATAGCCCTTAGGAAGGGAGCTCATGTTTATTCAATACATGTGTGTGACAGGTGTTCCTATCAGCATCATCTCAACCACTCTGGAGTAAGCGGTATTTTAGTTTTGTAGATGAGGAAACTGAGATTCTAAGATTGTCTTTCCCAAGGCTTCTCAGCAAGTTAGGAAGTGGGATCCCAGTCAGTTATACTTTTAATGGCATTGTTCTGTCTCCTAGGCAATGGTTAAGATGGGGGCCGAGCACATGACATTTCAGTACACTATAGGTACCTGAAAATGCCAAAAATCCTAGCCTTGTTTTGTAGTTTTCTGTTTAGAATGTTCTCAGTTCTGGAATCCTGTCTTTACCACAAGTAAAGCCACACTACTCAGCAGAGGGCCTGGGGAGCCCCTGACTCCTAGGAGACCAGACTTAACATCAGAAGCTTCTCTTTCCTCCCTGAGGCCACTCCTCAGAGGAAGTGCTGCCTGGCTGGTTCCCTGCTCTTGAGAGATTAGAGGAAGACTTTTCTTCAGAGGCCAAACTGCCAGTCATCAGGGTTATTATCCCTTCTTTTCTTGTTGATCCACATTGTCCTATAGAGGCTGAGTACAGGGCCCTGTCTTCATTGTGATATCATAGAGTCTTTATGTACAAAGCGACCAGATTAAGTATGTAAATTATAACTTACTGTACTGTGTTATTTTAACATTGATTTGGCCTTTCTAGATCCTCTCTTTTCTTTTCTTCTGTTTCCATTCAGCAGGCCTCTAACTGCTAACTTTCTAACTCTTATTTCTTTGATTCCGATATGCAACCTAGTTGTAGTAACATTTAATGTTTTAAGCCTCTTGGGATTAATAGAGGATTTCTTCCTTTTCATCCTCTAATTTAAATCCAGATTTCTCTATTGTTCCCCAGCATGTTCCCATCATCCAGTTTACCTGTCTTCATGAGTGACACTCATGGCTGAGTTTCTAGTCAGTATTCTAAGTTTTAGTTCAACGCGGTGGTATTTTCCATAAATTAATCCCCTGTGCCCCATCCCGCCTGGTGCGTCTTGAACTCTGTTCCAGGAGCTCCCCAAATGGGCCTTCATTTTTGGAGGGATCCAGCACTCTGCTCTGCTCTCTGGAAACAGAACCTCTAATACAGTTCTTCACATTCTGCCTACCCTCCAGTTTGCCTTCCGTTCTGTCTCTTTCTGTCAGTCTGCATCCCCACATCTCTTACATCCCTCCTGGATTCTCCTGGGTCCTGCTGTCTCATAAACCAACAGGCCCTGATAACTCAATACTTTTCCAGTTTCCTCCATCAGTGTTCCCAAATCTCCTCGCAGGCACCACAGCCCCTCCCTGCCTACTTGATAATGGTGTATTTCCAGAGCTTATCATCAGGTCATTGTTTCCTGTCCTGAAAAAATTGACACAGGCATCATTGTCATTACCATTATCGCGGCTCTGTTTCTCTGACTCCAGCCTAATTAGTTTGCTAAAAATCTTGACTGGCATTTGAAGCCGAAACATTTCTTCTTCACCCTGTACCTTTACCTTAAGCTTTATCTACACCCTATCCCGGTCATCACAGGGAACTCTTGCAAATGAAGAGCAATGCAGCAATAAGGAGCATATGGTACAAAAGGGCAAAGGGGAAAATTCAGCTGTGGTAGTTCTATGTTAAATTACAGAATTGAGACTGGATTTTCTGGTGTTTCAAATAACAAGTACCACTAGCCCTGATAAGACCAATGAAAACCTTTTCTGAGGTAGCTCTCATGACTGGCCACAGTATGGTCCTTTCTTGGGAACAATCCAGTGAGAAAAATCAGAGGGCCAAGGGTCCATATAAATACGCATTGTTGCAGTTCCCCAGGCATGGCATTTAGAATCTGGCATTTAGAATCTGTTTGTCCTTCTCTCCCTCTTTCTAAGAAGTGCGAGTGGATATGGGATTCTTGCACATCCAAATAATCACTAACCGTCTCCTGGCTTGTCCCCTCTGTTGATACAGCAGTGCTCCCACGCTAACCTAGGTCTCTGTCTCAAGCCTGGAGTAGCCTCCTTACTCAATCTCTTGTTCATGTCTTTTAAGACTGTTCAGCTTCCTATTAGTCTTAGAGCATTTTCTCTGGTCCCCCAAACGGCAGTGGATTCTAATTTTTCACCACATGAAGCCTACATTCTACTGACCTTGTTCACCTCTGCCATAATCTGTGTTCACGCTCACATCCACTCTTACCATATGTACGGATCTTGCTTTACCTCTGCCATAATCTGTGTTCACACTCACATCCACTCTTACCATATGTACGGATCTTGCTTTTCTTCATCAGACGTGCTCCCGTCTGCTTTCTGCTCTGCCTCTGGCCATCATTATGTCTCCCTCCCAGGCCTGGCTGCTAAGAAACCTCCCCTGGTGTCCGAGTCCTCCTCAGTAATGGTGGGAGTGTAACAGGCCCAGAGGCAGTGAGCAGTGGTTTAGAACTGGACTGCCCACCCACTGTGTGAGTTTGTGTAAATTAATGACTTTGTGCCCCAATTTTCTCCTCTGCAAATGAGGATATTAAAAGTACTAAATGATCCCCAGCTCTCCGTGGCTGTGACAAGACACATTGATCTCTTGCTCAGGGCACAAGGAAGCTACGAGTATGCTGCAGCTATGCTCTGTCAGCCTTTTTCATTCCAGGATGGGGGTTGACATGCCAGCATCAGGGTCAGTATTGTGGTGGCGTTTCTGTCTGCCTCTTGGACTTCTGCTAGATGGGTCACATCTGCCCAGTTCCATTGGCAGAGGCTATCACATAGCTGACCCTAGAATCACTGGGGTGGATATGTATTCTCCCACAGGGAATGGAGTAGGGGATATATGTCCATAATAATGCAGTCCACCATGCTGCCTTATAGACTTATTGTGAGGTCTAAATAAGTTAATAGGTATGGGAGTTTAGAAGGGTGCCTGACATATAATCAGGACCTAGTAAATGTCAGCTGTTATTTTTATCATTTAATCTTGTGCCAGGTTTCTATGCTAAGCATCTCACATGTATCTTAATGTTTACTTCTCAAAATTGATATTATTCCCATTTTGCAAATGAATAAACTAAAGTTTACAGAGGATAGGTACATTGTTCACAGTCACACTGTTTGCAAGGGACAGAATGGACATTTAAACCAGGCCTGCCAAACTTCAAAGTCTTTGATCCTAACCTTCTGCTAGTCCAGTGAACATGTATTGGGAAAATTCTTCCTAATTTTATGAGCTTGTTTCATTGTGACTACTGCAATCTTCACCACCCCTGTACCCTGATGTGAACTTGAAGGACTTGCCCATGCAAAGACACACAGCTGCCAAACTTTCAAGACTGATTCTGATGACCTTCAGATTTCAGTTTTTGTCATTGATTCCTTTATTTAAACAATACTGTGGTTGATTCAATGGAAGACTGTGTGTGTTGGTACCTGGATTTTCTCAATCACATATTTGGAGAGCTGAATTTATATACCACCCCAGCCTTGCCTTCTATGGGATTATACTTACCTAATTCCTTGCTGGGTCTTACATGCCTTTCCCCCAAGGCACAAGCTACAGTCCACACAGAGTCTGTCTAGACATTGTCATTCAAAAGGTTACCTATTGGTTCCTCTCTGGTATCTCGTGGGTGGGCAATATGTCAAATAAATCACGCGGGCATTTACAGTTCTGTGAGGTTAGACCTATCTGTATACCTTCAAGACTTGGGGTTTGGAGTGTTTCCTTAAATGAACTTATTGGTCCTCTTGTTCACTCTTCTGAGCCCAGGGCAGGGAAGCCCTTCCACCTCATACTTGACTCACTTATTCAAAGTGTTTCCTCCATGAGGACATGAGCTTCACGAGTATAGATACCATGTTTCATGACCCTCCCACATTTTCCCCACAATACCTACAAGCTCGGGGGCATCTTTAGAAGCTACCAGAGACAGCATGGAGCTATGAATTAGGTACAGACCCTCCTGGACCAGCACACATGTAGGAGAGCACTGTCTCTTAGCTCTAAAATGGAGACCCTTAACGTCTGCCTAATTGAAATGAGGATTCACATTTGAGGAGAGGCAGTGTGTTGAAGTGGTAGCAGTATGCCCTAGAGCCCAGACTGCCGTGTTTATATCCCAGCCCACTCTTTCCTATCTGAAAACTTAACGCATCATTTTTCTCATCTGTAGGATAGGAATAATAATAGTACTTATTTTACAAGGTTCTTGTGAGGATTAAATGTTAGTGTAGCTGCTTGCCATAATTCAAGAAATCTTATCTAATGTAAGTAGCAAAATAACACATATGAAAGCATCTAGAATTGCCTAGAACAATACTACTCAAAGTGACCATCTTTAGTGAGATAAGGAACTTAATGCCATGATGTAAATCAACACTCTTCTTCTTTCTTTGGAAGATTCTTGTTGGGAAAAAATTACATGTTTGGTGAGAAAGCTGATTTGCATTCTGGCTCTGGCTGATTGTCTTCTCTGTGCATAGTACTGAAAGGTCCACAGATCATACCTCTTGTTCCCCTGACCTACTACATGGTAGGCAGTAACTTTGTTTAATTATTTATCCTGGAAAAAACAGTTTAAGATGTCTTATTAAGGTAAATAAATACAATGAATTTTATAGATTTGAAGTTCCATTATACTTATAGTCTTTGTATATCTTCAAAGTTACAAATAGGATGCACAGTCATGTTTTTGGTAAAAGTTGTGAATCTTTTTCTAGGAGGGAGAGGATAAAGATAGCCTTGTGGGTCATCATGGGAAGTCTAGAATGAGCTTTTTCAGATAGCAGGAAGACAGAAGAGATGCCCTCATTTTCCTTCATCAGCACTGTTAACATTTATTTACAGACTCAAATGTAAAAAGACAAAGCACAGTTTTTATAAGGGAGATTTATTTATATAAATAAGTTTAGAAACTATGTCTATTTACCAAAAAAGAAAGAAAGAAAGAAAGAAAAAAACCAAGTATGGTGATATTACCTAAGAAATTAATATTTTATGTCAACACTTTTTTTTGCCTCATTTATATCAAAGCCAAAGTAACTTAAGAGGGAAGTTATAATTGTATTAGTCTAGCTTCTCCAGAGAATCAAAACATATATATTTGTTTTATAGTTAATATATTATACATTATATATATATGGTATGTATGTGAAAAGATTTATTATAAGGAATTAGTTCATATGGTTATGGAAGCTGAGAAGTCCCACAGTCTCCAGTTGTCAAGCTGGAGATTCAGGAGAGCCCATGGTATAATTCCAGTTGAGTCCAGAGACCTGAGAACCAGCACATGGAGAAAGCTCCAGCCCTGGTCTAAGTCCAAGTCCAAAGGCAAAAGTAGAGGAGTGTCCCAGCTCAAAGTCATTCACAGAGAGAGAATTAATTCTTCCCTCTGCCTTTTCTTCAACTCAGGCCTCCAACAAATTACATGAGACCACCCACACTGAGGAGGGCAATCTGCTTTATACTCTCTACCATTCTATCTATTATATCTTATTTTTTTTTAAGATTTTATTTATTTATTTGACAGATCACAAGTAGGCAGAGAGGCAGGCAGAGAGAGAGAGGGGGAAGCAGGCTCCCCGCCGAGCAGAGAGCCCGACATGGGGCTCAATTCCAGAACCCCAGGATCATGGCCTGAGCTAAAGGCAGAGGCTTTAACCCACTGAGCCACCCAGGTGCTCCTATTATATCTTATTTAAATGTTCATCTCATCCAGAGACACCCAGAATAATGTTTAGTCAGGTATCTTGGCATCCTGTGGCCCAGTCAGACACATAAAATTAACCATTATTGTAATATTAGACACAGTGTCCCATAAAGGTGGACTTTTTTGATTCCTGTGTACTTTTTTAAAAAAAGATTTTATTTATTTATTTGAAAGAGAAACATAGAGAGATTGAGAGAACAAGTGGAAAGAGGGGCAGAGGGAGAAGCAGACTCCCCACAGAGCAGGGAGCCCGGCATGGGACTCAACCCCAGAATCCTGGGATTATGACCGGAGCCAAAGGCAAGATGCTTAACCACCTGAGCCACCCAGGTGCACCCTATATACTTTCTAATGAATTTTTATGCTACTTAAGATATATTACTTAGCTTAGTTTTGGATTTTAATTTCTTATTTTTGAATAAGATTTGTTTTAATTTCTTTTTAATTTCTACAAGTAGCATGTTTTTATGAGGGATTGTCTACATCCATATCTGCTGCATTTTAAGTGAACATTTAAAAGACATATGCCAGTGGTGGTTCTGGCAAATTTTCAGTTGCAGGAAAATCCTGTTTCTGAGCTAAAAAATAGATTTGGGAGATTATAGAGGAAACCTTTTGAGTGATAGAGCAGAGGAAGGTAGGCTGCTTTGTGCAACTGTATCTCCTAATATCCTCTTGAAAATGGCATCATGAGGATATACAGTGAAGGTGGTAACCTTCTGTCATTCCAGAAAAGAAATAGGATATAGGTAGAAATAGGATATAGGTAGAACCTGAAGGTTCTCAGGGCATGGAGGAAAAACGTTTCAAAAACAGAAAAGTACTATTTGAAAATGCAAAAGAAAATGGCTATCCTAGGAACGAATTGGATTATTTTTCATGATAGCCTTCCTGTAACCCTAACGAATAGTACCATAGCTCCACCTACTGCATAAAGAGGCAAAGAGGCAAAACACTCCATCAAAAAGAACCTTCTTCTCCCACCCCGGGATTTTTTTTTTTTTTTTTAATCTTTTGGTTCTTTACCCAAGCAAAGTCATTGAAACTGTTATTTTTTGCTTCCAATCATCCTTTCTCTCCTCTTCCTACTAATTTCATGTTTGAAAGATTTATAGGTATCATTTCAAAAGCTGACATTTCAAAGAAAACATAATAGGAAATTATAATCTGATGATTTGGTTGAGGTGTCTGGTAGTGAGTATACATAAATATAATTTAGATACATATCGCACTTGAATAAAATATGTGTGAGAAAGATTGGAGGAGAGGAAAGGCAATATTTTTATCTGATGAGGAGAAGAGCAGGGGTTTTAAAGACCTGAATTCTCTGGCACTAATTTGTTTGGTGCCTTGGGCAAGTTACTTAACTTTTCTTTGTGTGCTGTTTCTCCATTAAAAAAAAAAAAAATGAGGATAATGGCATATGCCTTTTCTCTGCCTCATAGAATTCTTATCAGGATATAGAAGATCAAGTAATACCCCACTTCTCCAGCCATCATGCTTCCAGCCGCAGCCATCTGTAATGAATCTCAGAAGCAGGCAGAGAAGGCCTGTGAGCCACGAGAGCACTGCATGCTTTGACAAAGGCACATGGCATTGACTTGGAATTGTGTGTAAAGTAAGCTCAGAGATTGTGAATGTGTGTGTGGGCTCTCTCTCAGTGTTGTTTCTCCACTGTAGTTCTTCCCTGTCTGTAGCTACCTAGGAAAACAAATTGTAAAAATGAAAAGCTAGGAAAGGAAGGTGGAGACAAGTGCACGTGTCTCATTAGAAATTCACCAGGAAGATACCTGGACAGGACATCCCAGGAGCCCAGTAGCATTTTAACGCCAGAATCAGAAGTAAACAGTTTTTCTGTATCTCGATTAGGCACACTGTATTGGGTCTCTCTTTCAGAGCTGACAGACCTTAGCAAAAGTTGTCTGAATCATGTCTAGAATGCGCTTTTGCAAAGAAGTTTGTGCCACGTTTTAGGGAGAGTTCCATTAAAAGGAAAAATGTCTTTTAAGGAATATGCATCATTGATGTTGATAACCACTATTTATCAATATATAATTTTTTCCTCCATGGTGGTAGAGATATTCAATATCATGATATTATTTTAGACATATTTTTGTTTTCCTCAGTCAAATGGAAAATTACTGCCCCAAATTTCCTTCCTTCTGACTTCTGATCTAATTTAAATTCCTTTCCAAATTATTTAAAATCTAGTATAATGAGTTAGATTCTGGAAAACTGATCTTGCAGGGTAGGGGGGTGGATGTCTCACAAAATATAAGTGTAAATTAAGTATTTTTCATTGTATTTAGCATTGTATAAAGGTTTTCAGTAGGACTGAAAACTTAAAGTACCGGATGGATGTTTAGGTATCTTTTTATATGCACATAAATTACTAGGCATTATATTTTCATGCAGTAAGGGCCACAGATTATCCATATATTTCATATTGAAATGCTTTTATTTAACATTTTCGTTAAAATACATACTAAATTTATAAATGCAAACTTGAATGAATCCCAGAACTCTTTCTATATTTCTTGTCTGATGGAGTCAGGCAAAAAGTGATACCCACCATTCTATCCCATTTGAGATGGGATAATCTGAGAATTCAAATGAGGTCAGCATAGATAAGGGCTTCACAAACAATTGAAAGTACCAGATGTTTTGTTGTTTTTTTTGTTGTTGTTTACTTTCCTGTTTGTCTAAGACCATCATATTATTTGACTAAGTATGCATAGTACCAGTTAGGGCCACATGCTGTTCATGTGCCTTTGACAACTCCTAGCCTGGTCTATACCCTGTCCAACTAGATGTGTCCAGTGATCACATACTTGGATGTCATAACAATGTCAGATTGCTATATAAGTTTCTGAATATTTACTCTCAGTTTGGGTTCTTGACTGGTCATGGACTGGTAACAGTGTGTTTGCAGGCAAACTCCTTAGAGTGGCACTGGATAGATTAGTGATTAAGAGCACACATCTAGAGCCAGACTGCCTGGTTTGAATCCCGGCTTCGCCATTTGCTGGGTGTGAGACACCAGCATGTCCTTTAACCTCTGTGTGCCTCAGGTTCCTTATTGGTGGAATAGGGATAGCAATACTTAACCCATTTCATAGGGTTACAACAGGCATTACATGACTTCCAGTAAACCTGATCACTTAGTTTACTTACTATGTATTTAGCAACAGGGGTGTTACTAAGTCAGCCAAGCTGAATTTTGAACCTACTTGAAATTTCTATATATTTTTAAAATTTTTTATTTAAATCCAGTTTAATTGAATTAAATTGGGTGGCTCAGTTGGTTAAACGTATACTTCTGTCTCAGGTCATGATTCCAGTGTCCTGAGATCAAGCCCCACTTTGGGCTCCCTGCTCAGTACAGGGCCTGCTTCTCCTTCTCATCTCTCCTCAGACTCTCTCTCTGGCTATCTCTGTCTCTCTCTCTCTCAAATAAATAAAAATCTTTAAAATAAATAAATAAATTCAATTTAATTAACATATATTATTAGTTTCAGAGGTAGAATTTAGTGATTCATCAGTTGCATGTAACCCCCAGTGCTCATTAAATCAAGTGTTCACCCAGTTCACCCACTTCCGAGGACCCTGGGATCATGACCCGAGCCATCCAGGAGTCCCACTTTCATTAATTTTGAGTTTATTGTTGTGTATGGTGTAAGACAATGGTCCAGTTTCATTCCTCTGCATGTAGCTGTCTACTTTTCACAACACCACTTGTTGAAGAGACTTGTCTTTTTTCCATTATACATTCTTTTGTGCTTTGTCAAAGATTAGTTTACCATAGAGTTGAGGGTCCATTTCTGGATTCTCTATTCTGTTCCATTGATCCGTGTGTCTGTTTTTGTGCCAGTACCATACTGTCTTGATGATTACAGCTTTGTAATAGAGCTTGACATCTGGAATTGTGATGCTTCCAGCTTTGGTTTTCTTTTTCAACATTCCTTTGGCTATTTGGGGTCTTTTCCAGTTCTGTACAAATGTTAGGATTATTTGTTCCAATTTTGTGAAAAATGCTGTTATTTTGATATGGATTGTGTTGAATATGTATATTACTTTGGGGAGCATAGACATTTTAACACTATTTGTTCTTCCAATCCATGAGCATGGAATGTTTTTCCATTTCTTTGTGTCTTCCTTTCTTTCCTAAGTGTTCTATAGTGAAATTTCCATATTTTGCCAATGTGTCTAGGATAACTGTGTCAACACCTTCTTTATTTGTAAGGCATGTATTTTAAGGAAACATAGATCATGAAGGTAAGTAATCTAAGTCCAGAATATTATTCTGGGGGATTTTGATTTATTCATATAATAAGAATGAATGATTCAAATATTACAGAATATTTAATATTCAGTGAATAAGTATTGATCATACCTTTTCATATTCAGCCTTTAGAGGACATCATGAGGTTCCTAGGAAGTAAGCAGTCAGTGAGCCTCTGTCAGAGGTCACAGTTAAAAGAAGTCTGGCCCAGGGCACCTAGGTGGCTCAGAGGGTTAAAGCCTCTGCCTTCGGCTCAAGTCATGATCCAAAGATCCTGGGATCGAGCCCCGCATCGGGCTCTCTACTTGGTGGGGAGCCTGCTTCCTCCTCTCTCTCTCTGCCTGCCTCTCTGCCTACTTGTGATCTCTCTCTGTCAAATAGATAAATAAAATATTTTTTAAAAAAAAGAAGAAGAAGAAGTATGGCTGGAGATGGTTATATCTGTTTTCTTAGTCACAAAGATGTCATTGTCACTTCCTTAGCTTGAACTGTTTTACTCACCCTCTGCAACATTTAAGTTGGCATGCTTGGAAGAGCAGATGCTAGTCTGTTTGGGTTATCCATAATGAAATACCAGTAATATTTCTGCATTAGTGATACACTGTTGCCAATGTTGAGTTCTCAGCTTTTGTAAGTAACCGTTGATACTTCTTCTGGGAGAATTGATGAGTATTTGTTTCTTATGGAAATGACTATAAATTGTTGAGGGTGTGGGACACACACAGACTTTATAAAGTATAGGCCAAAAGATAAGGAAAATATTATAAATGCCTTCCTTTGAAAAGAGACTCCATTCATTCATTCATGATTGTGTACCCAGAAAATATATTTTTTAGTGTTTTTGTCCACTGATTGATGTAATGATGTAATATTTATTAGTGCCCACTATGTGATAAGAGTGGTTCTAGGTACTGAGAATATTTTCAGTGGTCTAGGCAGATAAAATCCCTGCCCTCCTGAAGTTTACATTCCCATAGGGAGGCAAGAAAGTAAACTGTGTTTAAAAAAATTAAATTAAAAAGTAGATGTTTATGGGGTAAATACCAAGCAGTAAGAAGGCACACAGAAAGGTCTGTTTTAGGAAAAGTGGTCAGGATGAGCACCTGTAAGGAAGAAACATTTGAACAGAGACCCACAGGAAAAGAACAGGCAAGGCCCTTGAGGGGCTGAGAAGAGCATTCTGGCAGGTGGGAAGCTGTTATGCCCTCTGTGCAGTACCTTGGACCAGACATTTCAAAGAACTCATCAAGAGTGATAAGTGCTATGTCTTTTCTCAAGCTGTCTATAACCTGTAGTGAAAGAATACAGAAATGACTACCCCACAAAACCGTCATTTCTACTTTAATTTACTATGCCAGTCTTTCTGCTTCTTCAGAGCTGCTAATTTCTTCATAAACTACCACATCCTCGCAGGACCTCTCTGATCAGAGCTGCAGTTCAGAGTTCCCAAGGCATTGTCAGAGCACCAAATGCGTTCCATTTGCTCCTGACTTTATTACATGCTATCCATCAGCTCACTGCAGGCACCTCTCAGGCATTTAATTCCACCGAGAGTTTTTCTTGATACAAATTACTTTCATTTACTATAATTTTTTATACATTATCCACATGATTAGCTAGTTTTGAAACTCTTGACTAACACCTTTCTCAGAGGTCATAATTCTTTCTATTTCTGCTATATCTCATGCTTTGCCTTGTGCTTTGTAATAATGAATCAATAAGCTCATTTCTTATCCTCACCCCAGTGAAGCCATATATGGTAGCCATTAATTAAAAATTTTTTTCTTGGCCCCAAAATCCTGCTGCTTCTTGAAAATTTTATGTAAACTATGGAAATGAATTTACTTCCAGTATTGAAAATAGATCATCTTTTTGTGAAGTGAAAACTAAGTTCTAGTTAGTTTTATTAAAAGTAGTATGCAAGTCAAACAGGTTTTTTGTTTTGTTTTGTTTTTAAGTTAATAGTTATAGATTTATGATGGAATAGAGATATATATTATAAAATTTTATAGTCCTTGAGTAGAGTGAGAAATGTCTAGAAAAATTCATTAATGAATCTTGAAAACTTTGGTCATGAACTACTTACACTGTCCTCTTTCCATATTTCAGTGATACTGAATACCTCTTAAAGACAGGATATGAGTAATGCTGTATCTAGTGAAACTCTAGGAAGAATTTAAAATGTAATCATCATTAGCAAAAATTCTAAAAACAGCATGTTCTTACTCAGTACTTTGGCTTCCTTGCTATCTTAATTCTATATGCTTGTTTTCTTTACATAAGATGTGCTACTCTTAGTATTACAGATCTAGAGCCAATTATGGTAGAATGACCTGGATTCTGTGTGTCTTACATATCACCAGCTAGATTTTTTTTTTAACTAGTCTCAATTTTAGTAACAGTAAATCTATAAAGTGAAAAAATAAACATGATATAAATTTTAATTTTTTATTGACTTGGGTGATGAAAAACTGAAAATGTTCATTGACCTTTCATTTGTAATTTTCCTTTACTTGTGCAGTTTATCATTAATTTTATATTTAGTCTTCTTGAAATGTAATATACTAATTTCACCTCCTGTTATCTAAGTAGGGAAAAAAATTATTTTTTTTAAAAAGAACAGGATGAAATATTTTAGGAATAATTTGTGTCTGAAAAGTTTACTACAGCTTCTGGCATATATCAAAATAACGTTTGGACATTTGGAACCATGGCTATTGATGTTCTTGGCAAATTATTATTTTTTCTTCAGGTTTCTATTTGCAAAATAATAAGTGTCTTAATAAAAATGGGAAGTATTTTTTAAATGACTAATAATGATTTGGAAGAAGAAAAGGAAGACTATTAAGTGATGATATCAAGCTAAATATTGTACCATTTTATTTTCCTTTTAGGACCAACTGAAAGTACAGAAATACAGTAGTTAATAGTTGAATGCAATAGTTCTCTAACTCTAGTATAGATAATAATCATCTACCAAGCTTTTAATTTGCGTGTTGGGGGTAGGGGTATATGTGACAGTCTCAGATTCTTCAACATCAACTAGGTACCCTGCAGTCAAATTCAGTTCTGACACAAGCTCCCAGAGTTAGTGTTAGACACTATAGGTTAAGGACTCAGTCCCACAAGACCTCCCACACTTTGGACATCCATTATAATAAAGTGCCCAGGCTACCCATAATTCCAATCAACAGCTATGAATTGGGGGTTTCTATGACCCCCACAACTCTCCATGACCCTCAAGTTCAGTAATTGCTAAAATGACTCAGAACTCAGGACAGAAAGCATTTGACTTACTACTGCTGGTTTTATTATAAAGGATACAATTCAGGAACAGCCAAATGGAAGAGCTGCATAGGTCAAGGTATAGGATAATTGGGTGTCAAGCTTCCACACCCTCTCAGAGTACATATCCTCCTTGCACCTTGATGTGTTCACCAACCCAGAAACTCTCCTAACCCCATTGTTTAGGGGTTATATGAAGGTTCCTAATTAAGTAGGCACACTTGATTAAATCATTAGCTATTTATTGGTGGATGAAAGTTCCAGCTCTTTATTAAAATTTTTTTTAGATAACTGATTTTTCCCCATTTTGATTAACATATAATGTATCATTGGTTTCAGAGGTAGAGGTCAGTTATTCATCAGTTTTACATAATACCCAGTGTTCATTACATCATGTGCCCTCTCCTTAATGTCCATCACCTAGTTACCTCATCCCTGCACCTCCCTCCTTTCCAGCAACTCTGTTTGTTTCATTTGCCTAAGAGTATCTTATTGTTTGTCTCCCTCTCTGGTTTCATCTTGTTTTATTTCTTCCTCTCTTCCCCTATGTTCCTCTGTTTTGTTTCTTAAATTCCACATACAAGATTATATGATAATTGTCTTTTTCTTTGTGACTTAGGTCGCTTGGCATAATACCCTCTAGTTCCATCCACATCGTTGCAAATAGCAAGAATTCTTTCTCTTTTTTTTTTTTTTTTTTTTTTGATGGCTGAGTAGTATTACAAGTTCCAACCTTTTAATCACATGATTGGTTTCTCTGGCAACCAGTGCCTAGTCTGAAGTATCTAGGGGCCCACCGAGAGCCACCTTATTAGGATAAACTCAGGTAAGGTTGAAAGTGTGTTATGAATTAAAAAAAACAAATGCTTCTTTCACTTCTGTCAGGAGGTTCCAAGGGTTTTAGGAGCCCTGTATCAGCAATCAAGGACAAGGGCTAAATATATATTTCATACTATAGCCAGGGTAGTCACTGGGATTGTTTCCAAATATTACAGTTTTCCTTCCCAACATATGGTAGAATTTCACTTTCTCACCCCTTTTATTAGGTTGGACATACGACTTGTGTTAGCCAATAAAGATGAACAGAAGTGCCATCGTCACTTAAGGAGGAAGGTTTAGAGCTTTAGAAATTATTGTACCAGTCACCATGTTCACATCTCAGTGACCTGGTGGTTATGGAAGAATGTACCATCCTGGGTACCTGAGTTACTAGACTAAGCAGAGCCTCTTGTTTCCTCCATGGGACTTGTGGTGTGAACAAAATATAATCTTTTGCGGTTACATTAAGCTTCTGAGATTTAGGGGTTAATTACTATAGCCTAACCCACCTTGACTGAGACAAGTCTTAAAAATATAAATCACAGATTAAAGTGCTTATTTTTCTAGTTTGCTAAGGCTTGTTATCAATAATGAGTGAAAATTTTATTGAATGCTTTTGTTTCTCCATCTGTTGAATTGATTATATTTTTCATCTTAATCTGATAGTTATGGATTACATCACAGATACTTTCTTATTGAAACATCTTTCTATTCTTGAGTTAACTTACCCTGTTGATCATCTTATATGGTATTTTGATATATTCATAGATTCAATTCTCTATTTTTTAAGAACTTTTAAATGTATGTTCATCACTTAGATTGTAATTTTTTTCTTTCCGTCCTTGTATAAGGTTTTAGTAACAAATGTCAGATTTAATAAATTAAGTTGGGGAGCTATTGCTTTTTCTTCTCATCTCAATCTCTATTGAGTCCCTTAGTAGTTTGATAGAACTGGTCTTTAAAACATCTGGACTTGGTGCTTCTTTGTGGTTAGATTTATGACCTTCAATACCAGTTGTTTAATGGTTATAGGCATTTTTAGCCTTCCTATTTTTTTCTTGAGTCAATGTTTGTATTTTATTATATTATTTTATTATTTATAGTATATTATTTTTTTTCCTTGGGTCAATATTATTCTAGAAAATTGTCACTTTGTCTTAAATTTAATATCAAAGGGTTATAAAAGTTATATAAGTTTTGTAGAGAGATACATAGATAGTATATATGTAGCTTTTTATTCTCTACCATATACCATATACCATATAATAAAATTATTATTATATTTTTATTTCTAATATTGTATACTTTTTTTAATTTTTAATTTTTTCAGCGTAACAGTATTCATTATTTTTGCACCACACCCAGTGCTCCATGCAATCTGTGCCCTCTCCAATACCCACCACCTGGTTCCCCTAACCTCCCACTCCCCGCCCCTTCAAAACCCTCAGATTGTTTTTCAGAGTCCATAATTATTGTATACTTTTCTTAACCAACCTTTCCAGAAGTTTTCTGTTAGACTCTTCAAAGAATCAAATTTTTGCTTTAGTTGATACTCTGAAGTTTCTGTTTTAGTTATTCTCTTAATTTTTACCTTCCTTCCACTTTGTCAGTTTATTATTTTTCTAACTTCTTGAGTTTACTGTTTAACTCAAGAAGCTTAATCTTACCTTTTTAAATTAGTAGTTTAAGGCTATCCACTTAGATCCAAATCAAGTTTTTATATGTAGTACATGTTGTTTAACCTTGGCTAGTTTGGAAGTTATACATTCCATTCTATTCTTTTGGGGGGTTACCTTTACATTTATAAATTTGTAATCTTCATACTTACCTTAACAAAGTTGAAAATCGCTAGCTCATCCCCTTACAAAGCAAGCACTTTATATATCTTTTTAACTCCAGTTCACCCCACCCATCTCATTTTTTTCCTCTTTTATCTCTCCATTTTGGGAAATTTCCTCAGAACACTAATTCTTTAGCTAAATCTAACATGTTGTTCTGTCTGTCCTTTTTTTTTCTTAATGAAATAAAACTTTTTAAAGTTTTGGAATCCTACTTGGTTCTTTTTCAAATCTGTTGTTTATGGAATTCCAATATTTTATGGTGGTTTTAAACATAATTTTTTAGTGGTTTTCAGATTGCTCTATTATCTCAATTTCTAAAGAAGCTATTCTTTCTATTTGTTACATCTGCTGACTCTCCCTCATGGTGTATCATTTCCTCACATTAGTGAGTAACTAGGTTGTGTGTTTGTCTTCACTGAGGGGTGTTTTACCTGTGGGGTTAACTGTAGCACAGATTGCTGAAGCATCCCTCTGGAAAAGCATTGCATTTTCTTCTGGCTACCCCAACCAAGGCTTTTGGCTTTTGGCTTCTGGCTCTTTTACTGATATAGGACCAGTTTTTAAATGCCTTTTTTAACTTGGAATTTCCTTGCCAGAAATGTAGTTTAAAGTCTGACTAAATTTACATACATGGCTTTGAGTCTGGGGTCTTGATTTTTCATGGTAGACTTTTCCTCAGCCCAGAGCCTGGCTAGAGAAAAACTTTTTTATTACCTGGATCAGTGAGCAGAGTGTCTCACCTGTCTCACAGAGGGGAATAATCCTTTCAGGGTTTGGCTTTATTCAGGAGTCTCAGTTTTAGCTTGTCAACTGAAGTAAACTCAAGTCCACACCTACTGCCCCCCCATAGGCATTACAGTCCTGGGACCTCTATCCATAATTTTATATGCACATACACACACATATTGGGATCTGATCTTGTATTTACTTAGGGCAGATATCCTGTTCCCTCTCCTACCCAACACACTTTGGCATCAACTCATAGCTGATCAGCCTTGGCATTTATTTCCTTTTTGTTTGAAACCTCAACATACTCCTTCATCATGTAAACTTCACTTTTTTCAGACTTTGTGTTTGTAGTAGGCAGAGAATATTCATTAGCTCAGCCCACCACATTGATAGAATCCTTTTCTTTCTATTAAAATACTGAAATGTAATAATAACTAATGGCTGACAAGCCAAATCAGGGATGAGAGGAACTAATTGGGGAAAGCTGCCTGGATATTCTTTCATTTAATATCTATTCAACAAGTACTATGCGAGATTCCAGATACTGCTGTAGACCCTGGAGATACAAAGACAAGTAAGATACAGTGTCTTTCCTTCAGGAGTTCATAGTCTGTAGAGAAGAAGAATATAGAACAGACAGAGAATGCAGTGACAGAAATGCTAATTTCTGTGGAGCCTGTAAGTAAAATCATGTGTAATTTCTGTGGAGCTTGTAAGTAAAATCCAGTTCTCTCTCCTCTTTGCCTTTTAGAGTCAGAGACACTTGATAGAGTAAATGATATTTCTAATAGTTGTTACAGAACAAGTGAGAACCCCCAAAAGGTAGGGAAGACATTTTAGGAGAGCAGACCCTTGCGAAGGCCAGCCCAACAGTAGTACTTTGGTTTGCTTGGAGAATTAGGAGGAAGTAAAGAACTGGTGGCAGAGGAAGCCAGAGAAATAGACAAAGGTTTTCAGACTTGATTCTGTAGCAAGGGATTCATCATATTAGTCAGGGAGGTAGCTCTGGTGGTTGTCTTTCTACGGGTGTGTTAAGATGCTGAGAAGAAAGCTACAAGGCATGAGCCAAGTTCGGAGGCTGTTGTAGTCAGGCCAGTGATGACAGATTTTGTAAAGCATGAGTAGAGGTAAAGAGGAAGGAGGAGTGGATTTCAGAAATGGAGACTCTCAGAGAAGATTTCAGAGTTAGTGGAAACAGAGAACAGAAGGGTGATAAGTAAACCAAAATTTATTGAGCAGTGACATATGCCAGGCATTTTACCAAATCCCCTTAGCTCGCACAACTCCCTAAGACAAGTGATAATTTATAGATGAGAATACAGACACAGAGAAGTTCATGAATAGCCCAGCATCACACCTGTGGGGCTGTAACCCAGGGCTGCTTGGCTCCCAAGCTTATTCTTTCCACTCAGTTTATTGCCTCTCTGTAGAGAATTTTTTTATTATTCTAATCATTTTTTCCATGGAAGTCTGCCTCATATTGTAGTTTTATAAAGTGAAATGATGAGCAATTCAAGAGTCTCTAAATAACTATAATTTGAAGCTTCAAATTACTTCTCAACTGTAAGCTAATTAAATCTTGCAAGGCCGGCCCCTCTAAAGTTGAAAACGATTTGGCATCTCTTTCCATGTCATTAGGCTACATCTATCTTCACAGTGTGACGACTCTGCACCCTGCATTTTCTGTTGGTCGACATGTGGTTTGTGGGGCGGTGGGGCAAAGGGTAATAATTACTCCCATTCCCTCTGGTGAAATTTATCAGAAACTAATTCAGAAGCTGTGCTCTCATCACTAAGCTAGTTCACAGTTCAAAAAACAGTGATCGCTCAGGGATGTCTGACAAATACGGTGTCACCATAAATTGAAGAAATAGGAGACTAGTAGCAACTACTATTGGTTTATTTCAAGAGTTCTTTTGGGCTTTTCAGAAGGAAGGTTTTATATAAGTAGAAAAGATCTGATTATAAGGAAGATGGAATCCTATCACCAGCTTTTCCTAACAAGTGGGTTCTTTCTTTCCTACCAACCAATACCCGAGCATTGTTTCCTTTTTTTTTTCCCCCTTAAACACTAATCATGAGGACTAATGGGACACTGAGAGGCAACCCTGAAGTTCAGAAATAGCCCACACTCACCACTCCTGTGTTGCCTTACACAGGGTGTTAAATCGGATTTCCGGGCCAAGGTGAGGACAGAACACATCCTAATGATTTAGAGGACAGATGCTAGAGCCAGACTGCCTAGAGTTGAATCCTGGTTCTGACACTCACTGGCCATGTGACTCTAGACAAGTTGCTTACTGTCCCTGTGCCTCAGTTTCTTCATCAATAAGGTGGTAGTTAAAAGACCCATCCCACGGGGTTATTTGAAGATTACAATAAAACATAAAGAACTTAGAACAGTGGCTGGCATAGCATAAACCTTTGTAAGAGTTTATTACTAGTACTATCATTCTTGACGTTTATAAGCAATAACTTCTATTTCAGTGTCTTATGGTGATTGTTATTAAACTTAGATAATAAAATATTTGATTTCTTATTTCCAGTAAGCAAATTTTTGAGTTGAATAAGAACAGACTGCCTCTTTTATGCTTCCCCATTATGGTGTTTTGCTCTGATTTTCTTGTGTAAATCTTTCAAATAGAAAAGATTTAAAACTGAACCATAAGTTCCAAAACTGGTATCTAAATTGAATATGGCTTTTGTGCTTTTAAAAAGTATATTTTCTTTGTTCAATTGGAAACAATTTAGTGCATCCACATTCCTTCTGGTTAAGCAATCTATAGAAAATTAAAATGACTACAAAGGTAGGATTAACCAGATTTATGATTGGCAAAGGAAAGTCACAAACTGCTTCCGTGTAGCAGGTGTAGCTATTTTAATGGATGTTCCAGACTGGTCCATAAACCCACCCAGTTGCTGCACTATTCCACAGATGGCCACTTAAACAATTTAATGTCACTAAAATTGTTCTGGTAAGGAATTCTTTAAAACAAACTGCAATGATTTATCATTTTGAGCTGCCTGAAATACCATCATTACCCTAATGGCCCATGGTCGGAACATTTTTCTTCATATGTTTTTTTTTTTCCTCCCACTGGCTCTCCTTCTTCTGTTCCAAACCCTCTTTTTTTCATCTGTGTGTGTTTGTTTGTTTCAAGTTTGTATTTGCTTTCTAGTTAGTTAACATATAGTTAATATTAGTTTCAGGAGAAGAATTTAGTGATTCATCACTTATATACAACACCCAGTGCTCATCACAACAGGTGCCCTCCTTAATGCCCACCACCCCTCCAGCCACCCTCAATTTGTTCTCTTTATTTAAGAGTCTCTTATGGTTTGTTAATACCACTAATGAGCTTCCGTTTCATTCACAGTATCTAGCCCCCATTAGATTTCCTTGCCCTGCTCTCTTGTCCTTAATTCGAAAAACATTCATTCTTTGTTCAAATCTTACCCATTGTGAGTCAGTTTTGGTAACAAGTAGGTAACCTTTTCTTCCAAGTTCTGAGGGCTGTTTGCTTGGGAGAGTAGGGCAGCTTGACAGAGGGCATGACAATACAGAGGCTCAGTGGTGAGAGGCCTCTGGCACTGAATTTCAGAAGGGATGCATGACATGAGCAGGTCCTTATATAAGGTGTAGCACATTGTACAATGTGCCACGCCCTCACCTGTGGCAGTGGGAGCGTGGCTAAATACATCACAAAGGCTCCCCCCTTCCTGGCTGACGTCCAGGAACGTCCGTGGGGCAGACAGTGCTCATCGATCGTGGCAACCTTGCCGTCCTTCTTAATGGAGCACTCCAGTCACTACCAGTCATTTGACGTTGGCACTTAAGATGAAACCTATTTGCCATCTGGGATAGGATTTTTGCAAGACATAAAGTTTCTTCAAGTGGATTTTTCTTATATTGATTCTCCATAAGAAAAGAAAGAAAAAAAAAACTGAGGACAAAACATTAAATTTCAACTTTGTGAAGGCGTTTCTTTAGGGGGGTATATAATATGGTTCAGAATATCAGACATCTCAAGCAAGCCTTTGGCAAGTACTAGATTAAGTCAGTTCATAGCTGAGTTTTTTTTGACAAGTGCCTGAAGGGCTGAGACTCAGTGCTGGTGCTTAAGGTGAGATCAATATAGTGTACATTCCAAGACTGAGTTGACATTCTGTTATAGAAGTTCAGAACCTGAATTTCATTCTTGTCATACTGAGAGCCATCGTTTTCTTGAGCAAAGGTGGATTAACAGGAGTGGCTCATTTCTCAGGAGCTTTGATTATGCTCAAACACTTGGCTAAATGCTTTGTTATAACCTCAGAATTCTAGAATATGAATAAAACCTAGTTAACAGCCGACACAGAAAGCACAGAAGTGGCTTATTTAGACTATGCTAAGCGTTTTCCATTCATTATCACATTTGATCCCCATAGCAATTCTACATGGTAGAGCCTAATTTTATTCGTAGGTTAAAGATTAGGAAATGGAGAAGAGGGAGCCCCAACTTACTGTAGCTAATAAGTGGGAGAACTGTGATTTGTGTTCAGATAGTCTGACTGAAAAGCCTGTTCTCTTAACTTCCTCACTGCCTTTCCTTCACTTGAATTGCAGGTTTTATAATTCTCTTTGTCTGAACATTCATATCATCCAGTCCTGCCTCTCACTCTGAAGAAGCAAGGGGCTTATTGAGTAGTAACTTCTAAAGTTTGGGACCTTATCGAGTAGTAACTTCTAAAGCTTGAACCCTGGAGGATGGTACCTGATAAACCACAGCCTCACCACCATCACCACGATAATAAAGATCCCCAGTTAAGATTAGGCTTAATGAATATAGCAAAAAATGCATTTGGGGTACCCAGTGCATTAGGCATAGCCAAGAAGAGGTAGGGATTGATAAGAATTGAAAGCCCGAGGAGTGCTTTTCCATGGAAGCCAACCATGATTCTCAAAGTGTGGTCATTGAAACACCTGCATTAGAAGTGGTAGGAAGTCCCAAGTTCAGAAATATCTTCCACATATTGCTTTATTTAATTTTACAAAATAAGATTTTTCTTAACACTCATACATCTGGTGAGCTGTCAAGTATGTGGCCATTAGATTGCTTTCAGTTGAGATTTGCAACCCAACAAAACAGGAACAGGGAAAAGCCTTTGCCTTCTGGAGCATGAAGGTCAAGGTTGGGAGAATATTAGAATGCAAGGGAGCGGGGAAGTCAGAAGGTGGGTGGTGTTAAGGACCTTGAGAACCTGAAGGGTTGGAAGGCAGCTGTAAGGGTCCTGACAGATCTGCCTTGTGTTCCTCTTTGTTTTGGGTGTTTTTGTTTTTGTTTTTATTTTTGGTCTCGCCCTACTCCACCCCAGAACAAAGAGTGGGGCCAGCTCGCTCTCACCTATTTCCAGACCCTTTCCTTTTGGGCTGCATTAATTCCAGGAACCCCCATGCCTTTCCCCATGAGGTCCCTGAGAGGAGGGGCTGGGGTTTCCTGCAGGAAAAACTGCTCTTAAGGAACAGGCCCCTCTCCTCTCCTTGTACCCACCTCCCCCCACCTTGTGCAGGTTTCCAGCTGGCCATGGCAGCAGGGTGGAGTAAGGAGAGATGGAAAACAAAATCATGAGGCAGCTTGTCCTTGCCAAGGGGAGCTAGTGTGATACTGTCGCCGCTGGTTTTCAAATCTGCTGCCTCATGTCATCCCACTTCCCTTTTTTTGTTCATCACCCCAAATGTCTGTCAAGAAGCTATAGAACTTTTACCAGGGAATAAACAATGTCCAGAATTTTGCCATCCCCGAAGTTCTGTCATATGGTCATTATTTGTGATACACAGGATAGCCCCAAGGCCAATGTGCCACCTACAAGCACGGCATAGTTTCCTGGTGCCAGTCAGGGCTGACCCCAGTGCTTGCCAGGAGGGCTGGTATCATCTTTTAGAAGTTATTCCTGTTCAGTGATTACTGTTGCTTATGAAAAGCATTTGCTTCACCTGTTTCACCTCTTTGAATTCTGACTGCAGGTCTTCATGCATGCACAGGGGAGTTTCTATTTGAGAAAGACTAATTCAGATATTTTCATCCAATTTAAGTATCAGACAGTATTTTCACAAGAACCTTGCAGTTTAGGGTCTTAGCCCCATTTTACAGACAAAGCAACTAATGCTTTGAGAATCCATTACTTGCTGAAGTCTCACAGAGAGTAAGTGGTAGAACCAGGATTTAAAGCCAACTCGGCCTGCTTCCATGGCCTGCGCTCACTCCACTTGCTCTTTTGGGATGCCAGGTGGTGACAGAAATGGCCCCTGTGACAGGGACAGCTCTCTTCTGACAACACTGCTGCTCTCCTCCCACAAGAAGGATGGCAGTGTCATCAGGCCTGGTAGCAACGATCAGGACGCCGGCAACGTCCTTTCTCAACCACCATTACCCTTCCCTGTTCCTTGATCCTCCTCTATTTCCTTGTGTACTTTTACTTCCACTGTTACCTTCTTCCAGAATTAGGGATTTCCCGACTTACTTTCTCCTGCCAGTGCTCACGGTTACTTTGAATCTCTGTTCACTGCTTAGATGTTGAGGTGCACCTTGTTGAATGAATCTTAAGTGGAGATTGCGCATTATAAATGCAGTTGCTTTGAAAAATAACGTGGTATAGAAGTGAAGCCAAAGGTTGCTTTTTATAGACATTTTGCAAAAGCAAATAGGCCCGCGTCATTCATAATGAAGGTTAAAATGCCCTGAAATTTAGGATCAGCTGATGCTCCTCTTTCAAAGGAGGTAAGAGAAGCATTTGGATATTTAAATGTACAATCATGTAGAAGTGTTGTCACCACTGTAGAGACTGTGATTTGCAATTGCCATCTTATTACATCTAAACTATGTTAGCTACAGCCAAGTGTTGCTGCATTCAAAGCTACTCCCTGTTTCTTTGTTCCCTTTCTTCAATTAAGAGAAAAAAGAAGAAAATATGTTGAAATGACTAATAATCTAGTACCAAGATCGTCACAGACCAAAACAGGTGATTTTATGCTATTGCTATAGAAACAGTAGTTTAATCTTAACAGCAGTTAAGATTCAGTTATTTTCTTTTAGACCATTGGTGCCATAATAGACATTCTCCTCTTAAGTCAACAAGGAATAGAGCATTTATTAATGCAGATTTTACATGACATAAAGATTTTTTTTTAAGCTAAATCCATGCCTAATAGAAAAATAAAAATTAAGTGTGTTTTCCTCAATGCTGCCTCGGTTTAGAATTCATGCAGATGTTTCTGGAGCGCCACTGTCTCTAGACGCAGACTTAGGATTTTGCTATATAATTTGGCCAAAAATTCAGTTAATATTTACTAAGCACCTATTGTATGGCAGGCATCTGCTAAATACGTTGCCACTTCCCTCATATCCTGGAGGAGAAGGCAGAGAAATGCAAGTACATAAAATATTTACATATTTTAGAAAGTACTCTGAAGAAAACAGGTAAAGAAAGGATTAACCAGCGAGGTGCCTGCTCTTAGATAGGGCAATAAGGATATTTAAATGTTAAGACTTGGGGCGCCTGGGTGGCTCAGTGGGTTAAAGCCTTTGCCTTCGGCTCAGGTTGTGACCTTGGGGTCCTGGGATCGAGCCCCGCATCGGGTTCTCTGCTCAGTGGGGAGCCTGCTTCCCTCCTCTGCCTGCCTCTCTGCCTACTTGTGATCTCTCTTTCTCTCTGTCAAATAAATAACTAAAATCTTTAAAAATAAATAAATAAAAAATAAGTGTTAAGACTTGAAAGAGGATGAATAATTAGCCATGGGAAGAGTAGAAGGAAAAGGGTACCCAGAGAAAGAAAAAGGCTGTGTGAATTCCTGTTACAAGAACATACCAAGTGTGAAGCTGCAGAGTAAGGAAAGGGGACAATAGCATGAATGAGGGTGGCATGTCCATCCCTCCCTTTCACCCGTCCACATCCATGCACTGCCTTTTCTCATGTGCTCTGTGTCCTGGGAGGTAGGTCCCCTCTGTTCTTCCACATCACATCCTATTAATTACCCGGACTCCCTTGATCTCAAGGCTTCTCAGTCAATGGGAAGTACCAGCAGGAGATCGGAGGACAGCAAGAGAGAATTCAGGGTAGTTCTTCCCTTTCTGTCTGCAAGACCCCTCCTATAAAGATCCAGTTTCTCTGGCTCTAGTCGTCCCCTTGCCCCAGGAATGGTAATGGCTGCCCACTGTTGTTATCTTTCAGTGTCTGACCATCCCTTGTTTGTTCCCTCATCCCTGCCTGTACCTCTCTAAAGAGTTGTTTCATGAGTCTCTCCATTTAACCCATGTAGAGTGACCTTTATTTCCTTTGAAATCCTGGACTATAGGGATGCCTGGGTGGCTCAGTTGGTTGGACGACTGCCTTCAGCTTAGGTCATGATCCTGGAGTCCTGGGATCGAGTCCCACATCTGGCTCCCAGCTCCATGGGGAGTCTGCTTCGCTCACTGACCTTCTCCTCGCTCATGCTCTCTCTCACTGTCTCTCTCTCAAATAAATAAATAAAATCTTTAAAAAAAAAAAATCCTGGATTATAGAGAATGAGACCTATAGTGAGGCTGGATAATTTATAGGCCTTGTGAGTTAGGAATTTAGATTTTGTTTTCAGAGTAGCACGAAGTTACTGAAATAAGACAGGATAAGTGTTCCCCATTTAAGATGTTCACGGTAGCTGCTCTCAAGGGTCTTGACTGGGGGATGGAGGAAAAGAATGGAATCAGGGAGACCAGCTGGAAGGCTGTGTGGGCAAGACCCATGGTGCTTGGACCAGAAGGACAGTATAGGAGTTAGAGAAATGAGTGGATCCAACATAGAATTGATAGACTTGCAGAGAGGAAATACGGGTCAAGAATGACTTTAGGTTTCTAGTTTGAGCCCCTGCTGGGTAGTGACGAGGATGGGGAATTAGGGCTTGCTTTCTTTTATTTTTTTTTCCTTTTTAGTCAAATTCCAGTTAGTCAACATACAATATAATACTAGTTTCAGGTGTATAATGCAGTGATTCGACAATTTCATATGTCACCTGGTGCTTATCACAAGTGCTCCTTAATCCCCACCACCTACATGACCTCCCTCTGCTAACCACTAGTTTATTCTTTATAGAGAGCTTGTTTCTTGGTTTGCCTCTTGATGGGTTTCATTTACAGTGTCTGTGGAATATCTAGGAAAAAAGTTTCAAGTAAGCAGTTTGGAGTTCAAGGAATGAGTCAGGGCTAGAGATGCAGATTGAATTGTCAACACAGAGATTACATTTAAAATCAGAGCAGGGAGGGGAAAATTGTTCCCATAGAAAAGAATGTTTAACACAGAGAGAAAGAAGAGAACCCAGAAGCTTCCAGATTTAAGTCTATAGGAGCTATTTGAATTCACATTTTAATTCTTTCCCAAATATTAAATAAGATATAAATCTAGCTTTAGGGAAAGTAAAAATGGAAATAGGGTTTCAGAAATCAGATGTGAAAATGTTAGGTATTATCTTCTCTCCATAAAGTAATCTTGATATCTAATTGAATATATTTTTTAAAAGAGCAATAGTTTTGTGCCTTCTGGGAACATTGCCTTACTTCTGCTTTGGAAATTGGCCCATGAATAGCTCATGTGACCACTTTAGTCTTGTGCCGGAAGCTCGTGAATTGACTGTAGAATGGAAGGAGTTAATTTGCTGCTCATTTCTAACCAACAGAATTCAGGTGATGAATTCCATGTGTTGTCTAACTTAATTGGGAAATGTGTTTACACTGATAAGCTCCCAGCCTAATTCATATGAAGGAAAGCTTTCTAATTTCACCTTTCATTTACCAAATTTTTTTAAGATAGAAGAATGAATAAAAGTGGCACCAATGTGTTAGCACTAATGCAATCTGTAATAACCAAATCTGTTTGCTTTTTACTGCAAAGCAATCATCAGGCCTTACAAGGAGACATTTCTTGGTGGTTTTCTTTAGTTCCTCTACAAATGATCAACCCCTGACTCCAGGGACCTATACATTTTCGTGTATGGCCTTCCAGCATGTATATTATAGCGCCGAACTGTCATCCATAGCATCCATTAGAATGTTATTGACCAAATGTCCACTCGCATTGAGCTAAGCACTCGATAAACCACTATAAGTAAATTGTTGTGCTCTTACCTCGAAGGATGGTCTATTGATTCCCCATACGAGTATGGGCCTAGCAGCACGACCCTAGCTACAATTCCCTGTGGTACCTGTAAAATGTTGTATAATGTCTTTTTTGAGCTCCCCAGAAGTAAAGAATTCTTTGAAACATTTCTTTTTTATATACTGTTGCCTGTACAGATTATGTTTTTTATTTCACATAGTAAACTTCTAATCATTGCTTTGTCCTTATGGGCTAAAACTCTTCCATTTATAAATTATATTACATAATAAAAGCAATCTCTGCCCATAGTAAGGAACTTTGGACTCATTCTCCAAATATAACTACATCTAATAATTTTTTTTGTACTTTCAGAGGTTAACTGTGTGTGTGTGTGTATCTGTGTGTGTGTGTGTGTGATATTATAATAGTGTTTTTTTCTAAAGGAGAATCATACCATTTATACTTCTTGGAAGTTGGCTTGGTGTGGTGACAGCAGGCTTTCTACTTTTATCTGTCTTGGGAATCTTTTCATGTTGTTGCATATTAATCTGCCTCATTCTTTTTAATAACTGCTCTGTTTCTTTTTTTTTTTCTTTTTTTAAGATTTTATTTATTTACTTGAGTCCTGGGATCGAGCCCCGCATCGGGCTCTCTGCTCGGCGGGGAGCCTGCTTCCCCCACTCTCTCTGCTTGCCTCTCTGCCTACTTGTGAACTCTGTCTGTTCAATAAATAAATAAATAAAAATCTTGAAAAAAAATTTGTAAAAAGGTTTTTTCAAGACTGTAAATAATCAGAAATCCCCAATAATCCATTTATGTAGTATTTTATATTGATAATTGAGACTCTAACTGGTCTACAGTCTGTGAAAAATGTACTTTAGTGCCAAGTATCTTCTTATAGTGGTCTTCAAAAAGTGATCATTTACGATGGTATCATTCTTTTCAACAGAATAGTCAATTATGGAACTAGCAATGCCCTAACCCTATGTATTAAAAAAGGCTACAGTGTGTTAGTGCTATATTTCGTAAAATGTAAGCGAGTTCATTGACAGTTTATGGCAAGGTGTATTTGGGGGTGTTAGGTGAGTGGGAGGTATGAGAGTTCCATAATTTGACTTCTGACTTTTATATTAGAGAACTCTAGTACCCAGGCCATGGCTTTTCTAAGGAAGGTGAATTTTGCTTGAAAAAAAGAGAACCCAGTAAATTTAGAGCTGACAAATCAATTATAAGAGTACACCTGGAGGAATAATATCCTATATTTATAAAGTACTTCACAGTTTCTGAAGTGTTTTCATGATATTTTTCTCAGCACAATGAAGGGACAGATGTTACTATCCCCAATTATAGATGAAGGAATTGAGACTCCAAAAGGTTGACTCTATTTCCTGGAACTCTTTGTCTTTAGTTAATAAAGATATAAATACTAGTGTAGTAGTTTCCTAGGGTTGCCATAACAAATTACTACAAACTGGGTGGATTAAAACAACATAAATGTATTGTCTCATAGTTCTGGAGGCTACAAGTCCCAAATCAAGGTGCCAGCAAGGTTAGTTCCTTCTGAAAGCACTGGATGGGAGTCTGTACTATGCCCCTCTCTGATACCTTTCCTGATGGTGTCCGGCAATCTTTGGCATTTTTTGGCTTGTAGATGCATCATTCCAATTTCTCCCTTTGTTGTCACATGGCACCCTCTCTGTTAGTCCAAATTCCCTCTTCTTTTTGGGGGGGGAGGGTGAGGGAGGAAGAACGAACAAGTGGGGAGGAGGGTCAAACAGAGAGAGTGAGGGAAAAGCAGAGTCTGCTGAGCAGGGAATCCAATGTGGGGCTCGATCCCCCTGAGATCACAACCTGAGCCCAAGACAGATTTCTTAACCGACTGAGCCACCCAGGGACCCCCAAATTCCCTCTTATAAGGATGCCAGTCCTTGAATTACAGCTCACTCTAACACAGCATGACTTTATTTTAATTTGATTATATCTGCAAAGACTCCCATTCTAAATAAGGTCACATTCACAGGTACCAGGGATTAAGTCTTGAACAGATCTTTCTGGGGGACACAGTTCAACTCACAACGACTGTGGGTCATTGAATGAATATCTTCCAGGAGCACAAGAGCATCACCAAAAAAGGTGATGCTTACTCTTTTCTGTACCTTTCTATTATATTTCCACTTACCCAAAGTCCCATCACCAATTAGTGATTGAACTACTAACAGCTTTTTTTGGGGGGGGGGATATAATTCACATACCATAAAATTCTCCCTTTCAGGTGTATTATTCAGTGGTTTTTAGCATATTTTGCAGAGTTGTGGAACCATCACCACTATGTAATTACAGAATGTTTCATCACTCCCAAAGTGCCTGAATTCATTAGTAGTTGCTCCCTGCTACCTCTAGCCCTTTCTTTCCATCTCTAGGAATTTGCTTATTTTGAACATTTCATATAAATGGAACCATACAATTTGTAGTCTTTTGTGTTTAACTTCTTTCACTTACCATGTTTCCAACATTTGTCTGTGTTGTAGCATGTCTTTGTTCCTTGTTTATTCACCTATCAGTTGATGGACATTTGAGTTGTTTCTACTTTTTGACTATTATTAATAATGCTGCTATGAACATTCATGTGCAAATTTTTGTGTGGACATATGTTTTCAGTCTTCTTGTATATACATAGGAGTGAAATTGCTGGGTCATACGGAACTCTACATTTAACTTTTAAAGAACTGACAAACTGTTTTCAAAGTGGCTGTACCACTTTGCACTCCACCACCAATGCAATTTCCCTGTTATTATTTGTCTTTTTTATTATACCCATCTTGTGGTTATGAAATAGTATCTCATGGTTTTGGTTTTCATTTCCCTATTGGCTAATAATGTTGAGCATATTTCATCTACTTATTGACCATTTATATATCTTCTTTGGAGAAATACCTATTCAAATTCTTTGCTAATTTTTAAATGTGATTATTTCTTTTTATTGAGTTGTATGAATTCTTTACACTAGACTTATCAGATATATGATTTGTAAAAATTTTCCCCTATTCTAGAGCTCTTCTTACTTTCTTGATAGTATCCTTTGAAAGGCAAAGTTTCTGATGTTTAGAAATGTAGTTTATCTATTTTTTATTTTGTTGCTTGTGCTTTAAATGTCATATCAAAGAAAGCATTAGTTAATTGAAGGGCATGAAGATTTTCACCTATGTTTTCTTCTAAGAGATCTATGGGTTTAACTTTTATATCTAAGTCTTTGATCCGTTTTGAGTTAATGTTAAAAAAAAAAACTCAACACAAACTAAGATAAGAAGGGAATTTCTTCAATCTAATGAAGGACATCTATGAAAACATATAGCTTATCATACTTAACGGTGGTGAGACTAAATGCTTTCCCCTGAGGGATCAGAAACAAGACAAAGCTGTCTTCTTTCATCATTTCTATTCATCATTGTTTTGGAGATTCTAGTCAATTCAATAAGGCAAGAACAAGAAATAAAGAATATAATGTGTCCATATTGAAAAGGAAAAAAGCTAAACTCCTTATTTGCAATCAACATAAATGTAGAAAATAAATAAATGAGTTTGGCAAGCTTGAAGAATATGAAAATCAATATACAAAAGTCAGTTGCATCTCTATATACTAGATAGAGTAATCTGAAAATGAAGTTAAGGAAACCGTTCCACTCACAGTATCATCAAAAAGAATAAAATGCTTAGTAATAACTTTAACAAAATTAGTGCAATATTTGTCAACTGACTATTTTAAAATACTGCTGACAGAAATTAAAGATATAAATAAATGGAGAGCCATTCTGTTGGGAGATTTAATATTTTTTTTTTGGTAATTCTCCCCCGATTTATCTAAAGATTCACCAGCAGGTGATTGGTTTTTGTTTGTTTGTTTGTTTTTGGTTTTTTGTAGGCTTTTTTGTAGAAATTGTTGAATTGACCCTAAAATGTATATGGAAATTCAAAGGTGAATAATAGAACAGTTTTGTGAAAGAGCAAATGTGGAGGACTTAAACTTACTGATTTCAGAATTTACTATAAAGCTATAGTGATCAAGGCAGTATGGTACTGGTATAAAGAAGATAGATCAATGAAGCAGTATACAAAAATAAAACCTTACATTTATGGTCAGTTGATTTGTTTATAAATTTGCTAAGGCAGTTCACTTCAGTAAAAGAATAGTATTTTCAGCAAACGATTCTGGAACATTTGGATATCCACATGCAAAAATATTAATTTAGAACCTTACCTCATACCGTATAGAAAAATGAGCTCAAAATGGATTGAAAACATAAATATAAGAATTAAAAGTATAAAACTTACAGAAGAAAACAGTAGGAAATCTTCATGACCCTAGGTGTGACAAAGCATTTTTTGATATGACACCAGAACACAGATAATAAAAGAAAAGATAACAAACTGGACTTCGTAAAATTTAAGTTTTGCATTCAGAAGGCACCATTAAGTAAATGAAGACAGGCCTCAGACTGGTGAAAATATTCACAAATTGTCCTGTATCCAGAATATAAAAAGAACTCTCACTGTTTGTTAATAAGGAAACATCTCACCCAGTGTAAAACTTGGTAACAGATTTGAATAGGCAATTCATAAAAGCACATAGATAAATGGCTAAAAAGCACATGATAATATTCTCAATAAGGAAATGCAAATTAAAACCATAACGACTATTTCCATAATTTGGATATCATAGATAATGCTGCTATAAACAGCAGCATATATGTATCTCTTTGAGTTAGTAGTATTTTTGTGTTCTTTGGGTAAATACCTGGTGGTGCAATTACTGGATCTTAGGGTAGTTCTATTTTTAACATTTGCTTAACTGTAGAGAACTGATGGTTACCAGGGGGTAAGAGCACTGGGGGATGGGTTAATTAGGTGATAAGAAATGAGTGTACTTGTTGTGATGAGCACTGAGTGTTCTATGTTGAATCACTGTATTGTACACCTGAAACTAATATTTCACTATATGTTAACTAACTGGAATTTAAATTAAAACTTAAAAACAAATTATTTTTAAAGAAAACCAAAATAAGATACCACCTCATACCCACCACAATGGCTGTCTTCCTGGATATATGCCTAAGAAACGTGAAAATATTATGACCACACACAGAGCTCAACATGAATGTTCTTAGTACTATTATTCAGTTTGGCCAAACCTGGACTACAATTCCATCAACTTCGTTGGTGAATGGGTAAGCAAAATGTGGCATATCCATATATATATCAGTACTGTTCTGCAGTAATGATAAAGTAATGATACAGGCTACAGTATGGATGGATGTCAAAAACATTGTGCTCTGGGCACCTGGGTGGCTCAGTGGGTTAAAGCCTCTGTCTTTGGCTCAGGTCATGACCCCAGGGTCCTGCGATCTAGCCCTGTGGGCTCTCTGCTCAGCGGGGAGCCTGCTTCCCTTCCTCTCTCTCTGCCTGCTTGTGATCTCTGTCTGTCAAATAAACAAAATCTTTAAAAACAAAACAAAACATTGTGCTCAATGAAAGACGTCACATGCAAAAAATTTTATATTTTATATTCCATTTATATGAAATATCCGGAGAAGGCAAATGTTTGCAGACCCAAACCAGATTCTTAGTAGCCTGGGGATGGGGATGAGACTGGGTATTGACCGCAGACAGATGGTAGGATCTATTTGGGTGATGGGAATATTTGACAACCTAATTCTGATGATGGTTGTGTAACCCCTTAAATATACTAAAAATGTACACTAAAAAAGGTGAATTTTTTACCATGTAAGTTGTACCTCGATAAAGCTGTTTTTTAAAAGGGGATCAAATGACATTCAGAGAAAGATTCAGACAGCTCCAGTTCTTGATTTAAAGCCATACATGTGAATTGTGCATTGTAATGAATGCTAATTATAAAAAAGAGGCCTACCTTGTGTTTTAATAAGTATATGAAAGCATCTTAGGTTCAGAATTCTGAATTTTTCTATAAAGGACAAAAGAATCCTCAGGGAATTTAAACTTAAGCAGAAAGGACCCAGGAAAAATTGATATAATAAAATTCCCATGGTGATCAAGAAGTATAGGAGTGAATGCGTAAGGGAGGCCTTCTGCATGGTGCCATCTTCTATATGGCTTTAAATTTCAGTGCACAGCCATATTAACTATATACCCAAACATCATGGCACACATTTACATATACTATTTTGCAAACTCACTTTTCTCTTGTAACTTATACTTAGAGCTATTTGGCAGCATCACTGAAGGTGTGCATTCAGATTTGGTGATTTTTAGCTCATGATAAGAAAAATAAATACCATTTTTACTTTAAGAACAAATAATTCTAATAAACGAATCTAATCCTCAGAAGCCTGACATCAGCTATGCAAGTTCACTCTAACCTGGAGTGAAAATTCATTGGTTGTAAATGATAGTACCTATGGAAGAAAAGTGAATAGGTAATCTAAATAGACAAGTTTATCTACACTATTGGATGGTTGCTACCATTTACTCAAATACTCACTGAGGTGCCATTGTTAAAAAAAAATTGTCAATCAAAGATGAAGATATAAAAGCAAATTGGAAATTGAATTGAAAAGTAATTTTACTTTCAAATGGTTTGCAAATGTAGATGTTAAGTTTGGAATGAATGTCGCTAATGACCATAGCTGAGAGAGTTATACACCTGCTGATCACTAGAATATTATAATAAATGAGGTTGATTTTCCTGTTGACTACCCCATTTTTTCTCAACATGGTCTCATTACTTTTTCTATCACATTGCTGACCCTTAGCTATGAATGCTCACTTACAGATATAAAAATGTATTAACTCATTTATGGTTTTTTAAATAAAAAATGTCTTTAAGAGCAGCAATGCCAATGTTGCTTGTCTTTTTCTGCTTCGTTAGGTCACAGGAGGTTTTAGATGGTGAAAATCAAGCCTGTATTACAACTGAAGAGCTGTTTTACAAGCAGTCTTCCTTACAGCAACTAAATTGTCCCCAAAAAAGCACATGAACACATGAGCATAATGAAGCTTTTAAGCAGGCACACATATGCGTTTATATTCTCTCTCATGAATGACTAATTTTAATTTTTTTAAAGTAGCAATTCAGCTTGCTTTCAAAGCCATTTAAGCTTAGCACATGATTTTGTTTTCCCTCCAAAACCAACTATTCTTGATTATGAGATAGGGAAGGTTTGCATATTTATTTTTGCAAAGACAGTAGAATAAATTCTCATCAGTATATGAGTGCCTTAGTCTTAATACCTCTGTCCTAAACTGGGCACATGAGCATTTACAAGTTTTTCTGAGACCAAAGCCATGATGGTTAGATTTAACTGAGAACTATCTTGTGCAGACCAAAACCTAACCTCCACAAGGGCAAAATCAGGCCCTGTACCCCCTGTGTGTTTCTTATCATGTGCTACAGCCCAGGGGGGCATACCTTTCTTAATAAATAATTTTAGTTAGTAGAAAAATAAAGGCTAAAAATATGTAGCCACCTAAGATGATGGTTAATACTTAGGTAGTTTTCTGTATGCCAGACATTGTTCTAAGCATTTTTCTTATAGTCACTTAATGTATGCAGTCTTCACATCAATTCTATAAATACTCTTATTTTCTACATTTTATTAATAAAGAAACTGAAGTACAGAAGGTTAAATAACTTGGGTAAGCTAGAAATGGTGAAGCCAAAATTTGAATACAGAAAATATGGCTTTGAAATTATTGCTTTTAACCATTATGCCTTATTTCCACACTTGATAATTAGTCTAAAATAATAACAATTTGGGGCACCTGGGTAGCTCAGTCAGTTAAGCATCCAGCTCTTGATTTCGGCTCAGAACATGATCTCGGGGTCTTGAGATTGAACCTCATGTCGGGCTCTGTGTTCAGTGTGGAGTCTGATTGAGATTCTTTCTCTCTCCCTTTGCCTCTGCCCCCCTCCCTGCTCACATTCTCTCTCTCTCTCTCTCTCTAAAATAAATAAATAAAAATCTTTAAAATAATAACAATCACTAAAAAAAAGTAGCAGTACTCAAAAACTACAGTCAACTCTAGACAACACTGATGATGAATTTGAATAAATTGTCCTTCCCCCAAACTGCAGAAATCCCATCTCTTGTGTTTGTACATCTGCATACTAGGAACTTTTACAAATTATCAAACATTTCAGGGCAGTCAGATTTCTTTGTGGAGTTTAGAATGAGAGGCTTCTTGAAACTCTAAAATGGGCTTTGGAATTCCGAGTTCTAGTAACCTTTTAAAACTCAATTAGATGTTACTAGCAAGTGGTAAAGCTGAAATATATAGGACCACATGTTATTCACCCATGAAAACAAAGGAAAAGATTTGCATATTTGCATGAGATTATGGCCCATAAAGTGGGCTATAGTTACTGACCTAGAACACCAAAGGGGAATGAAAGAAATTCAATAATAGAAGTTGAAAAACATGCTGTGGTAAATCAAAAAATGGTGTAATTATTTTTAATTTGGAGATCTGAGATGTTTTCCAGGAGGATGTGGGATTTCAACCCAAACTGTGATGGATGAATATAATTTCAGTTGGCAGAATGAGAGAAGGGGCTTTCCAAGGGAAATGCATAAACAAAGGCATGGAAGTATGAAAGGATGGAGTATGTTTAAGTAGCAAACATGCTGGTATTGTCATTGTGGCAGCCCACTCCACTGTTCCATGTCACATCCTGTGGGTCTACCTCTGATATCAGCTGTGGCTGCAGTGGGTGGTGTGAAGCAGTTTGCTTGGATAGTATCCCATATCAAGTACCATCTGGGATCTTCTCTGATGCTGTGGGAGCCTACTACTCTACCCACAGACAGGCAGAACCTGGAAATACTAGGGTGGTAGGCCCTCTGAGGGAACCCTTAACCACTCAGTGTTAGGAGTTAGTGGATATAGGTTCCCACCTCCTACTCTTCGAGTGGACAGTTCTGGGAGGCATTCTGTACATGTCTCCATGGATATTCTAGTGAAATGGAACCACTGTGGTCTATAGCAGTGTTGCTGACAGTGTATTCTTATCTTGGCTTTTCCCGTTTTGTTATCTTACTCTCCCTCTTCTTCACTCCTGTGTCATGAAATCACTTGTCCAGTAAACTGTGTGCAACTGTGTTCTTTTCTCAGCTTCTGCTTTTGAAGGTGTGCTTCCTAAAGAGGTTGCACAGCTCAACCAGGTATGTGCAAAGGCTTTGATTATCAAACAGACTCAAAAGAATCAGAGATCTTAGCCAGTGCTGATAGGTGAAACAAGAGATCTGGAACAACCATTGCAGCTCTCCAGTTCTTTCTAAATGCACTTTGGCCCAGGTTGAACAGATGACTTCTCTAAACAGTATTTGAGAGGACACCACCTGAAAATGTTGCTCACCCGAACGGAGCTCTTACACTTTTAGCCTATGTGACATTTTCCAAAGAACCATGCCCCATAAGTGCATGGATCCAAGTTTGTTAACCAAAAGCAATCTTAGAAAGATCAGGTACATCCTGAAAAAGGAAAAAAGAAAATCCCTTCTATTAAGGATTTCCCCTCTAATAAACACCACTGATGTATTTGTCAGAGGTCAGTCACGTTTACAAGGAGCTTTGGCTCGTTACCTTTCTCTTGGAATGAATGCCCTTTAGTAAAGGGGTTGAATGGATTGTAGGCCAGTTACTCAACTCTTCCTTCCTAGTAAGCAGGAAACTTTCAAAAACACTAAACCATGCACTGCCATCCTTTAGAATTGTCAGATAGAATTGTAAATAATGTACCTTTTTCCTCTGGCTTTATCTTTTTAGATAGATTACTGGCTCTGCCACATACTATCTCCGAGACCGTGAACAAATGGCTTAATGTCTCTAAACCTCTCACTATATTGGTAATAATCACTACATATGATTATTAATCTCTACCTCAGAAGAATTGTTGTAAAGAATAAATGAGATAACATTGGTGAAATTGAGTGGAGGTTCTGGCAAATGGGTAGGGATTTAGATGTTTCTCTTCCATTTTCCATCTTCTTCTGTTTATTAAGTATAGCCTTGATATCTGCCCCATCAAGCTCTTCTTGATATCTCATATTTAAGACTCCTCAAAACTAACCCTGGCTTTATTCTGCAATTTCACTCCTTGCTGATGTTCTCACCTGGTTTCTCTGCAACCCCCTGGTTTCAGTCTTGAACTCCTTATTATATGAAATCTGACATGAGCAGAGAGTACATTGAGGAATGTGGTGAAAAATGATAATGGAGTAGTGACTAAGGGTCAGATTTTGGAGGTCCTATAATTAAAGGCTTTATTCCTTAGATTATAGGATGCCAAAGAAATTAGAGCCAAGGGGTGACATTCAGTCCCCATGGCTGGTCCACATGAAGAATGGACTAAGAGACAAAAGTATGGAGGCAGAGAGACTAGTGTATTGAAAGCAACAAATGACTGAGAATTGTGGCTACAGAAAACCAAAGAAAAAATAGACATGAAACTACTAGAAAGATGACTATGATAGGATCTGACAGCTAATTGGAACAGTGAAGCCCAAATGTTCAAAACATGAACAATCAGTGATTCACAGAGGTCCTCACTAATAACTGATAGGACTGTGAGTATGTGTATGAGGCCTCTGGTGGGACAGTGAAGTAATCTACAAGAACATAGAAATAAAGAAAGCAAGATTAGCCTATGAGCTTTTAATTGTAAGATCAGAGTTCCTGGATCATAGAAGGTGGTTATTGTTGTTGTTGCTGTTGTTTACAAATTTTTAAGGAAGACTTTGTCAACAGAACATGTGTACACACGTGCACACACACGAAGACAAACATAGGCTCTGTCCATCCAAACACAGTAAAGGATAGGAGTCTTATCTACAAGATATTAAATATTGTGTTCCCAGGAGCAAAGATTATTCTACTGTGGATGTGTTTTTAGGCACTATCTGCCCAAAAGAAAGTCAGCATGTAGTTAAGAATGTATGTATTAGGATCATTTAGATCTGAGTTTAAATCTGGATTCTGCTAGATGTGTAACTTTGGGAACTAAAGCTTTAGTTTCCTCATCTGTTAGTAGAGGTAATAATAGTAGGCATCTTGTAAGATTTGTGGGAGCATTAAGTGAGATAATGCATACAGAATACTTAATACAGTGTTGGCATATAGAAAATGTTAAATAAGTAATTAATATTTAATAAAAATATTGCTACCTTTCCTTTGGGGAATGCATACATCAAGCACTGAAGCATAAATCACTCGTTCTGATCAAGTAAAAAAATTCTGATGCTTGATAGATTTTTTTTTCCTTTAGATAAATTACCACATTCTAGCTGAGTACATTCATCTTGCTAGCTTTCATCATCCTTTCAGGAGACTTTACATGGGTCATGGTTGTAAGACACATGTTTGTGACCTATTGGGTAATTGGATCCAGACTAGAATCCAGAATTGAGTGGGAAATGGTATTTAAAAGAGTGAGAAGGGGAGAAGAGAAGGGGTAATGGTTTACATCAGATGAGCAAGTATTGTTTTGGAAGTGTTTAGCTGTGGTTCTCTGAAGATGGACATCAGGGCACTCTTGTCGGTGCTGGCACAGCATGGAGCAAATAGTGGCCATTCAGCATAAACCATTCAGCATAAACGAATGAAAGAAATTCAGCCTGTAATGGTAATGACCATACTGTCATATCATTGAAATGACAGTGGATTTTGAAGAGATAAGTTTTAACACTCCGTTACCACTAGCTGTATTTACATAGACTAGTAGCTTCCTAAATTTCTGGAGTCTAGTTTCCCCATCTACAAAATGGAGAATGAATATACTGCCTTAAGTGAAAGATTTTTGTCAGACTTAGTAAGATAATGTCTATGAAATGTGCTAAAAACTGCTACTTAAGAATGGTTATTTTTGGGACGCCTGGGTGGCTCAGTTGGTTAAGCAGCTGCCGTCAGCTCAGGTCATGATCCCAGCGTCCTGGGATCGAGTCCTACATCGAGCTCCTTGCTTGGCAGGGAGCCTGCTTCTCCCTCTGCCTCTGCCTGCCACTCTGTCTGCCTGTGCTCGCTCTAGCTCCTCTCTCTCTGACAAATAAATAAATAAAATCTTTAAAAATATATATATATATATATATATATATATAATGTGTTGTGCTACTGAGGCATTGACTGAATGCTGGTAAAATGAATTAATAAAATTAGGAAGACCTAATAGGAGACCTTAAATAGGAGACCCTAAATAGGAGACCTTAAAGTTAGAATAGATGTGTTAGTTATCATAGTGAAATAGGTTTTGTTTTAAATTAATTTTTGCTCTCTAGGTAGATAAAGTTACCCAGAATGGTGGCAGAAGAAAATTGTGATCTAGGTGCCAGAACTGCCCAGAAATATGAAAGAGTGCCCTAAAGAGAAATAGATGATAGATCAGTATGGAGTAGACTTAGGGAAAGCAGTTCTTAACTTTTTAAAGTGCATGTAGACCATTCAGTCATATGCTGAATCATACAATGTCTTATTACCTTTTTTTTTAGAAAAAAAACTTTATAAAGTATGTTCTCTGACCACAATGGAATGAAATTAAAAACCAATAGTAATGCAATATATAGAAAAGACTGTACTGTTTGGAAATTAAATAGCACACATCTAAGTAGCACAAGATTCAAAGAAGAAATCATATGGGAAATTAGGAAATATTTCAAACCGAATGAAAATTATAATACAATATACCAGAATTTGTGGGAGACAGTTAACATAATGCTGAGTGGAGGGAAAGCTTATAAGCTTTAAATATTTGTATGAGGAAAAAAAAAAGTTTAAAATTAATTATCTAACCTGTCCATCCTAAGAAGCTGGGGGAAAAAATAACAAATTAAACACAAGTAAGTAGAAGAAAAGAAATAAAAATAGAACTAGGAATCAATAAAATTGAAAACAAAGAATAGAGAAATTGTATGCAGCCAAGAGTTGTTTCTTTAAAAAGATAAGCTTAATAAACCAAAGCAGATTGATTAATAAAAAGAGAAATCACAAGTTTCTAATGTCAGGAATGAGAGAAGGAATAGGACTATAGGTGCTACTGATGTTAAAATGATAATAAAGGGAGGGAGGGGGTTCTGGAGAGTGGTGGGGTTATGGACATTGGGGAGGGTATGTGCTGTGGTGAGTGCTGTGAAGTGTGTAAACCTGGCAATTCACAGACCTGTACCCCTGGGGCTAATAATACATTATATGTTTATAAAAAAAAATATTTTAAAAAGATAATAAAGGGAATAATATGAACAACTTTATGGCAGTAAAGTCACACTTTGTCAAAACTAAAACAACAAAAATTAGAAATCTGAATAACCTACTAATCTATTAAATTGAATGTATAGCCAAAATCTTCCCACAAGAAAACTTCAGACGTAGATTAATTCTATTAACATTTAAACTAGCACCATTTTAAACAAATTTTCTGGCAATATAGGAGGAAGAAACACTTCCCAAATCACTTTGTAGGATTAGCTTAACTCTGTTATCAAAACCTGGCATAGGTATTATGAGAAAATTACAAACCAGTGTCCCTCATGAACATAGATATAAGAATCTTCAACAAAATGGTAGCATAATTGAAATTTATACCAAGAGTACCAGGTTGATTTCACATTTGAAAATCAATTTGTATAATTCAAAATATGGACAGAATAAAGGAACAATAGAATCTGAATTGTTGCAGAAAAAAGACATTGACAAAATTCCACACCCTTACATGACTAAAAAAAAAGAAGAAAAAAAACTTTAAAAATTAGAAATAGAAAAGAATATATTAAATCTGATAAAGGAAACTCACATCTAACATCACATTTAATAGAAACATAGTGAACATAACAGAGTTTTCTGTGCTCATCACTTCAGTTTAGTATATGCTGGAGGTTCTATTCAGTGTGGTAATACAAGAAAAAGAAATAAAAGTTATAAAAATTTAGAAAAGCAGAAGTAAAAGTCTTTATTCACTGAAGACATGCTTGTTTATATATAAAATCCTTGATTGTTTATATATAAAATCCTCTGGAATCTACAACTACTAAAACTAATATTTGAATTAAACAAGTTCACAGAAATAATTACATACAAAAATCACTGGAATTTCTATATACTAGTAGCATTTGGCTGGTGAATGTTTTAAAATTCATTTTCAATCATGTCAAAAAACAAAATATTTAGGAATACATTTAATAAAAGATGTGCAAGATTTCTAAAATGAAACCTATAAAACATTGTGAAAGAAATTAAACAAGGCCTAAATAAGTGCGGAAGCTATATATGTAAGTGAATTGGATGACTCAATATTGTGCTCCCCAAATTGATCTGTAGATTCAACACAATCCAAAACTCGGAACATTTTTATAGAGAACGATAAGTGGTCCTAAAATCTGTGGAAAACAAGGGCCAAACAAACCTGAACAAAACCAAGTTGAATAGTTTCTTTGACTAGTTTCAAAACCTAATACAAACCCACAATGACTGAGGAGTGTGACATTGGTAGATGAATGGATAAATGAAACAAATGGATCAGTGGAAAGCCCAGAAATAGATCCATACTCATGCATATATATTCAACTGGTTTTCAACAAAATATCACAGCATTTCAGTTTGGAAAGGAGAATCTTTAACAAATAGTGCTGGGACAACTGAATAAACATACAGAAACAACCACACCCACTTCCTCACACAATACTGAAATTAATCTTGGACAGATCATAGAATGTAAAACCTAAAACTATGAAGATCCAGAAGAAAATGTTGGAAAGTACCTTCTTTGCAGCTTTGGGCTAGGCAGAAATTTTTTAGGACATAGAAAATACTAGTATAAATATTGATAAACTGGACTTCATGAAATTAAAAACTAATGCTAATCAAAAGGTATCATTAAGCTAATTTAGACAAGTGTATATGAGTCTCTTGTGCACTATTTTTTTTTTAGATTTTATTTATTTATTAGACAGAGATTACAAGTAGGCAGAGAGAGAGGAAGGGAAGCAGGCTCCCTGCTGAGCAGAGAGCCAGACGCAGGACTTGATCCCAGGACCCCAGAATCATGACCTGAGCCAAAGGCAGAGGGTTTAACACACTGAGCCACCCAGATGTCCCACTGTGCTCTGTTCTTGATACCTTTCTGTGAGAAATTATTTCCAAATAAAAGGTTAACAAAAGATATCATTGTGATAATAGGGAAGAACATAATCACAATGCATATATCTGACAAAAGATGTGTATCTAAAATATATAAAGAACTCTTAGAATTATAATAAGAAAACAGCCCAATAAAAATTGAACAAATGACTTAATGGACATTTCACAAGGTATACCAGTAAATACATGTAAAAGTGGTCAGTGTCATTAGTCATAAAACAAATGCAAATAAAATCACAATGATATCAATTCATACCAACTAGAATTGGATAACATTGAAGTCTGATAGTACCAGGGTGCCTGGGTGGCTGTCAGTTCAGCATCCAACTCAGTTTCAGCTCAGGTCATGATCCTTGGGGTCATGAGATCAAGCCCTGAATAGGACTCCATACAGTGCAGAGTCAGCTTGGGATTCTCTCTCTTCCTGCCCCGCCCCCCTCCCCTCTCTCTCTCTCTCTCTCCCCCCAAAACAAAACAAAACTTAAAGTCCAATAATACCAAAAGTTGGTGAGAATGTGGCATCATTGCAACCACTTTGGAGAATTATTTCTATCAAGTTATAACTGTATATCCCCCAATTACCCAGTAATCCCATTCCTAGTTATCAAGAGAATGAAACACCTGTCCACAAGAAGACTCTATGAGCATATTCAGACAGGTTTTATTTATGAGAAACCAATACTGGAAACAAATGCCCATCAATAACAGAATGGATAGATAAATGTATAGCCATGTATGACTCAGCAGTTAAAGAAGGGTACTATTGGTGTGTGCTACAACATGGATGAATCTCAAAAATGTCATGTTAAGTGAAAGAAGCCAGTCACAAAAGAGTATATGCTACACCATTTCATTTACAAGAAGTTCAGGAACAGACAACACTTACCCATGTTAATAGAAATAAAGAGTGAGGATTAGCTAGAAGGCACCAGAAGAGTACTTTCTAAGGTGATGGAAATGTTCAATACTTTTTTTGGAGTGGTGATGAAATCAGTGTATACATTTATCAAAGCACATGAGATTGTACTCTAAAATCCATGTTACAGTTATGCATGTTTTACCCCAATAAAGAAATAAAAGAGACTATATTTGTTTTTTAAAAATATCCATTCATCATGAAAGGTAGAATGTTGGCTCTCTAATAGCTTCCTTTTATAAACAATAAATTTATAAAACCCCTTACCTTGGCTAAAGACCATACATGATTTGTCTCTTGTCTACTACCCTTTCTACTTCATTTTCTTTTTCTACCTACCAGATAAATCCTACCTAACTCTGCTGGCTTTATTGTTCAAAGTAGGTTATTTTTTTTTTCTAGTTCAGTCTTTTATTTGTTATCTTCATTGCACTTTAGATAGTTTGCATTTATTTTGTCTCTTTCTCCTTTTTTATCTTGCTTTTTTCACCATCATGTTCCCCAGTGTATTACCAGGATATTTCTTGGATCGGTGAGAATTTGTTGAACATGTGAATGAGTGAATGAATGAATGTTCATTCCTTTCATTTTATATGTTGATAAGGCGGTTGGCTACTAAAACATTCCTCTATTTGGAGTTTGATCCATACTAATTTCAATAAAAATGACATTGTCTAATCTCCATAAGCAAAGCAAACACTTAATAAAACAGTTTTTGGTTGATGCAACCAAACTTTTTGTATAATGCAAGGGAAGTTTTTCTTCCCTTTCCCTTTCCAAAATCCCTATGTAGTCTTTCCTTCTCTTCCCTAATCAGAATGTCTTACACAAGAGGCCTTGATAACATGACAATTCTTCCCAAATATATTTGAACCTATTGGTAGCCTATTGGTAAAATGTTTGAGCACACTAACCACGTAAGTACATTCATTTATTTCAAAAACAGGAATATGTTGCTGTGCTACTATATAATGAAATATGCACAAAATATAGCATTTTTAAAGGGCAGGATAAAAGATAGAACAGTTTCCTTCTGTACTTCAGCAGATGATTGTGTACCACCCCACCACTTTGAAGACACTGCCTTGGGGCAAAAATCAGGCTACATTTACTTACACATCTAAATATAAAACTATGGTAGACTTAATCCTTTTGCATCTTAACCTTACCTTTGACTCTGGTTTGAAAGGATTTATTGCTTTTTAAATGAAATTATGGGTTTTTTTTTTGTGTAGGTGTAGTAGAATTTTTAGGTCTGGGACATACTCTGAAATCATCTCATCTAATTTTTACTGTACTTAATCTTAACATTGTTCAATAATAGTTTTTCTATAGAATATGTATTTTAGAAAGAAGAAATAATAAGAATAGAAAAGTAGGAAGGGGAGATAAGAAAGAGGTATGGAAGAAGCTTTGTTGACTTTTCAAATAGTTAATTACATAATAAATATTGGTAGCAATTCATTTGAGTGAAATGTTGTCACCTTGAGGGATTACTAACTGTAGAAAATTAGCAGTTTGTACATCTAGATAAAGTTTCTAAAAATGGGGGAAATCACTATTCTCTGATTAAAAAGACAGTCTTTAATAAGCATCAACTCTACCATATAGCAGCCTGAGATAGGTTTAGAGATTTTAAGCCTGCTGTGTTACCTCTGAGACCTAAAGGAAGCAGAACATAAAAATGAGCCTCTATCAGTTTGAAGCAAACCTAATCTTTATGATCATGGCTGTGGTCTAAATCTATTAAAGATGTTCAAATTCAGTGTCCTTGGTATCACTATGACTTGACCTGAATAGTGAGCAATAAACTTGTGTATTATAATTCTGGTTTGAAGATATGTGCTTAGGAAGTGAAACCGACAGTCAGTGTTTTGTGTCTGTCTCCAAGCAGACTAAGAGCCTATATAAAATGACAGGTGCATTTTTAGGGAAAGAAACCCATAATGTTTTCCTATTTAGTAGGTGACAGTATGTCCCAAGATAACACAAGCTTAAGGGGCTGGAACAGGCATGGTTATTAAAGGCTAGCAGTTTCTCAGTTCATACAAATTGAATTTTTTTGTAGGCTAGAAGACTGTAGAAATCTAGTGTAGAGTACTGAAATAAATTAGCATATTAAGTGAATTTATACATTCAAGCTTGTGAGCACTTTGAATTTAAGGAAGAAATTTTATTACTTCTTGAGAGAAGAAAGGCAGTTCTTAAATTCTTTGTTTGATCTCCCTATTGCAAAGGGCCTATATGATAAATTATATCATTTTGATGATTATTCAAAGTAGTAGTTATTATATTAATGGGAATCTTACTCTCTTCTTTCTTTTTTCAGAATTACTGATCTAGGGAACATTAAAAGAAGATTGTATTTATCAACAGTTCATAAGGAACTGTCCTCAACTCCTCTTCATGCAAAAATCCCACTCTTCATGATCAAGCGCAAAATTGTAAGTGCCACATGAATGCTGCTTAAAATATTAAATTCATTTCAGCAAATACTAATTATGGGCCTACTCTGTTTATAAAGTACTTTTTTAAGTACCATGGTCATATAAAAAATGAATAAAATTCATACTCTTCCTTTCTCTCCCGTGAGAGAGCTTAAAAAAATCTGTCATTACCTTGCTTTTGTGAGTTCAGTCACCTTTGCCAGTTAACTAATTGAAGTTCTAAATATTTGTTAAAATCTGAACTGATCATTCTGTACATGGATATCATCGACACACACATAGTAGTATGCTTGTCATGTAGTGACCTTTGTAGGAATACAGTATTTGAAAATAAAATATTCCCTTTCTTTACAAACCTTGATGAGATAGAAAGTGAACTTGACTGACCTATATTTCCTATATAATAAATGAGTCAGATGACTATGTGCCAGTGGCCCCAGTTATCTAATGTCTTAAGAAATGTACTACTTAAACCAAAAAAATAAAAATAAATTAAAAAGTGTAATAGGTCCTGTGGGACAGTGTTCTGTAACTCATCTACCTCAACTTCCCACCCTCTAGTCAGATGACTCAATGGAGAATGGTTATATGTAGTTTTAAATCCTGGTGTGAAGAAAGCAAACAGGTCATTATTTTAGGTAACTTGAGCTTATGCTAAATTTCAAAAGGCAAAACAGTCATAACATCTAGAATTTTTTTTCTGAGTGTGGCCAATTTTAGAAAGAATTGCTTACATACATTTGAGACAGTCCTAAGCAAAAAGCAAATAAAGTATTTTTTTCTATACTGACCGCATTCCAGTAAAATCACCAAGTCATACCTACTTGTAATATGTTCTAATCTATATATAGGGCTTAAGAGCATGGTGTCTGAATTCTGACACTTACTAGTTATGTGACCCTGTACCAGTTCCTGTATTCATTCTCTTCATCTATAAAATGCAGATAATATGAGATATACTTCCTATTAAAGTTGTTGGAAGATTAATGCAAGTAAATAAACATACTGACTTTTAGAACAATGCCTTGCACAGTCTCAGCCCTAGGTAAGGATTATAGCTCCGATTTGCTCTTTGTTGCTACGTCTTCCAAGAATGCCTCCACGATTTCCCCTCTGTGGAATAGCTATTTAGGTTACAGTTCACCATTGCTATTCACTACTTCATAATCCTTGTAACACTTCTTCACCCTGTGCTTGAATCATGTTTGCTTGTCTATCTCCCCACCTTTAGACTACAAGCATGTTTTATGTGACTTTTATCCCTAGTCCCATTAAGAACATGGCACATGATAAATGCTCAATAAATACTTGTTGAACAAATAGGCAATTCTTACTGTGCCTCCTGATGTGGGAAATAAAACAAATGAGTTTGTCATGCATGTCTCTAAATGCACTTGATGATTCCAGAAATATTCTGTACTGTTCAAGCAGGTATTAAGAAATTCAAATCTAAAACTTGTACTCCTTTCCCCTCAGTTTCCTCCCAATCGAAGAGATGCTACAGTAGCAAAGGGTCTTTCATTTCCACTGTTAATCTAGTCTATTCCCATTGAGCCCTTATCAAATCAAAGCTGAGCCATTTTAGGGGAATTTTCTATGGAGAGAAGCAAGGTAAGAGAGAACACTCCACCCATTCAAAATGCCATCCCTAGGGCCCTCCTTGGTGCTGCTGTGGTGTTGCTCTAGTTCTCTACTCTTTTGCCAAAACTTTCTTCAGTTCTACTTTTTAGGAACTATAGATAGTTTGGGGGTAAACCTTGAACACAGTATTTTTAAAGTTTTCAGCTAACATTTATAAATCAGAAGTTATCAATATTGTCTCTTGTGCAGTGAGCAGTCAGTTGGAGCTGAGAAGCAACCACATGCTTTTAACAGAGCTTTAAGCTCTGCTGTAAAGTTTAGTTTTTCCACTCATATAAGGAATGCAGGTGCACTCAGATGATTCCTGCTTCATTCATTTAAGTTATCTGCCTAGGCCCTCTAGAGATAGAGTTTGTAACCCCAGTTTAGAGGATAATTGCCAAATGGTCCACTTTGCCTTGGTTCTTTAGCTAAAACCTTTACATAGCCAAAGGCAACAAATATTCTTAGACCACACCAATATGAATATTTATGTATAGGCCATTTATTATTCCAGTTACCATTAAATGTTCAACTTTTCAATTAAAAAAATTTATTTTTCGTGTTCTTAATTTTGAAGAATTCACTTTAATATTTAAATTACAACAATTTATAGTTTTAACTGAGGTTTTCAATGGCAAGAACAGTTTGAAAATTTAATAACCATCAGATTAAACAATGGAGGTAGCCACTTAGTCAAGACTCACTGAAATCAATCTTACTTCTTCTTCAATATAATTTTAATTAGTTGGTGATAGTATCAGATGAACATCAATGTCTTGCTACCAAAGTATATATTAATGTACAGTAAATTTAATTGTATTTGAATAGGAAGTTCAGGTATGAAATATCATTGAGAATGAATCATTCATTGGAGATATAATGAAATGGTATGATAAATTACAATGCCAAAATCTTTTAGTATCCTTTACCACTCATATACCCAGTGTTTGTCATTTAAATGGATAAAATTACTCTTTAGGAGTTGTGCTTTCTTGACCATGACTCTGATGGAATATATTATAGCTTTTATTACAGACTGAAAGTGTGGCATAATGTTTTTAAAATTTCCCCTCAAAGATAATTTTCCCAGTAAAGTCAGTGATTTAGAAATTTTTGATTTTTATTAGTATTTAATTTCTCGAATGTTACTGAATGAGACGGGAGTGGAGGAAACAGGTTTATTCAGACCAAGGTCATTTAGATACATATTTAATATGCTAGAGAATGTCCCTTAATGAAACCATTCCAACCTAGAATGCTTCTGGTACTTATTTGAAGGTTTGCAAATGTTTTCATCTCCTCCATGAGAATATCATTTAAAAATATTTGTTTTTCTCTCTCTACTCACCTGTCAGTCTAATATAGATGTTTAAGAAATTTAGGGAAAGAAAAGTAGTTCCATGTCTTCCTCTGAAGTCCCTGAATACTTATGTGAGGTGGGAACAACCACATAAAAATAAGTTTGTTCTGGAAAACAGATGATTACCCCATTTTTAAATCACATGAACAGACAGGAGGATATTGTTAGAGTTGAAGTGTGGCCTCTAGAGCTAGCTTGTAGTGGTTCAAATTCTAGTCGTCACTTCCTATCTGGGCCCTTATCCGAGTCAGTTAATCTCTCTCTGCTTCATTTTCTCATCAGTTAGGTGGAGAAAATAATAGAACCTGCTTCCTGGAGGAGTTGTTAGGATTTTAAGAGTTATTACCTAGAATAGTGCCAAGCTTTTATAAGTGATCGATTAACGTTAGTTGATACTGTTATTATTTTACTATTTTCTCTTGACATAATTCCATGTTTACTAGGAATATAGTGTCACAATAAACTTCTGAACTTAAAATTCATTTCAGTTGGCAAATATTTATTGAGCTCCTACTATAGGCCAAGGTCTGTGACAAATGATAGGAATCCACAGGTGAATATAATATGGCAGAGGAGGCAAACATATAAACAATTAATTATAATGGTCTCTGGTAAACAGCAGACTAGTCTTAGGAACCAGATGCTGCTAAAGGAAATTATCAAACTTGCCTAGCCAAGTTGGGGATTATTACGTGGAGGTATTTATGCTAAATTATAAATACACACAAACAATAGTATGAAAATTTATGTCACAGTTGATCCATTAACTGACTCAAATGCATGGAATTACACTGCTAGAAAAGAAGACTAGACAAAACCATGAAGGGCTTTGAAAGTCATGTTGAGAAATATGAATTTTAGTCCATTAGAAATTTTTAAAGCAATTTTTAACATGGAGAAATTTCACAATATGATCTGCATTCTAGAAAATAAGTATGATATCAGAATGGAGAGCTAGAGGAAGAGACCAATTAAGAAGCAATGCACAGACGTCTAGGTGAGACATATAAGCCTGCATTAGTGTAGTAGCAAAGAAGTAGAAGAGGAGGACAGATATGAAATATACTTAAAGAGGTAAAGCAAATTAAAAAAAACAAAAACAGAGAAAATGGCACTGAGATTCACTGGATGGACTTGACACCAACTTAAATACCGGAGATATCAGTAAAATTGACCCAGGAATGTAGAAACTATTCAAACAAAGGACAGTGCAGGGGGGACCTCAAAAAAAAGATGAGTACAGTCTGAATGGCTTGAGAAACAATATCAACCAATCTAATATGTGTGTAATTGACGTAGTAACAGGAGAACAGAGAGATTGAGCATGAGAAAATTTATAGAAATGATGACTGAAATTTTTCAAAATTTGAAAAATACATTCACAGATCCAATAAGCTCAACAAATTAAGGGCTGGAGATCTCTCAAAAACAGTACCAACCCACACAATGGTATATCGTAACTTAAAAAACAAAAAAACACTGCAAAATCATGCCATGGTATGTCATAACTAAATTGCTGAAAATCAATGATAAAGAGAAAATCTTAAAAAGTAGGCAGAAGAAAAAATGACATTATTCACTAGAGAACATTGATAAAATATATCACAAGCTTTCCCTCAGAAGCAATGAAATAAAGACAATGGAATGATGCTAAGGTAAAAAAATAATAATAATTTTTAACCTGTCAACCTAGAATTCTGTATCTAGTGAAACTATTCGTCAAAAATTGGAGCAAAATAAAAACACCGAAACTAAAAAGTGCTAGAGAATTCATTGCTAGCAACTTGCACTAGAAAAAATATCGAAGGAAGTTCTTCAGACTGAAAAAAATATGTACCAGATGAAAATGTGGATCTAAATGAGAGAAGAGTACCAGTAGTGATAAATATGTAGATGAATCTGGGGGTGCCTGGGTGGCTTAGTGGCTTGAGTGTCCACCTCTTGATTTTGGCTCAGGTTGTAATCTCAGTATTGTGATCTCAGGGTCGTGATATCAAGCACCTCATCAGGCTCCAAGCTCAGCAGGGAGTCTGCTTCTCTCTTTCCCCCCCCCCCCCGCCTTCTGTCCCTTCTCCCATTGGCTCTCTCTCTCTCTCTCTCTCTCAAATAAATAAATAAATCTTTTAAAAGTACATAGATGAATCTAAAAGATTCTTTATTCATATCATAATTTCTTTAAAAGTATTTGTTGAGAGCAAAAATACTAACAGTATAGAAGTAAAGTATATGACTAACACAAAGAATGGTAAAAACATCAGTATGCGTTTTTAACATTCTTACACATGAGATATTCTAATATTACTCAAAGTTAGATTGTGATAAGTTAATGATTTCTATTCCAGACTAATACAGTGATTGAAAAAATAAAAGAGTATAAGTAATCAGCCAATTGATGAGATTAATGGGACACTAAAAAGATACTCACTCAATCCGAAAGAATATAGGAAAGAACTAAACAAAGAAGAGATGAGACAAATCAAAAACAAACAGCAAGATGGTAGTCTTAAACTCATATATAGGAATAATTTCATTAAGTAGAAATGGGCTAAACTCTCCAACTAAAAGAGATTATTAGATCAATTAAAATCAAGACACAATTGTATATGGTTTATAAGAGATGCATATTAAATCTAAAGACACAAGTGAAAAAATTAAAAAGGAAAAAGGTTATACTATACATGCACTAACCATAAGAAAGCTGGAGTGGCTATATTGATATCAAAGTAGACTTCAGGAAAAGGAATATTATGTACAGAGGCACATTTCATAATGATGAGGGAGTTTAATCATGTAGAGGATATAACAAACCTAAATATATACACACCTAGTAACAATGCTTGGAAATGCATGAAGCAAAAACTCACAGAACCAAAGAGAGAAACATAAATTCACAATTTTATATGAAGATTTCAACACTTCCCTCTTAGATATTGAGAGAAAATCGGTCAACTTGAAAAATGCTATCAATCAACCAGACCTGTTTGACATTTTTAGAACATACCATCTTACAACTGCCTAATACATACTACATTCAGGTGCACTCTGGTTTATCCAAGCTGTATGATATGTTAGGCTTTATTAATCTCAATAAACCTAAAAAAGACTGAAATCATACAGAGTATGTTCTGTGAATACAAGGGAATTAAATTAGGAATTAATAACAAAAATATAATTGGACAGTCCCTAAGTAGTTAGAAATAAAGCAGCATACTTCCAAGTAACTTGTAAGTAAAAAAAAAAAAAAAAATTATGGGAGATATTAGAAAACATTTCTAACTGTTATTTTAACTAATTTCAAATGGTAATGAAAATAAAGCATACCAAAATTTGTGGGATGCATCTGAATCATGTAAAATGTGGAGAAAGAAATAATCAAGAGAATATATAAATGAAATAAAAACTGGACAGTGGAGAAAATCAATAAAACCAAAGTTTGTTCTTTGAAAAGATTTAGCAGGTGATAAGCTGTTAGCTACTTTAATCAAGAAAAGAAGAACACACACATTACTAAACTCAAGAGTGAAAATGGGGAAAAGGGAAAATAAGGGAATACTAGGAACAATATTTTGCCGGTAAGTTTGACAATTTAGATGAAGTGGGAAATTTCTGCGAAAGACACAAATTACTAAAACTGATACTAACAGAAATTAAAAGTTAAAATAGCCATATATCTATTTTTAGAAATTGAATTTGTAATGTAAAACATTCCTGCAAATAAAATACAGGTCCAGAAAATTCACATCCAGGCTTTACATATAATTCTACCAAACATTTAAAGAAAAAAAAAATACCAATTTTAGACACTGTCTTTCAGATAATTAAAGAGAAGGAACATTTCCCAAATCATTGAATAAAATGAGGTCAGCATAATGTTGATAACAAAGCAAGCTAAGATATTATAATTCCCAGAAAAGAACTATAAATCAGTATCAATTATGAACATAAACACATGAATCCTTAACACCGTGACTAGGTGTTTATTCCAGGAATTTAAGGTTAGTCTTACAGTCACTGTAATCTTTCACGTTAATGGAATAATAGGGGAAAAAATTATAAGGTAATCTCAATAAACATAGAAAAATCATTTAACAAAAGTTCATTAGTCATTCATGGTTAAAGCTTACATCAAAGTAGGAAAAGAAAGAAACTTTCTTAATCTAATAAAGGAGTTCTATTTAAAAAAAAAAAAAACAACCTACAACTAAATCATACTTAGTGGTGAAATACTGACTACTTATCCACTAAGATAGGGAACAAGGCAAGGATATCCACTCTACTTCTATTAAGCATTATATTGGAGGTCCCAGTAAGTGCAGTAAGATAATAAAGAGAAATAAAACACGTACAGATTAGAAAAAAGAAGGAAAAGTTTCTCTCTATGCAGACAACATAATCATCTAAGACAATTGTAAGGAATCTGCTAAAACCAAACAAAACCTTCTAGATTAAGTGAGTTTTGTAGGGTCACAGAGTATAACATCAATAACCAAAGTCAACTATATTTCTATATATTTCTATATAAATTGTTTATAGCAATAAACAATTGAAGTTTAAAAAATTTTTTAATTTAAATACTTGTATTAAGTTTTTTATTTTAATTCCAGTATAGTCAACATATAGTGTTGTATTAGTTTCAGGTATACAGTATGGTGATTAAACAATTACAGTTTTAATTTTTAATTTTAAAAGTATTTAAGTTGCGTCAAAAGTACATAATACTCAGGAATAAATTTAATAAAACATATGCTAAACCTTTACACTGCAGGCTATAAAACATTGCTGAGAGAAATTGAAGAAGACCTAAATAAATGGAGACATGTTGGTTTTGGATCCAAATATAGTATATTCAGTCCAATCCCACTCAGAATCCCAACAGGCTTTTTTTTTTAAATATTTTTTGCAAAATTTATAAACAAATTCTAAGATATATATGGGAACTCAAAAGACAGAATACAACACAATTTTCAAAATATAAAAATTATACCTCATGATTTCACAACATGTTATAAAGCTACAGTAATTAGGGCAATGTGTTCTTGGCAAAGATACCAGTAAAAAGTTTACAAATAGACACATGCATGTATAGTCAGTTGATCTTCAACCAAATCACCAGAGCAATTCAATAGAGATAGGAACATCTTTTTTTCAGACCCAGAACTTCTCTGAGTATCCATATGGGAGAAAAAAAATGAACCTCAACCCATATTTCACATCATTCACAAAAAACTACTTCGATATAAAGCAGTTATCATACATTTCTAACATCCAAATATAAATGCTAAAAATATAAATAACTATAAGAGATTTCTTAAGACCCAGAAAACATTAACCCTAATAAAGAATAAGTTGACAAAATGGGCTTCACCAAAATTTAAAACTGCTCTGGGCGCCTGAACGGCTTAGTCTGTTAAGCCTCTGCCTTCGACTCAGGTCGTGATCCCAAGTCTTGGGATCAAGCTCTGTGTTGGGCTCCCCGTTGTTGCTCAGCAGGGAGTCGTCTTCTCCCTCTTCCTTTGCCCTTCCCCACCAAACATGCTCACTTGCTCTCTCTCTCTTTCTCAAATAAATAAAATCTTTTTAAAAAATTAAAACTGCTCATCAAGACAGTTTTAAGAAAATGAATAATCAACCCACAGAGGAAATATTCATAATATATATGTGACAAAAAGTTTCTATCCAGAACATATTCTCCAACTGTATAATTAAAAAAAGAACTTTTTAAAGGCAAAAACAATTGAACAAGTACTTCACAAAGATTATACAAACAAGCATGTGAAGAGCTCCATACTATCAGGGGAATTCAAATGAAAAACACAGTTGCTACTACTTCAACCACTATAATAGCAAAAATAGACAGGAAATGCTAAATGTTGGTTCGATATAAAGCAGTTATCATACATTTCTAACATACATGGAGAATTTCCACCATAACCACTTTGGAAACACCTTTGGAAGTTTATGATAAAGTTAAACGTTTACCCATTGATACAAAAGCTCCGCTTCTTGGTGTCTATCCACGAAAATGTAAGTACATATAAAAAAAAAAAAAACTCAGCTGGGAATTTCACAACAGCTTTATTTATAAAAGCCAAAAACTTGAAATAAACTTATATGCCTCACAACAGAAGACTGAACCATTAAATTGTGGTATATTCACAGAGTGAGTTACTACTCAACAAAACAAGAATGGATTACTGATCCATGCAACAACATTGATGAACCTCAAGTATTAATGCCAAGTGAAAGAAGCCACTTACTGTGACCCCATTTATATAAATTAATAGAACAGACAAACTAAGGTGAAAGAAATTAGTGGTTGCCCTTGAGAGGGATAAGTCTGAGATTGGGAAACAGCACAAAAGATCTTTCTGGGGTGATTGAAATGCCATATAACTTGATGAGCTATGGTATGCTGGTGAATGAAATGGTCAAAATCATCAAATTGTATCCTTAAAGTCTGTGTATTTTGTGATATGAAGTCAAAAAAGATGGTGTGGTTAACATATATTAAGCACATATATGTTAGGCACTATTATAAGTGCTTCCATGTTTTTAAACATTTAATCCTAACAACTCTGAAACATGTATTATTACCACCATTTTACAAATGAGGAAAGTGAAGCACAGAGAGGTTAAGTAACTGCGAAATTACCCAGCTAGTAGATGCTGGAGCTGGAATGCAAATTCAGGCGGATGGGCTGCAGAGCCCACACTCTTGCATCCTTAGGAGGAATGTATTTCAAAGGAGTTGCCAGTAGAGTTTAACTGGAAGGGATTTCCAGACAGGCTAAAGAATAGAATATTATAATTAGATAATAGAAAATAATTTCTTATTCCAAATCTTAAAAGTTAAGTGTTTCAAAGAAAGGAAGTTAAATGTCAGGATGTAGTCATGTGAGTGGGTTACTGTGTAAAGTGGAGGAGGCTTTTGAAGGAAAGAAGGTTAAGGGACTCAGGGTATTGGACAGTGTTGGAAGGTAAGGTGAATCTGGACCCACAGGTTTTCAGGAATGTGTAGATAGGCTGACGAAGGTGTGTCTGCAGAAGCAGGAGTGACCAGGAAGTGATTTGAAGATCAGCAAAGCTAAGAGTGGAAGCAATTCTTCCAGCTTCAAAGAAGATAGGATTCCCAGTCAGAAGTGTGAGCCCGCTCCCAGTGCCACCTAACCACTTGGCCTCAAAATTGGAGGCTGTAGAAACACATATGAAGCTTCGTTAGTGAGCTTTAACTCGAGGTGAAGGGAAAGTAATATCTCAGAAATATCTTCAATTAAGTAAGGTATGTAGGACCCTTAGAAAAATACAGAGTAGTAAGTACTTCTCAGTGTAAGGATTTCAGAGGGCACAGTGAAAGGTGACTTGAGAATTAGCAAGAGAAAGATTGGCTGCTATTTCAAGAAGAGACTGCTCGCTCATGCTGGTAGGAATGGGAGGTGGAGGTCATTTGCTAAATAGGTATCATAAAGATATTATATAAGGAACTTGCCTTTCTGTGGTTCAACCAGGAGCTACAGCCCTGACAGCCCCAACCTCTCCTAAACTCCCCTCCCTCCATCTAGGGACTTGTCATGATTTGCTTTTCCTGAGGAAATTGTTTTTTAATACAGTAGTAATAGGTAATTGCTTCTCCTGACCGTGTGGATATAAAATTACTATTTCGATCTCTGCTTACACCGTTTAATAAACAAGATGATGGTGATTGAGATGAATAAGGTCATTGTAAGCAATTTTTGTAAGAGATTTTCTTCTGAGATATTCAAGCTAACATGTGAAAAATTATTATAAGACACAAGAATAAACATTTAAAAACCCCATTCTTATCATTTTAGGAGGACAGAAACAGAATGAGGTTCTAAAATTGTGAGAAGAGATGTGCTTTACGATTGCTGGGTTATGAAATTGTGGTTTCTTGTTTGTGATTTCCTCTTAGAAAGGAAAGTGATTTCCTCTAGAAAGTGCTAGCTAGAGCTGTGCAATGTCCATGACTCAGGCTCTTTCTGTACTGGCAAAATGAATCCAATTATCTTCACATCTTTCCTGCAGTAATGGCAAGGAAAATCAAAAAGTGCTAGACGACCAAGAACTTGTTATTGCATGCATCTGAGTGGTCTGCGTGTGTGTGTGTGTGTGTGTGTGTGTGTGTGTGTGTGTGTGTGTTTGTGTTCACACAGTCTACTGGCCTTTTACCAGTATAATAAAGCCATATGGGGGCCCCTGGGTGGTTCGGTCAGTTAAGCAGCTGCCTCGGGCTCAGGTCATGATCTCCGGGTCCTGGAATGGAGCCCCATCAGGCTTCCTGCTCAGTGAGGAGTCTGCTTCTCCCTCTCCCTCTGCCCCTCCCCACCCCTTCCCCATGCACATGCATGCAAGTGTGCTTTCTCTCACTCGCTCTCTCTCTCTCCTCCCCTCTCTTACTCTCAAATAAATCTATAAAACTCTTTAAAAATATTTAAAATTAAAACTAAAGCCATATGGCCAAAATATTAGTCAGTAAAAACTAGAAATTCATGCTTTGCATGATTCTTTTACCCTTTGCCTGCCAGTTCCTTTATGCAGAATTTCATGCTGGAACTAAATAGTATGAACTCTCTTCTCTTTTTATTTATTTATTTGACATATAGTGTATCACTTGCTTCAGGGGTACAGGTCTGTGATTCATCAGTCTTACACAATTCACAGCATGCACCATAGCACATACCCTCCCCAATGTCCATAACCCAGACACCCTATCCCTCCCCTACCACCTCCCAGCAACAAACTAAGCAATACTGTCTTTTTTTCTGTCAGTTTGCTATTTTCCTGATACATAATTCTCAAACCCATAATTAGGAATATTTTAAATCAAGAGTTCTTCCCTGCTAGACCAGAATTACATGTAGGTATAAAGCGATCAGAGATCAAGAAAACTAAAAAAAAAAAAAAAAATGATTTGAAGAATGATTGATCACCAAGAGTAATGAAAATAATATTTTATAAAAATCAACTAATTCAGGTAATCCACATGTTGAGAGTAGACAGTTCATACTCTTTTCTGAAACTTCGGAAAAGATTACACAGCATTTATATGAATAATGAGTTATTTGTTGAAGCCTATGAAAAGTGGAACCTTTATAAATACCAACTAAACAAAAAAATAATTTCATTTCCTCTAGCCAAGGGAGATTTTTGAAAGTTATTCCCATCTTTCTCAGGAAATACTCCCATCTGCACTTGTAAGAAGTGAATTCATTCACCAAAGTTATCAGTTACCACACATTTATGGGGCTAGTTGAGTGATTATAAAATGAAAGATTGAGAATTTTCCTTGAGGGGGAACTTGGGAAGATGGCAGAGCAGGAGGACCCCGAGGTCACCCCATCCCACATTTTTGGTTTGTTTTTTTCCCTAAGGATTCTATTTATTCATTGGAGACAGAGAGAGAGAGTGTGTGTGTGTGTGTGCACCCAAGTAGGGAGAGGCGTAAAGGGAGAGGGAGAATCCGACTCCCCACTGAGCTGTGATCCTGACAGGGGGCTTGATTCCAGGACCCAGAGATAATGACCTGAAGTGAAGGCATATGCTCAATCATCTGAGCCACCCAGGTAGCCCCCACCCCAGGTTTTCAACTAGATATCATCCACATCCAAATCAACAAACAAGAATGCAGTCTAAAGAATGGAAGAACAAACTCCACAACTAAATACAGAGATGAAGCTGCAGCTGAAAGTTTACGAAGGCCAGAAAGGCAGAGAGGAAGGCTGCCTGCAGGAGAGAGGGAACTCTATGTGGAGAAAGCAAGGCAGAGAAATGGGCCCTCACCCTAGGGAGCTCATAAGGGGAGACTAATACCCATAACATTTGGCTTTAAAAACCAGAGGGGCGGGGCGCCTGGATGGCTCAGTGGTTTGGGCTGCTGCCTTCGGCTCGGGTCATGATCTCAGGGTCCTGGGATCGAGCCCCGCATCGGGCTCTCTGCTCCGCAGGAAGCCTGCTTCCCTCTTTCTCTCTCTCTCTCTCTCTCTGCCTGCCTCTCTGCCTACTTGTGATCTCTGTCTGTCAAATAAATAAATAAAATCTTTAAAAAAAAAAAAAAAAAACCAGAGGGGCTAGGACACCTAGCTGGCTCACTTGCTATAGAGCGTACAACTCTTGATCTCGGGGTTCTGAATTTGAGCCCCAAATGGGTGTAGAATTTACTTAAAAAACAAACAAACTAAAAAACAGAGGGACCGAATTCCGTGAGTTTATAAAACCAGTGGTTCTTGGAACCTAGAGCTTTAAAAGTCCTTGAAAAACAACCTGAGGGTTTTGAAGGGGCAGGGGGTGGGAGGTTGGGGGAACAAGGTGGTGGGTATTGGGGAGGGCACATATTGCATGGAGCACTGGATGTGGTGCAAAAACAATGAATACTGTTACACTAAAAAGAAATTTAAAAAATAAATTAATTAATTAAAAAAAAATAAAAGTCAACTGACCCAGCATTAGGCAAGCTGGGAGGATGAGTGATAGCTGGGTTGCTACCCTTAAAGAGACAGCAGTCTGCATGGAGGGACAACCAAAAAATAGCAGCTTGCACAACCATAAGGACAAACGGGAGATAGATCTCTTCATCCCGATTTCAGAGCATACTGGGGGACTTCTCCAAAAGCAAAGGAGCTGGCAGGTGCCATTTTCCTCCCCTACCTCCCAGCATAAACACAGAGCCACCTTCGAGAGGTGATGCTACACAGACACTTGCTGCCTGACCCACTGGCAAGTGTGCTGTGTCCATAAGTTTTCTTAAGGACTAGCACACTCCAAGTCTGCTGGCTTTGGCCCTGAACTCAGGACAGATTCTGTTAAAGCCAAACATGTGCCCTGACCAGCCACTGGGTGCATGGCCACCCCAGTGTGCTGCACACATCTGCTGTGCTGCACCCTGACGGGCACCCCCGGCACTATAATGCACCACACCCACCACCAGGTGCACAGCTGCCACTGAGCACCATGCCTAGTCACCCCACCAGCCCTAGCCACTGCACAGTACCAACCACATGCCCCCAGCACCCTCATGTGCTGGGCCATGTTTGCTCTCCACGCCAAGCCTCATGCAGCCCCCAACCACCACAGCATTTTGGAGTGGCCCAATGCAAATTTTGCTAATACTGCTACCCCTTCTTCCAAGTCTTGTGGCAGGCACACCCGCTCAGAGCTGGCCTGCCTTGGTCCCACTAACACCACAGAGAGTAAGCACAGCCCACAACAGAGTCAGTGCAGAGAGTCAGGCAGACAAATGCACTGAAGGGAAAAGTGACTCAGACACAACAATAGGTATAATCATCACACACAAGATGCTCTCCTGAAATGCCAGATTCTGGTGAACAGGGGACATGGCCCTGCAGGTTACCCCAGGACTACTTCTTCATAAAGTCACTACTTGCAAGAGCAAAAAATAGAGCAGACTTTATTAATATATATAGAAACAAACATAAAAAAGAGACAGAAATGTATCACAAATTAAAGAACAGGACAAGGCCAAAGCCAGAGATCTAAGCAAAACAGATAAATAACATGTCTGATAGAGAATTTTATTTTTTATCTATTTTATTTCTTTATTTGACAGAGAGAGATCACAAGTAGACAGAGAGGCAGGCAGAGAGAGAGGAGGAGGAAGCAGGCTCCCCACTGAGCAGAGAGCCCAATGCGGGACTCGATCCCAGGACCCTAAGATCATGACCTGAGCCAAAGACAGAGGCCTAAACCACTGAGCCACCCAGGTGTCCCTGATAGAGAATTTTAAACCATCATCATAAGGATAGTCACTGGACTTGAGAAAAGAATGGAAGACATGAATAAGATCCTTAACACAGAGATGAGGAATAACATAGCAGAGATAAAGGATTCAGTAAACAAAATGAGAAACATGCTTAATAAAATGCATAACAGGATGGAAGAAGCAGAGGAATGAATTAGTGATGTAGAAGACAGAATAATGGAAAGTAATAAAGCTGAACAAGAGAGAGAAAAAATAATTCCTCAAAACTAGAACAGACTTTGAGAACTCAGTGACTCCATCAAATGTGATCACATTTGTATCATAGGATTCCCAGGAGAAGAAAAGAGAAAAAGGGGAGCAGAACATTTATTTGAAGAAATAATATCCAAAAACTTCCCTACTCTGGGGAAGGAAACAGATGTCCAGATCCAGGAAGCACAGAGAACTCCCACCAAAATCAACAAAAGCAGACCAACACCATGACATATTGTAATTAAACTTGGAAAATACAGTGATAAAGAAAAGAATTTTAAAAGCAGCAAGACAAGAGAAATCATTAACTTACCACGAAAATCACATAAGGCAAGCAGGAAATTTTTCTACAGAAACTTTGAAAGCCGGAAGGAAGTGTCATGATGTATCCAAAGTGCTGAGTGGGAAAAATCTACAGCCAAGAATACTCTATCCAGCAAGGCTATCATTCACAATAGAAAGAAAGATAGTTTCCTAGACAAACAAAAACTAAGGAGTTTGTGACCACTAAGCCAGCCATGTGAGAAATATTAAAAGGGACTCTGACTGGAGAGAACAAAAGTTGACAGTATAAAGGTAGGAAATACAAAAGCAGTAAAAACTAATTATTTCTGTAAAAAATCAGCCAAGGAACTCAAAAAAAGGATATAAAATATAATAACATATGCCTAAAAAGTGAAGAAGAGAGGAATGGGTTCATATTTAAATAACCATCAACTTAATATAGACTGCTATATGTAGAAGAGGTTATCTACAAACCTAGTGATAACCATATATCAAAAACCACTAATAAACATGCAAAGAATAAAGAGATAGAAATCCAAATACATCACCAAAGAAAATCAGCAAAACATGAAAGAAAGTCAAGAAAGGATCAGAGAAAATCTCCAGAAACAACCACAAAACGAGTAATAGAATAAGATAAATACATATCAATCAGTAATTACTTTGAATGTAAATGGACTAAATGCTCCAATCAAAAGACGTAGGGTGACAGAATGGATTTAAAAAAAATACCCATCAATATGCTGCCTACCAGAGACTTATTTTAGACCTAAAGACACCTGCACATTGAAGAGGGGAATAGAGAAACATTTATCATTCAAATGGATGTCAAAAGAAAGCTGGAGTGGTAATACTTCTAGCAGACAAACTAAACTTTAAAACAAAGACTGTAATAAAAGACAAAAAAGGGCACTATGTCATAATAAAAAGAACAGTCCAACAAGAAGATCTAATAATTATAAATATTTATATATCCAACATGAGAGCCCCCAAATATATAAAACAGTTAATAACAAATAACAAACATAAAGGAACTAATTGAGAATACAATAATAGTAGGGTACTTTAACTTACATCAATGGGCAGATCACCTAAACAGAAAATCAACAAGGAAACAATGGCTTTGTATGACAGACTGGACCAAATGGACTTAACCGATCTATTCAGAACATTGCATCTGAAAACAGCAAAATACACATTCTTTTCAAGTGCACATGAAATATTTTCTGGAATAGATCTCATATTAAGCCACATCATAGGCTTCAACAAATACAAGAAGACTGAAGTCAGATCATGCATCTTTTCTAACCACAACACTATGAAACTAGAAGTGAAGCACAAGAAGAAATCTGGAAAGCCCACTATACATGGAGGTCAAATAATATGCTACTAAACAATGAATAGGTCAACCAGGAAATAAAAGAGTACATGGAAACAAATGAAAATGAAAACACAAGAGTCCAAAACCTTTGGGATGCAAGGAAATGGGTCCTAAGAGGGAAGTATATAGCAACATAGGCCTATCTGAAGAAGCAGGAAAAATCTCAAGAATCTCAAATCTCAAACCACCTAACCTTACACCTAAAGGAGCTAGAAAAAGAACAATAAACAAAACCTAAAGCCAGCAGAAGAGTGGCTCCCAACAAACCAAAGTCCAGGAGCAGATGGCTTCACAGGTGAATTCTACCAATCATTTAAGAAGAGTTAATACTCATTATTCTCAAACCATTCCAAAAAATCAAAAATGGAAGGAAAACTGCCAAATTCATTGTATGATGCCAGCATTACTCTGATACCAAAGCTAGATAAAGACACCCCAAGAAAAGAGAACTACAGGCCATTATCTCTGATGAACATAGATGCAGAAAATCCTCAATAAAATACTAGCAAACTGAATTCAACAATATATTTTAAAAAATCATTCACCATGATCAAGTGGGATTTATTTCTGGGTTGCAAGTATAGTTTAATATTTGCAAAGCAATCAATATGATATATCACACTAATAAAAAAAAAGAAAGGATAAGACTTTAAAATAAAAACTGTAACAAGAGACAAAGAAAGGCACTATATAATAATAAAAGGGACAATCCAACAAGAAGATTTAACAATTATAAATATAATCATTTCAATAGATGAAGAAAAAGCATTTGACAAAGTACAACATCCATTCAGATAAAAACCTTCAACAAAGGTTTAGAGGGAACATATCCCAATATAATAAAGGCCAAATATTAAAAACCCATAGCCAATATCATCCTAAATGGGGAAAAGCTGAGCGCTTTTTCTCTCCAGTCAGGAACAAGGTAGGAAAATCCACTCTCACCAGTTTGATTCAATGTAGTACTAGAAGTCCTAGCCATAGGAATCAGACAACAAAAAGAGCATTCAGATCAGCAAGGAAAAAGATTTGCAGATGCCATGATTCTGTATAGAGAAAATCCAAAAGACCCCACCAAAACACTAATTCAGCAAAGGTAAATGAATTCAGTAATGTGGCAGGATATAAAGTCAACATACAAAAATCTATTGCAGTTCTATATACCAATATTGGAGCATCAGAAAGAGAAATTAAGGAATCAATCTCACTGTACAAAAAACAATAAAATACTTAGGAATAAACCTAAGCGAAGAGGTGAAAGACCTGTACTCTGAAAACTACAAAATACTGATGAAAGAAATTAAAGATGACACAAAGAAATGGAAAGACATTCTATGCTCATGGTTTGGAAAAACAAATATTGTTAAAATGTCTATACTACCCCAAATAATCTACACATGTAATGCAATCCCTATCAAAATACCAATAGCACTTTCACAGAACTAGAACAAAGAATATTAAAATTTGTATGGAATTACAAGAGACCCCAATAGCCAAAGCAGCTTGAAAAAGAAAACCAAAGCTGGGCCATCACAAGTCTGGACTTCAAGTTATTTTGCAAAGCTGTAGTAATCAAAATAGTGTGGTTCTGGCACAAAAATAGACACATAGATCAACAGAACAGATTAGAAAACCCAGAAATGAAACCACAATTATACGGTCAATTAATCTTCAACAAAGCAGGAAAGAATATTCAATGGGAAAAAATCTCTTCAACAAAGGTGTTGGGAAAACTGGACAGCAACATACAAAACAATGAAACTGGATCACTTTCTTACACCATACACAAAAATAAATTCAAAAATGGATTAAAGACCTGAATGTGAAACCTGAAACCATCAAAATCCTAAACGAGAACACAGACAGTAACTTCTTTGGCATCGGCCATAGCAGCTTCTTTCTAGGTATGTCTCCTGAGATAAGGGAAATAAAAGCAAAAATAAACTAGTGGGACTACATCAAAATAAAAGGCTTCTGCTCAGCAAAGAAGACAATCAATAAAACTAAAAGCCAGCCTACAGATGGAAGAAGGTATTTGGAAATGACATACCAATAAAGACTTAGTATCCAAAATATATAAAGAAATTATACAACTCGGGACGCCTGGGTGGCTCAGTTGGTTGGACGACTGCCTTCAGCTCAGGTCATGATCCTGGAGTCCCAGGATCGAGTCCCACATCGGGCTCTCAGCTCCACGGGGAGTCTGCTTCTCTCTCTGACCTTCTCCTCGCTCATGATCTCTCTCACTGTCTCTCTCTCAAATAAATAAATAAATAATCTTTTAAAAAAATTTTTTTTAAAAGAAATTATACAACTCAGCACCCAGAAACCCAAGTAATCCAATTAAAGTATGGGCAGAAGACATGAATAGACATTTTTCCAAGGAAGACACGCAGACACATGAAAAAAAAGTTTAACATCACTTATCAGGGAAGTGCGAATCAAAACTGCAATGAGATACCACTTCACACCTGTCAGAATGGCTAAAATCAACAACACAAGAAAGAACAGGTTTTGGTGAGGTTGTGGAGAAAAGGGAACACTCTTACACTGTTGGTGAGAATACAATCAGGTGTAGCCACTCTGGAAAAGAGTATGGAGATTCCTCAAAAAAAACTTTTTAAAATACCCTACAATCCAGCAGTTGCACTACTAGGTATTTACCCAGAGAATATAAAAATACTTCAAAATAATTCAAAGAGATACATAAACCCCAATGTTTATAAGCAGCACTGTCTACAATAGTCAAATTATGGAAACAGCCCAAGTGTCCATCGACTGATGAATGGAGAAATAATAATGGGTAAATATACAAACGAATATTACTGAGCCATAAAAAAATAATGAAGTCTTGCCATTAGCAATGACCTGGATGAAGCTAGAGAGTATAATGCTAACCAAAATTAAGTCAGTCAGAGAAAGACAAATACCATATGACTTCACTCATATGTGGAATTTAAGAAACAAAATTAAGCAAAGGGAAAAAGAGAGAGAGAGGCAAACCAAGAAACAGACTCCTAATTTTAGAGAACAAATGGATGGTTATTAGAGGGGAGGTGGGGGGGTGGGTAGCTTAAATAGGTGATGGGGATCAAGCAGTGCACTGGTCCTGATGAGTACTGGGTGATGTATGGAAGTGTTGAATCACTGTAGTGTACATCTGAAGCTAAAATAATACTGTATGTTAACTAACTGGAGTCAAAATTAAAACTTAAGAAAATAAAAGATTGAAAGTATGTGTATTGGCATGTGTGTGTAAGAATGTCTTCATACATCATACATATTCACTTGGGGATCATTATTTGTTGAGCACTTTCCATGGTGCACGGGTCTGGGCAGAGGGAATAACAACAGCTTGACTATGATGAATAAGAAAGGTGTGTAGTAGGTAAGGACCAGGTTTCCTGGGACTCAAGAGTTTTTGAAGGAAGAGGACACCAATTCCCAAGCCAGCTGATTGGAGTGCGATGAGGCATAGAGGTATAGCTGTCTGGAGGGTTCATCTAAGTAGGGAATAAAGGGCAGGGCCCTGAGAAGAAATGCCCCAGCATGTTCCCATGTCTCCCTGGATTTGGAAAGTATTATTTCTTGTTTAAAACCAAACTCATGTCACCTCTAACCCTTTCCTAAATATAGGAAAACTTGGATTCAAATACTATAATGCAGATCATTTTTTTTTAAAGATTTTATTTATTTTTCAGAGACAGAGGGAGAGAGCGCAAGCGAGCACAGGCAGACAGAGAGGCAGGCAGATCATTTTAAAAACAATCATTAACTCTAGAAATATAAAGAAGTTGTATAACAATAGGTAATCCTAGAGCATCACTTAACTCAGTTGTGTACAATATTCACATAGTCACAGTGAGGAAAACACAGAATATGGATTTTGAGGAAAAGGTAAAAGGAACAAATGGGAGACAATTACCCAGGGAGGATGAAGAGGAGGAAGTATGGTATATAAGTGAACTATAGGTCTTACCTACCATAATAGGAAGACAATAGATAATGTCTAAAATTGATAAAAGTTATTCTTTAAAAATATAGACAGAAGAAAAGTTAAAGAGTTGACAGTATGATTAGAGGAGTGGAGAAGTGATAGCAATATTTTGTGTAAAATTTGGCATGTTTGGGCCTATATTTGCATATAATATTATGACATTTTAAAAAAATTTTTTAAAGAAGCCTTTCTTGAACTTCCGTATCCTCCCACCATGAGTCCCCTCTGCACTAGCAGTATAAAACAGATGCTACATGTCTGCCTCCAGCCTCCCTTCTCAGACTGGAAGGACTTTCCTCTTCCTTGCTGTACATCGGAGTCATGCGCAGTGTTTAACACCTGAGAAAAGTGCTTCGCACCTGTGATGAAGAATGGATGAATACGGTTACTTTGGGGGCAAACCAGCTGAATAATTGCAGTAGAGACATAATCAAGTCTTTTAGGAATAGGAACCACAGAATAATGATAATGATGCTAATATAATAATAATATTAACAATTACTATTGGATTGCTAGAAATCCCAATAACTCCATCCCCTGTAACCTGGATTTTACCAAGTCCTGCTGTTTCATTCGCCCTAGGACATGCCTGTCGGGTTTATTCCTTATATCCCACCTCCTATACTAGTCCTCTACCAGACCTTCCTCACTTCATGCTTAAATGACTGACTGACTGACTGGTCTTTCCGTGCCTCAGTCTGTCTCTCCTCTACGTCAGCCTTCCTCCCACCCCCAAATATTCCTGCATTAGAGTTGGTTCAGACTTCCCAGCACTCTACTCTTGTCACATTCTCCTTCAAGAATCAAAGTGACACCTTACCCTCTGGAATCCAAAGTTCTCCTGATCTTCCAATGTCCAGAACCTGGCCTTCCTGGCCCATCCCACATTACCTCTGGCCTCCCCAGAGCTCGCCATCCTGCAGGGCAAGCCAGTCTCATTACTGCATCACACTCAGTCTTCCTTCCCACCTTTTAGTACACCAGACTTCTTTTCACCCAAAAGATCAGAGCATCCCCATGGCCTGAGAATATAATTTTACTGTTTGGACACCTACAAATAATCTTCATGTGTTTAATTAATAACTTACTGCAATCTCTTTTATTTTTCTATAGTGGAAACCGCCTCAGGTTTTCCTTCCTAATAAAATCAACATTTCTAAACAGAATTTGCCTTTAAGAATAACATCATTATTTCCTTTATCAATAAATACAACTTTCAATTTTGACAGATTAATAAAATTAACCTTATGTAAATTGTTCTTCTAATCAAATAATGGAAGAGCTTGATATTTTAAAAGAAGTACAGACAACCTTAAATACCACTTTTATTTTAATTTCAAAAAATTCTTTTCCCTGTTGTTGTCCTGCAATCCTCGGTATATCTTAATTTCTTACTAAATGATTATTTTCTCCTTTTCTTTAACTCAGACCATTTAGAGAATTCATTTGATGAAGTATTGAGGAGCCTAATTGTTTAATGGGCAGAAATTAGTCCCTGCAAGAGTACTTTTAAAAACTGGCAAATACCAGGCATAATTACAAATTCTTTGGAAGAATCTATTTCTGTACAATAGGTTAATTGGTTATAAGTAGACAGCACTGGCCACAATTTAAACCCAGCTTCTAATTTCATCCATGATTTTTTTTAACAAATGTAAGTGGCTAATTATGATCAAATTAGTCCCCTTGAAGGAACAATTGTCTACTTATCCCTGATTTTCAAGATTTAAGTGGTCTAATGCACCTGCAGTTAGCTTCCCACTAGCATACTGCCTACTTCCAGAGTTAATTCCCAAAGTTGTCAAAATCTTCCCTCATCATGAGAACTCTACAGCCTGACCAATGTCTGGTTTAGATTATGATGACTTCTTTGGAAGAATCTGGGCAATTTTTAAGAAAACTGAAGCCAAAATAGAGGTTTGCCTAAGGAAGGATATTGGTTTGAGGCTGGTTGATCCGGACAATTGCCTCAATTCTCTGCACCATCCACATATAGATGATTTGTTCACCTCTTTGATTATAGAAAGGACTTACTCCTCTTTTCTTTATTTTAGTGGTGCAATCTATGCATAGACTTGGTAGCATTTACCAGTGAAATATTCAAGGGAGCAGTTTTCCAGTCCTTGGATGGAATTATTGTCTCAGCTAACTGTAAGCTGCGGAAGATCTTCACTTTAAAATGCAAGCCTCAAGACACTGCAGATAAAGACGGTATGTTCAAGTTGCTACTATGAAGATTTTTTAATTCTCCAATGTGTTTAAAGTTAGACATACCTTTGGGGCCGCCTGGGTGGCTCAGGTCATGATCCCGGGGTCCTGGGATCGAGCCCCGCATCGGGCTCTCTTCTCAGTGGGGAGCCTGCTTCCCCCTCTCTCTCTGCCTGCCTCTCTGCCTACTTGTGATTTCTCTTTTTGTCAAATAAATAAAATCTTTTAAAAAAATTAGCATACCTCTGGATAGTATGAGTATAGAGTAGTGGTTTTTCTAAATTTATCTTATTTTACTGTGGAAAAAACACTTTTTTAACATGAGATCTGTCCTCTTAATAAATTTTTAAGCATACTGCATGTTTTGGTGACAGTAGGTGCAATGCTTTGCAGCAGATCTCTAGAGTTTGCTCATTTTGATCAAAACCCATTGATTAGTAACTCCCTATTTCCCTTCACCTCAACCATTGGCAACAACCATTCCACTCTGATTCTCCTTGAATCTATTTTAGATACCTTAAGTAAGTAAAAGCATATAGTATTTGTTTGTTTGTAGTTGGCATATTTCACTTAGCAGAAGTCCTTATGGTTCATTCATGTTGTAGCATATGTCATTCTTTACTCTGAATCACGTTTATTTTTACTGTAGCTGTATGTCAAAGATATCTTTTTTATTTTTGTGATTTTTCTTCCTTTTTTGCTTTTGATAGCACTTACCATATGAATTAGTCAGGGTTTTTATTTGCAAGCAGTGTAATCCTCTCTAGGTAGTTGAAACAGAAAAGAGAATTTATTTAAGGTAATTAGCCACTTCATAGAATCTCAAGGATGCCCAGAAAGTCAGGCTTCAAGGCTACAGCCAAGAACAAACACACCCCCCACCACAAGACTGCTCCTAGGAAGACCCCTGATAGCTACTGAAACTGGACAGACTCCGTAATTCACAGCACAATGCTTGGCTCCAGGTTCCAGAATTTCTGTTACTGCTGCCCTGGAAAACTGAAAGTCTTCTTCCTCACCACCCTCGCCAGAAGCAGACTTCTTCATTTTTCTCTGCTGAACAAAGGCAGAGACTCTATTTGTGTCTGATCTAGATCACATGATGCAAGGGTAGCTAACAAAGCCGGTATCTGAGTCCTGATGAAGGAAATGGGACTCATTGTGTAGCAAAGTAACCAAATTCACAAGGGTGTTCAAAAGGTATCACCATTCAGAGTGCCTGGGTGACTCAGTGGGTTGAGCATCTGCCTTTGGCTCAGGGTGTAATCCAGGGGTTCTGGGATCGAGCCCTGAGTTGGGCTCCCTGCTCAGTGGGGAGCCTGCTTCTCCCTCTTTTTCTGCCTCTCCCTCTGCTCACACACTCCCTCTCTCATGAGTAAATAAAATCTTTTTAAAAAACAAAATGTCACCATTCAAAAAGCTCTGCCATTGTCTGGTGTATACTGTCTCATTATTCTGTACATTTCATGAAGTCATATGAGAGACATTACATGTATAAATTCTCTGATGATGATATTAGAAAAATGAGTTATTCCTAGAAAGACAGGAAAATACACATTTACTATTTATTGTGTGATTAATAAATATACTCTGCAGATAACTGAACCATCTAGAATTTATAAGATGACACAAATTCTCCTGCTAAGATAGTCTTAAACAACTGAAAGTATTGAGAGAATACTGATGCTTCCTTTTGATTTTTGTCTGGGATTATTTTTAACAAAATCAATTTTTCTAGAAGCCCAGGAAACAGGGCAGCACATAAGATGGCAAAGGTGATTTCTTAGAAGTTTGTATAAAGTAGACTTCGGACTTATGCTCTGTCTGGATGAGCATCTGAGAAATCCTTGTGTGGTTCACTCTGTGGAACAGGACACTGTGCCTATAAATTTCATTTGATAATAAAACACAGCAGTGCATTAACAGCTCCCCAGAGAGATCACAAGCCAGGAAGTGCAGCCACTCATCTTATGTACCATTTAAATGCTATACAAGAAAGTGAAAGCCTTCATTAAAAAAAATATATCACCCAACTAATAAGAAACCTCAAAATTTGTAGAAATATATGTGCATTCTAGAATTAGCAGATGAGAGGAGGTGAATCATAACCTGATTAGTATTTTTAAATAAATGTAAGGGAAAAAGTAAATCAAAATATGGCATATTAAATGCAAGTTTTTATCTCTGATCCTTCCTGAAGCCCCACTAAAATTACAAGAATTAAAATGGTAATAAACCCACCAGGAAGAAGAGGATGGGAGAGTAGGAAACAATAAGGAAAGTGTGGTCCTAAATTTTGTAAGATCGAGGAGTGATAACTAACTGAGAAGAGCAGAGAAAGCTGAAACTATTGGGTTTACAGAGAGGTTTGTCAATGAGAGTCATAATATAGAACCTCAGAGGAACTCCAGAATTGACAGCCCTAGGTACTGCCAAAGGCAAGGGGGTGTGGCTAAAGACAAGGAGATTAGTTAAAATTCTATATGGGTTGCTATAGAATCCCAGATCCCCCTTCCAACTACAAATAAGCAGAAAACAGGATATTTATTCTTTGGAGAAACTGGACCAGAGAACTTCTCAACTCAGATACATTGCATATGTGGTAGATAGACACTGAAACTAACAGGAAGAAAGAAATAAATAAGGAATAGATCTATGTTTTTTTCGGTTAAGAAAATACACTGCATCTATAAAATAGGAGTAGTTTGTTCTTGCTGTATTTCAGCAAGCATTTTGTTAAAGTCTACTATATTATAAGCTTTTTATATAATTTAGAAACATTTACAGATCATAGGTGTGCAGCTTTAGGAATTAACACAAAGTGAACACATTTCTGTAACCAGCACCCAGATCAAGAAATAGAACTTTACAAACATCTCAGAAACCCTACTTATAATCTCCTCCTAATCATGACCATCTCTCTTCTTCCCAGATATAACACTCTCCTGACTTCTAACACTACAAGTTAATTTTACCTATTTTTGAAGTTTATTTAAATAAAATCATATAGTACATATTCTTTCATATATACATTCTTTAACAAAACCTTGGGTTTGTAAGAGTCATCTATATTGCTTATTTAATTACTATACAGTATGCCATTGTGTGAACTCACCACAATTTGTCTATTGTAGGCAACTATGAATAGTACTGCTGGACTCAGTCTACATTTCTCTTGGAGCATGTAGGTAGGCTTTCTTTGGATATTTATCAAGGAGCTGAATGAACACATATTTCAGCATTCTTAATTTCAGTTATTATATTTTTTGATGCTAGAATTTCCATTAGATTCTTTCTTACAGTTTCCATTCTTCAGCTGAAATTCTCTATCTCACTATCGAATTTTTCAAATAGGTTAATCAAAGTTATTTCAAAAGCCTTGGCTCACAATTCCACTATCTGTGTCTCAATTCCAATATCTGTTTTTATTTTCTGTTTTTCTCTTATCCTTGTATCCTGATATGTCTAATAAGTTTGAATGAATACTGGACATTTCGACTCAGAAACTATACACTATTTTGAGGCTCAGTATTGTATTTTCTTGTTCCGGGGACTTAAAATTAAAAAAAAAATTAAAAAGAAGCCCAAAAGACTGAAAATAGGATCAAAATGTTAAGAATATTAGAAGTTAGTCCAAGTGGACCACCAGCAGAGTAACAAGATTCTAAGATGAGAGACTAGAGAAAACAGGAAGGATGACATGCAGGAAGATTTCCCAAAATTAAAGGCCAAGTGTTTTCACATTGACAGAGCTCATCAAAAACAAAAAATGAAAAAGAAAGAAAGGAAAATAAGAGCCACCGTTGTATAATTTAAGAATAAGAGGGAAAAAGAGAAAAGATTATTTAAGCTTAAAGAATTTTTTAAAAATTCAAGTTGCGTGCAAAGGAGTAGGAATGAGAATAATGATGTCTGACTTCACACCACATTAGATGGCACAAGGCCTTAAAACTATACCTTCAAAAGTCTAAAGAAAAATGATTTCCAACGTAGAATTCTGTACCCATCCAATTATTTTTCTTTTCCAAATATTTATTTAAATTCTAGTTAGTTAACATATAGCATAATATTGGTTTCATGAGTAGAATTTAGTGATTCACCCCTTACATAGAACACCCAGTGCTCATCATAACAAGTGCATTCCTTAATATCCATCACCCCATTAGCCCATCCCTCTCCCACTTCTTTCCATCAACCTCAGTTTGTTCTCTATCATTAGGAGTCTCTTAATGGTTTGTCTCCTCCTCTCTCCTTCTCTCTTTTTCTTTTCCCTTCCCACATGTTCTTCTGTTTTGTTCCCTAAATTACATATATGAGTGAAATCATATGGTATTTTTCTTTCTCTGACTGACTTTTTGACTTATTTCACTTAGCACGATACACTCTAGCCTCCTTCACATCACTGCAAATGGCAAGATTTCATTCTTTTTGATGGCTCTTCATGACTACAGTAATATAGTCATAGTTTGGTTATTGTTAATAATGCTGTTATAAACATTGGGGTGCATGAACCCCTTCAAATCTATATTTTGGTGTCCTTTGGGTAACTACCTCAATGTGCAATTGCTGAATTGTAGGGTGGTTCTATTTTTAACTTTTTGAGGAACCTCCATACCATTTTCCAGAGTGGCTGCACCAGCTTGTATTCCCACCAGCAGTGTAAGAGGGTTCCCCTTTCTCTGCATCCTCACCAACATCTGTTGTTTCCTGTGTTGTTAATTTTATCTATTCTGACAGATGTGAGGTAATATCTCATTATGGTTTTGGTTTATATTTCCATGATAATGAGTGATATTGAGCATTGTTTCATGGACCTGTTAGCCATCTGGATATCTTCTTTGAAAAATGTTTATTCATGTCTTCTGCCCTTTCTTAATGGGGTTATTTGGGTTTGGGGTGTTGAGTTTGATAAGTTCTTTACAGACTTTGGATTCTAACTCTTTATCAGATAGTCATTTGCAGATACGTTTTTCCATTCCATAGGATGCCTTTTAGACTGTTGATTTCCTTCACTCTGCAGAATATTATTATCTTGATGTAGTCCCAATAGTTCATTTTTATTTTGTTTCCTTTGCCTCTGGCAACATGTCTAGTAAGAAGTTGTTATGGCTGAAGTGACAGAGGTTGCTGCCTGTGTTCTCCTCAAGGATTTTGAAGGGATTTTCCTGTCTCACATTTAGGTCTTTCATCCATTTCGAATTTATTTTTGTGTGTGGTGTAAGAAAGTGGTTCAATTTCATTCTTCTGCATGCTGCTGTCCAGTTTTCCCAACACCATTTGTTGAAGAGACAGTCTTTTTTCCATCAGACATTCTTTCCTGCTTTGTTGAAGATTACCCTATAGTTGTGGACCCATTTCTGGGCTCTTTATTCTGTTCCATTAATCTATGAGTCTGTTTTTGTGTCAGTGCCATACTGTCTTGATGACTACAGTAATATAGTTTGAAGTCCAGAATTGTGAGGCTCCTGCATTGCTTTTATTTTTCAGGATTGCTTGGGCTAATCGGGTCTTTTGTGGTTCAATACTTTTTCCAAAATACAAGTCAGAGATAATACCTAAAGCACAAGTTCAGAAATGTCAATATAAGGCTGCAATTATATATTAAACACAGAAGTACGTACCAGAAGATTTAGAAGCTATTGCTGAAAGTCTTGAGACTAGGCCATGTGTGAGGTAGGAGGGTAGCAGTTAGGGAATAATGCCTTTTTCTCATAATTGTAGTGCCATTTGTATTTTTGAACAATATACATATATTTTTTTATAATTAATTTTTTAATAGTGAATGGAATAATCTAAAAAATTCCAAGAACAAATATTGGCATGATTTCTTTTAGGTTTTCAAAAGGCCTGGGAAAAAGGCTAAGAATGTGGCAACTCAGATTGCCTAAAATGTTCTGAATAGACTTGGGGAAGCATGGTGTGGTTCTGGGTGCTGTGGAATATAACCCTCTATTCCTCATTTAGCTTCCAGGACTTAACCTTGCACAAGTGCTCACCCCATCTCTATATGCTTCAATTTCTATGTCAGTAAAATGAGGATAATTGTTCCCTGGTTAAGTAAAATACTATTACATTCCCACTAAAAGCATAACATGTGTAAACTGAGTACATCTTGGAGAAGTTAAATTGATACTGTAGGAACTAAAGACACAGATTAATGGTCTCTGAACATTATTTCCTCATTAGTTATTATAAGGTTGTTTTGAAGATCCAGTAAAACAAATATATGTATGTATATATATAAGATATAAACTATAATTCATTGTGTAGATGCTAACCATTTATCTGCCTCCTACAGTCAGGCACTGAGACGACACAGCCCCTGCTTCAAGGAGCTTGGAATCTCTCAGGGAAATTTACATGTACATATTGATTGTTATACCTGGAGGAAGCTTCCCTAATGGGCTTAACAAGCACTGAGAGGAGAATTTGGGGCACTTAACTCTAACTTGAAAGAGCCACTTGGAGAGGTACTTGGATTTCACAGACCTACCAAGTTATGAAAAACTTGACTAACATAAGGTTGCCAACTTTTAAATTCACCAAATCAGAGCATTAGAACAGACAAACAAGAAAATCTACAATTATTCTAATCACTTAATTAATTGGAAAGATTTAAACACTCACATATTAGGAAGGTATTATTTTCAAAATAAAGGCTGATATTTTCACCACAGACCAGTGAAAATGACTTAATGGGTCAGTATCTATCCATAGAGCAGTGTTTGGTGTGTACTCACATGAAGAAACAAATTTTCCAAACTATATCCTGAAGGATAAATAATAATTTCTCAACTAATGAAGTAATTTTTCAGGTAATGAAAGTTGACAACAAGAAAGGAAAGCATTTCAGGAAAAGGAAGAGTGATATGTATAAAGACATGGCATTATGAGTAGATCTGATCCATTCAAGGAACAGGGAGTTCATTATGGCATATGGCAGAGGTGGAAGGAATGATTTAATATAATATTTTTTACTAGGTTGCATACTTTGACACAAAGAGCTAGAGCAGTTTTCCTGTCCTCAGAGTTCTCTGTATAACTGTGAACACCAGAAAAGTAAACACTGCAAGAGTTCATTGTCAAGACAATTTGATAAAAGAGAACAAAGGATAACACAGCATGGGGCAAATTGAGTGTCCCTGGTCAAGGAAGTTGGCAGCAGAAATGATAACAATGATGGTGGTGCTAATAGAAACAGTAGGTGTTCTAAACACTTTATATATATGAATTTAATTTAATGCTATACAAACTCTATAAAGTAGGTATTATTATCATCTCCATTTTATAGATAGGAAGCTTAGGCACAGAGAAGTCAGATAATGTGCCAGTGTCACAGGTTTTGAGGCAGGTTTTGAACCCTGACAGTAGGACTCGAGTTTTTACTCCTACTTACTATAGTGTACTGCCTTCCTTGGGAGAATGAAAAGGAGGGGAAATTTTAAAAAGAAGAGAGAGAGAGAGAGAAAAGACATCATGGAATAAGAATGCCAAAAGATGGTGACTAGCTGTGTTAAGTGTGTCTGTATTCAATAAGTAATGGATGTTCCTTTGCCTTCCATACTGAAGATGGGGGTGGGGGAGACATCTTCTGCCGAGACAGTTCTACTAGTCACGAGGTTGAGACTTTTATCATAGGAAACTCTTTTCCCTGTTTCTTACATTTCATTCTGAGGTTCAATTTAAAGATAGTGTATTAAAATGCTTGCTTAAACTCAGTACCTGTTTCCCTTAGTTTATTTAAGCTGCTACATTTCACTCTAGAACTCTTAAAAACTCACCCAAGCTAGGAAATGTTGCCTAATTCCATTGCTATTCTCTGTTTACACAGTGGAATATAATAGAAAGTGAATTATTGGGACCCTAAAACAAGAAATTAACCAGGTTTTCACTTGGCCAGAGGAATGGCTGATGCTGGACAAGTAGTAAAGCATGCTGATTCAATTGAATTTATGACTTATGGTTCCTGAGGGAACATGGGCTGGCACTTTTAGGCATTTGTATGACTGAATTATTGACTAACTCATATCATTCTGCATCTAAAAAAATGAACAATATATGTACAGATGTTAGATAAGAGAAAAACAAGAGGAGAGCCAAGAGAAGAAAGGAAAGAGCACAATTATCCACTAGGTATGGATTTATGCTCTACCGGTGATGATTTTACAGGTCTCCTGACACCAGAGTTCATTGCTTTCTAAAATATCAGCACTTGGGCATATGTGTTCTGTGTTAAGGAATGCAAGAAGAGGAGAATAATTAAAAGTATGATTTCAGACTGAGAGTCCCTTTGAAGGCATAGGTTAAGTCTCCATATTTTTACCTCTAGCACATGACCTGGCACTGGTAATCTGTCATACATATATGAAGAATTGATGAAGTAAGAGTAGGCTAATTGTTTGTTCAATTATTCATTCAGTCATTCTCTCTATTCAGTAAACCTTCTGAATGTCAAGCAATGTGAAGAAAATTATCCCTTCAAAAGCCACAGAAAAAACTAGAAATACTAATGTAGTGCCTTAATAGACTCATTGAGCAGGGACGGGCCATAGAGATAATGTAATCCAGTATCCTAATTATACAGAGAGGAAATAAGACCCATGGAAATCAAGGCATCTTGTGCTAAGGTCACAGAAGGTAGAACTCTAGGTCAGGCCTCTGACTGTTCCTTCCTCAGCAGTATACGTATTTACCTTCCTCAATAACTGGAATTCCTTAGTGTTTTTAATAATCAGCATTGTTGAGTGTTTTCCTACCCCTCTCTCTCCAGGTCAGGTGATACACATCATATTCAGATCTCTTCAGTTTAAGGCTGCATTCCCACTCCTTCTTGCAGCAGAGTCGAACTCAGATTACCCTTGCCTAGAAAACCACCTCAGAGCAAGGAAAAAGGGGTAAGATCGCTGCATAGCAGAGGTTTCCAGCCAATAGTAGATCCCACAAAAATGGATTATGTATATCTATATATCAAAGACACAGATGTATATTGATAAACATATCAATTGTTTTTTATAAGTAGGCATTATCAATATTTATAATAGAACTTCATATCTTAAAAACTCTAAGGATAACAATTCCATTTATAATGTCATCCCAAATAATTAAATACCTAGAAATAAATTTAATCAAGGAAATGAAAAACTTCTTCACTGAAAACTATAAAACATTGTTAAAGGAAGTTAAAGAAGACCTAAGTGAATAGAAATAAATACACCCAACAGGTATGGATTGAAAGACTTGATATTGTTAAGATGTCGGTATGACCCAAAGAGATCTAGAGATTCAGTGCAATCTCTCAGTATTTCAATGGCCTTTTTTGCAGAAATGAAAAAGCTGATCCTCAAATTCATATGGAATTGCAAGGGGGCCAAAATATCCAAAAACAATTTTGAAAAAGAAGAACAAAGTCGGAGGATTCACACTTCCCAATTTCAAAACTTAATTCAAGAGTTGCAGTAATCAAAACAGTCTGGTATAGTTAGAATGGACATATACACCAATGGAATAGAATTGAGTCCAGAAATGAATCTGTCTAATTTTGACAGGGAGACCAAGAACATTCAATGAGGAAAGAGGAGACTTCAACAAATGGTTCTGGGACAATTCGATATCCACACACAAAATAATGAGTATATAAAAACTAACTCAAATGGATCAGCGACCTAAATATAAGAACTAAATAAAACTCTTAGGAAAAAAATAGAGCTTAATCTTCATGACCTTAGGTTAACCCCAAAGCACAGCAGCAAAATTTTAAAAATAAATAAATTGGACATTAAAATTTAATGCCTTTGTATATCAAAGGACACTTAAGAAATTGAAAAGACTACCTGCAGAATGGGAGAAAATATTTGCAAATCATATATTCTATAGAATAAATATTCTGATTCTACATATATATATATATATATAGAGAGAGAGAGAGAGAGTGTGTGTGTATGGATATATATATATATATGGAATATTCTGATATCTTCCAGTATCTAGACTATGTAAAGGACTCTTTTAACTCGACAACAGAAAGAGACACAACCCAATAAAAAATGTCTGAAGGACTAAACTGCTGTAGATATATCTCTGAAAAAGATATACAAATAATTGATAAACACGAAAAACAGCTAAGCATTAGTTATTAGGGAAATGCAAATCAAAACCACAATGAGATACCACTGCACGCTCACTAGGATGGCTATAATTTTTTTTAATAGAAAACAAGTGTTGGTAAGGGTGTAGAGAAATTGGAATCCTTGTACATTGTTAATGGGAACGCAAAATGGTTCACCCACTATAGAAGACAGTTTGGCAGTTCCTGGAAATGTTAAACACATAATTACCATATGCATCTGCAGTGCCACTCCTTGGTATATACCCAAAAGAATGGAAAACAGATACATGTACATGTGTGTTCACTGCAGTGTTATTCACAATAGCCAAAATGTGGAAACAGCCCAAATGTTCATCACCAGATGAATGGATAAACAAAACATGGTATGTGTTTAACACATAGTCACATATTGCATGATTCCATTTATATGAAATTTCGATAAATCCATAAAGAAAGAATGCAGATTTGTTGTTGCCAAGGAGTGGGAGTTGGAGAGAATGGACAGAAGCTGGCTAATGGATAAGGAATTCTGCTTTGGAATGATGGAAGTGTTTTAGAGCTATATAGAGGTGGTGGTTGCAGAACACTCTGAATGTACGTACTATGTACGGATGAATTGTTCACTTTAAAATGTTTAATTTTTACTGATACATTAATGTGAATTTCTCCTAAATAAAATACAAAAAAAAAAAAAAACTAAAGGCATGATTCATTTCAGGATAGCCAAGTGTTTGGTGTAGTTGAGGCTTATTTACCCCTTTAAATATCAGCACCCTTTATTATAAAAAACACATGCTAAAGCACTGTGGTTTTGTCTCCATTATAATGAAATAGTTGACATAAGTATTTGTCTGTTATTAATAATAAACAGTTACATAGTAATTCCTATGTACCAGGCACTGTTCTTAGGCCCTTACAAACATTAACTTATTTAATCATCATAATAACCCTATACAGTATTATTTTCTAATCCATATTTTACAGATAAGATGACCCAGGGCACAGAGAGGTAACTTACCTTGCCAAGATCACACAGCTAATAAGTGATGTTTTGGTTTGTTTGTTTGTTTTATTTATTTTTTGTTCAGTTATAAGTGATTTTTTTATTAACATATAATGTATTATTTGCTTCAGGGGTACAGGTCTGTAAATCATCAGTCTTACATAATTCACAGCACTCACCATAGCACATGTTTTAATGCATAAAGAGCATTTGTATGTGTTAAAATTGGTGACTTAATTTTTTTTTAAGATTAATTTCTTTGAGAGAGAGCATGTGCCTACCTGCAAGCAATGGGAGGGACAGAGAGGGAGAGAGAGAATGTCCAGTGAAATCCCTGCTGAGTACAGAGCCCGAAGCAGGACTTGATCTCACAACCCTCAGATCATGACCTGAGCCAAAATCGAGTGGGATGCTTACCCAGCTAAGCTCCCCAGACACCCAATGACTTAATTTTTAAAGCTAGTTAAGATCTTCATCAGAGATCTACAACACCTACAGAATGGTTCACATTATGTGGCATTATAGACAAAGCCAAACAGGATTACAAAATCACTCAAAACATTCTAATATACTAACTCATACTGGGAACAAAGACAGCAAAAAAAAACCCACCATGTGGTTGTGGTTCGATGCTACATGAGCAAATCTGTTAGTTCTCTCTTAGCCTTCTCCTTCCATTTTGGCATTCTGAGCTGACCATTCCAGCCAACATTGTGTCCTTTCAGATTTGTTAGCAAAAGCACCTTAAATCAACTGTGTCATTTTCCAGTGTTAATCAAGCAGTCTGCTTGTTTCCATACACATCTCTTACAGAAAATAGAACTTGTCTGGAAGAACAATTCAGATAGGCCTTGGTCCCTTAGTATCTGATTACCACTTTGACTTGTTATTTGCCATCTGGGGAGAAAGATATGATATCCAAATAAAATGTGTGTGGAACACTTCTCGGGAAATAGCTGAGCAAAGAACAACCAAAGAAGAAAAATGGAAAACTTGGCTGCTGCTTTTAATCTAGGTCAGCTCTTATTAAGGGGCCTTCATCCGGAGGTGGGCTCCAAGATGGCAAAGAAGTAGGAGACCTAAATTTCATCTGGTCCCAGGAATTCAGCTAGATAGTTACCAAACCATTCTGAACACCTATGAACTCCACGGGATAGCAGCAACTCCATGAACAGAAAAGCGACCACTTTCTGGAAGGTAGGACATGTGGAGAAGTGAATCGAAGGCGGTATCTGGGAAAATAGACCGCAGGGGGTGGGTGGAAGAAGCCTCTGTCAGTCAGCTCCCAGCAAGTGGTAGAGCAACAGAGCACAAAATCAGAACTCTTGGAAGTCTGCTCGCCTGAGGGACATCACTCTGGTTGCTAAGCAGGGGATGGAACCTCACTGGGACAGTGTGGTCTCAGGACCCCTCAGGGTCACGAAAGACCTGGAGTTCTGGAGTGCTGCAGAGGTCCCATGTATCAGAGCAGGGAAACCGGCTGTGGAGATGGAGCTGAGGAGTGTGCTTTCAGCTCAGGGTTGCCCTAAACCGTGATCTGCAGCACAGTCAGGCCTCCTGGAAGAGCAGAGGCCCAACAAGCAACAGATCCAGGGAGACCCCCTCACTTCCTCCCCTGGGAGGAGTGGCACAGGAGCACACTGCAGGAATCTACTGGGGTTGGAGAATCCAAATGGGTCTGTGAGCCAGAGATAGAAATGCTCACTCACAGGCTGGGTGAGAATGGAGTGTGGCTGGGTGATTGACTGCTTTTCTCTGAGGACTCACTCAGGAGTGGGACCCTGAGTTCATGGCCTCCTCCAGGGCTGGAGACCAAAATATACCCCAAATCTAGTACATGCTTTGTTCTATTCACCTGCCTGATCAAATTCCTTTTTTTTTTTAATTATCCTTCTTTCTTTTTTCAGCCAGTTTCTTTATCACTTCCTTTTTTAAAACTTTTTAATTTTCATTTTTACAGTCATATACCGTCCTTTCATTGTTTTTACCCTTGTTTTTGCATATATATGTTTTTCTTTCCTTAAAATTTTGAGAGGCAGTTTCTTCTAACAGACCAAAATACACCCAAAAAAACGGAGCCAAAAGTCTGTGGCTCTGTTCTGTTTACCAGCCTGATCATATTCTTTTTTTTTCCCTTTCTTCCCCCACCCCCCACCCTGGTTTTGGATCTCTTCTGATTTGTTTAATGTATATTTTCTGGGGTCATTTTTACCCTTGTAGCATTTTGTTCTCTTGTTCATCTATTCCTCTCCAGACAAAATTACAAAATGGAAAATCTCACCTAAAAAAAAAAAAAAGAATAAGAGGCAATACTACAGACTGCCTGCCAGGGAGCTAATCAACATGGACATTAGTAAGTTGTCAGAACTATAGTTCAGAATGACAATTGTAAAGATGCTGACTGGGCTTGAAAAAAGCATGGAAGATACTAGAAAGTCCTTTTCTGGAAAAATAAAATCTAACCAAGTCAAAATAAAAAGGCTATTCATGAGGTGCAATAAGAAATGGAGGCTCTAAACACTAAGACAAATGAGGCAGAAGAGAGAATTAGTGATCTAAAAGACCAAATGATGAAGAATAAAGAAGCTGAGAAAAAGAGAGAGAAACAACTACTGGACCACAAGGTGAGAATTCAAGAGGTAAGTGATACCATAAGATGAAACAACACTAGAATAATTGAGATCCCAGAAGAAGGAAGAGAGGGATAGAACGTATATTGGAGCAAATTATAGCAGAGAATTTCCACAATTTGGGGAAGGACACAGGCATCAAAATCCAGGAAGCATAGACAACCCCCCCTCAAAATAAAAAATAGGTCAACATCCAACTATCTAATAGGAAAATGTACAAATCTCAGAGATAAAGAAAATCCCGAAAGCAGCTTAGGACAGAGGAGGTAGGTCTACAGTGTTAGAAGCATTATGTTGGCAACAGACCTATCTACAGAGACCTGGCAGTTTTCTCATTTACTTCAGAGCACTAAACAAAATTATGCAGCCAAGAATACTATATCCAGCTAGGCTGTCATTGAAAATAGAAGGAGAGATAAAAAGCTCCCAGGACAAACAAAAAGATTTGTGATCACCAAACCAGCCCTACAAGAAATTTTGAAAGAGGTCCTCTAAGCAAAGAGAGAACATGAAAGTAACAGACCAGGAAGGAAGAGAGACAATATACAGTAATAGTCACCTTATAGGCAATACAATGGCACTAAATTAATATCTTTCAGTAGTTAACCTGAATGTAATGGGCTAATGTTCAAAAGAAACAGGGTATCAGAATGGATTTTTTAAAAAAGAGCCATTGATATTCTACCTACAATAAACTCATTTGAGACCCAAAGACCCATCCAGACTTAAAGTGAGTGGGTGGAAGACAATTTACCATGATAATGGACATCAAAAGAAAGCTGGGGTGGCAATCCTTATATCAGACAAATTAGATTTTAAGCCAAAGACTGTAATAAGAGATGAGGAAGGACACTATATCATGCTTAAAGGATCTATCCAACAAGAAGATCTAACAATTTTAAATATCTATGCCCCTAACATGGGAGCAGCCAATTATATAAGCCAATTAATAGCAAAATCAAAGAAACACATTGACAATAATATAATAATAGCAGGGGACTTTAACACCCCCCCCCACTGAAATGGACAGATCATCTAAGCAGAAGAACAAGGAAGCAAGGGCTTTAAATGACACACTGGACTAGATGGACTTCACAAATATAGTCAGAACATTTCACCCCAAAACAACAGAATAAACATTCTTCTCTAGTGCACATGGAACATTATCCAGAATAGATCACATCCTGGGTCACAAATCAGATCTCAACCAGCACCAAAAGACTGGGATCATTCCCTGCATATTTTCAGACCACAGTGCTCTGAAACTAAAATTCAATCACAAGAGCAAAGTTGGAAAGAACTCAAATACATGGAGGTTAAAGAGCATTCTACTAAAGAACGAATGGGTCAACCAGGAAATTAAAGAAGAATTTAAAAAATTCATGGAAACAAATGAAAATGAAAACACAACTGTTCAGAACTTTGGGATGCAGCCAAGGCAGTCCCGAGAGGAATGTATATAGCAATACAAGCCTTTCTCATGAAACAAAGTTCTCAAGTACACAACCTAACCCTACACCTAAAGGAGCTGGAGAAATAACAGCAAAGAAAGCCTAAACCCAGCAGGAGAAGAGAATTTTTATCAGAGCAGAAATCAATGAAACGGAAACCTAAAGAACAGTAGAACAAATCAACGAAACTAGAAGCTGGTTCTTTGGAAGAATTCATAAGATTGATAAACACCTGGCCAGACTTACAAAAAGAAAAGAGAAAGGACCAAATGAATAAAATCATGAATGAAAGAGGAGAGACCACAACTAACACCAAAGAAATACAAACAATTATAAGAACACATTATAAGCAACCATACCCCAGCAAATTTTGACAATCCAGAAGAAATGGATGCATTCCTAGAGACATATAAACTAACAAAACTGAACGAGGAAGAAAGAGAAAACCCATAACCAGTGAGGGGATTGAAGCAGTCATCAAAAATCTCCCAATGAACAAGAGCTCCGGGCCAGATGGAATTCTCAGAATTCTCCCAAGCATATAAAGAAGAATTAATACCTGAAACTGTTTCTCCTGAAACTGTTTAAAAAAAAAAAAAGAAAGAAAGAAAGAAAGAAAGAAAAAAATGGAAGGAAAACTTTCAAACTCATTTTATGAGGCCAGCATTACCTTGATCCCCAAATCAGAAAAAGACCCCATCAAAAAGGAGAATTACAGACCAATATCCTTCATGAATATGGATGCAAAAATTCTCACCAAAATACTAGCCAGTAGGATCCAACAGTACATTAAAAGGATTATTCACCACAACCGAGTGGGGTTTATTCCTGGGCCGCAAGGTTGGTTTCAATATCCACAAATCAATCAATGTCATACACTACATTAATCAAGGAAAGGACAAGAACCATATGATTCTCTCAATTGATGCAGAAAAAGCATTTGACAAAGCATCCCTTGATTAAAACTCCTCACAGTATAGGGGTAGAGGGTACATGCCTCAACATCATAAAAGCCATCTATGAAAAACCCATAGCGAATATCATTCTCAAAGGGGAAAAACTGAGAGCTTTTCCCCTAAGGTCAGGTAGGTACATGGCAGAGATATCCACTATCAGCACTACTAATCATCATAGTACTGAATGTCCTAGCCTCAACAACAGACAACAAAAAGAAATAAAAGGCATCTGAATTGGCAAAGAAGTCAAATTCTCACTGTTTGTAGATGTTATGGTATTTTATGTGGAAAACCCAAAGACTCCACCCCAAAACTTCTGGAACTCACACAGGAATTCAGTAAATGCAGCATATAAAATGAATGCATAGAATGCATTTCTATACACCAACAACAAGACTGAAGAAAGAGAAATTAAGGAGTAGATACCATTTACAATTGCACCAAAAACCATAAGATACCTAGGAATAAATCCAACCAAAGAGACAAAGGATCTGCACTCAGAAAACTATAGACTACTCATGAAAGAAATTCAGGAAGACACAAAGAAATGGAAAAATGTTCCATGCTCATGGCTTAGAAGGAAAAATAGTGTTAAAATGTCTATGCTGCATAGAGCAATCTACACATTTAATGCAATTTCTATCAAAATACTATCAACTTTTTTCACTGAGCTGGAAAAAGTAATCCTAAAATTTGTATGAAACCAGAAAAGACCCCAAATAGAGGAATGTTGAAAAAGAACAGCAAAGTTGATGGCATCACAATTCCAGACTTGAAGCTCTATTCCAAAGCTGTAATCATCAATATAGTATGCTACTGGCACAAAACAGACACATAGATCAATGGAACGGAGCAGAGAACCCAGAAATGGATTCCCAACTCCATGGTCAACTAATCTTTGACAAAGCAGGAAAGGATGTCCAATGGAAAAATTAGTCTCATCAACAAATGGTGTTGGGAAAATTGGATGGTCACATGCAGAAGAATGAACCTGGACCATTTCCTTATACCACACACAAAAATAGACTTAAAATGGGTGAAAGACCTGAGTGTGAGGCAGGAATCCATCAAAATCCTTGAGGAGAACACAGACTGTACCTCTTCGACCTCAGCCGCAGCAGCTTCTTCCTAAACACATCACCAAAGGCAAGGGAAGAAAGGGCAAAAATGAACTATTGGGACTTCATTGAGATCAAAAGCTCTTGTAAAACAAAAGAAACAATCAACAAAACCAAAAGACAAATGACAGAACGGGAGAAAATATTTGCAAATGACATATCAGATAAAGAGCTAGTATCCAAAATCCATAAAGAACTTATCAAACTCAGCACCCAGAGAACAAAGAATCCAGTCTAGAAATGGGCAGAAGATATGAACATTTTGGCAAAGAAGACATTCGGATGGCCAACAGACACATGAAAAAGTGCTCAACATCACTTGGCACAGGGAAATACAAATCAAAACCACAGTGAGATACCACCTCACACCAGTCAGAATTACTAAAATTAACAGGTCAGGAAACAACAGATGTTAGTGAGGATGTAGAGAAAGGGGAACCCTCCTACACTGTTAGAGGGAATGCAAGCTGGAGCAGACACTCTGGAAAACCATATGGAGGTTCCTCAAAAAGTTGAAAATAGAGCTACACTATGACCCAGCAATTGCCCTACTGGGTATTTTACCCCGAAATACAAATGTAGTGATCCAAAGGAGTTCATGTACCCCAATGTTTATAGCAGCAATGTCCACAGTAGCCAAACTATGGAAAGAGCCTAAAAGTCCATCAGCAGATGAATGGGTAAAGAAGATGTGGTATATATATACAAAATGGAATACTATGCAGCCATCAAAAGAAATGAAATCTTCCATTTGCAATGATGTGGATGGAACTAGAGGGTATTATGCTGAGCGAAATAAGTCAACAAGAGGAAGACAATTATATGATCTTGCTGATATGTGGAATTTGAGAAAAAAGGCAGAGGATCATGAGGGAAGGGAGGAAAAAATGAAATGGGATGAAACCAGAGAGGGAAACAAACCATAAGAGACTCTTCATCTCAGGAAACAAACTGAGGGTTGCTGGAGTGGAGGGGGTGTGAGGCATGGGGCATGGGGTGGATGGGTGATGGACACTGGGGAGGGTATATGCTATGGTGAGTGCTGTGAATTGTGTAAGACTGATGAATCACAGACCTGTATCCCTGAAACAAATAATATATCATATGTTTTATATATATATATATATATATATCCTTCATCCAGACCATTTATTGAGTATTCCCTGTGAACCAGATGCTGTAGTAAATATATCATCGGGATTCTCTCACCATTCTCTCCGACACTAGCAGCACTTCGGCAGAATTGTCTTCTTTCACTTCCTAGAATACACCAGAGTTTTCCACCTTCAGAGGCTTCAAATGCTCTGTTCCCTACACCTGAATGATCCCTCCGATCCATTTCACCAGGGGACCTTCTGCTTATCTTTTATGTCTCAGCTTAAATGTCTCTTTATCAGGGGTTCCTGAGGACTCAGTTGTTAAACAACTGCCTTCGGCTCAGGTGATGATCCTGGACTCCCTGTATCGAGTCCAGCATCAGGTTCCCTGCTCTCTCTCTCATTCTCTCTCTCTCTAAAATAAATAAATAAAATATTTTTAAAAAGAAAAGATAAATAAATTTCTCTTTATCAGGAAAGACTTTCCCTGACACCCATTACCTCTTTCATTACATCTTGAACTTTTCCTTCAGAGCACTTAATAAAATTATAATTAAGTAGTTATTTATAATATAATTTGTTTCATATTCTCTGTTAAGTGTAAGCTTCAGAAAGACAGGACAGAGTCACGCGATTCCCTGGCATACAGTAGAAACTCAAAAAGTATTTGCTGAATGATAAAATGAGTAAACGAATGAGTGAGGGCAGACCATGCCCTGTATGTACTCACAGTTTAGCACTATTTATTTTCTATGTAGAATCCATGCTGTGTTCAGAATTCTTTTTTTTTTTTTTAATTTATTCGAGAGAGCATGAGCGAGAAACAGAGAGCACGAGCAGGGGTGGAGGGGCAGAGCAGAGGGAGAAGCAGGCTCCCTGCAGAGCAGAGAGCACGCATGACACAGGGCTGGATCCCAGGACCCTGAGAGCATGACCTGAGCCAAAGACAGACACTTAACTGAATGAGCACCCAGGTGCCCGTGAAATTCTTATTTTTTAATTAAGCCATGAATGCTAAAAATTAAAATAAAATGGCCTAGTAATTGAATATGGAGAAGGGAGTATTTATTGGTGAGGTGGGTGGTGGGGAGCTGAGTTAACTTCCACTTCGGTTTATCAAAACATCCAACTACCAGGTCATAAAGCTCTTTCATAGTTTGGTTTCACAAAAATGAGACTAAAGATCCTCTCCATGTATACCTCCACCAAGTTTGACAGTGAGTAGTTGCTATATGGGCTTAATAATTCGCCTTTATTTTAAAAAGTAGTGAACTGGTAGTTTTTCTTTTGATTCCTCCTTTTATTGCAGGTTTTATACTGCTCACACTCTCCCTTGATGAATAATGAGTAGTGCGACAGTTGTGGCTGCAAAACGAGAGTAGATGTATAGAAAGGAAAAGTGACACAGAATGGATTTATCCTTTTACTGTGGAATCTGATTTGCATGTCGACCATGATCCTGTTAAAGTCAAACTGGAGTTTTGTAATAGTCTCTGCCTTGGATTTTGGGTTACCAGGAATTTTCAGCTATCTCTTGTTAGATGGAAACTCAGGTTTTGTTTTTGTATGCATTTCAAACTTTGTATGGCATTGTACCCTGTACCATCCACAGAGTCCCTATAAGCTAACATTTCCATGACTTGTCTTTATGTGATTAAGAATACAGCATTTTATTTCAGGGTCTTAGAGCCTACAGCATTCTCTGCCTCTTTTAATAAAAAATCTAATTTATCAATATTGGCATTGATTTGGAAATTATCTTGTTCTACCTCAGAAGAGTTTGAAATGATATGTCAAATATATATCTGGAGTTAGTTTACTTATTTTTCCAAATGTTTTCTATTTTGAGAGTTTATCTACTCAGCTACTTTATATTGATTTTCTAAATGTGGATGACAAATAAGAAATGGACCAACAAACAACACCTGAAAACTAAGATTTGTAAATCTACTGCATTTTTAAAGACTGGAACATTAAGACACTTAGAAACCATTACATTACTGATGAGTATTCAAGTTTTTAGTTAAATGATTCATTTCCTTTTCAAGATTAGGACATTAGGGTCTAATTAGGAAACTGCCATGACTTGGGTGCATATAAACCTAACATCATTTGCCTTTATAAACGTGGTTAGAGTTTATACTTACATAGGATGTTTTTTGAGGGATGATTGGTTGAATTTTTGTTACTACTCATATTCACATATACACACACAAATTTTTTCCACTAGATTCTAAAATTAAATATTTTACTTATAAAAATTAAAAACATAGACACTTTTATGTAGAAGAAAATAAAGCCTACACTTAAGCTAACTATCAAAAGCTATTTTACATCTCAGTATATTTCATTTTAGTCTTTTTACCATGCCCACATTTTACTCATTGATTTTCTACAGTTAGAGTTTTGTATATATTACTTTCATGTAACTTCCTATCATGAATTTTTCCCACATCATTAAGCCATCTTCATAAGTAGAATTTCTTGTGGCTCTTCACTGGTAATTCAAGTTTTTTGTTTTTGAGAAATTATAAACACCTATTTATATAGATCTTTTCATCTGAGTTTCTGTTTGTTTGTTTGTTTGTTTTTCTTTAGAAAAGACTCAGGGACACCTGGGTGGTGTAGTCAGTTAAGCAGGCAGCTCTTGTTTCAGCTCAGGTCATGATCTCAATGTCATCAAATCAAGCCTCAAATCCTGTGTGGGGCTCCAAGCTCAGAACAGAGTCTGCTTACGACTGTCTCTCCCTGTCCCTCCTCCTCTTCCCACCCCATGAGCATGTGCGTGTACGTTCTCTCTCTCCCTCTCTCTCTCAAATTTTAAAAAAAAAAAAATCCTTAAAAAAAAAAGAAAAGATTCACATAGTGAAATTATGGAGTAAATTGGCAGGTACATTTTTAAGGCTGTTGATACATACAGGAAAATTGCTTTTTGGAATGCTAATACCAGTTTAATTCCTACTTAATATGTATGACAAGACTTAATATCTTTCCTGTAAGAGAGGTCATACAAATGAAAATAATGTTCTAATACTGGAATGGGTTAAGAACATGAACACAAAATTTACTAAACTGGAAATTTATATATCCATATAAATATATATGAATGATACCAAATCTCATTAGGAATACAAATTATAATAATAAAACTACTATTTTAATTATAATATACTGTTCTTTCTTTGAAAGTATTCACAAGTAAGATGTTAACATTAGGGGAAACTGGGCAAAATGTATTAGGAACTCTACTATTTTTGTAAATTTTCTGTAGATCTATAATTATTTCAAAATAAAAAGTTAAAAAATAACTTTACTCATATAATGTCTCTAGGTGCTTATTCAACTATACCTTTGTGTATATTGATATTGTATATTTGTGTATATATGATTTGTGTATATTGTGATATATTGTGTATATTTATTTGTGTATATTTTTTAAAAGGGTTAAAAAAAATCCCAGTGTAAATGAGCCACTGTACTTGGAGCACACCTAACTAGCTCTTTTCTTGAGTTATATTCTAGTACTAAAAAATAAGTATAAAATATATCCAATGAATGCTGTCATTTATTGCACAAGTCTCTGAACTTACTCTATATGTCATACACTTTATCTCATTTAATAGTTCCTACAGTCCTACGAAATAAGCAGTAAAATTACAACATTCATTTTACAGATGAGAAAGGCGAGGCCATAAGATTAAGTAATTCATTCAAAGTCATATTCTAAAGTGTTTTACTTTAGGGGCGCCTAGGTGGCTCAGTCGTTAAACATCTGCCTTCTGCTCAGGTCATGCGTGATCCTAGGGTCCTGGGAGTCTGGTGCCCTGCTCAGTGGGGAGACTGCTTCTCCCTCTCCTGCTCCCCCTGCTTGTGTTCCCTCTCTCACTATCTCTGTCAAATAAATAAATAAAATCTTAAAAATAATTAAAAAATAAATAAAAAGTTTTACTTTAATTGGTTTCATTTATAAGATATGTCCATTTGGCAGAAATGACTTACATTTGAGGAATGAATGTTTGTCTTTACTTTCAGCTGGATATGGTGTTCCCTTTCCAACAGATGAACCTACAGACATTATTCCACGAAGCTGCCAACTAACGACAGATGTTCCACAAGTCACACAGCTGCTAAACATGACTAAACTCCGCCAAACTGAAATAAAATTTGGAGGTCATCCTCTAAGTTCAGCAGAATCAGGTATGCATCAGGCATCTAAATTTATAAGCATATTTATTTGAAAGACCCAAAAAAAGAGTTAAAAAAATCCCAGTACTGCAATGATGCTTTATAGCTTGAAGTTAAAATATTAAGTCACTGTGACATTGACTCCTATCTGTGGTAAATCATTTTAAATTTCTCTTTAGCCACTAAAATATTTTCTGGGTTTTTACATACCAAATCAAAACATCCTTGATTAGTCCTCTCCCTTTCCTGTATGTTTTCAGGCCCAGCCAATTATACTTCCAAAAGATCTCTGGAATCTCTCTGCTCCTCTTCTGTTGCTGCTGTCATTGATCTGGTCGCTCACCTTAGCCTCCCAGTTAATCTCCACGTTGCTGTTGGAACTATCCTTCTGATAATAGAATTAGAAATGTGAGGGGCTCCTGGGTGGCTCAGTGGGTTAAAGCCTCTGCCTTCGTCTCGGGTCATGATCCCAGGACCCTGGGATGGAGCCCCGCATCAGGCTCTCTGCTCTCTGCTCAGCAGGGAGCCTGCTTCCTCCTCTCTCTCTGTCTGCCTACTTGTGATCTCTATCTGTCAGATAAATAAATAAAATCTTTTAAAAAAAATCTATAGATTTAAAAAAGAAATGTGATCGTGTCTCTCTTCAATTAAAGACCTTGAATCCCTTTCCCACTATCTTAGAAGACCAAATGAAAAAACCATTGGGAACTCACACAAAACCAACCTCCCCTACCCCAGCCGCCTTCAGAGTTTCATCTCTCATTCCCTACATACAATTTTCTGACCGCTCCGTGGGCTTCCACATGTTCATATTTGGGAATTGCTGTTTCTTGGCCTAAAACACCTTCTTCATCTTTCTGCCCAGAAACACTCCCAATTCATTTTTCTAGATCCAACTCAAACGCTACCTCTTCTGTGCAGTCTTTCCTAATTCTAACAAGCACTGTTCCCTTCTTTCCCTGACACTTTTTTCACTTTCTTTTCTTTTCTTTTTTTTTTTACAATATTTTTTGGTATGTCTGCATTTCCCAATAAATTGTGATTTCCTCCAAAACAAACACTGTACTTCATTGTTCTATATCCCTACCATCTAACACAGTGTTTGCCACAGGGTTTGCAGCCCAGGGCTGCAAACTCAAATTACTATGGAGGCCAGCATAAATGAAGTGGGCTAGATGCCTAGATATTTGATACATAAAAACATTTTTTACTAAACAGTGAGCCTTATTGGGAGCAGAGAGGGTCCTTAGGGCGAAGGAGTCAGGTAGGGCTTCAAAGCATTGTTCTCTACTGTTAAATAAGGAACATGAACAATTATGCAAATGATAGAATAAATGGTAGTACTCAGCCCCTGTAAGGGAGCAATAGGGAGTGATGAGGACTGTAGGAATCTAGAAGCTCATTCTCCCTCTAGAAGGGATACTGCAGTTCCATTCTAGCCAAGTGATGCCTTGCAATAATTCATACACAGTCTCACCAGATCTTCCTTTTTTTATTTTATTCCAAGAGGACCTAGGTAGCTCAATGTTTATAATAAATCTTCCGATTTTAAAATATTGTCTAAAGGCTAAAATTGTTTTGAAAACACTCAATGAGGGGCGCCTGGGTGGCTCAGTGGGTTAAGCCACTGCCTTCGGCTCAGGTCATGGTCTCAGGGTCCTGGGATCGAGCCCCGCACCGGGCTCTCTGTTCAGCAGGGAGTCTGCTTCCCCTCTCTCTCTGCCTGCCTCTGCCTACTTGTGATCTCTGTCTGTCAAATAAATAAATAAAATCTTTAAAAAAAAAAAAAAGAAAGAAAGAAAGAAAGAAAAGAAAACACTCTATGAGCCTAACAAACCATGCCAGGGCTACCAGTTTTGTACCTCTATAATAAATACCTATAGCTCTTGACCAAATGAATGAATAGTACATATAAATCAAGAAACCTAATATTTGGATGAGTGGGTCTCAACTTCCTGTTTGCTAGAATCATCTGGGACATTCTATAAATAATTCATATAAAAAATTTTTTTCCTAATGTCTATGCTTCATCTCCAGAGATTCTGATTTAATTGTCCTTGGATGGATATTTTTTAAATGCCTTCAGTGATTCTAACGGGCAGCCTGGGTTGAGAACCACTGGATCACTTATCCAAACAAAAGTCCTGTGGCTCAGATGACACTCAAAAACATAGAAGTAACCCAAAGGAAGATAAAATGATGGTCATAATAAGGAACTTATGGAGAAAGAAGTAGGTCTTGAAAGTATTCAGTAAATACTTGCACAAGTTTATATTATAAATAAGTATAAGATTTATGGAAGTGTAAGGTCCTGCAGAAGACTGAGCAAATGCAAAGAGACAGCAAAATGCACGGATGAGTTTTCTGAGGAATGGCCTCAGTGGGCAGAATGGCCAGGTCAGAAGAATATGAGAAGAATGCGCTTCCTGCTCCTAAAGTAGAGACACAATAATGCCTTTTTTAGGAAGATGAATTTGACATCAGGATTCAAGATGAATTTTTAAATCAAGTGAGACCAGAGATTAAGGATTACAGCTCAGATGTCTTTGCAGCCAACTGGGCATAAAATGTCAGTGGCTCCGAGGTAAGTGATGAGACTGAGAGACTCTGCAGGGGAAACACAGGCAGGACTTGTGGATTCTCAGATAACTGACGGGGAAGAGAGCAGGGTCAGAGTTTGAGAGAGGTCAAAGTAGAAGCTGGAGAAAAGAGATAGCTATGAGAAAATGAGTGAGTCATAGCTATCTCTTTTCTCTGAACTGTTTTGCTCTCTATATTTATCTTATATCATTTATTCTTGGTGTATTTTTTATTTTATTTATTTGAGAGAGAGCGAGTGTGCACACCCATACACACACACGTGAGTGGGGAGAGATGCAGAGGGAGAGAATCTTAAGCAGCCTCCCCACTGAGCATGGAGCCCGAGGCAGAGCTCAGTCTCACAACCCTGAGATCACAATGTGAGCCAAAACCAAGAGTCAGATGCTTAACACACTGAGCAACCTAGGCGTCCCTCTTGGTGTATTTTTTTATGTCAATCCTCATCAGCATTACATGTCCTAAATTGTATATTCCTGGAGTTTGTAAATTCTTCCATGTAAACCCTGGCCAGGTACTATGATGTATAAGTAGACACTGTAATTCTAAACTATTATGAAATTTCCAAACTTCCAAAAAAGTAGAGAGAAGACATAATAAACACCCATGTTGCCATCACCTATTTCCACAGTTGCCAACTTCAGGCAGGACATTTTGGTCACACAGGGCACCGGTAATGAGAATTTGTATAGTTATTATATACACTATCTTTAGAAAGAGAGAATATATATAGCCCATGTTCATTAAAGAACCTTTAGAAAATATATAGAACAATGAAAAAGATCTCACTCTCCTGAGAGGCACTGCAAACACCTCAGTCACAAATCAATCTAATGGAAGATTCACCACAGAATGAAAGGAGCAAGCATGTTTTTGATAACCAAACACTCCATCTGTATCTAATAGTCTGTGAATGCTTTCAGTAACAGAAATGATTGAGCTTATAAAGCCTATCAGATAACTCAGAGAGCAATCGTGAATGCTCTTTTCTTCTTTTATCTCTCCAGCTTAATGTTTTAAGAATTAATTATGTCTTTAAATGGAAATGCAAGTCTATATCCATATATTTTAAGTGTCTTTTTTAATTTAAAGTTCAAGGACACATATGATGCTTGAGATTAGAGAGGAATTTGAATAAATATTAATTGCATCATTAATTTAATATTATAATAAACAGAAACTTTTCATAGGCCATATTTGGTCCCAACTTGTAGAAGAGGATATGAGTATGTGTTTTGCAAATCCCATAAATGAGATCTTAATACATAATGATAGTCAACTTAAGTCACATATACAGAAAATTAATAATCAGGAGTGCTTGGGTAGTTCAGTCAGTTAACCATCTGACTCTTGATTTCAGCTCAGGTCTTAATCTCAGGTTCACGAGTTCAAGCCCTATGTTGGGCTCCACGCTAGGCATGGAGCCTACTTAGAAAGAGAGAGAGGAAGGAAGGGAGGGAGGGAGAAAGGGGGAAGGTGAGGAGAGGAAGAGAAAGAAAGGAAGGAAGGGAAGGAAGAAAGAAAAAAAAAATTAATAATCATCACCTAATAGCATATTTCTTCTATGCTGTGAATCCCAATTATATTTCTGTTCCTTTATAACCATCAAGTTTCTCTCTTAAAAAAAAAAGCTCATTGCACATGCATGACAGCTAAGATTACATGAACATACAGCAGTCCTCCCTTACCTGAGGTTTCAGTTACTTGTGGTAAAGTGTGGTTCAGGAGTAGATGATCCTCCTTCTGATGTATCATCAGAAACTCAATAGTAGCCCAACACTAGGTCACACACCTACATCATTCACCTCACTTCATCTTCTCACATAGAAATTTTATCATCTCACATCATCAGAACAGTGAGCCACAGCACAATAAGATATTTTGAGAAAGAGAACACATTCACGTAACTTATTACAGTATATTTTTATAATTGTTCTATTTTATTACTAGTTCTTATTAATCTGTTACTGTGCCTAATTTATAAATTAATCAGAGTTATGTATAGGAAAGAATGGAATATATATGGTTTGGTCCTGTCTAGTTTTGGGCATCCATTGGGGGTCTTAGAGCATATCCCCCAGGGATGGGAGGGGGGTACTGTACGTTGAACTTCATGTTTTTCTTTCTACAAATACTTTTCAATTGCTAATTTTGTCATTTGTAGGCTTTGAAAGTTACTATAAATTAATGTAATAATAACAGTTGTTCTCTGTATAAGATAGTTTATTTGAAAGGTATAGCTAATGAATTATGCCCAAGGGCAGACTTTCTAATCTTGAAAAAGCCAGGAGATATTTCTTCATTTCAATTGTTTGTTTTTGTGTCTGTCTGAAAAATGGACTCCCCGTGATGAGATTTTTGAATTGAATGAGAAAATGACTGTGTGCTCTTATAACTGACTATACAATATTCATGTAAATTGTGGTACTTTATTACAAATGCACACACTGAGATCCCAGTGAAGCTGCCACAGAAAATAGTCATAGCTTCCTATGGATGCTTTCTAGTATGTTCACTCTAACAAAAAAGGAAACCTTAAAACTTTCATTTTAAAGTGGATTTTGTCGAATGTCATGTAACTTGATCAAGAACATTTAATGAAATTAATAAGATAATTGTGTTTCCAAAAAACCAGAGTAACCACACTTCTCCACTGTTCACTTTGTCAGTTCCCAGGGCACGTTAGCTAATGACTGTTAGTCTGCAGAGAACTGTGGGGTCTCTGATGATCTTATTTTCATTAATGGAACCCCAGTTTAATTGAACCAGAGATTCGGGTCTAGTTATTGAAGTTGAGCATACGACTACTAATGGCAAGATGCAATGGTCCACTAAGCACAAATCAAAACCAGTGATTTGCTTAAAAATTAGGAGGCAGTTTTCCCAAGTGCCCTCTTTTCCACAACAGCAGTCTTAATTGGTCTTCTACTCCTATTTAAATGAGAAAAGACTAGCATCTCTGTTTCCTAGCACAATTGCAAGTAGGTAAGTTGATGCATTTAGCAAAACCATGAAGTAATCATCCAACTACAGTTGGCACTGGTGAGATCTTATTAGAATTTCTTTGGGTTTCAATTTATGAAAGCAAAATTCAAATCAAGTAACAAAATCCACTGTAAGGGACAACTAAAAAAAGATTTAGATTGTGACTTCAGGAAAAAAAACCAAACATTTTACTTCTTTTTTTTTTTTTTAGAGAGAAAGAGAGAGCAAGCGGGCGGGGTGGGGCGGGTGGTGGGCAGGCAGGCACAGAGGGAGAGGAAGAGAGAAAGAATCTTAAGCAGGCTCCTCCTCAGCTGGGAGCCTGATGTGGGGCTCAATCTCACAACCCTGAGATCATGACCTTAGCCAAAATTAAGAGTTGGACACTTAATTGACTGAGCCAAACAGGATCCTCAACAAAACACTTTTCTAAACTCACACTTTAGTAAAGACTTGTCTTAAGATTGTTGGTTTAAAGAGATGTCAGTTTGTGGGTCCAGTGTCTGATACTAAGTCAGAGTGAACTCAGCTATCTCTTACATTTGAATTATACACTCTCTTTCCCTATCTTTAGTAAAAATAAGTCTTACCTGGTCACATTCCTTTACAAAAAAAATTTTTTATGTAAAAGGAATTTAGTGTGGGTATTGATGAGTATCTGTGAAATTTGTTACAGCAAAATGTCACAAATCATATATAGAATGAATTTGAATTTTTCTGAGATAATTCCACCAACTATTGAAGAAACTTTGATATATAAATATTAATAAAATAGCAAAATGAAAACCACATCTAATTTGTTACGTAGTTGTGCTACTTTTGCAGGATTGACTTGTTCCAACCTTTACATTTCTCCTTTAGATGTCTATTACAGCATGGATTATAATGACAAAACTAGAGACGAATTACTTGTGCATAGTCGGGAGTTGATTAAATACCCACAAATAAGATATTCTGGATGCAGCTATCCAACCGACCTGATCTGCTTGTGATGATCTGGAAAGGTCTCAGAGCTGTGTATGTCTATCAGTGACACATGGAAAGCTAGGATGTTTTCTCTGTATGAGCCCACTGATGTAGTAAATGAACAATATAGCTACATAGGGATGCTGGTATAGGTGTACTTTAAGGAAACACACAAAAATTAATAATAACCTTTAGGAACAGGGATGGTAGAGGAAGGGGCAGGAAAATAAGACTTACTTCAAATATCTTCCTGTTAGAGAATTGTAACTTTCTAAATATGTTCATTACTCATGATATCAATAGAGATATATTATGTTAGAGCAACTATGAGACATGTTTAGTTTCTTTCGTATACCTTTCTGTCTTTTGAAAAGCCCAAAGAATTGCTATAAAATTAAAATATATTTCTTGGGGCACCTGGATGGCTCAGTGGGTTAAACCTCTGCCTTTGGCTCAGGTCATGATGCCAGGGACCTGGAATCAAGCCCTGCATCGGGCTCTCTGCTCAGCGGGAAGCCTGCTTCCCCACCTCTCTGCCTGCCTCTCTGCCTACTTGTGATCTCTCTCTTTCTGTCAGATAAATAAATAAAATTTAAAAATTAAAAAATAAAATATATTTCTTTCCTTAATGTCAGTACTCTCATTTAAAATATATAAGGGGAAGGATGGAGTACATGGGTGGCTCAGTGGGTTAAAGCCTCTGCCTTCTCTCAGGTCACAGTCCTGGGATCGAGCTCCACATTGGGCTCTCTGCTTGGCGTGGAGCCTGCTTTTCCCTCTGCCTGCCATGCCCCCTACTTGTGCTGTCTCTCTCAAATAAATAAATAAAATCTTTTTAAAAATTTAAATAAATATATATGTATATATATATATGGAAGGAAATCCAAAATTAATGACAAAAGAAAATCTTTTAAATACATAGTTGTATATTAAACTTGTTTATGTATGATGTAATAGGGGAATATCTGTGACAGTCTATACAGTATTAGTATCAATTATGCTCATGTACATTTTAATACATAGTTCACATAGTGGTGAACATGAGGCCATAATCATCCAGTAAGCCCCAAGATACCCTCTCTTTAACATCACTCTGCTTTTATTTCCATCACAGCACTTATCCTTACCTGTATTTTCTTTTTACTTAATTCTTTGTTTGTTTATTGCTGTCTCCTGAAGGGGAATGTGAGCATCAAAACTGCAGGGGTCCTGTTTATTGTTGTATCCCTAGCATCTAACTCACTCTTTAACCCTTACCAGGAACTCAGTAGATATTTGTTAATTAAGTGATCAAGGAGTGAATGAAATGCTGGCCATATAATTTGAGAAGATGAGTATATTAAGCAGCAAATCATCATCATCATCACTACTAATGTTTAGTGACTTTTTGCTGTATCCTTTGCGTAGTGTACCAGTCAAGTTCTCCAGAGAAACAGAACACTCACATATATACAACTTACATACCATATAGGCCTTGATAATTTCCATCATTTGGTTTTAGAATATATATATATGGAGAGGGAGAGAGACACCCATCTATCGTAAGGAATTGGGTCACACAGTTATGGGGACTGAGAAGTCCTAGGATCTGCAGTGGTCAGGCTGGGAGACCAGAAGAGCCAATGGTGGAGTTTCTGTCTAAGTCCAGGAGAGCCAATAGTGAAAAATGCCAATCTGAGCATGGCTGAAGACCAATGTCCTAATTAAGGGGTCAGGCAGAGAGATCAAATTCTCACTTCCTCTACCTTTTTGGTATATTCAGGCCTCCTTGGATTGGGTGATGAGGCCCACCTATCTTGGGGTGGATTTTATCGATTCAGATGTTCATTTCATCCAGAAATGCCCTCACAGTCATACTCAGAGCAGTGTTTAATCTGGGCACCCAGTGGTCCAGTCAAGTTGATACATAAAATTAGCCATCACACATCATTTATTCCATTTAATCCTCTCATATATCTTTTTGTATAGAAACCATCATAATTATCATTTTGTAGGTAAGGACACTGAGGCTCACAGAGAAAGTAATTAGTGAGTGGGAGACTTAGGATGTGACCAGGCAGTCTGGTTTCTAAGAAGCATTTTTTTTTTTTAAGATTTAATTTATTTATTTAACAGAGAGAGAGAAAGATTACAAGTAGGCAGAACAGCAGGCAAGGAGGGGAGGAATCAGACTCCCTGATGAGCAGAGAGCCCGATGTGGGGCTCAATCCCAGGACACTGAGATCATGACCTGAGCCAAAGGCAGAGGCTTAACCCACTGAGCCACACAGGTGCCCCTCTAAGAAGCATTCTTTTTTTTTTTTTTTTAAGATTTATTTATTTATTTATTTGACAGAGAGAGATCACAAGTAGGGAGAGAGGCAGGCAGAGAGAGAGAGAGGAGGAAGCAGACTCCCTGCTGAGCAGAGAGCCCGACGTGGGACTCGATCCCAGGACCCTGAGATCATGACCTGAGCTGAAGGCAGCAGCTTAACCCACTGAGCCACCCAGGCGCCCTCTAAGAAGCATTCTTAACTGCTTACTCCCATTAAGCAATTTCTCACTACTTGTTTTAAGGATTTTCTTCTGAGGAGCCTTCTCATGTTATAGGAAACTGTTGTTTCCAAAACCAAATGATGGAAACTATCTACCAAGGCCTATATTATATTTAAGCTCCATTCTATCAAAAATGGAAAGTTTTCTTGAGATAATAAAATTGTTTCCCTGAAAAGTTTTCTTTACTCATTAATTTTAAAGACCAAAAGCTAGACTATTGATAGCTTTTTAATAAATTAAGAGTTTGTCAAGAAAAGTAATATCTTTTTTTTTTAAAGATTTTATTTATTTATTTGTCAGAGAGAGAGAGAGAGCAAGAGCGAGCACAGGCAGAGTGGCAGGCAGAGTCAGAGGGAGAAGCAGGCTCCCTGCAGAGCAAGGAGCCCGATGTGGGACTCGATCCCAGGACGCTGGGATCATGACCTGAGCCGAAGGCAGCTGCTTAACCAACTGAGCCACCCAGGCGTCCCCGAAAAGTAATATCTTGTACTTTATTATCTTGTTGCCATATCCTAACTTTACTCACAGATGACATTGTCTAAGTTCATACTGAAGTTTAGAAAAAGAGATATTTTAATTTTAGTTTCTAATGTGTTTTATTGCCTATCAAAAATGTCTTAAACTTTTGAAAATTAACATATAATGTATTATTTGCCCCAGGGGTATAGGTCTGTGAGTCATAAGGCTTACACATTTCACAGCACTCACCGTAGCACATACCCTCCCCAGTATCTATAACCCAACCACCCTATCCCTGCTTTCCCACCCCCCAGCAACTCTCATTTTGTTTCGTGAGATTAAGAGTCTCTTATGGTTTGTCTGCCTCCTGATCCCATCTTGTTTCATTTTTTCCCACCCTACCCCAACTATCCCCCACCCTGCTTCTCAAATTCCACATATCAGAGAGATCATATGATAATTTTCTTTCTCTGATTGACTTATTTCGCTTAGCATAATACCCTCTAGTTCCATCCACGTCGTTGCAAATGGCAAGCTTTCATTTCTTTTGATGGCTGTATAGTATTCCATTGTATATATATATGCCACATCTTCTTTATCCATTCATCTGTTGATGGGCATCTAGGTTCTTTCCATAGTTTGGCTGTTGTGGACATTGATGCTATAAACATTCAGGTACACATGCCCCAAAAGATCACTACATTTGTATCCTTAGGATAAATACCAAGTAGTGTGATTGCTGGGTCATAGGATAGCTCTATTTTCAACTTTTTGAGGACCCTCCGTGCTGTTTTCAAGAGCGGCTGCATCAGCTTGCATTCCCACCAACAGTGTAGGAGGGTTCCCCTTCTCTGCATCCTCGCCAACATCTGTCGTTTCCTGACTAATTTTAACCATTCTGACTGGTGTGAGGTGGTCTCTCACTATGGTTTTGATTTGTATTTCCCTGATGCCAAGTGATGTTGAGTACTTTTTCATGTGTCTGTTGGCCATCTGATGTCTTCTTTGCCGAAATGTCTGTTCATATCTTCTGCCCATTTCTTGATTGGATTCTTTGTTCTCTGGGTGTTGAGTTTGGTAAGTTCTTTATGGATTTTGAATACTAGCTCTTTATCTGATATGTCATTTGCAAATATCTTCTCCCATTCTGTCGTTTGTCTTTTGGTTTTTTGATTGTTTCCTTTGTTTTGCAAGAGCTTTTGATCTCAATGAAGTCCCAATAGTTCATTTTTGCCCTTTCTTCCCTTGCCTTTGGTGATGTGTTTAGGAAGAGGTTGCTGCGGCTGAGGTCGAAGAGGTACAGTCTGTGTTCTCCTCAAGGATTTTGGTGGATTCCTGCCTTACACTCAGGTCTTCACCCATTTTAAGTCTATTTTTGTGTGTGGTGTAAGGAAATGGTCCAGGTTCATTCTTCTGCATGTGGCCATCCAATTTTCCCAACACCATTTGTTGAAGAGACTAATTTTTCCATTGGACATTCTTTACTGCTTTGTCAAAGATTAGTTGACCATAAAGTTGAGAGTCCATTTCTGGGTTCTCTGCTCTGTTCCATTGATCTATGTGTCTGTTTTTGTGCCAGGACTATAATGTATTGATGATTACAGGTTTGGAATAGAGCTTGAAGTCTGAAATTTTGATGCCACCAATTTTGCTTTTCTTTTTCAACATTTCTCTGGCTATTCAGGGCTTTTCCTGATTCCATATAAATTTTAGGATTATTTATTCCACTTCTTTGAAAAAAAATTGATGGTATTTTGTTAGGGATTGCGTTAAATGTGTAGATTGCTTTAGGTAGCATAGACATTTTCACAATATTGGTTCTTCTAATCGATAAGCATGGAAGGATTTTTTCATTTCTTTGTATCTTCCTCAATTTCTTCATAGGTACTTTATAGTTTTCTGAGTACAGTTTCTTTGCCCTTTTGGTTAGGTTTATTCCTAGGTATCTTGGGGTTTTGGGTACAATTGTAAATGGGATCGACTCCTTAATTTCTCTTTCTTCTATCTTGCTGTTGGTTTATAGAAATGCAACTGATTTCTGTGCAGTGATTTTATAACCTGACACTTTACTGACTTCCTGTATGATTTCTAGCAGTTTTGGGATGGAGTCTTTGGGTTTTCCCCCTAAAGTATCATATCGTCTACAAAGAGTGAGAGTTTGACTTCTTTTCTGATTCGGATGCTTTTTATTTCTTTTTGTTGCCTGATTGCTGAGGCTAGGACATTCAGTACTATGTTGAATAGCAGTGGTGAGAGTGCACATCCCTGCCATATTCCTGGCCTTAGGCGAAAAGCTCTCAGTTTTTCCCCATTGAGAATGATATTCACTATGGGTTTTTCATAGAGGGCTTTTATGATGTTGAGGTATATACCCTCTCTGCCTACACTGTGAAGAGGTTTGATGAAGAAAGGATGCTGTACTTTGTTAAATACTTTTTCTGCATCTATTGAGAGAGTCATATGGTTCTTGTTCTTTTTCTTATTAATGTATCATTAATAATGATATTAATGTATTAATAATATTAATATTAATTATTAATATTAATATTAATTAATGTATTAATGATTGATTTGCAGATGTTGAACCAACGTTGCAGACCAGGAATAAATCCCACTTGGTCATGTTGAATAATTCTTTTAATGTACAGTTGGATCCTATTGGCTAGTATTTTGGTAAGAATTTTTGCTTCCATGTTCATCAAGGATATTGGTCTGCAATTCTCCTTTTTGATACGGTCTTTGGTTTTGGGATCAAGTTGATGCTGGCCTCATAAAATGAGTTTGAAAGTTTTCCTTCCATTTCTTTTTTATTTTTTTAACAGTTTCAGGAGAAACAGTTTCAGGAGCTACAGTTTCAGGAGAAACAGTTTCAGATATTAATTCTTCTTTAAATGTTCGGTAGAATTCCTCTGGGAAGCCATCTGGCCCAGGGCTTTTGTTCATTGGGAGATTTTTGATGACTGCTTCCGTCTCCTGACTGGTTATGGGTCTGTTCAGGTTTTCTCTTTCTTCCTTGTTAATTTTGGTAGTTCATATATCTCTAGGAATGCATCCATTTCTTCCAGATTATCGAATTTGCTGGCATATGGTTGCTCATAATGCGTTCTTTAATTGTTTGTATTTCTTTGGTGTTAGTTGTGATCTTTCCTCATTCATTCATGATTTTATTCATTTGGGTCCTTTCTCTTTTCTTTTTGTAAGTCTGGCCAGGTGTTTATCAATCTTATGAATTCTTCCAAAGAACCAGCTTCTAGTTTCGTTGATTTGTTCTACTGTTCTTTAGGTTTCTGTTTCATTGATTTCTGCTCTGATGTTAATAATTCTCTTCTCCTGCTGGGTTTAGGCTTTCTTTGCTGTTATTTCTTCAGCTCCTTTAGGTGTAGGGTTAGGTTGTGTACTTTGAGAACTTTCTTGTTTCATGAGAAAGGCTTGTATTGCTATATACATTCCTCTCAGGACCGCTTTGGCTGCGTCCCAAAGTTTTGAACAGTTGTGTTTTCATTTTCATTTGTTTCCATGAATTTTTTAATTCTTCTTTAATTTCCTGGTTGACCCATTCGTTCTTTAGTAGAATGCTCTTTAACCTCCATGTATTTGAGTTCTTTCCAACTTTCCTCTTGTGATTGAATTTTAGTTTCAGAGCACTGTGGTCTGAAAATATGCAGGGAATGATCCCAATCTTTTGGTACCAGTTGAGACCTGATTTGTGACCCAGGATGTGATCTCTTCTGGAGAATGTTCCATGTGCACTAGAGAAGAATGTTTATTCTGTTGTTTTGGGATGAAATGTTCTGACTATATTTGTGAAGTCCATCTAGTCCAGTGTGTCATTTAAAGCCCTTGTTTCTTTGTTCTTCTGCTTAGATGATCTGTCCATTTCAGTAATGGGGGGGTGTTAAAGTCCCCTACTATTATTGTATTATTGTCAATGTGTTTCTTTGATTTTGCTATTAATTGGCTTATATAATTGGCTGCTCCCATGTTAGGGGCTTGGATATTTAAAATTATTAGATCTTCTTGTTGGATAGACCCTTTAAGTATGATATAGTGTCCTTCCTCATCTCTTATTATAGTTTTTGGCTTAAAATCTAATTTATCTGATATAAGGATTGCCACCCTAGCTTTCTTTTGATGTCTGTTAGCATGGTAAATTGTTTTCTACCCCCTCACTTTAAATCTGGTTGGGTCTTGGGTCTAAAATGAGTTTATTGTAGACAGCATATCAGTGAGTCTTGTTTCTTTATCCAATCTGATACCCTGTGTCTTTTGATTGTGGGATTTAGCCCATTTACATTCAGGGTAACTATTGAAAGGTATTAATTTAGTGCCATTGTATAGACTATAAGGTGACTATTACTGTATGTTGTCTTGGTTCCTTTCTGGTCTATTACTTTTAGGCTCTCTCTTTGCTTTGAGGACCCTTTCAATATTTCCTGTAGGAAATATTAAATTCTTTTAATTTTTGTTTGTCCTGGGAGCTTTTTATCTCTCCTTCTATGTCAGTGACAGCCTAGCTGGATATAGTATTCTTGGCTCCATATTTTTCTCATTTAGTGCTCTGAATATATCATGCCAGTCCTTTCTGGGCTGCCAGATCTCTGTGGATAGGTCTGTGGCCAATCTAATATTTCTACCATTGTATATTACAAACCTCTTGTCCCATACTGCTTTCAAGATTTTCTCTTTATCACTAAGACTTGTAAGTTTTTACTATTAGATGATGGGGCATGGACCTATTTTTATTGATTTTTTAAAAATTTATTTATTTGACAGAGAGAGAGAGCTCACAAGTAGGCAGAGAGGCAGGCAGAGAGAGAGGGGGAAGCAGTCTCCCTGCTGAGTAGAGAGCTTGATTCGGGGCTCAATCCCAGGACCCTGAGATCACGACCTGAGCCGAAGGCAGAGGCTTAACCCACTGTGCCACCTAGGTGCCCCCTATTTTTACTAATTTTGAGGAGGGTTCTCTGTGCCTCCTGGATTTTGATGCTTGTTCCCTTCACCAAATTATGGAAATTCTCTACTATAATTTGCTCCAATATACCTTCTGCCCCTCTCTGTTTTTTTTCTTCTTCTGGGATCCCAGTGATTCTAATGTTGTTTCATCTCTTGGTATCATTTATCTCTCAAATTCCCCCCTTGTGATCCAGTAGTTGTTTGTCTCTCTTTTGCTCAGCTTCTTTAGTCTCCATCATTTGGTCTTTTATATCATTAATTCTTTCTTCTGTCTCATTTATCCTAGCATTAAGAGCTCCATGATTTATTGCACCTCCTTAATGGCTCTTTTTATTTCAACTTGGTTAGATTTTAGTTCTTTTATTTCTCCAGAAAGGAATTTTATTTCTCCAGAAAGGGATTCTCTTTTATCTTTCATGCTTTTTTCAAGCCCAGCTAGCACTTGATAATCCTCATTCTGAACTGTAGTTCTGACATATTACTAATGTCCATATTGATTAGGTACCTAGCTGTCAGTATTGCCTCTTATTCTTTTTTGTGTGTGTGTGTGGTGAGTTTTTCCACTTTGTCATTTTATCCAGATAAGAATAGATGAATGAGTGAACAAAATACTAAAAGGGTAACAACAACCCCAGAAAAATACACACTAATGAAATCAGAGGAGACCTGAAACCCAGGGGAGAAGAAAGCAGAGAAAAAGAAAAATGAAAAAATGAAAAAATATATATATATCTTTTTATATATAGATATATATATATTTTTTAATTTTATTAGATTTATATTTTTTTTATATATTAGATATATATATATAGATATATAGATATTAGACTGGTGAATAGAGCAGAGTCACATACTTGATTTTGGGTATATTTCGGTCTGTTAGAAGAAACTACCTCCCAAAATTTTAAAGAAAGAAAAATATATATACAAAAATAAGGGTAAACATGATGAAGGGATGGAGTATGACTGTAAAGATGAAAATTTAAAAATATTCTAAAAAAGGAATTGATAAGATAAGAAGTTGATTGAAGAAAGATTTAAAAAAAAAAAAGAGGAAAGCATGTGATCAGGCTGGAGATTAGAACAAAGCCATGCACTAGATTTAGGGTATATTTTGATCTCTTAGAAGAAATTTTATCCCAAAATTTTAAAGAAAAAAACCTATATGTATATAAAAAATAAGGTTAAATACATTGAAGGGATAAAATATGACTATAATAATGAAAATTTTAAAATATCTTTAAAAAGGTATTGATAAGGTAAAATAGTTTTAAAATGTTAAAATAGGAAAAAGGAAAAATTTTTTAAATAGAATAAAAAATAAAATTTTAAAAATTTAACTTAAAAGACTAAAGGATTATGGGGAAAAGGCCATGAATTCTATGTGCCACTTGCCCCTAGCTCTGGAGTTCCACAGATCTCATTGATTGGTGAACTTCGTCTTGGCTGGGTGTTCTTGCTTATCTTCTGGGGGAGGGGCCTGTTGTAGTGATTCTCAAATGTCTTTGCTGGAGGTGGAATTGCACTGCCCTTGCCAGGGGCCAAATAATCTGCTCAGATTCGCTCTCCTAGCTTTTGTTCCCTGAACGCTTTCCATACAGCTTTGGAGGACGGAAATGAAGATGGCGGCCTCCCAGTCTCTACCCCTTAGGAGCCAAGAGTTCAGGGCAACCACTGCTCAGTGCCCCCTCAGAGAAAAGCAGTCAATCCCTTCCATTTCTCTGGTCTCTAGCCACACTCCATGCTCATCCAGCCTGTGACCCAGCATTTCTGTCTGTGGTGCACGCCCCCATTTGGAGTCTTCAAACCCAGCCAATTACTGCAGCACACTCCCGTGCCACTCCTCCCATAGGAGGAAGGAGGGAGTCTTCCCATATCTGCTGCTTATGGGGTCCCTACTCAAAGAGCAGTCGCCTGACTGTACCTTGGATCATCGTTTAAGATAATCCTCAGCTGAGAGCCCATGCCTCAGCTCCATCTCTGCAGCTGGCTTTCCTGCTCCAATACCGGGAGCTGGGCCACACTCAGACAGCCCAGGTCTTTCTGTGACCCTGTGGGTCCTGAGACCTTACTATCCCAGTAAGGGCCCCCCCCCCCCCACTGCTTAACCTCTGGAGCAATATCCCTCAGTGGAGCAGACTTCTAAAAATTCCAATTATGTGCTCTGCTGCTCTACTGCTTGCCAAGAGCCGCCCCCTCCTGCCACGGTCTATCTTCCCATCACTACAGATTTACTTCTCTGCATGTCCTACCTTCCAGAAAGTGGTCAATATTCTGTTCCTAGAATTACTGCTCTTCTCTTCTGTCTTCAGAATGGTTTGATAAATATCTAGCTGAACTCGTGGGACCTGATGATATTTCAGTCTCCTGCTCCTCTGCCATCTTGCTCCTCCCCCCTTAAACTTTTTATTAATGAGATACAACTACTCACACCTGGTGCCCAGTCACTACTGAAAGGATGGATGAATGAAGGAATAAGTGATTATGAATAGACTTTGTAAAGTGTTAAATGCTATTCAAGATGGAAGATATGAATAACATATTTATTAAGCATTTAGTCCCTATTGAGCACAATATTTGGCATGTTACATACATTGTTTCATACACTCTAACAAAAGCACCATGACTTAAATACTATTATTATCCTAATCTTATGAAAAGGAAGTGAGGCTTAGAAAGGCTAAGTACCTTGTCTAAAATAATATTGCTTTCCTAGATCAGCTTTTTTTGTAATTTTGACATTCTTTTACAGTGCACATATAATAAAACAAAAATTAATCTAATTCAAGGTCTGGATTTTGGTAGCAAGTTTAATTCTGATTTGATTGCCAGATAATAGATGTAAGTCTTGAGCTGACCCTTCAGTGATTAGTGTTGAAAATACAGCAGGTTTTTCTGGTTGAGCTTTGAAAACCCTGCAAACTTAAATGACTGTAATAATTAGAACATTGTATCTTGAGACAAAAATGAATGTTTATTTTTCTAAAAGAGAATTAGAGAGTAGACCCTCAGGTTTTATATTCTAACTACAAAGGCATGTACCCCTCATAAAATACCAAAATAATTAACGGTAACATCTCTGACCTACACCAAGTTCATTTTCCACAAACTCAAGAAAATGAAACGCCTAGAGCATGACTTTAATCTAATCTTGATTTTTAACCTTATATTGTGCATATTGATATCAGCTCTTAAAAGAGCTCCCATTAGAATTCAAAAGGCATGCGTTTCTGCTTATAGTTTTCTTTTATTAAGGTTTTTCTCATTATAGAAACTTTGTTCTTTTACTTTTTATTTTAGAAACCAAAAGTCTAAATTACTTTTCCTTGTAGGTTTTAATTTGGATTCTCTCATAGTAGATAAATAGCATGATACATGTTTATAGAGATAATTGTGACAATTAATGATTATAAATAGAATTACCAAAATGAAACAGCCTTTAAGAATGTGTATATGTTAATTATACCAAGAAATTTTTTAAAAATCTGCTAATTATAGAAATACTTAATGGGTAGAGTACTGGTATACTTTCACTTGTGAAAAAAGTGTACTAACATTTGTAAATTTAAAAAAATAATAAACTTAAGTTTATTATTTAAGTGGTAGGTTTCTCTAAAGAAATTCTGTAGTAGAACTTCTTATAAAATATAGTCATATCTAATTTTCTGTTATTTAGAAGATTATATTATATGAGGTTTTCATGTATCTTTAATGGTCACTGAATATCCACTGCTAAGTAAAATTCCTCTAAAAAATTCAAGGTATTTTGGAATTTTAATTTTTTAAATAGCTACAAACTAGTTTATGTATAAATTTTGTTGGAATTAGAGCTAGAACTCTGTCAGTATGATTTTTTTAATATTCCCTCCCCTAAAAAATCTTCCTTTTAATCTTTAATACTATTTAACAATTGTGATGAACTTTATCCATTGTCTGCCATGTACTATCCTAAGCTCCACAGTTGGAGATACATACGGTACCAAATAAATGGTCTTTCTACTCAAAGGAGCTTAAATTAGTTGCGGGGGAACCTCCGTGTGTATAAAAAGAATTTGAAAAACATTAAGGAAATCACCCCATAAGATGTTTGAACAGAAAGGTGTGCAAAAGATATGCCCATAGCCTAATGGTTCCCATGGCTAGAAGTTAGGGGAAGTTCCTATTCCGATACTAAAAATTCCCGTGTAGCCCCAAGACATATTCCATGCCCTTCAGGACCTTCAGTGGCTCTTTCTGGGAAAATCCAAGTTTGAGAACAAAATCAGTAGGCTAGAATTTGTTCTGCTTGATCACAGATGGTACAAATGATGATAGATTCTATGATAAATTTTTCTGATTAGCCTGGGATTTGTGTCATTTCTTTCTGTTATTGATCCTGAGAGACCAATGATGTTTCATTAACTCCAAATGGGGATATTTATAATGACTAAAAAAAACACAGATGCACACACAGCCAAGTCTACGTGCTAACACTAGAACAATTCACATGTAACCTTAGGAGGCATCTGATTGTGGTGCTGTATAGCACTACTGATGTTGAAAGCCATACCACTCATGTGGTAATTCTCAATTATCAATGTCCTGGTCATTGTTGAGCCTTCTCTCTCTCTCATCCCCCATAATCCTGGCAGTTGTCCAGTCCTGCCCAGTCTTCCTCCATTCACATAAAACCTGCAGATGGAATTTTCTTAAAATGAGAAATGAAATTCTTTCCATAATTAGAAATATTTAGTCATTTAATCCAACATCCCATTTGACTCATTACATTTAATGACTCATTCATTTTGCTCAGCAAGGATCTATCATTCCATGTCAGGTATCAGGCTAGTAATTCAGGGGTAACAAAATAGGCTACTGAATTTATATCTACTGAGCATACATTATCAGAGAATCCCACAAACACATGTAAAAGTACAATTTTAAAAGAATGAAATCTTGCCATTTGCAGTGATGTGGATGGAACCAGAGGGTATTATGCTAAGGGAAATAAGTCAATCAAAGACAAATACCATGTGATTTCACTCATGTGTGGAATTTAAAAGACAAAACAGATGAACACAGGGGAAGGGAAGGAAAAATAAAGTAAGATAAAAACAGAGAGGGAGGCAAACCAGAAAAGACTCTTAACTCTAGGACACAAAGTGAGGGTTGCTGGAGGGGAGGTGGATGGGGGGATGTGATAATTCAGTGATGGGCATTAAGGAGGACACTTGCTATAATGAGCACTGGGTGTTACATGTTATGTTATATATACCGATGAATCACTAAATTCTGTCCCTGCAACTAATAATACACTATATGTTAACTGAATTTTTTTTAAAAAAATTAAGTGCAATTTTAACAAGTTATAAGAAGGGAGGGTTACAGGAGTACCTGTACTGGAAAAGCCTTCTAGCTATGGAGAACAGCACAAACAAATTAGATGATAGGAAGGAAGAACTGAGGAGGCCAGTCTGTGGAGGGAGCAGAAAACGAGGGGTGAGAGGTGTGAACTGAAGCCAGACATGTAGGTTTTTGCAGCCACTGTAAGGATTCTTCTTAATCCTAAATGCAACAGGGAAGACATTGAAAAGTTTTAAGTGAGGGAAAGGAATGACTTGATCAGATGTATGTTTGCCTAAGACCACTCTGGCTACATTTTGGAGAGGACCTAGGACAGGGACCCAGCATCGACATGGGGAATCCTTTGAGAGGCTCTGTGATCATCCAGGAGAGGGATGCGGACTGCAGTGCTGACAGAGGAGATGGAGAGAAGTAGACATGGGTTGGCTGTGGAGAAGCTGAAGAGAGGAGTCAGGGATGACACCTGGATCCTAACTCTTCAAACTCCGTGGACTGTGGTGCCAGTCATTGGACCACGTTTTCCATTTGTAGCATCTTGGAGACCTGGAAGAGGAACTGAGAAAGAAAGCCACTAGATACAGGCATGGAGCTCAGAAGAGAGGACTAGGCCAGAAATAGAAAGCAGGAAGCCCTCTGGTGTCTGAATGTGCTTTACAACAGCCAGAATAACTTCCCAGACTTCTGCTTGGACATCTTCAAAGTGACAGAACATTCTCCACCACAATGATCACACATGCTTAATTAAAGAAAAATGTTCCTTATATTGGACTAAAACCTTAAAGTCAGTTCTTCTCACTAGTTCTGATTTGGCCCTTTGGACAAATGGGATTTCTCTTCTATCTACCAGGGCTTCAAGAATTTGAAGAAAACTGAAACAGTGTGTCTCCTCACCACTTTGCCATCCCACCGCGTTAGATCTTCTTTCCAGCAAACATTCTTTCAGATCAGGGGCTCCTGGGTGGCTCAGTGGGTTAAGCCGCTGCCTTCGGCTCAGGTCATGATCTCAGGGTCCTGGGATCGAGTCCCACATTGGGCTCTCTGCTCAGCAGGGAGCCTGCTTCCTCCTCTCTCTCTCTGCCTGCCTCTCTGCCTACTTGTGATCTCTCTCTGTCAAATAAATAAATAAAAAATCTTTAAAAAAAAAATTCTTTCAGATCATATCAGCAGTCTGGCCCTTGCCCATCTCTTCATCTTCATCTATTGCAGACATAAAACCAGACCCAGAAAACACCCATTTACCCACACATATTACTTCTACTCAGATCTAAACAAGTGGAGCTTTCTAAGCATGGTATGTTTTCACAAACTTCGGTGACTTTTCTCATGCCGTTGCAGAAAAGTTGTTTCTAAATCCACATGTAAAGTTATAGTTCTTTAGCAGAGGCTAAGGAGACCACCTAGCTAACTACAGGATTTTTTTCTGGAGAAAAGGTTAGACAGAAGTGGCCAGTAGCTCATCTGTATTCAGGACTGTAGGACAAATATGGACTTACTCAGAGCCAACATCATACGATTCAAGTTGGTTCTGTCTTGCAAGGGGGAACAGCAGACTTTCTAGGTTGCAGGCAGTTTTTTGAGTTAAGAGCCATTACCCTCACCTGCAGTCACAAAGAGCCCCACAGCCTTGTCCAATCAGGAGTTCCTTGGGCAGCCTTCCATAAGATCATTCAGAGACCCAGACTCCTTTCACCCAGGGGTTCCTCTCCAGGCCTTAAAGCCCTCCCCTGAATCTTCTGCATCTTGTCAAGAGATGCAGGAAGAGAGAGTATGGGGGATTATGTGGGAGGTTTTAGGGGCCAGGAAGTAGCTCACCCTTCTCACATTTCACTTCTCAGGTCTCATTAATAAGATATCAGTCACATGACCCATATAACTGCAGGGAAGGCTCAGAAATGTAATATAGCTGTGTGCCCAGAAGGGAAAAGCAGTAAGGTTTGGTAAAGCATACCTGCCTTATCCTGAAGGTGCTACCAGTTTGTTCTCTTTCTCCCCCCAAATTTTCAATGATACCCTATCATCTTTCAAATTTAGAATAGGCTCCTAACAGGTTAAGGTTGTTTTCATTGTGACCCAAACCCATCCTTCCAGCTAAACTGGCAATTTTATTTTTACCCCCAAGTATACCCTACCAGTTCACTCTTTCTTTTCTCTGGGTACCCTACATCTTTTATCCCTGAAATATCATCAGTCATTCAAGGTCCATTCAAGAAGTCACTTACTCTTTTCTTTTTTTTTTCCCCATCATGGTAAGTGTACTCCCTACCCCCTATTTCACCCTTCCTGCCACCTGCCTCTCATCTGGTAACCATGAGCTTGTTCTAGAGTTAAGAGTCTGTTTCTTGGTTGTCCTTCTCTCTTTTTATGTTTTGCCTCTTAAATTCCATGAGATAAATAAGATCATACTTGTTTCTGACTTGTTTCATTTCATATTATACTCCCTAGCTCCATCCATGTCCTTGCTAATGGCAAGATTTCATTCTTTTTATGGCTAAATATTCCATTGTATATATATACCACTTCTTCTTCATCTTTCATCTATCACTGAACACTTGGGCTGCTCCCATAGTTTGGCTGTTGTAAATAGTGCTGCAATAAACAGAAGTACATGGAATGCTTTCCAATTAGTGTTTTTGTATTTTAGAGGTAAATATCCAGTAGTGTGATTACTGGATTATAGGGTAATTCTATTTTTAATTTTTTGAGGAACAAGAGGTGACTTTTCTGAATTTCCACTGCTCTGCTTTATGTTATGATTACCTGTTTACTTTTACTATCCCCTCCTTTGAGGGCAAGTGATCTATCTTACCAATTTTGTGTCACTAAAAACTTCTAGGAAATGCTTAAGAGTGATCAACCACATGTTTGTTAATTGAGTTAAATATATTTTTTTAATTATTTCCTTAAAGAGAAAATAAGATGTATTTTTTAGTAGCTTTTCTTTCTTTTCTTTTCTCTCTCTCTGAGGAAGAATATTTGTGGCATTTGTGTTTCTCAAATGATAGCATAAGAACCATTAAGGGGAACTTGTTAAAATTATAGATTACTACTGCACTTTCCCAAGATTCTAATTCTACGGACCTAGTAGATCTGATACTGGGCTCCAGTATCTGAATTTTTTCTAGGTGCCCTGTAGTGGAGAGGGAGGATTCAGATCACAGGATACCTGTATTGTACTTTCAGAAACATTGCAACATGGTGTTTGTCGTGATGTCCATTAATGGACTATTATTTCCTTTTTGAACAAAACAGATCAGTTCATTAACAAGGGAACAGGTAATGTGCGCAACAGTAAAAATCAAGATGTTTGTCATATCGCCTTTGGATCCAGAGTTCTGGGACCACCTCCACTCTCTGGAAGAAGGAATAACATGAGAATATCCACTGAGGTAAGAGCAAGGTCTGAAGAGCTTGTCTCAGCGTGAGGGGCATGGGAGAAGGGTTTGTTTTTTTTTCACAGTGCACCGGAAGTGGGTGGGGGTGGGGGGGGATTTGCCCAAAGCAGAAGACTTGAATAAATTTGGAACAGAAATTCTGGACTTTAAAAGAACTCAAACTGTTCTATTCTTGTCATGTCAACACAGTTAACATTTCTGAGTATTCTTTTGATCAAATATGTTAACAAAACTTAAAGGCAAATATATGTGAACACATTTTGTGGTCTCAGTCAAGGAGTTGGATCAGGGTCCCTGAGTGGCTCATTTGATTAAGCAGCTGCCTTTGGATCAGGTCATGATCCCAGGGTGCTGGGGTCAAGTCCCACATCAAGCTCCCTGCACGGAGCCTACTTTTCCCTCTGCCCCTGCCTCTCATGAATAAATAAAATATTTTTTAAAAAGAAAAATAAAAAAGGAGTCAGATCTTCACCAGATACCTTACAACAAACAGATTCTCAAATGTTATATTTTTATTTTTAATTTCCTCTGAATGTCTGACACATGATTTTCACTTTTAACTCCTACCTACTAAAGATGGAGTATAAGCACATTTTAATTTATGTGTCTAGAAGACTTGTTTGTCTTCTGTTTTGTCTCACATTATATTTCTCCTTCCATTTCTTTCTAATTTTCTGATATAATGTCCCTCTCCACCAACTTTCTAACCTTCTCATTTCCTCTAGTTTCTTTTCTCACTTTTTATTTGTCCAAATATTATTAGTATCTGTAAATTCTACAGAAAATAAGTGCAATTCCCGTATTATAAGATGTGCAGATTAATTCCTCTCCCTTACAGACAGTAAGATCCATTGGGTCCAAAAATAACCGATCAGGCCAACAATCTGTGGCGGAGGACTGTGTCAGCAGTGCAGAGATGTCAGCCTCACTGATGCTGGAGTCTGAGGAGCAAGCAGATAAAGAAAATATTCACCAAATAAAGCAGACCATACCTGTTCGTGGTAAGACTCATGCATAAATGCCAACAGCTAGAGGAAAATAGAAATGTTCCTGTGAAGATAAATTTGAAGTTTAATTCTTGATTAAATCTTCACATCCAGAGAATTATCATTTAAAAATGAATAAGATGGTGGATATTGAAATCTGTTTCAAATTCTTATACATATATTCTGTTCTGGAACCTATCGTTCTCTCTCTCTTTTTTTAATACTTTATTTCTTTGTTTGTTTGTTGTAGGCTATGTGGGGCTTGAACTCATGACCCTGAGATCAAGACCTGAGCTAAGATCAAGAGTTGAATGCTTAACCTGACCAAGCCACTCAGGCGCCCCAACTATCAATTCTCTTTATAGTCTCTTTATTCCATTATTTCAAATTGCCATAGTATCCTGCATTTTTATTTTATGATGACTGGTGAGGAACTAACATAGCATTCTATAATTAACTAGATTTGGGGAACTTTACGTGTGTTTTAAATTTTCTTAATTTTATCTTTTAGTTAATCTCTTCCACTTGTAAAGTGCTTTTTATTTTCTCCTATTGATGCACAGAGAACCCTGTTGGTGAGGAAGAGATTTTTATCCCATTTTGTAGATTGAGGGTTCATGGCTAACAGAGAGGCAAAGTGATTTGCAATTTGCAATCACTGGAAAGAATTGAGACCAGTACCAAAGTCTTACCACTCACTGTAATGTTTCCATCCTTGCATATCTGACTTTCGTGAGAGTTGGAAAGGAAGGCATTTGGGTTCATTTTATTTGATTTAGAGATTAATGATAACTACAGACTATATTTCTCATATAGCACAAAACTGAGAGAAGTATGTAAATGCCACAGATGTTCAGTCCTAGCTCTATCACCATCTGTAAGACTTGATCAAAATTCCTAAACCCTGTGGGCCTCAGTTTCCTCATCTGTAAAATGTGGATAAAATTGCTACTGGCCCTAGTAGTAGTAATAAACAATGATTGCTTCAAAGGGTCATTGTGAGGATTCAACAAGAAAAACCAGTCAAGCACATCATATTGTGCCAAGAAGTGAAGCATTACATAAATATTAGATGCTGCTATGAATGCTGTTAATTATTATGATGATTATTATGCAGTTAAAGTACATATAAGAGTTCTTTTCCAGGTGTGATCACAGTTCTCCAGGATTCTTTTGGAAACTACCTTCCAAGCTGTTTATGAATTATACTTACCAACTTTCTCTTTCAAATGAAGCAATTATTTTTCTGTATTAGTGATCAGTTTCATTTTTTTGTATTTCTTAATATAGTATGTTATATGTATAATTAACCATATTACCTGTTGCTCTCTGTAAGGTTAGATTACATGCATAAAATGTCTCAGTAATTTCAAAAGATATGATCCCAATAATGGAATAGGAATAATTACCTATTTCCCTTGAAAGAATAAGTTGTGATTTTGATACAGATTTATGTGATGCCACAATGATACCTGAACATTCTCATTATAGCTACAATTATATTTACTGAGTTATTTCAGACCATATAGTACTTTTTGTTTTTGCCTTTTGTTCATTGATATGAAATGTACCAGCCGATCTACATGTTATGCATCCACATCCCCCTCAAGAACCATCAGCAGATAAGAATAATAACAGGAGAAGATTACGGTTAAAAAGCACCAGCAGAGAAAGGACAGAGGCACACAGCGGTATGGCACTAATTCAATACTATCTTATATCTGTATATTATTCAGAGCAATGGAATCTCTCTCTCTGCAGGTTGTAAATTTCAAAGGATTACAAACCAATTCATTTAAAATATAAATGTCTTTTCTACAGGGATTATGGAAGTCAAATTTTCTGCAAAAAAATTGCTCTAGAGCCCTAACAGAGACTTGCTGGATTAAACAGACAGTACCTCCGAAGTAAAGGACTTCCCTGCTTCTCCTCTCAAAGGCTGAATAAGCTTAAATTATTGTTTTTTAGAAACAGCCCAAATTTGATAGAGGAGGTTCCTGCCTGCAGACTTCACTAAAATTGAACTTAACTCATAATTTTTCATGTTTCATATGTATCTCCTTTTTAAACTGGGCCCTTTTCAAATATTTCAAATATATTTAGATATATTTATCTGAGATATATATATCTGAGATATAGAGGGGGTATGTGTGTGTGTGTTTAACATTTGCTGTCTCTCCCTTTGGACTCCATGCTAATAGAATGTAGGTTAAAATTTCAAGTATTCACAACCAATAAAGCATTAGTTTTATAATTAAAAATTACTTTTATTATAGTTATCCCTTTGAGTATTGGATTTGAGGCATTTAAGTATAGATCTGTCTGCACATTCATTAATCTATCCTGAGTCAAGCCCAGAGTATATCATGTACGCATCTGTTAACATAATTTCTCAAAAATGTAGGGTTCTTAGGCTGAATTCAGCTTGTTAGGATTCATGTTATTTTCATAAAATAATAGAAAAGTTAATTCTGTGTCCATTTTCTTAAAATGCTTAAGGAAAGTGCTTGGTTTAAAATTTTGAGTCAGGTTATGTAAGAACTGTAATTTAAAGAAAATACATTCTGTTTTATGTGGAACCAAAGGGAAAATATAGGACCCTTTGAAAATAATATGGGTGATAGAATTCCTTTTATTGCATATTGTAAAACTTAAATCTAAAATGCCCCCATGCAAATATCAAGGAATTCAAAGATGACCCTCTACAAAAATGCAGCTGAGTTCATCTTTGAAACATTCTAGTGGAAAAGAAAAGAACTGCAGATAGTCTATATTACGACCTTTAAGGTATTCTTCAATAATCATGTAGAAAAGCACACCATGTTATTAGCATTCTTCCAAATGAATAAAAATCAAAAGAAATAACATCGTGGAAAATATTTATCCCAATAAAGGCAGTTCTTCAGGAAATAAGAGGAATGAAGATAAAGCAACAGTTGCCCTCAACAGCGGGTCCCAACAAAGCACAGAGATGAACCCCAGCTCTCCAGCACTGCAGTCTCCCGATCAAACAGGTTGGCACCTTCAGTCCACTTTAATTGTTAATAATTGATGAAATATCAATATGTTTAGCACTTCAAACCCAGTCATTTTGAGAAGTTGTGATACAGTCATTTGCTAAAATCTATCATTTTGTGATAAATCTCCTTTTAACCCCAGTTGCATCTCAGACTTTAATGGATGAAAGGGCATTTTTATTTCCAAGTTTCAATGCACCAGTTATCATGCAGAAGGAAAGTTGAAACTGAAGTTTTCACAGGACATTGTCACCATCCCCAAAGATAACCTATTGTTGCAAGTCTCCAGTCCTCTTTATAATGGAGATGGTTGGAGCGTAGAGCATTGAGCCCATCAACGTATCTTCCCTAGCAGGTGTGTGGTACTTTTACAAAGGCGAATTGTTTTTGAGCAAGAGAAAAAGGAAAATAAATGAAAATTGTTTGTAGTTTGTCAGTCTTATTTATGCAATGTTGAAACCTTCATTAAAATGTTAGGCGCAATTAGTGTCTCTAGCATAAATCTGACTGTGTAGAAAAACTAATTAGATGTTTAGGTGATCATTCTTGCATTTATCTTGTTTGCTGCAATATTGTGATTACACAGTAATTTACATATTTTCCTAAGAAAACATACCAAATTATTCATTACAATTGATATGGAAATACTTGAGGTAAAACTACGAATTCCAAAAAAGCATGTGGTGGTGAGATAATTAGGGTTGATTTGGTGTAGAAACACTCCTTTTACTTTGACTTTTTGACAGTTAATAATAGGTTTGACCATAGGTCATACAAGTTGTTGAATTGCAAAATGAAGATTCCCAGTATCTTTTCCTCCAATTTTCTTTCTAAATCCATGTAGGTAATGCAGCCCATTGGTTTTTATAATCTTTTTCAACATTTATTTATTGATAAAGCATATACTGTGTTTACAAAACATCTGCTCTATGCTTAGCACCATGCAATAGGATTTGCTGTCCAAAAGAGGACAGCCCATTGAATCTGTTTATTTCACCCGCTAATAGTACACTGACTCCGGACCTTCCACAGTTGAATGTGGTCCAATGATGTAGATTCGGCCAGCTGTAGGCCACTTACCTAGAGAAAATGTGAAAGCCTTGTCCCTTTCAGATTTTCCCTAAGAAATGTACATTTGTTACCCTTTTTATAAGCAAGTTCTATTATATAATGGTAGTCTTAAGAAACAAATACATTATGATGAATATGATTTTATTTGTGCCATTAATATTATTTTTATTAAAGGTCTTTTTGTTTGTTGCTTTGGTACTGGAGGTTTTAGAGTTTCAAGTCAGCAAATCTTAGATGTCTCTTGGTTACTTTTCTTGTGAAGTTAAATAGAGCAGGATTCAAGAGTCAGAGTAAAATTACCATGTCCACTTTGGTTCTCCTGAACACAGATTTTTTGTAAGATTTTCACCATTGTCATAGTGCTCAAAAAAAGTAAATTTTAAGGAAAATAGACTAAGTTGAGAAAGTGCAACCTTTTCCTGCTGTCATTCTAAAGAAAATAAGCATGCTTTTAATGACAATCATTTTAATATTTGTCTGTTACATTTGCCTGGATCGTAGTTATAAAAATCTATCTCAATGTTGTATGAAAGATTAAAATCTTTTTACTGTGTTGTACATCTGAAACTAACAAAACGTGTGTCAACTAAATTTCAAAAAATTTTTAAAGTTCAGAATTTTTTTATAGTTTTGGTTAAAATATATCCCAGGGGTAGTTTAGAGTATTTTTAACCCAAACAAATAATGTACAAAAAGATTTATATATCAAAACATTCTCTGCTATAATTAAAGATCTTTTTCACCCATCACATTAACAGATATTTCTGTGGATTTTCTATTACTGGAAAAGTCTGTTCAGTTAAGTCTATGAATTGTCCTGTTTCAGTCAGTGGAATGGAGAGGAAAACCCTGTTAACCTTTTCATGGTTTCCTCTCCTCCATGATTTGTAACCCAAACAATGCCCAGTTATTTTATTTAAAGAAACTTGTTAAATATTCCGCCCTCGTGCAGTTGAAAGAAGATATTAGTAACTCAAACCCTTTTAAACTTCGAAGATTTCCTCCCCCCATGGAATGTCAAATTAATGAGACTGCTATGAAGAACTTGCTGCAAGACAGGTGATAATTATTTCAGACTTATAAATTTCCTGGCCAGTGTTTCAACTGAGACCGAGAAGTGCAAATGAGTTGCCGGTAGCTTTAGGCACTGATCTATGAGTTAAATGTTCAGCAGGTTACAAGATGGTGGATAAATTGCATTCGTTGGCTTCTGCATTATTTGATAAATCTCAGCTGCAACCCAAGAAATTTTAACCTAACTACCTGCCTTAATAGAATACTGATGGAACACTCCTCTAATTTTTGTCATCTTTCCCCAATGTCAGATGAGTGGATATTTCCTGAAAATGATGATCGCATTTCCCATTTGGCATCCAGCAGACAGTCTCTCCTGGATGAAGACTCCTACCACGCTTCACACATGTGGCTGGAAGCCAGCAAGGAAAGTGAACATGGCCAACTGGCAGAGGAAACCCAGGTTGTCCCGAAGGACATTTTCACCTTTTCATCAAGACCACGATCAGCGCCTCATGGAAAAACTCAGAACACGTCCCCAGAGGGGTGCCCATTTATTCTGGATCTAAAAGAGGATACCAGCCTGACAAGGAGAGACACTGAATCGGAGGAGGATTTTTACGGCCGTGACAGCAGCGAAGAGGTACACTGCTTGATGAGTGAAGTCGTTTTATAGCACAGTTGTTCCATTAGCTCCGACGAGCACTAAAACTAGTTGAGACGAAAGAGGGGGAATCAGCTGCTATTTATAAAAAGGCAGCAGATTGCATGTCAGTCGACAGTTGCCGCAGGTTGTTATGGAAACTCCATATTGCTGCCTTTTTTATTAACAGTCAGCCAATTTCATTTTTAAAAATTTCATTTTTAATTGAAAACCAGTTTTGAGGTTGTTTTTGTTTTCTCATTTTATTTTTTGTTTCATAGAGTGAGAGAAATAACATGCGGTTTAGTAATATGATGGAGAGACCAGTAAAACACTGAGAACACATTGTTCTAGCTCTCTGGGGAGACTGCCACAGTGGCTAAGCACTCTGAATTGACGGCTTTCTGGCTTCCTCACTCCCCTGCCATCCCTCCACCTTAGACCTATTAGGACTCATTATTTTCCATATGGTCCCGGAATTTCAAGAGTTGTGCCAATTAAAGTTTAGATAATGAATCATGGATTAGTGCTGGGACTTGTCTTACCCTAGGTTTTCTGTTCACAATTATTTAGAATACAAATATAGTTTATAAACTAGTAAATTCACATAAAGTTTAAAAAAAAACTTGTTATGAACCAAACAGAAAGTAGTTCTGAGACGTTTGTTTTAAACTTGATGTATTATGAGGACTCTTTTCCCTCATACAAAATGAATTTATTTGTGAAATTCCTTCAGCTTTGTTCTTTAATGATAGGCATCCCTATATTCTGTGGAAAATAGTTATCTTAAAAGCAGGTTATAGTCAAGTTATGGTTTTGTAAAATTATACAAACCATTTCTATGTCAAAATTAAATTATAAATTACTTATAGGTAATAAATATAAATATAGCAAATTATATACTAATATAATTATTATATAATAATAATTAGAATAACTTTTTGTATATACTTACAAAAAATTTTTTTAATAATTATAACTGATCAAGGATCCCCCTTGGACAGCAGGATGTAGATAAGGTTCATTGCTCCTACCTTCAGAGACAGTTGAGAATATGATGAAATTGTTCAGGCAGTAATTATGGTTTTTTGCAACTTTTAATGAGTTTCCATAGCAAGGTGCATGGGGAAATCCTTCTTTTTCTAATATCTTTGCCTTCTGAGCGTAGTGAAACTATTAGTCGTAACAAACATAAACCTACTACACATCCCTTTATGCCTAAGTAGTACTTTCGATGCCAACATTTTAAATGTTGCTCTGGACATCTTCATCCCTTTCACCCTGAATGACATTAAGATATAAAAACTAAAATAGACATTTGCCTTCAGCATCTACTACCTCCATCCCAGCTGTCAATTCTTCTACAGTGTGAATAGGCTAATCTGATAAATTAATTCATACCATTTCATTAATGGGATAGTCCATCCCCTTCCCATATGCATTGCACCATCTTTCAGACCTAAACCAAAAGCATTCCTTTAATGGTGGAAATTTCAAGGCAAGTGGGAAATGTTAGTTCCTTCCCTGGAAAAGTTTGAGGAAAATTTTTACGAGAAACTGCCCTTTAAATATCATGACATGAGGAACTTGACAAGAAACAATAGAGCTTCATGGGAAAATAAAGAATACTATTCTGAATATTTTAATTTGTTATCACTTGGTGTGCTGTCTTCTGCTACCAGCTACTCTACTTCTGACATCCTTCGTCATTTATTATGCAGACAAATTCTAATTACCAACTACATGAAATTGAAAATAAATATACCATGTATTACCCAAGTTCTGAGTGGCATAGCTATCTGGTCATCCCTGAGCCAAGACCACCAAAATGACTAGTAGCATAGGGCTAGAGTCTATACTGGGACCATCTCATGGCTAACACCTGTCCGGGCCCACCTTTAGCTGGATGGAGCCCGCTAAGAATGGCAGCCAGAGAGAAGGGCAGAAGCCTTGCCATTTGGGGTTTATTGTTAGAGGCAAAAACAATATACAAACTATGAAACAGAAAACAGACCAACAAAAAATGTTGGGTTTTATTTAAAGAAGTTCTAGAATTTATGGTGATCAAATTAGTCTTTAGGGAGCTTTTGTAGTAATTTCTTCTCCTTAGGATTACTTATTTCATTTATTAATTGTGTAAGTCAATGGGAAATCAGATTAGCTATTTAAATGTTTATTTACATACAGTCTTTGAAGAAAAATCAGGTTAGTTAATTTAGGCATCCTTACTCTTAGTTGCGTTATTTTAGAATGTTATATCCTTAGAGTAGCAGAATTATACTTAAGGAAAACAATGTCATGTCAAAAATAATGGTGGATGGACAAGGATAATTACATTACTTACTATGCTTGAAGTTTTAACTTGTAGTGAAAGACTTCATTTGATGGCCAACCACTGAGTATTTTTAGAGGGAAATTAGATATATTCTATAGCCTATAATCTATGAAAAATCAAATGTTATCATGATAGCTAGAGGAAAAGTATGCATAAAATAGTAAAAGCTAATTAAAATAAGCTTTCAGTGATACATTGATTTTGAAATTTAAGTTCCTCATCATTAATTCACATCTGAGCTCTTCATAGTATGAGAGCCTCAAAAGTATGAGTTTTCCTTTTTTTTCGCATTTGCTCTTGTCTTAGTCTTTGCTTTACTATATATTTTATTCCCTAGGCAGCCATGTATACTAATATTCCTGATACTCAATTAATTTTTAGTTTGTACTTCTTATTTGAAAAGCACACTATGGAAATATATAGCTATAAAATCAAGACTACCAGGTAAAATGAATTATCCTAGGAAAGCTATTAAAACAAAGTGCCTTTCCCACGATTCCAGCATCTGAAAGGGAAAAAAAAGCCTCTTTCTATTATCTCTATTTTGTATTTTATGCAGTTATTCCCAACATGGCTTTGAGTATATGCCTGGTTTACAACTTGAAATAGTTAGCTTTATATTAATATTTTATTACTCCCCTAATTTAATTTTTCATCTAGATACTGTCATTTTTTCCCCAAAGCTCTGGCTGTGTATCACATACTAAAGTACATATTTGCAAGGCCAGATAATTTGTCCTGTATCACAATCCAGATTGGAACATTAAGCCAAAAAATTATCCATAGTTGGACAGGAATTATGTGGACCTACTACTTAGATCAAATTAGCTAGGACACTTCCAGATCTTCTCTCCATCTAATAACTCCTTGGAGGGCTGCAGAAGACAAATTTACCAACAACAAAGTAAAAAGGACCCTTTTAATCCTCCTCTTCAGTTTTCCATGCATTGTTGCTTTGAAGGCTTTTTGTTTTGTTTTGTTTTTCTGGCACTCAGCAGTTTAGCTGTTTCATAACATTTTTTTCCCCACATAGTTTATATTTCTGGGTTAGTCTATAAACCATTCACCCCATATACTTGACTAATGAATTTGAATTACTTTCTCACACACATGTACATGCACACAATAGAAAGACTATTTACTCCTCTTGAGGCTGCTTAATTTCTGTGTAGCCTTTTAAAAATTTTAAATGTCAATAACTGTGTTAGAAAAAAATGGAAGGACTCTTATTTTGAATATATTACCTTGCAGTTTTGTTTCTATATGTAATGAATTACAACATAACATCCTCTAAACCTATCAGGCAGATTTAATATTTATTCTGGGTGAGAAATTTTTTAAGGCTGTTCACAGCTCTGTATCTTTATTACTATCTTGTGAAGCTCTGTTCCTCTCTGCAAATGTCACAGGCCCCTTGGTTCTTGTGACTTGGCTCTTCGTTGTTATATGCAGGTAAATTTTAAAACTCCTGTCTGCTTAGAATATCATTCTGCAGCTTCTGCTAGTAGATAAACATCTTATGGATAAATATTTGGTTATGGATAGGAGTTTCCACAAGAAATCTTTAAAGTGTTATCAGCTAAAAGAGTATGAAGTCTTAAAGAAAAATGTGTTTCTGTCTTAAACAATTAAGAATGTCATCATTTTCCCCAAATAGTCATGTGATGGTGTTTGCCCACCCCATAGAGTCCTTCTAACTTCTGCTATTCATCTGTCTGTAGAGCATCACTGACTAGAAGTAAAAATATTTACAAAATAATTTGTCCAACTCCTTTAATATGAAGCCTGCTGCAGGTTAGTTACTTGTCAGAAGCAGTTACATCTTCCTTTCTCATTTTCTTTCTTTATAAACTAGTAAAATGCATTATATGATACCACTATCAACTATCTTTGTCATCCAGAAAGAACTGTATTACTTTAATAGTTTCCTATAAAATTCAAGAGGTGGAAGTAGAAATACTTCTTGGGAATGGTTGTTAGGGAAGCCCTTTAAGATACATTTGAGCGGTCAATCTTGTTATCCTCAAAGAAGAAATTATTTTTTTCATTCTGTTATGACCAGCGTCTTTAGCTACGTCTATGCAAATAATTGTGCCTTTTAGTTGACAGTGGAAGTATATACCTCTAATCATCTCTTTGGTCCCCTAGTGCCCATGTCCAGCTAAACGATGCTGTCAGTGCATGCATTTAGTCACTAAAACATTGGACAATAGTAAAGACTCCTGCTGACTCAATCTCAATTACAGATTCAAAACTGCCATCAAAAGTATGTTTGAATTATTACAGACATTTTTTTTCCCACAGAACTTTTAAGAATGTTCTACAAGACTTCTTTTCACAGTGGACTGAATTAAAAAATCAATTGAAATATAAATAAATAGAATCATCCACTTTTACAAAGGCTAAAACAGAGCTCTACCCTGACTCGCTCAACATTAAAGTTGTGATACAAAGAGCCTGGGTCCCATCTGCTCCAAGTAGGTGGCCCTCAAGAGTCATTAAAATTATCTTTTTAAAATTACACTCAGCAAGAGCAATCCGTTTTATGCATCCAGAAATTATTGTCCAAATGCCCATCTGCATGTCGTTTTAAGAAACGTAGTTCAACAGAGGAAGTGCTGGCTCCTTGGGGAAATCATTCTCATCTTCAGCGTACATATGCTGTGCTACAGTTAATCAGGCAAACTCTATTGATGTTCCCGGCACTTGGGCGTGATTGAATATTTAACAAACAAATGCCTCTGTGCCCAGAAGACAAACGGTTTAAGAGATTTGGGACTTTTAAAAAAATATATCAAGTTAAATCAAAAGCATTTTGTGTTTGTTCTTCTGAGAAACAGATGAACAGACGATCGGAACGTGAAAATGGCATGACAGTTTCTTTACCACTCTGACAAATTATATTCAATTGCTATACAGGTTTTCAGTAGTTAAATGATAAACCAGAGGCGGAAATGTGGTTGTTTTTCAATCAGGTCATAGTAAGCTTACTTTTAATGCATATAACAAATGCATATATTATATAAGAAAAAATTAAGCCAAGAGCATGTTGAGCCCAAAAATGTTACACATGTGGAATCAATAAACATCATCTATACGTATATCATCTACTTTAGTAAGTCAAGAGTGTTGCTAAAGAAAGGAATAGAGTCTGCCAGTGTACCACGCCTAGAGAGTACAATACTAGGTTTCATTCTCTATTTCTTTCCTCTCCAAAAGAGAAGCCGTTCCAACTTAAGTCAAAATATTGGTCTCGTTTATCTCTTGCCTTTCTCATTTATCCTAATTCTCCTTTTAGAATCTGGGATAAACCAGAATTGGTTCTGGGGCAGCCAAAGTAAATGAGCCTTTTATACTCTGTCCAGATTCTCCAGTTACTTATCTTTTCTTACTTTAAGTAGTAGCAAAGAAACATATTACCTAGAAATGCAGTACAACCAAGAGAATGCTCACCAGGGAACACAGCTAAATCTGTCCTTCTCGGCTCATCTCCAGACCAGGGTATATCTTAGGAAAAATGTGAGATGAATGGCCATATACATCTCATGAATATTTCTTTGTGTATAATCATTGTTCATGCCAAGCAAAAAGAAATAATTTTACACCTGAGTAAACTACTGGAAGGAAGAAAAGGCTGTACTCTGACCTACCCAGAGATACAAAAAATAGACTTCATATAAAATAATTTGATTTTTAAGGTGTTTATAAAATGATATAGCAAACATCTGACTTTATAGGTATCCCTCTAACTGTACATCTGAAACTTTTGAAATGATATTTGCTACCTTCTACCTTATGAAATTTTTACTTTTGTTGGTATCTATCTCTCGGCTTTATGCCTTTGCCTTCAAGATTTTGTGCCTCTCGAGGCCAGTGCCCATGTTCTTCCAACCTGTATTTCTTCTGTAGTGCCTAGAAATGCCTTACACCTAGCAGGAGCTTAGTAAATATTTACTGAACTCATTTTTATTGCAAAAGCTCCCAATTTCTGCCTATGTCATATACAAAATAGAATCCCAGAGGGATCCAAAGATTCTGGTCCAAAGATGCATAATTATACTGTTTCTGCATAACCAACCTATTTTTAGGGCCTGTTTTAAATACATAGGACACGTTTATTTTTTATATGCAAATTGATGGAAATGGATGAGCAGAGGGTCTTTTTTGGTCACAGAAAACCCACTGCCCAATGTATATAACCAGTATAGAAAATTAAACGAGAGTTTTTTGAAAGCTGGAGAAAAGAGCACTATCAAGCAGCCAGACTGAATTAACAAGAAATCCATCCTTCTTCCACCAGTACCTTCTCAGAACTAGGGTTTGGGGAATATTTGCTATATTCTCGGTTTACTTCCTCTAAGACAAGGCTACACTTTTATCCTCGTTTCATCTCTGTACAACAAAAATTGGCAAAAGCCACCACCCCATTCCTTAGTAATTTAGGACAGTAGGCATCTTTCAGGTCCCTGGCATTCTTTCCGGTTTTCTGCCTGAGGACAGGGTTCTTCAACCATGTGAACAGCTTAAGGGCTCTCAGAGTGGTGGTGAGGATTAGCTTACTCAGTAAATGATGTACAGCAGAGAGAGTTGCCCAGTACCTGCAGTTGCAGCCAACGTAGTACTGTTGCAAGGGCGGAAATATCCCAACCTTCTTATTTTTTCACATGGAACGTAAAGTAAGTGCCCGTGGATTGACATCCAATCACCATCTTTTCTTGACTCTATCTGGGGCTCTGGAAAATATATTTCCCCATCATTTATAAAGAAATATATGTATGAGAAGATCAAGCCAGCATAGACAAAGCAAGTTGAGGCCCAGGATGAATACCAAGAAGAAGATCTTTAGACACTCTGCAGTTCTCATCCTTTATTACAGATAGGCAAGCTGTTTCTTGGGAGACATTCTAAGACCTGAGTGTTCTAAGACCTTTTTTGAGATTACAGTTACTCTCTGCAGGAAGTACTTTCCACTACTTTTGAACACTTTCCACAAGGAAGGAAAATCATTTTATAACAGGACTAGTGATTGCGGACTCCCTTTAAGAGATTTCCAGAGTCAGTGCGCCTGGGTGGCTCAGTGGGTTAAAGCCTCTGCCTTCGGCTCAGGTCATGATCCCAGGGTCCTGGGATCGAGCCCCACATTGGGCTCTCTGCTCAGCGGGGAGCCTGCTTCCTCCTCTCTCTCTGCCTGCCTCTCTACCTACTTGTGATCTCTGTCTGTCAAATAAATAAAATCTTAAAAAAAAAAAAAAAGAGAGAGGGATTTCCAGAGTCACTAAGTAGAGCATATCTTGCCTTCTACAGAACTCTCATATCAGCCCAGCCTCTCCATCACCACTACCACAGCTTCAGCCCAGCCACACTAGCACCTCTAATCATGACCATTGGACAGTCTCCTAATTGGCCTCCCTCTCAGTAATCTCCACAGATGCTGCAGACACCATACAAACTCACACCCATGCCTTCTATCATGGGCCATCGCTGATTCTCCTGCCGCACATCACCCAAGGACCCCTCAAAGGCCCTGCATGGCAGAGATTTAGTTCTGAACTACCATTGTATGCCCATCATCTACAGTGCCTATGGCAATAGCCCTAGATATGATGAGGAAGAAATGAAAAGAGGCAGAACTATGACAGACACACAGGTAGATCCCTTCTCATTAAAAGGCATGATAAATTCCTCTTCTGGGGATGCCTGGGTGGCTCAGCCAGTTAAGTGTCTGCCTTTGGCTTGAGTCAGGATCTCAGGGTCTTAGGATCAAGCCCTGAATTGCATCGGGCTCCCTGTTCATCAGGGAGTCTGTTTCTCCCTCTCTTTCTGCCCATTTCCCCTGCTTGTGCTCTCTCTCTCTCAAACAAATAAAATCTTAAAAGAAGAACATCCTCTTCTGGCCTGTGTATAACCTAGAACAGGCTTTCTCACCTTTACACATTCTTCACTTCTACTGAAAGGGAAATCTCACCTCAGATAGTAATCTGTATGTTCAGCATGATGATGACCAAACACTGAGCAAGAAACTCACAGTTCAATCAGCCTCTCAAATATTTTGTTTAAAAATTCCAAATCTGAGGGGGGACTGCCTGGGTGATTCAGTTCATTAGACATCCAGTTCTTGATTTCAGCTCAGGTCATGACCTTGAGGTCTTGAAATCAAGCCCCCTGTCAGGCTGCATACTGAGCGTGGAGTCTGCTCAAGATTCTCTCTTTCCCTCTCCTTCTGCCCTGCCCCCACTCCTGCATGCAGTCTTTCTCGATCGCTCTAAAAAAAAATTAAAAATAAAAAACCAAATTTGGGGAGTAACTAGATGTTTGATTCTGTATGGCTACAAATTGAAGGGTAAGCAATAGCTTTCTGAAATTGAATGTAAGAGATACATTCTTAGATAGCAAATAATGTCTTTAAAATATAATCTGCTTTTGGGGGATACCTGGGTGACTCAGTTGGTTAAACATCTGACTTGATTTTGGCTCAGGTCATGATCTTAGAGTCATGAGATCTAGTGCTGCGTCAGGTTGTACACTCAGTGGGAGTCTGCTTGTCCCTCTCTCTCCGCCTCTGTTACCTCCCCTGGCTTGCACATGTGTTCACTCTTTCTCTCTGTCTCTCAAATAAATAAATACATAAAATCTTTAAATGTATATAGAGATAGATATATACTCTGCTTTTATTGATTTTTGTTTCTGTCCTAAGTTTATCATTTTAATATCCACTTAGTTTTTACATATTTAAGTAAATAAGACAAATTGGAAAAATCTGCCTTGGCAGGTATAAGCAATGATCAGGTTAGTTTGTTCTTCCAGGTTCTTATTTTATAGCAGAAAAATCCAACTGAAAAAACACTGTAGTTCTCATTTCCATTATTTACTTTCACAGCCATTGATTTTAAGTTTGTAGCTCCTCCTTTCTCAGATTTAAAAATTAAAATTTTTGCTTTCCTAGGGATAATCTCAGAACTATGTATTTATAAAACTCATGTAGCTTTACAAATAATTCTGTTTCATCACGCTCATGTCTTACAGGAAAAAAAATACTTTCTATAATTGAAATTTTCATGTAAGAAAAGTATTTCACAGAACATGTCTATTATCTATTGCTCTTGAACAAGAAGACTTCCCTACAATAATTTAAAACAAATACACTTTGATAGCCCAGCTTATTTTTAGAGTAGCATTTCTATGCTTAAATAAGCTAAATACTTTTAAGTTCTAGCTGTTCCTCTTCTCGTAGAGTCAGCTCATTAGGAAGTCAAAGTGTGCTAGGCTTATGTCACTTCCGGTGGATCCTCTTCTTTCACATGCTTTTTTGAAATGACTGTATTTTTAGTGAATGGCTGTCTTGTAACCCAGAGGTCAAAAAAATATATATATGCCTTACCAAGACCAGATAGATACCACATAGCAGGGCATCTCACCAAACGGTTTAAATCTATTGCACTGCTGTTTTTAGTTACTCATCTTTTTATTGCAAAATAAAATAGGTATATATATATATTAAGTATAGGTATATTATATATATATATCATATATAGGTATATTATATGTATACTTTGGCTTTTATTCAGAGAATAAATGAACTTTTTAAGAACTGTTCTCAGTAGCTTCTTCACCACCGATTTTGGCTCAATGTGGTTTCACTTTGTTCCCCCATGTAGGGTAACGACAGTATCCAGGGTTCCGTGAGCCCAACAACTAGTCCTTCAGGGTTAACACAGCTAACATTAGAGAACACGTTGGGGAAGGCTGCAAGGTGGACAGATAAAGGACCTCTAAAAAGTGCCTACACAGAAGCAGGAGCATCAGAAAGCCAGAATTCCTTGGCAAAGCAGATAGATAGAAAAGACTTTCGAACAAGTGTGGTGCCTACACCATGCCTTTCTCCCCCTGGAAGAAGTGAAGCCTCTCAGAAAACTCCAGATCCTGTTATCAAAGCAAAGGACAGACCAGCCCATCAAGTACCAGCTTCAATAAACAAAACCTCCCTAAAGGAGATCTCAGGGGGAAAATTGAGGCCGATTCCTGAAGTATCTGTAAGTGGCTTTGCTCTGGTTTGCATAGGCGGGCAGCACATCCTGCTGTATTCTGTTCTGTCCCACTTCACACGGGTTTTCAGCAGGACCTATTTTTCATCATTTGGGTGATCAGTAATGTATTCGCCTTCCAATTCCAATGTGTTTTAGCTCAGTAGCAACAGCTGTTAAAGAGTATATTGCCCATCCCAGTGATAATAGAATGCCTCGTGTTTTTAATGAGAAAGATAATTATCATTATAGTAATTTTTTTATTTCCCAGTTACTTCTCATAATTTTAGTTATCACTGCCTGCAAATTATAAATGAAGATCTTATTTTTGAGCCAAAGGCTTGCCAGTGAAATTGACAGATTTTCAATAACAATCTACATTAGGAGCCATAAAAACATCATTATTCTCTTCACTTTCTGGTCTCTTTGCAGCAGTTTCCCAAATAATAAATGGCATGAGTGAAGGTTAATAGTAAAGTAGTGTCACTGAATAAATCCCTAGGCTAGTTTGGTGGCTATATTCATGTCCATTGGGTTGATTTTCCTCCTTCCTGTGTTAGTCCCTCTCTTCCTTCAGTCCCTCCATGCTGCACTTAGAAACCAGAGAACAGATGAAGCTATGCAGAACAAATGAACTTATATTCCATTTTTTTAAAACACAGTAAAGGTTTTCTTTATTTTTCATGTCCTAAGTATTCTGTATGTGTTACATTGTAAAGCTTTGGTTCAATTACGTTCTAAGCAATTGAGGGAGGATTGTTCCCTCACACAAGTCACAGACATATATGTCATCATTAACAGAACAGAAGTAGCTAATACTTCTTAAACACCTGCCATGTGTCAGTCACTCTGCCAAGCCTTTTTTCCACTGAAGCATTTCATTTAATCCTCACAGTGACCCTGAGAGGTAGACACCTTCATGCTCAATTTTTAGATGAGGAAACTGAGGTTCAGCTCGGTTATGCGGGGTGTTCAAGGACAACAGCAAGTTAGTTGGAGAGTTAGAACTTGAAACTAGATTGTCTGAGACCAGAACTGCTGCCTGGGTCCACTGCAGTGGGCTGCATAAACATGTACCAACTCTCACGTAAATGGTAGCCCCTCCTCAAGAAAGACCCAGATAAAACTGGAATGTGTATTCATTTTTTTTCTCAAGTTTGCATGCATGTCTGTATGTGTGCCCACAAAAATGTAGCGAATCACCTAACTCAATGAAAATGGAATTTGTTTTATGGTGATTTTAGGATGAAAGTGGTCATAGTAATATCTTTGCCTGTTTTGCATTTATTTTAAATTATTTAAATTGTTTTGCATTTATTTTAAATTATTTCTAAAACAGATATTCTACCTAGCTGTAATTTTCTTCCCCTTTGGTGTACTCATAAGTGGAATGCAGCTAATAAACTAAACTTAGGGATTTGTTCTAGGATGCTCCTTCCCTTGACTGCAGCCAAAACTGGGCTGCCAAAAAACGGAACCAAAGCAAGTCTCTTAAGAAGCCTTCCGCTCCATTCTCCCCTAATTTTTTTGCCACCACCCTTCTATTAGGTAAAATCTCTCATTCTTTCCATCTTTCTGTAGAAATAAAACCAGGGCACAAAAAATCAGCTTGTAAACTTGAGGCACAAATGGACTTTGAGTACCTGGCCACTCGACCAAGTACACTGCCTGAACCCTAGTGCTCTCTGATGATACCAGGGGGAAATGAAAGGCTGGAGAGAGAGCAGGGGGTTTTCCTTTACGCATTATCTTCCTCTGAGAGCCGGTTCGCTGAGACTCTTTGCTTTGCTCCAAGAGCCCCTCCTCCCAGCTGCTCGCTGCCCTTTACAAAGCACTCACCTGACTCCTGTGCCTTTGCGCAGGCGCCGTGGGTGCAGCGTCGGCCATTTTTACTAGTCCATTTTACCGCTAAGGAAACTGACAGCAATCCCTTCAAAAGGATGGAAGAGGGAAGGAACCTTACACGTGTGGACAGGATAGAGGCACAAAAGCACTGCTTACCATTTGCGCAGAGAGGTTTAACCTCAGTGTCAAAATACAGACTAATAAAATGTGATCTCAGGGAACCCACATGGTCGCTACAATCTGTGGCTCACATTCGTGAATGTGAAAACCCCAATTTAATAGGATGTAAAATTATGGAAGGCATCGGCACTCTGCCCCATTTCAGGGTGAATTTACCGTGGGAATGGAGTGTTCTTCCAGAGACACCATTTAAAAAAGAAATCATGGTCATAGTGAAAGGGTGCTAATACTTGACATTCTCTCCATTTAATAACTGTAGCTAAGAATCGGAAACAAGTTTCCTCAAAAGAGCCATGTGCTTGCTAACTCCACAAAGGAATTTTCCCCCCCAGATTCCAGAAACCCATGGTGGTGACTGTTAATAATATACTAAAATTTGGGGAGCCCGGGTTGCTCAGTGGGTTAAAGCCTCTGCCTTCAGCTCAGGTCATGATCCCAGGGTCCTGGGATTGAGCCCCATATTGGGCTCTCTGCCCAGCAGGGAGCCTGCTTCCTCCTCTCTCTCTCTCTGCCTGCCTCTCTGCCTACTTGTGATCTCTGTCTGTCAAATAAGTAAATAAATAAAATCTTTTTTAAAAAATAAGAATATACTAAAATTTAATTCACACAATATAGAATTCAGCTTTTTTTAGGGCACTCATGGAGTTGTGCAACCATCACTACTTATCTTAGATCATTTTTATCATCCCAAAAGAAATTCCATCCCTATTAATAGTCATTCCCCATTCATTGCTTCCCCGAAACTCCAAGAAGCCACTAATCTGCTTTCTGTCTCTATGGATTTGCCCGTCCTGGACAGTTCATATAAATGAAGTCAGACAGTATGTGGTCTTTTGTATCTGACTTCTTTCATTTAGCATAATGTTTTCAAGTTCCATCCATGTTGTAGCATTTCATTTCTTTTTATGCCTGAATAGTAATCCATTATATGGATATGTTTATTCAAATATGGATTTGTTTATTCATCTCTCAGTCGATAGCTGGTTGTTTCCACTTTTTGGCTATTATGAAAGATGGTGCTATGAACATTCATATGCACATTTTTGTGTGGACATATGTTTTCATTCCTCTTGGGTATATACCTAGGGATGGAATTTCTGGGTCATATGGAACTTTATATTTAATGTTTGAGGAACTGCCAAACTGTTTTCCATAGCAGCTGCACCATAGTACATTCCCACAAGCAAGACAAGTTGACGGGATTTTTCTACATCTTAGTCAACACTTGTTATTGTCTGCCTTTTTCATTTAAGCCATCCTGGTGTGTGTGAAGTGGTATCTCATTGCACTTTCAGTTTGCATTCCCCTGATGACTCAAGATGCTGAGCATCTTTTCATACACTTATTAGCACACCTGCTTATCTCCTTTGGAGAAATGCCTATTCAAATCTTTGGCCTATTTTTTCATTGGATTATTTGTCTTTTTATTGCCCTGTTGTAAGAGTTTGGATACAAGCTCCTTGTCAGATATGTGATATGCAAATATATTCTCCCATTCTGTAAGCTGTCTTTTCATTTCTTGGGGCTATCTTTTGAGGCACGGAAGCTTTTCATTAGGTGAAGTCCAATCTATCTGTGTTTTTCTTCTGTTGCTTATACTTTTGGTGTTATAGCTAAGAGCCATTGCCTAATCCATGGTCACAGAGATTTATTCCTGTTTTCTTCTAAGAATTTTTTAGTTTAACTCTTAAATTTTGTCCTATAATCCATTTCTAGCTAATTTCTGTCTCTAGTGGGAAGTAGGGGTTCAACTGCATTTTTTTGCTTGTGGATATTCACTTGTGCCAACACTATTGATTGAAAGACTGTTTTTCCCATTGAATTGTCTTGTCACCTTTTTTGGAAGTCAGTTGACCATACATGTGAAAGTTTATTTCTGACTTCCCAGTTCTGTTCTATCTATATGTCTATCCTTATGCAGTATCACACTGGCTTGATTACTGTAGTTTTATAGTAGACTTTGAAATCAGGTAGTGTGACTCCTTCAACTTTGTTCTTCCTTTCCTGGATTGTTTTTGCATTTCCATAGGAATTTGAGGATCAGCTTGTCAGTTGAGATTGCACTGCATCTATAAATCATTTTGGGGGATATATCTTAATATCTTAATATTAAGCCTTCCAGTCCATGGATATCTTTCCATTTATTTGTCTTTCATTTCTTTGGGCAATGTTTTATAATTTTCAGCATACAAGTCTTACACTTCCTTTGTTAAATTTATGCCTAAGTATATTTTTGATGTTCTTGTGAATAGAATTGTTTTCTTAATTTTTTAATTTGTTCATTTCTAGTGTTCATAGAAATGCAGTTTATTTTTATATTGATTTTATATCTTGTAACCTTTCTGAATATTAATTAGTTCTAATGGTGTTTTTGTGAATTCCTTAGGAATTTCTATATACAAGATCATGTCATTACAAATAGAGATAGTTCTACTTCCTTTCCAATCTGGATGTCATTTATTTCTTTTTATTACCTAATTGCCCCCACAAATGGATTTCATTTGAATGAAAAGCTTTTCTTTCTTTCAAGATATTTAAGATTTAATACTTCAACTACTGTGGCCCAGTAGTGAATTCTAACACAGACATAATGAGCTCTGTCAGGCCTAGAAGGATTCTACTGGTATGATGCATAGGAAATGTACTAGATGCAAGAGAAAAATTTTGACAATTATCCTGGGACTGGAAGTCCATCCAATATATGAATGCAGGTATGAAATTACCTCTGCTGGCTAGCTTTGTAGTCAACGCATATAGAACACTAACATGTATGGGGGTTTCTGCCTCCTAAGCTGGGCTTCTAAAATAAAGGACTTTTAGGGGCACCTGCGTGAGCCTAGAAGTCGGCATCTGACTCTTGACTGTGGCTCAGGTCATGATCTCAGCATTGTAAGATGGAGCCCTTCACTGGGCTCCATGCTAGGTGTGGAGCCTGCTTAAGATTCTCTTCTCTTTCTCTGTCTCTCTCTCTCTCTGCTCCTCCACCCTCCACTTTTCCTCTCTAAAAATAATTAAATAATTAATTAAAATAAAACAAAGGACTTCTAGGTGATGAGTTACAGCTGCTCTGGTTCTATTTCTGGATTATGACAGCATCTCCTTTTCTGCTGAGTGCCTGTCAGGCCAGGTATTCCCCCTGGTGCTAGAGATAAACCAACCCAAACAGATGAGGCCTGTCTCCTCAGGGGGCTTATATCTATTAGGAAATACAGACAATAAAGACGTACAAACAAATACATAAAGTGTTTATAAGCTATGATAAGGATGTGGGAAGACAAAGATAAGGTGATATAACAGACAACAGGGTTGGCCAGAATGGTGGGTACTTCAGATATTATCTGACTGAGTAGATGACATTTGAGCTGAGATCTGAAATTTAAGATGGAGCCAGCCATGCAAAGAACCTGGGAATACTGTTTCAGGTATCAGAAACAGTAGGTACAAAGCTTCTGAAATGGATGTCTTTGGGGAATAGAGGAGGCCCGCATAGCTGGGTCTTTCGGGAAAGGGCAAGGGAAGTGGAGGATGAGGTCAGAGCTGTTAAAAGGCCCAGATCACATGAGATCAGAATGGCCAAGGTAAGGAGGGTGGCCTTTATTCCACATGCAATGGCAAGTCTTTGTAGGGTTTGAAGCAGGGCAATAACATTTACATTCAAAAACTTCCCTCTTGCTGTGTCAAGGATAGATGCAACAGGACAGGAATAGAAACAGAGAAAGCAGTTGAGGCATCACTCTCTGATAAATCAGAGCGGAGATGAAGAAAAGTGGCAGATTCCCAAAATAACTAAGAGCTAGGACTGATAGGATAGAGGGAAGAGGAAACAGGCAGAATCAAGCATGACTCTGAGGCTCGGGACCTAAGCTACAGGGAGGGTGGTCATGTAATTCGCTGGGCTCTGGGAGACTGTGAGCCGACCTGAGCCATCAACTCAACCATCAGGGTACTACAGTCAAGAATTGTAAGCTGATTCCCCATTGAAAATCAGCTCTCACATGGGGTGCCTGGGTGGTTCAGTCGGTGAAGTGTCCAACTCTTGATTTTGGCTCAGGTCATGATCTCAGGGTTGTGAAATGGAACCCCGAAGCAGAGATTCTCTCTCCCTCTCCCTCTGCCCCTCCAACCCCCACCCCATGCGCACTCTCGCTCTCTCTCTCTCTCTCTCACACACACACAAATAAATTTTGAAAAAGGAAATATGCTGTCGCAAAGTGCCAACTTGAAGTAACTCTATGACAAGAGACAATTAAAGGCTCTTACAAAAGAAGGTGCAGGAGAATTGTTCTCCTAATCCCCTGATATGCCAGGGTACTAGCAATTCTAAGGAACACTTAACTGACATTGATTTGCTAACTTCTTGGTAAACCTCATCCTTGCAATGTCTTATTCATTTTTTAAATAGAGCTCCCTATTATTAATTTCAAATATTTTTAGTTAAGAAAGAAGTACAACCCTCTGGGTAATACCATAACTATGCAGATAGCTAGTAATTAAACTTTTCCACATGTGTAACTGCATTCAAACTGTTTTGAATGAAGCATTTTAAACCTGTAAATGTAATTATGTACATCTTTAAACAAACAAACAAACAAATAAAAAAGACATAGGCTTTGTGGTTCCAGAAAAAGTTTAAACTTATTGAAGAATGGTTATTTTCATAAGAAAGACAAAATATGCTACCAATTACAAATTCAGGTATTCTTAGAAAAAAACGAGACATGAGATTTTATAGGGAAAAATTATAAAATGAATACCATATAGCTTGAGTTTAATTTTTACATTTTCATTTTTGAAAATCAAAACTGAATTATGGAAGGACACTTTATATGTGTTTTAAGCCGTGGTACAATTTTTTTTTTAATTGTCAAGCCTTTTCCTTTGGATATTGAAAAAGGATTAATTTGACTGCCTCCCTGATGAAATTGAGCTTGAATTTTTTTGAAATAATAGAGGCTTACTGTTCTATGCAATTTGTATACTACAAACTTAGAGGAACATGAATTTGTAAATCATTTTAGAGTTTTAAAGGCATTGTTCCATTACATAAAGTTCTGCATTTTCTAGGGTATATAATACTCTGTGTTCAAAGTGAAGCCATCTGTCTCTCTTTGAATTTGCCACTCAAGTATGCCATTTGCAGCTGTCTTTCCAACAATACCCCATTGTTTGAAGACTTCATAAATGTCTGTCTGACCCCTGACTTCCTTCAGTTACAACAATATTCCATTGTTGCAAAACACCTGTCTGGGGGTCAGGTTATCCTGTGTGCTGTACGTATGTCGATCATCCTCGCCTAAATGTGCAGGTTCACCCAATGACTCTCTTTCCTTCCAAGGCTATCACTATAGATGACTACTGGTCTCATGCTCTCCTGAGCCACCTGATAGACAGCTTTCACCTTTGCCACCCTCAGGACTTTCCCCAAAGAGAGCTCTACAACATGTCTATCTACATTTTCATTCTTGCGAGCAGTCAAGAACAGTGGACACCACAGCTCAGAGCACCAGCTCAAACCAGCAGATCTGGATTTTTGTTCTGGCTTTGCTTCTTTTTACTTATGTGACCTTGGACGCATTTCTTAACTTCCTTGAATCTCAGTTACCTCATCTGTCAACTTTGAGAAAATAATAATACTTATTCCATAGGGTCATAATGAATATCACATGTGGAACACTTAGCCCGTATCAACCAGATATTTTCCTCTACCCGTGTCTGAGTAGTTAGAAATGTAAACCAGTATGCCTGGCATACTAAAGCACACTTTTTCAAATCCAATAAAATTCCAGAAACTAATTATTGGTACTGTTCGATAAGGGAGAGCTATGTGTGTTTCTTGTCCTCTGTTAAGAGTTGAATCAAGTGCTGACATAAAAGTGAATTAATGGGTCACTTCTGTCAGATAACGTGTTGGTATTTTGTCAATGTTCACTGAAGAGAGAATAATATTTAGAAGCAGGACCTGGTGTGTGTCCAGTCATTCCCCTGTAGAGCACTCTTTGTGTGCCTGCCTTATTCCCAGAGCTAAATTAGAGATCCGCAGCTCCATGGCTGATGCGATGAATTAAATGTGGACAAGACTAGTAACAGCTTATAAATTGTTTATAACTATGAACTATTAACCATGGTGAGAATGGGACATTTGTTACATTGGGCACTCCTACCAATTAGTAGTCTTTGAAGAAGAGTTTGCGATTTCATGTTTTGTCAAAACTATACTCTTTCCTTGCCTCTGGGGGAAAAAAAACACAGTCATTGTGTCACTTTTATCGGTCAATGCACTGCTGAAGATATTGCTGAAGCTACAGAATTTGGTGGTTAAATAACATTGGAGCTACCAGTAATAGGATTTGCATTAAGCATAGAAATTTTCTGGGTGAAATTTGCTTCTAGCCCTCTTATTTTTATTTGTTGTGGGTTTTTTTTTTTTCAGTCTAAATTTTTGCTGATGCTACAGATGCATCTAGTGTTTAATTTAGTTGTTGACCGAGGCGAAATGGTCCAGAGTAGAAATATCTTAAAATAATTAAAAATGGCATTATGGTCCAAATTTTGGGTGATGATATGGACCTGCAAAAGTCATTATTCATGTCACCAATGTGCCAGTTACTATAATGAAGAGGAGCAGTTTCAGATTCTCAGTTGTTTCAGAAATTGTAGACAGACTTGACAAAAACTAAGAGACTAGCAGAAGTATGAATCCATGAGAACACATTAGTTGCTTAGCTAACACACTGTAACTTTTTACTATGGATTCTCCAATATTTTTATGCTAAGGTTAGCAACCTACTAGTCAAAAGGAAGATGGAAGAAATCCATCTTTTTTTTTTGTCTTGGCTTTCCTAATTTTAAAGGAACAAGTCATACTTGCCATTTTCCTATTTTATGGAAGAGGCCTTAAGCTGATAGTATTTCCTGACCCACTGAGATCAAGGTCTTTATTTCAAGAACCTTGTTTGTGAATTTAAAGATTTAGGGCACTTGCCATATGCCAAGTGCTCTACAAGGTGCCCCACTCTTTCTGTCCAGTCTCCATCTCCAGCCCTTATAAGAGGCCTCACTTATTTCTGTTTGACAGACCAGGAAGCCCAGAGGCTTTAGCTAGTTCACATCCAATAAGTGACTAAACAGAGAGTCATACTCAAAGAGTTTGGGCCAGAAAAGCTGGTTCACCTTCCACTACCCTGGACCACTCGTGCTCTGTCTCACATGCACTCGTGCTCTCTTTCTCAAATAAATTTTTAAAAAATGCTGTGAAGCTTAAAGTGGCAATGGAAGTTAAATTGCCACATGATCACAGAATTTTTTTTGAGACAGAGCACGAGTGCATGTGAGTGGGTTGGGGGTGGACGGGTGGGGTGGGGCAAAGGGAGGAGAGAGAGAACCTGAGTAGGCTCCACGCTGAGACTTGATCTCATGCCCCCGAGACCATGACCTGAGTCAAAATCAAGAGTTGGACACCTAACCGACTGAGCCTCCCAGGTGCCCTGATCACAGAACCCTTTCAGTTAGCTTTAATTGGGGATGGTGGTCCAGGGTAGTGGAAGGTGAACCAGCTTTTCTGGCCCAAACTCTTTGAGAGCACTTGGCATATGGCAAGTGCCCTAAATCTCTAAAGGCTACAGTCGTCTTATAGATGGCATATCCTTGAATATAATTTAAAACCTGTTCCATTTGGTGTTACTAGATTCCTTCTAGTCTATAGTAATTGTTCAGCTCATGAAGTACCCTTGAACTTAGTAGATAGGTGCTGGGAAATTACAAATTATTTATCAATAATAAGAGCTCAGCTGTGGTTCAGAGAGTTCTTTCTGAAAATTAGCAGGCTGACTCCCAAGACAAAATGTACGAAGTATATGGTATGGAAGTCATGGAGGGAAAGGGTGTTCGATACAAATATAGCACATCGATATAAAGATCTTTTTTTTTTAATTTATTTTCAGCATAACAGTATTCATTATTTTTGCACCACACCCAGTGCTCCACGCAATCCGTGCCCTCTATAATACCCACCACCTGGTACCCCCACACTTCCAACCCCTCAGATTGTTTTTCAGAGTCCATAGTCTCTCATGGTTCACCTCCCCTTCCAATTTCCCCCAACTCCCTTCCCCTCTCTAACTCCCCATGTCCTCCATGCTATTTGTTATGCTCCACAAATAAGTGAAACCATATGATAATTGACTCTCTCTGCTTGACTTATTTCACTCAGCATAGTCTCTTCCAAGATCTTTTTTAAAAAATACTTTCACGCTCCTCCCCTCCAAAAAAGAGAGCACCACATCTATGAGATAGAAAGCTACCCCTTTGCAAGGACTTTTTGCCAATATTGGTTAAACTACCCAAGAATTCTCTACCCAAGACATTCTTTATTTACTTGACAGAGATCACAAGTAGGCAGAGAGGCAGAGAGAGAGGAGGAAGCAGGCTCCCTGCTGAGCAGAGAGCCCAATACGGGACTCTATCCCAGGACCCTGGGATCATGACCTGAGCCGAAAGCAGAGGCTTTAACCCACTGAGCCACCCAGGCGCCCCTACCCAAGACATTCTTAAAGGATTAGTATGCAGAGATGATGAAGTATGAATTGAGTCAAGGATTGTGAAATGTTTCTAGGTTATAGCCAAAGTGTTTGTGACAGACATCTTGGAGGTGGCATTGGGTCTGGTTAAGCCTAGGTCAACATGAATGCCATTGTTCTAAAACACAACCTAGATTCTGACCTGTTGTTTTTTCTAACAGCCTGCTTACTGATTTCTGCTGTGTTAAGTCAATATAGCATCCCTTCGGTGTAGCAGTTTTTCAAGTTGTACTGTAGCTTGGTCTTTACATTTCAATTTACCTCTTTGCATGATGAAGAAATATGCTAAAAGCTACCATACACTGTGAATGAGTTATTTGCTCAAGTGTGTGTCACTTGAGGCTCATGCCTGAGGTTTCTGTCTTCATTCTTCTTTTCCATGGGCCTGTGTTCTCAGTGAATCAGGGTGAACTCTAGTATGGGATACGTGCTCAAGAATTTGAAACAAGTCTTCAAACGGTGCTAGTTGGTGAAGAGATGTCCTGGAACGCTAATTTACCATCGGCTCATTTTTAAAATGTCAACGTAGCAATACTTTTGCTGTCTGCAAATAGCAATAGAGAGGAGATTAATCTTCATATTAAAATGCCAGTTGAGGTTTAAAATTAGCTTTGGAAAATGGACTTCTGCTACTTTTCCAATGTCTGCTATGACATTAGAGTTAAGAAAAACTTCCAAAACTTTCTAATTATAGCTTCAGCACTCTTCATGACATAAATTTGAACCTAGCAGCAATACTGAACCCCCAGAATTTACAAAATGCCACCTTTATCCCTACTAAAATGGTCTGGAGCAAGGTGCCCGTGACTATTACTTCCTAGGAAATCTTTTCTGAGCCTTAGACTTCTTTGCCACTTTTGGTCATGGAGAAGTACACAAATCATAAACATACACTCTGAAGAATTTTCACCAACTGAACAAATCCATGTGACCATGATCCAGAACAAGAAAGAGAACAATGCCAGTGCCCTAGGAGCCCCATTGTACTCCCTGTCAGTACCCCTTCCTGCCACCATCCCTTCACAACTTCCGCTGAAACCCCCAAGACTAGTCCTGCCCATATATACCCTCTTGTGCCTGGTTTCTCTCTCTTAGCATTTCTCTTATGAAAGTCAATGTATCACTTATTTTGCTGATGTATAGTGTCCTGCTATCATTCCACCCTGCTGATGGGAGCTACTAAGAATATGTCTTTTTTTAAGAATATGTCTGTTTTAATCTCTTTTTTTAATTCATTATTGAAGTATGATTGGGATACAGTATATTAGTTTCAGGTGTATAACAGAAATTTGATAATTCTGTGCATTACTTGGTGCTCACCGTGGTAAACATAGTCACCATCTGTCACCGTACAATATTACTATTATTGACTATATTTACTATGCTGTACTTTTCATCTCCATGACTTATTTCATTTACCTTTTAATCCCCTTCACCTATTTCACCCATCCCCTCATCAACTTTGCTTCACCAACCATCAGTTTATTCTCCCTACTTAAGAGTCTGCTTATTTGTTTGTTTTCTTTTTCAGATTCCACATGTAAGTGAAATCATATGGTATTTGTCTTTCTCTGTCTGACTTATTTAACTTAGCATAATACCCTCTAGACCCATCAATGTTGTTGCAAATGGCAAGATCATATTCTTTTTTATGGCTGATATTCCTGTTGTGTGTGCATGTGTGTATCCATTCTTCTGTCAATGGACACTGGGCTGTTTCCATATTTTTGCTATTGTAAATAATACCATAATAAACATAGAGTTGCATATATCTTTTCAAATTGATGTTTTTATTTTCTCTGGGTAGAATACAGTATCAAGATTCCTCAAAAAATAAAAAATGAAGATCTCATATGATCCAATAAGAATATATCTTTTGAGAGAATCATGGGCTATTAATAAGACTTGGCCAGGGAAGTGGAAGCCATTTGGTCATAAAAGGTTTAGATTAAATTCTAGATATTCTAGGTATTTCCAGGGCACCTGGGTGGCTCAGTTGGTTAAGCAACTACCTTTGCCTTAGGTCATGACCTCAGGGTCCTGGGATCAAGCCCCACATTGGGCTCTCTGCTCAGCAGGGAGTCTTCTTCTCCCCCTCACTCTCCCTCTGTGTTATCTCTTTCTCTCTCTCTCTCTCTCTCTCTCAAATAAATAAATAAAACCTTTTAAAAATTAATTAATTAATTAATTCTAGGTATTTCCATCCTTGTTATTTGGGAACCATTTTTCTGATTTCATTTCTGAAACAGTATGTACAATACATAATGCTTTCTATGAATATAAACTCCATACTTTCAGTTTGTCTCATGTTGTTTGGCCTGGTGGTTAGAATACGCTGCCACACCACCCTTCTTATCCTTCAAGGTCCAACTTAGAGACCACCGCCCTGAAGCTTGACTGATTCTACAGGACGTGACCTTTCTCTTTTCTGAAATGCCAGACTATTTGGTATACCTCCCTTTCCTGACATGCCTTTTACATTATGTTCTGTTCTAACAGCCATCATCCCCTCTGTAGTAGCAGTTTCTGTATCTTGGTGTAACTTAAAAGAATACAAAGAGTCAGGGATAGTTTGGTAGACCTTTATTAAGAGTTGGTTTTTTGTTTGTTTTTTTACATGGTGTCCCCTATGCTGTAGGTGTCAGGCACTGTGACAATGCAAACCTGATTCAGAAAGAAAGTCTCAGAGATTTTATAGGTTCCAGAATGAGAATAACAGCCCAATTTTCTCCCAATTTCATTATTCTCCCATCCATATAGAATAGAATGAATTTCTTCGCCTGATCTTATTAACCCATAGCCGTGTCTCATTTTGGCTCTACACCACCATTGTGAACTTGGCCTTAGAACTTAGAATGGTTCAGTAAAACCAGTTCTTCTCTGAGGTTCACAACATTCTGTGTGCAAGTGTTTGATCCATTAAGCTGTTCTGCCTTAATATCTGGAGAAAAGAGATTAGGCAAAGGACATCAAGTTGTAAGGTTACTTTTATTTAGTTTTGTTTTATCTGGAATTATGTTTCCCTTTTTAATCATGATCAAGACTCTGTGTGATTAACTAGTACTATACCCAAGTGTATGCTACCTTTTTTATTTAAGTAGGCTTCATTCCCAATATGGAGCCCAATATAGGGTTTGAACTCAGAACCCTGAGATTAAGACCTGAGCTGAGATCCAGAGTCAGACGGACACGTAACCAACTGAGCCAGCCAGGTACCCCCTGTGCTACCTTATTTTATGCTCAATTCTTTCTATCTCTTAATTGCCCTACTAGATTGTAAAGTCTGTGAAAGCAAGGGCAACATCCCACTTGTCTTTGTGACATACTGTGTTAGGCTCCTAAAAATGTCTGAAAATCAAAGAAAATGAGTGGCTCAACTGGCTTCATGAGGGAAGAACTTGCCCGGGAATCTGAGCACAGCTGAATTGTATAGCCTTGAGCCCATTACCTCCTTCCTAAAACAAATCCAACTGATAATGTCTCCCTTCTTTCCTACAAGGATATTTTGAGACAAAATTAGGTCATACGTAACATTTTGAGGCTTTTGGAAATAGAATGAGATAAGACACTTGTTTCTCACATGTTGTATAATTTAGTTAGATGCCATCTTGTGCTACAGTCCCCTTTCCTGTGAAGACTTTCTTATAAGCCTTCTTTAAAAAAATAATAATAATATGTAATTTAAATGATTTTGCCTTTCCAGTGATTTTAAAACGGTTTAAGAGATTACAAATCAAGAATGTATCAGGGGACCAAGTTAATTACCTGTCTCTGCCACCAGTTGCTCTATTCATGACCCTGGAGAAAGTCACTTTTTCTCTCTGCTCATTTTCACCTGCTCTTCCAGTGTGTTGTCGGAATACACTTTTAGTGTTGTAGGAAGTAAATTCATGGAAATTTCGAGTTCTGAGCAGACTTAGCATCAACAGTTCCTAGCCCATAATAGGATCTCAGTGAGTATCTGTTGAGTAAACTAATGAATGAACCAATCAGTGCATTTCCACCACTTCCGATGACGTCAGCATTCCCGGCAGGCACCATTTCCCCAGCATCTGCTTCCATACATCCAGTGCTAGAGAGAGCTCACTCCCTCTGAAGTCCACTCATTCCCTTTGTCAACAAATGTAATGACTATCCAGTGCCACCTTGGACTCCTGCGAGGCGTCTTCCAAATCTGCAGGGCAGTTAGACACCCCCATGCTGTGTTCCTCAAGCATCTTAGACACATCTGTGTTGTAGTATTAATCTGGGTACATATAATACTCTGACTTCTAATGCCTATTACGTCTCCCTCTCTCTACTGTGAGCTCCATGCAGACAGAGGGTGCCTTATTTTCTTTACACCCCTGCCTCCTGACATAGTACAGAATAGGTGAGAGACTGGGGGGCAGTGAACAGAAAATGAAAAGGAAGAACGCTAATAACAGGGAGCACATGTATTGACAACCAACTCAGTGGTCCTCCTAAGAGGGAGGTACTCACCCAAGCAGATATGCACCAAAAACCATCCACTAGGCTCAAGGAAGAAAATGTTGAAACTATTTCTATTGTTTTTTAAGGTCAACCATTTTAATTTCTGTTTTTACATGTTTTATACTATGCATACCAGTTTAATATAGCTATACATGTGTTTAATTAAAGGAAAATATATTAGAAGGTGCATATTCAAATGCTTTTTTCATAGAGGTGCACACCATAAGTTTGGAGACCTTTCATATAGCTGTTCATCAGGTATTATGCTAAGCATTTTGCATGCATATTATTTCATTTATCCCATTGAAAATCATGTGACATATATACTGTGATTCCATTTTGCAGATGAAGAAACTGAGGCACGGAGAGGTTAGATAATTTACCCAATCACATCCAGCTGGTAACTGGTGGGACGAGGGCCCAGGCTCAGATCCTTCTGGCTTAACCACTGTCCATTCTCTCCTGTTTTCTGTCCTAACACCTATGGTTGTACTTGAGGCAAAATACAGGTCTGTGGATTAAATACATGAAATGAATGGATGAATTAATCATACTGAGTACATATTAAAGCTTTCTCAAGAAAAACTGTGAGAATGAAAATAAAATTTCCTTTCTCTTTGTAAAAGTGTGTTGGCAGCAACAAGCCAAATGACATGTCCAGGTGACACATTGGAACACTTCATTCCATTTCTTGACAGAAAAACTGAAGCGAAGCCCAGCAAGTCACTGTTCTATGCTGAGCCCAAAGTCAAGCTGCTAGTCTTGTTTTTACATTTGATGACTGAACTACTTTGTTTTTATTGAGCTATAACTCATATACCATAGAATTCAGCTTTTTAAAGAGTACAGTTCAGTTTTTAGTATATTCACAAAATTCTGCAACAACTGAATTTCAGAACTTTTGCATCACCCCCCACCCCCAATGAAACTACACACCCACTGGCAGTCACTCCCCTTTCCTGCTCCTTCCACCCTGGGCAACCACCAATCTCCTTTCTGTCTGTATGGATTTGCCCATCCTGGACATTTCATATTAGTGAAATCATACAGTCTGTGACCTTTCGTCTCTGGCTTCTTTCACTTAGCATAGTATTTTCAAGGTTCATCCACGTTGTAGCGTGTGTCAGTACTTTGTGACTCTTCATGGGCAAATTACATTCCATTGTACAGATAAACAAAGATCTATCCATCAGTTGATGGACATTTGGTTGTTTCAACCTTTGGGCTGTTATGAAAAGTGCTGCTGTGAACATTTGTATTCAAGTCTTTGTATGAACATATGTTTTCAGTTCTCTTAGAAATATGCCTAGGAGCGAGTCACTGGGCCACATGGTAGATATTGAACATTTTAAGGAACCACCAAACTGTCTTCCAAAGTGATGGCGCCATTTTACATTCCCACCAGCAATGTGTGAGGATTCTAATTTCTTTACAGCTTCACCAACCCTTGTTGCTGTCAAACTTCTGTATCTAGTGGTTGTGAATGAGATTTCATTGAGGTGCTGATTTATATTCTTCTAATGACAGTGAAGTCAAGCATCTTTTCTTGTGTTTATTTTTCCCCCAATTATTTCTTCTAAATTTAAATTATTGTTCTTTTTCTTTTTCTTTTCTTTAGTGCCTTTCATTGGAATATAAATTTCATTCTTCTTGTGATATCTGTTTTGTCCTAGGAACTCTCAAAACATATTAAATACTTAAGAAATCTCCTGTTAGAATTGTGTAGCCTCTCAGGGTGCCAAGCTGCTGGAACCATGAGTTGTAAAAATTTAAATGAGTTTCCACCAGAAACTTTCCAGAAAATCTCTATATTATTAGATCACAAGCTTTGATAATTGCCAAATTATGATAATGATAGCACTTTATTTAAAACTCCATAGACACACCAAGACTTTTTTTTAATTATATTTTCTTAACTTTTTACACTCCTATGAGACAGAAGAGAAGAGAAGGCAGTAGCTGTCTCAAAGGGTCCTCCAAGAAAGTAAGTGTAGAGATCTGAATATCTAAAAAATTCTAGTGTGTCATGAAACAAACCTTTTCTTTTCTTTTCTTTTCTTTTTTTTTTTTTAATAAAGAGGGAAATGGAGGGCAGGGAGGGAGAGAGAGAATCCCAAGCAGGCTCCATGCCCAGCATGGAGCCCTGTGCGGGGCTCGATCCCATGACCCTGATATCACCACCTGAACCAAAATCAAGAGTCAGATGCTTAATTGACTGAGCCACCCAGGCACCCTATGAAACAAACCTTTTTGAGCACAACCCATGTTTGCAGATGGATAAGAAAATTTTAAGATTATTAGGAAGTTAAATGGCAGTCCTGGATGTAAATCAGTACTCAGATGTGATACTAACATTTCAGCGACGTTGAAATTAACCTTTGCTATCAAACTTGGTTTAGAGAAAGGAAAGGTTTTGAAAATTCCATATGACAATTTTTTACCTATACATTGAGAGAATATTTACATTAACCTTCAAAGATTTGTAGTAGTATTCTTGGGGGGTGGGGGGAGGAATGCCTGACAGATTACTTGTATAGTAAAGGCCTTATCAGTGTGTGTATTATAGTTGTGAGTTCTTTCTGGCTTTCAGAACTTACGTGTTCCCATCTTAAGATTAAATTTTTTAATGGCTTTTATCAACATTAGTCATTCTCAGTCTCACTATAGGTTAAACGTATTTGGCCGTAATGTTCACAGTGATAAAATTAACCAGTATTCTTGAAACTGGACTTTTGTATGAAAAATGATGTTTCTTTCAAAAAAAAGCTTTTTGAATTTTTGCTTAGTCAAATACAGTTCAGGCCCCAGGCATGGGAAATGCAGTGAGTGTAAGACGGTCATTATGTTTGCCTTTGCAGAGCTTATAGACCACCTGCAAATGCCAAATACCATTAGGTAACTGCAATTGTGATAAATGCTAAAAATGAACACCTTCGGATTCCATGAGAGCACTTAGTGGAGGGGTCGCCCCAGTTGTGATTGTCAGAAAAGGCTTCCCTGGGAAATGACACAATGTGGGACCTAAAGGGCCCCTAGGAGTTAGCCAGCGCATACTAGCACTAAGGCAGACAGGAGCCTGATGCTCTTGAGGACTTTAATGAGCAACAGTGGGGCTAATATGCCCAGAGCAAAAAGACAAGGTGAGGCAGGTGGGGCAGGCATTGTATAAGGGCACTTAAGAATCTGGGCCTCGGTCAGTGGAGAGCCACCGAGGGGTTAAGGCTGTAGAGTAGCATGTGTTGATGGTCTATAAATTCGGAACAGGCACCTGACTCTGTCGCTTTCTTTTCTTGATCAGGAATATGACTGGAGAAACTATCAGCCCAGCCAGATGAGTGAATCTGAGTTGCAAATGCTGGCAAGCCTGCGGCGGCAACAGAATGAAGAACTGGAGGACACGGGGGCTTCCCACGTCCTGAGTGCATCCCAGGTTGACAACTGTAACGTCAGCATTAGTACCAGCAGTGACGACACAACCACCTGGAACTCCTGCCTGCCACCTGTGAGTCCAGGGCTCTGGGTCTTTGTGTAACACCTTAACGAGGAGCAAACTTCTTTCTAACAAAGCCCAGCCTTGCCTGGGAAAACTAGCGCCAACATGAGAACCCTCCCCATGAGAAATATTCAGAGCCCATTCAGGAGCACCTGACTGGCTGAGTCAGTAGAGCAGGCAACTCTGGATCTTGGGGTTGTAAGTTCAAACCTCACATTTGATATAGAGATTACTTAAAAATAAAATAAAGAAATAATCAGAGCCCATTCTGGAATAGTGTTTCAGGCCTGAGGGCCTTGTCTTTTCTTAAACTGTCTTACCTTCAGATAATGTAGGCTCATTGTGTGCTGATATATACCAACGTATACTGAAAGCGAAAAGGAATCATTTTACTGTCAATTCTGGGTCTCTCATGGCACCTGCAGCTCCTAGCATAGGCCTGGCACATCGAGAGGGCTCAGTATTTGTTAAATTAATGAACAAAAAAGATGTTTGCTGCTCCCTGTGCCTGAGGGCCATGATAGGTACCACAGACAATTCAATAGCTTATCTTTTCCCATATGTTTATACAGTTAAAGCACTTTTAAATATGGCCCATCATCCTCACTATGGACCAGCAGAGGAGGTGGAACAGGTCAAAGTCTTCCTGCCTTTCAGGTGAAGAAATTAAACTCTCCTGGACCCAAGCTTCCATACCTGGTCAGTGGCAGAGACCAGAGCGGAGCCCAGTGTTTTGACTCAGTCTGTTTTCTCTCTTCTGGCCTTGGGGATCTTATGGCTGAATTGGAAAGACAAAGTGGAAACATTGATAGAACAGTCTTATACAGCTTTAAAAATGTCGTAAGTCAGAATAGTAAAATTAGTGTTTTAATAGTGGTAATTAAAGCTACTATTTCTTTAAGCACAGAGATATTTTAAGACCTCCATAGGCCCAAGGAAATTTCCTTGAAGTGTACTTATATTTACCTATAAGGCTACATTCAACATCAAATGAAACAAATTAAAATCCACTTTCATCCAGCAGTAAATATTCCTTTTTTACTATAAAATTTTTGAAGGGAAATATAAAATTAAGTAACTTTGATTTATATTTATACAAAATTGGGTAAAGGCTGAGTTCAAGTGTAGTTGACAGTGGATAACATATGTTTTATGTATCTAATTAAATATTTATTAATCTTACAGTTTTCTTTCCAAGCAATTTTTTTTCCCCAAGTTTCCAGCATCTTTGTAGATGTTCAAAATCGCAGCAGCTCTGGCACTAGGCCTTCCATGTGTAATCGAACTCAGTCTTTACTGCTGTCTTATGTGGTAAGTGCTGTTGCATTCCAATTTCCAGATGAGAAAATTGAGACTCTTGAGTGTAGTGGTTCACACTTAGCTTGGCAAGACTCCTCAGTCTGAGCTTCTAATCACCATAACAAGGTGACTTCTTGGTGTGTGACTTAATTTGTGAAACAGAAGCCACAGACATCCAGTGGATGGTGACCTTTCTGCTCTGGAGATTACATACACGTCTTCATAGAAGAATAATTCAGATTGGCTCTAAGGAGATTTAGGGAGGAAAAGATGTTTTCATGAGTGTTTTTTATCCCTACTTTGCCCATTGTCCAGGCTTCTCTTGCCTTAGTTATGTTTTCATCAAACTAAGTGGCCAAGCATACATAAGGCCTCCAGCAGCCTTGGTGCCAAAGAGTATCTACCCATCCAACAAAAATACCCCTGTGTGCTGGTTACTCAGAGTATCCTTGTAGCCAGATCTAAGAACATAAGAGTAAGTTGCAGATTTTTGCCAATGCAATTTACAATGGAATTGAAATCTTGCCTTTCTTATAAAATATTCCTCAGCAGTCATTTAAACAGAAAGTAAGAAAGAGAAAAGAAGCCTCCCGAATGAGCTCATTCTGTCATGAAGTAGCTCAGAGACCAAAGGGCAAACTGAGGAATGATTATTTATGGACTGAAAAGGCTGAGCTCTTGGTAGCCCCGGATACTGTGTTCTCATCACTGTCCTGTGCTGGCAAGGACTAAAGTCCTCATACACAACAACTACTCCACTCTATAAAAGTAAACAGCCAAAAATAGCACCATTGGTAATGAACTTAATAACCCCTCCATTTGATCAAATGAGAAATTGAAAACATTCTATTTGTTAGACAGAGAAAATAATTGAAAAGCCCACCTTTGGTATTCATAAGATATGTTTATTATTGCATCAAATTCACTCTATTTCAATATTGGAACTATCACCAAATGGAAAATTGTGTTTCTTAATGAACTCTGCATCTTGTTGCTCATATAGAGTTTAAATAGAGCAATTTACAAGAACCATTGTGGGCTTTCTGAGAGTGCATGCCTTTCTCTTTAGAAGTTGTACAGGGAGAGTGAAAAAGAAGAAATGAATAATAACTTTATTTATTACAAAGATACAGGCTTTTCATGTATCTCAATGGCGCTGCCATCCACAGTGGCACTCCACCAGAAATTCGGAGTACTTCTCCACTTCTCCCACCCCTTCATTTCCAAATCCTAAGAATCCTCAGGATTTTACTCCTCCCCGTCTAACAGCATAACCTTGGCACTTTATTTTTCATCCACTTTCCCTCAGTAATCTCCTGGTACCTCTGTACCTCCCATCCAAGCACCTGATGGTAAGGAACATCTGCTCTGAGGTCAAAGGGCCAAGGTTCAAATCTAAGCCATGACCTTGTAAACACTTGGCACTGTATCTGAGACACAATAAGCGTTTAGTCAATTGAGGTTAGTTCTCATTATTATTATTGTTATTATTCACACTAGTGAATTTCATAAAGCCCAGATCTAATCTTACCTCTTCCCTGCATAAAGCCTTTCCTAGTTCCCATTGGCTCTTTGATTAGGCATACAGGGCCCCCCATGATCTGAGTCCCTCTGCCTCCTCTGGCTCATCTCTCACTGTTCCTCACCTTTTACTCCATGCTTCAGTCTAAGTTATAACTTCCTGAATGCACTCAGCCCACATCCTTGTATCTTGTACGTACCTGATGATCTCTCCAGACATAGCTCCAGCCCACTGTAACCCTTCTCCAGGCCTCATTGTGAGAGACAGACCTTCCTTTCTGCCACTAGAGCCAGGAATATCTCAATGACACTCTTGTTCCTGAACTCAAGTTCAGTTGCCTGTCACTTGGAAGATCATTACTCAACAGAGGAGTTTGGGTTAGAAAAGACTTTCAGCTTTATTCGGGAGGCCAACCACCTGGGGAGAAGGCCAACTTTTACCCAGAGGCCAACTCCAAAATTTCTGCCTAGCCCAGGGGTTTTTAAAGGGGTTTAAGGCAGTGGATCAACAAAGGGAGTAGAGTGGCCCATGCAAACTTGATGAGGCCAGCTACAGACATTAACTCAGTGCTCGGGGCTTATGCGAGGGAGTCTGGCTCTCATTTCCTGATGTGTAGAAAGACTGTGTTCTTCCCACAAAGGAGGCTGAGGTCTGCAGACACACAAAGGGAGGTGGTAAAGTCATTTGTGTGACCTGAAAAGGAACAACATCTTGCTACAAAATTAATGGGCTCATCAGAAAGCCAAGGTGGCTCCCAATAGGCTTGCTGGCCTCTGTGGCCTGGGACAGTTCTGGTCCATCATGCTTCAAGGCCAGTGGTCTACAAATCTCAAAGAATGGAAGTTAGTTCTGTTACAGATCAAGGGCTTTCAGTCAGCAAGTAAGGAGTATGTTAACTTGAAGCAACCCTTAAGACAAGCTAGAGTGCTGTTAAACTCATGTAAACTCTCACCTCAACCCAGCTTATCTGTCTCACATTAATTCATTCCACATATTTGGGGTGCTTTTGTTTTGCTTTTGCTTTTGCTTTTGAGTGGTACAATAGGCTGTGAGCTATGCTGGTGATAAAAGTAAAGCTTGACCTGGCCTTGAGATGTTCCCCATATTGGAGAGAGGCAGAGAGTCAACATCTCCCTGTAAGTTGGGGCACTGAGTAATGACAGAATAAAGAGTTTTATAATATCTTGTAGAAGAGAGGCCCACGTGAGAGAAAGCAATTGATTCTACCTGTTGGTTTCAGGGATACTTTCACAGAGAAGGCTACAGTTAAGCCAGAGTTGGAGAATGAGTGCCAGCTCATCATGTGGTAAGAAGGGGAAAGGAATTCCAAGTTCTGAAAGGGAACAGAAATAAATCTTTTGGAGGCGAGGGTGGAGTCTCTCCTTGAACAGGATAATCTCCTCTTAGTGTCCTTGTTTCTCCATCACCTTGAACAGAACCTGGAAGGAGTCTCTGCTTGTCTCACCTTCTCCCCGCTAGCCAACATACACACAGTAGGCCCCCATACTCTAGCTATATCACGCAGTGTGCCTGTCACTGCCGTGCCCTGTGTCCAGATCATGTCAGTCAGGTCATTGCTCATTGTGCTCTTCCTTCTGCCTGGGGAGACCCTCCATTCCTCTTCTCCACCTGGAACACTCCCTTGTTTTCCAAGGCCCACCTCAAACACACCGCTTCATGAAACCCTTTCTGATTCTCCACCACCCTGCAGAGAATTATTCCTTCTTTGGGTTCCCATTATCTTCAGTCTCAGTGTTAGCACTTACCACATCAGGGAGCCATTGTTAGCGATGTGCCTGAGGCCTGGTTGTTACCCCTTGAAGGCAATACCGTGCTGAGCACAGTGCCTGGCATGAGGTCACACTCAGTCATCTGCGGTTAGTCATTGACTGAATCAATCCGTAATATTAAAAAGATTCCTTTTTTACTCTACAATAAGGTAGTTTTCATCAAAATTCCAAAATAAACCTCAGTTTTGCTTCGCTTAAATAAACTCTGAGTGATGCAGGTAATATTTTACATTCAAGACTTGATAAATGATATTAAATATACAGACAAAGGAAAAATCTCTCTCCAGAGAAGGCCTGATGACCAATGGTTTTTTGTTTTGTATTCTTTTTGTTTTTGTTTCGTTTTGCTTTTTATTAACTTATAATGTACTGTTTGCTTCAGGGGTACGGGTCTGTGAATCATCAGGCTTACACAATTCACAGCACTCACCATAGCACAGACCCTCCCCAATATCCATAACCATACCCTCTCCAGTGTCCATAACACAGCCACCCTCTCCCTACCTCCCCCACAGCCCAGCAACCCTCAGTTTGTTTTGTCTCTTATCGTTTGAGTCTCTTATGGTTTGTCTCCCTCCCAATCCCATCTTATTTTTGTTTTTTAAAGATTTTATTTATTTATTTATTTGTCAGAGAGAGAGAATGAGCATGCACACAAGCAGGCAGAGGCAGAGAGAAAAGCAGGCTCCCCACTGAGCAAGAAGCCCAGTGCAGGACTCGATCCCAGGACCCTGGGATCATGACCTGAGCCAAAGGCAGCAGCTTAAATGGCTGAGCCACCCAGGCATCCCCCCAATCCCATCTTGTTTCATTTTTCCTCTCCCTATCCCCCACGACCCCCCCCACTCTGCTTCTCAGATTCCTCATATCAGAGAGATCATATGATAATTGTCTTTCTCTGATTGACTTATTTCGCTCAGCACAATACCCTCTAGTTCCATCCACGGATGACCAATGGTTTAAGAAGGAGATTTAAGCAGGTCTCATTCAATTTAGCATCTTTACCTAATGACTTCACACACACTGATTTCTGAAACAGAAAGCCCATGCCGAGTAGAATGAAGAGTCTTTAGCAAAATCTATTGTGTTTACTACAAGCTCTGATTCCTCAGCTCTCCTCAGCATCTGTACAGTTCAGAGTAATATGTACTGTTTAAAAGGTGTTTAGATATAATAAATTAGTCATTTAAAAGTGTAATTAAATGTAACCATATTTCTCATAGCAAATTGGCTTTTGTAGGCATCTCTTGCTAAATAAATCAAGCCTACTGAGAAATCCATTGGCCTTTGACAGACAAATTTTTCAAAGTTTCTAACTTAGAACCAAATTCAATTAAAACAATACTTTACAACTTCTGTGGAAACCAGGCTACAAGTAATCAATTTTGGAGAGTTTCTGTTAGGAGTAGCCCTCATGAGATTTATTCAAAAACTCGGCTCTAGGCAGCCTGAGGAAGGGAGCTAAAAGTTGCTTATAATGGATTGTTAAGTGATTTTTATTTTGGTGAGGGCTTTTGATTGACAATAGCATAAAACCCTGTCGTGTGTGTGTGTGTGTGTGTGTGTGTGTGTGTGTGTGTGTGGTTTCTTTTTAAGGAAAAAGAGTACCTATTAATGGAAACAGCTTTTTGCAGGGCCCAAAAGAATCCAGACTCTACTTCAGCCAACCTGAGCTCAAATCCCAGCTCTGTCGTTTACTGGCACAATGGCCTATAAAATGGGAATCATAAAAGGGCTTCCTCATACTGGCATGGTGAGAATTGAATGAGTGCAGGGGATGTGTGTGCCCAGTGCCTAGCAGAGTAAGTTCCTAGTTGTTACCTGCTGCTCCCCCGAAGTTATTCTCCTCAAAGGGCCACTTGAGTGATCAGAAAAGATTGCTAGGATATTTCCGCTTTTTGTGACTACTGAGGGCTATAAGGAGAGGTAGAGGTTCTGTTGTGCTTGTCTTGATGTGAGCTTAACCACTAAAATCCAGACTTATCCCCTCAGAGCTTTCAAATAAGCCCTTTAGTTATTTTATTATTTCAGTATTTCATTATTTCTCTGTCCTGCCTCTACCTGAGATTCAAGGAAAGCATGCCTCCTGTACACTGTATCTTGTAAGCTGAAACCCTAAAACCATCATCCCTTCAAGTTAAGAATTCCCGTAATCTAATATCCATAATCTAATATCAAGCACGTAAATCTCCTCAGCTTCTTTAAAAAAAAAAAAAATGTTCTCGTGTGCATCCATCAACATGGCACACTGCAGAGCATAATATTTGGAGAAAAACAAGGCAAAATGCACTTAATAAAATTACAAGCATATGGTGAGGTTCTCAGACAAGTTATTTATGGTCTTGATTAACCTTGCAACATTTTTGCCATTTTCATAGGTTTTACATAACACCATGAAAATATTGTCTTTACCTTTTAACATGGCAGGATTATCTTATCTCCTGTTCTTTTATTTAGCCTTCACTTCCCTCTCTCAACCCCCAAATTTCTAGCGGCTTGATCACGGGAAAGCAAAGCTGCTTGTGCTCAGTGGCAAATTTCAGTTGTTCCGGTTTCCTGACGCTAGTGCATAGCAACAGCGCCACCAACAGGACAAGGTCCTCAGTTTCTAGGATCAGTTCCATTTCTTCGCTCATTAGCATATCCTCATTTTACGGGATGATTGCTGGCTACTACGTGTCCTATATATAATATATTGGCATTTCAGGCTCTTTATGGTTAATAGGTCTTAATTTGTTCTGATCTACAGATTCATTAACTTCTCAGCTCTCTTTGGGTGTAATGAGTTTTCTTTTAATTCTCCTGAACTAAAAACGTAAGTAGTTGATTGTGCTAAGTGGCAGATAAATCAGATGAGCAGATGTTCTTATACCACTGTAGAAATGATATATGAAAACTGATATTAGAGTCAGTGTAATACTGAAATGTATGAGTTGTTCTGTGTGTAGTGACTATGAAAGTCACCCCATGAAATAAACTTCCCTCATTCTCAAAGTATTATCTATTATACCTTATGTTTGTCCCCAGTTTAGCAGCTTGGCAAAACTTGCTTTTTAAATTTCAAACATATAGTGATATGTCATAAGAATGAAATCATGAACTTAATTTATGGTGAGTAGGTCGTCTTATAGATCTCAAATAAGTATTTCAGACTTTTTTTTTTTTTTTTTTTTTGCCATAACCTGAACTGAGTATGTCATACGTGTTTTCAGAAACTTTGGTCTTCACCACTGTAGGCGAACCTCTGAGTTGGATTAAGCACTACAGCCTAATGGTTAAGAGGGTAAAGTGTGTTGAACTGGGTTCGAACTCTGGCTCCACTCTTTCCTGGCTGGCATGACCTTGGGTTAACATCCAGTGTCTGAATTTCCTTTTCTGTTAGACGGAGCTGTTAATCCTGTCTGTTCCACAGAATTGCTGTGAGGAGCAAATGAGATAATATCTACCAAGGATTTAACGCTGAGCCTGTGCCAATTAAATGTCAGCCAGTGCTATGATTATTGTCTAGCTCTCTGTAGGTATTGGTTGCTCTTCTTTTGCTGCTTCTCCTGGTATTCCCTGAATATAGCTAAATTCCATAGTCAAAAAAATCATTTTTTTTTTTTTTAACCTGGTGCTTTCCTCGGCTATTACATACCCAGGATTAGTACAGATAGGTTTACTGCTACATGTGTATCGAAACAGATCTGTTTCCATGTGTGGATGAGGACATCTGGCTTCAGACAGCCCATCATGTTCCCCCACCAATCCCACCCCACTGTGTTCGGAGAGCTTTTAGAAACCATTAGGTACATTCTCCTTCATTCTGATTTGGATCTAGGAAAATAAAAAGACCTCATCCAAATGAAAGGTCTGCCCTTTCAAAGCATCAAAGCAAAGTTATCGGAACTGAAATACCTTAAAGGGACTTTTTAGCCACATCATTGCCATAACCCCTTCCTGTCCCGGAGACTGATTATGAAATTAGGAGACATGTACCGAGAAAGGGAATTGGGGCCACCCAGTTTTGTATGGTACCCACTCCAGAACAAGACTTGGGTCCTTCCCCAGCTGAGCCCCTAGCAGGTGGGGCACATAAGGCCGTGGGTAGCAGTTATGTGTGGCAGTCAGAAGCTCTGCCCTGATGCACCACCATTAAATGAAAGTGGCTTAGAATAGAATATTTGGGGGCAACAACTTGGTAATTCGTTTTTTTCAATACCAAAAATTAAGTTAAGGAATCAGGTGTTCAGACTGAGTTCCATTACCCTACAATTATTTTAACAGGATTTTTTTCCTTTACTTTTCTGTTCCCTCGTGTTAGCACCCTTTACTAATTCTGAAACATTTCCACTGGTTATTTTGTTTGTTTGTTTTCTAACACTTAGAAACCACGATAAATGTGAGCCTTTTGCTGACTGTGTTCTCTTACTCTCTGCATCCCTGGATCGGTTTTATACAGCAGGAGGAAATGTGGAAGGGTCACTCTGTGTAGTCAGAGAGCAGAGTCATAAACAAGTCAGGATTCTGTAGCCATTTCTATTCTCCAGAGGATGGAATAAGTCATTTGGAATAAGGGGGTTGGAGACAGGTGTAAATAGAATTAATGGTATAAAATTAAGAAAATGGAAATTTACCGAATACCAGAACTGTGATGCATAGAGAGTTATGGAAATGCCTCTGGAAGCAAATGGAGTAGAGGCCCTTTCACTGGAGGCTGGAGTAGAGCTGAACTACAGGGCGAATACCAATGAACGTATTATCAGGAGTATTTCTGCACCAGCGTGAGATGCTCTAGAGAACCTGTTAGGCCCTTTGCTTGCTAATTCCTTTTTTGCTGTGAAATAATAAAGCCTAAATCATAAAACTAAATTTCACTTGCAAATTGCTGGAAGTCTTATTTCTCCAGTGAGATCAAATATGTCTTATGACATGTTTTTCCTTCCACTGTTCTCCCAGCTGTTGTTTCTTATTACTGAAATGGTGATGCATTGATACCAGTTCAATTACCAAAGTATCTGAGTACATTTAAATTCATCGTGCATCACAGAGAGTCAGGCTAAGTGACTGTGATTATCAGACAGGGTGTTTGATTTAAATTAAAGGAACACTTCCAAGAGATTATTTATAGAGGAAGACAGTTTACGCTAAAGAATTCCCATGACCCACATCTTTTAATATTTTAGGAGTTAAAAATAGGAGTATCTGGAAAATAAGGAATATGTGCTCTGTATGGATAGGCACCATTGCCATACTATTTCCCTCCATTAGAGTACTCAACCACCCTATGGGTGAGAAAAGCTTAACATGAACCCTTTTGGGTTAGGAAGGAATGGAAATCCTTTCAATGCAATTCAAAAATGTATACGAAATTACATCTTGTAATAAAATGAGAATGTTAAAAATGATTTTCGTATTAGAATTACATGGCTGTTAACCACATAAGAAAAATCCTGCGAGCTGATGTTCAAAAGAGAATGTGTATCAGATATAATGGAATTTTCTCCCTTTTGGAAACAAAGGAAAAACATCAAATTCCATTGAGGCAAGAGTTTAAAGCTTGTTTTGCGATGGAGTTGTTAAACGATGTTTTGAAATAGTAACTTAAACGTTTCTCGCATAGGGAGAATAAAGTTGAGATTTCACATTTTTGTTAGGTACTGGCACCATTTTTTTCAACTCACTGATTAATGCTTGAGTTTTTATTACACACTTGGGAAAATGACCACTCAGACCTAAGATTAACATGTTATAATTCCATTAGCAAAAATGCAAGTTATCCTTGCAAACTTCCTAATGTGGACACATAAATATATAATCCTTATCTCGGGGTCTCTTGATTTATTGCTGATACTGATGAGGGAGCAAGAGGCTGGCTGAAGACAAAGCAAAAGCTGGCGCCTTGCACCCCCCCCCCCTTTCATCCGCTCCCCTCCATATGTGTAGCATTCCTCAGGCACCCCTGACCGCCATAAAACGATAAATAGTTAACTTGCAGAGATCACAGTCCTGCAAGGTAGGAGTCTCCCTTGGTTTGCAAATATCCTTGAGATTTACAACAAAGAAGTTACCTTATCAATAGCCCAATCTCCAAAGACACAGAACTCAGTTCCTCAAGCCTAATGTTACCCTCCCCTCCATAAAAACCGAAGGAGGTGGAAGTAGAAGGAAAAGTAAATAAAGTTAAATTTCTTCTAAACCTAAATCTTATTAACAAGGATGCTTGATAGCAGGAATGGAACATTCCACCAGACTTCCAATTGTCTTTACTCGATAACAACTAAGCCTTCAATATCCTGATAGTATTCTTTGCCCCAATAGCCCTTCTGAACACCCCTTTGTCCTCACCTACCCAACCGTGGGGTATATAACATGCCCACCTTCACAACCCGGGGCGGCTGCATCTCTGCCTGCCCACGGGCCCTGTCCCCGTGCTTTAATAAACCACCATTTTGCACCAATGACGTCTTAAGAATTCTTTCTTTAGTCGTCGGCTCCGAACCTCCTCACCCCACCGAACCTGACTTAGGTTCTGGGACTTCATCAATACCAGCTGTGCAGCACTGGTTCCATGAGATATCTGTTATTTTACTGTAGCGGGAAATATCAGTGAACGTTAACAGCGTAAAAACTCTACAAGGATGGAGAGCCCACATATGAACTTTAATTGCACCATAGATGCTATCTTGTGCAGTGACTGGCCATTAAAATAACCTGTTTTTTCTCATGTCTACCACCTTGATATTTGCTGGATCTTCCAAACAGCCTGTAGGTCGTCAGTGAACTAAACAACCCCTTCTTGCAGATTGTTCCTCTGGAAAAAACGGCAGCAATGAGAGCACATGGTGTATGTAAAGAACATTACCCTGTTTAGTAAAATGTTCTGTCTTTTTTTACAGCCTGTCAACCAGGGGCGTCACTATCAGAAAGAAATGAATCCACCTTCTCCTTCTAATCCCCGGTAAGATTCATTAATAAGCTAAATGTCTTTTTTTTTTTAATTATTTGAAAGATTGTGCATTTTTCTTGGTGTCACGAAATTGTTTTCCAAAACTTCTAAAGAGCTTCCAAAGTTCTGTTCTTTAGAAGGCTGAGTTCAGTCTACTTTTCTTATGTAGACTACTAGGGTGTGGCAGTTAACAGTCTACCTAGGTTTAAATGGCAGCTCTGCCCTTTTACCAGCTTTAGGACTCTAAGCAACCATTTAACTCAGGTCAACCAGGCATCATAATTACTCCCTGTTCTTTCGGGATGATCATATGAATGAAAACACGAACAATTCTTAGCACAGTTTCAGGCACACAGCAAGCTCTTTTTAAATGCTAATTTATTCCGTATTATTCTATTTGCATAGATACTTTATTTTAATCAGTATGTGAAGTTTAGTACCTTTTAGGCATGAATCATTTGGTATTATCCAGTTCCTTTAAATTTATCAAGATGGCATATATCAGTTCAAAGGCCATTCTCTTTTTCCAAAATTTCAGAAGTTAATCCCAAAATTATTTCATTATTTCCCAAATGTCACTGGCATAATGAGTCATTTGTCAGTATAGAAAAATCTCATTATCTTAGGCTCACTGAAGACAAGCAAATTGGAATTTGTGTTTTTGAAATATATGTAGGAGTATATGATTTTCCAGAAAATAAATTTGTTTATCAGCACAACTCAGTATCATTTTATTACTATTTATTAAATACTAGGAATTTATTAAAAATCAGTCTATTTTGAATTTCATCTACAGGATCTTAGTTATCGTAACACATCTCATTGTCCAGCTCTCTCACCTGTACTAAGGTTCATCCCATAAAATGGGCCAAAACACCAGTGTTAGTATTGTAGCTCTGGCTCTAGAATGTGGTCTTTATTTTATTTTATTTTATTTTATTTTATTTATTTATTTCAGAGAGAGCTCTAGCAGGGGGAGAGACAGAGGGAGGGATAGAGGCAGACATCCCGCTGAGCAGAAAGCCCCACACAGGGCTCGACCCCAGGACCCCAGGATCATAACCTGAGCCAAAGTCAGACACTTAACCTACTGAGCCACCCAGGCACCCCTAGAGTATGGTATTTATTACACAGAGAGTGAATTATAGTCGAACATATCAAAAACAACTTAGCTAGTCTTAAGAGAGAGACAGAGACAGAGGGGGCAGGAGGGATTTGTTTAGTAACAATACAGGGCTGCGGAGCGCCTGGGTGGCTCAGCGGGTTAAAGCATCTGCCTTGGGCTCAGGTCATGATCTCAGGGTCATGGGATCGAGCCCCTCATCAGGCTCTCTGATCAGCGAGGGACCTGCTTCCTCTTCCCTCCCTCTCTTTCTCTGCCTGCCTCTCTGCCTACTTGTGATCTCTGTCTGTCAAATAAATAAATTAAATCTTTTTAAAAAAAGAATACAGGGCTGATCAGAAAGGATGAATACTTAACATTTACATTGACCCTGGAGGGTATTATACTGAGTGAAATAAGTCAATCAGAGAAAGACAATTATCATATGGTTTCGCTCATATGTGGAATATTAGAAATAGGGCTGAGGACTGCAGGGGGAGGGAGGGAAAACTGAATGGGAAGTCGTCAGAGAGGGAGAAAAACCATGAGAGACTCTTAACTATGGGAAACAAACTGAGAGTTGCTGGAGGGAAGGTGGGGGTGGGGTAATTGGGTGATTGGGTTGCGTGATGTGATAAACACTGTGTTATGCACAACTGATGAATTATTGAACTCTATACCTGAAACTAATGATGTGCTATATGTTGGTTAATTGAACTTCAATAAAAATTTAAAAAGTATACAGAGCTACCCTGGAACAGAAGGGCAGCCTGGCCTCAGGAAGGGAATAGAACCACAATGCTGAGAGGCAGCCAGGTGGTATCCTCACTCCCATCTCTCCTTGCTTCTTCCTTCCGTTCCACTGTTCTCTCTAAGCCAACAGCTTTCTGTTTGCAGTCACATATGGCTATCTGACAGCTCTTGAGTTTATATGTTACAGTTCATAGCACATCCCAAGCCTGACAGGCTATGTCTGAATCCCAGTTCCTACTTTCCAGGAAAGAGAATGTGATTGGCCTTGCTTGGGCCAGGTGTCCACTTTCGGTCCAGTCAGTAATGAACAGCCAACTGAGCCATGTAAAACTAACATGGCTGCCGGGAGACCACCTACATGGCTTACAGGACTTTTAATGGGGCCCAGAATATTGACAGAAGTAGAGTAAATGTTCTTTATTAGTAATCCCTTCTAAGTGTTCCCGGTCTATACACATGATCTGGTCATTCTTTATTAGTAATTACTTCTAAGTGTTCCTGGTTTATACACATGATCTGGTCATTCTTTCATGTTATCTGGTAGGGGGAATTGCCCCTGTCATAAATAAATATAATAAGGAGTTCAAAATTGAGTTTGTAATTTCAGAGTATATAAAAAGGTATTTCAACATTCTTAAAATCTTTGAGCTCATAAGCTCTTTTAATCTGTGTATGAATAAACTTTTAAGGTAACTGGAAATCCAGTTTTGATTCAAAGTGTAACAATCAGTATTTGCAATCTGAACAAATGAATGTGATAGTACAGATGTATTAGAAAGTGGAGACTTTTGTTTCAATAAAAGGTAAAAGGAGAAAGAGGACCCAAGTCCCATCCTAATTCTCCTACTAACCCAGTGTCTGATCTCAGACAAGCCTCTCAACCTGTCCAGACCTCAGCAATAGTATGAATGCCCTCGTGTGTAAAGGAAAGGATTTGAGTTACATGCTCTCTCAGGTCACTTCCAGCCTTGTGATTCTATGACTTTGATGAGACTCATGCACTCTACAAATGAAACCCAGTTCCACCATCAGAGGGAACACTGCCCTACCTAGGAGACATACCTCATAATAATTGTATTAATTCATTAATGTTTAGATGTAGTACTATGTAACTTTAAATATCTCTTCTAATATTTGATTCCCAAAGATGGAATATAAGAAAATTAACCAATTTGCATATTTTATTTGGCCAATTAAATGTTCATTCATTTAGAGAAAATTAATTTACATTTTTACACAATAAAGTAAAAAGCCAAATTCCAAAGCAAAGACAAAATGCTGTCAGTCCCATTTGTCAACAGGTTATCCACCAGTTTCTTAGAAAATTATTATTTAGCTGTTCAGAAAACTTGTGGATTACATGGTTTGGCTCTTGGCTCCATAAATCCAGCAGCTTGAAAGAATTGGCGGAGAGACATTATTGGACCGTAAATAAAGACAATGATAAAGTTATGTGGTCAGCATAGATCATCATATAAAAATGGAATAAATTAAATCATGTAATACATGTAAGTTAACTTAAAATTAAAAACATGACTCTTAAGATTTGTATTTATTATATTTCTTACAAATAGTATCCCACACCTAGACCCTAAAACACAGAACTCTGAAATTTAAACTTAAATTTAGAAGATACTGATAATGAACATTAAAAAAATATAAGAATTGAAAAGTCTTTCACTCACCCCTTGGATAAACAAACATCTAACCTGAATTCTGGATTGAAAGTTCTACCAGCAGAGGCTCTGAACATGAGAAGCCAGGAGTCTTTGATTTCCTGATTTGAGTGTTACTGTGATCAGAGTAATGCAGACATGATGGGGACGAGAACATGTGTGTGTGCAGGTCCTTCAAGACACCACGCTGGTGCCCTGTGGGAGCGGAAGTGGCCACGTCGGCCTCAGTGAAATATCTGCAGCTATTCCAGAGAACAAAGATTTGTACCCACACTCCTACTCCTATGCACACTTGTACCCATACTCACGCCCACACATGCATATATTTAGAATCAGTTTTCAGTTAGCTTAATTAATGTCACAGAACAACCAATATCCCCAAAGTCTTTCATGTACATTTTGCTCTGGGAAGACTTTTCTTTCTGCAACATAATTACCTTCTTAGTGTTATGTGTTTATGATTAAAGATAGCATGCAGTTCACAAAGCAGGCAAATTTGGGTTTTGAAGAGTTGACTCTAGGATGCCAATAACTAAAACACAGCATATATTCATAGATTGTTTTCCTCAGAGTCAAAGAAGCCACTTGCGCTCACAGAGCAATGCTTGACATTGGATGGAAGTGGGAAACAAGGGTAATCATTTCCTGAGAAGTTCACGGTCTAGAATTGAAATCCACGTGGTTCACTTCATGATATCCCCTGGTGTCTAGATTTGCAACAAAGCCATTTCCCTTCGTATTGTTAGGCCTGGGTCTGATGGTTATTATTTTTGCGTAACATGCTGACTGATATTTCAGCAGCGTCTCAGATTCCAGGGCCCTTGCCTCCAGTGTCCACCCACGCTGCCTCTTGGGGCACTGACAGCCTCTATGACAAGGTGCAGAAACAGCTAACATAATCTAATACAATTTAGAGGCGTGTTGGGTAGGAGGAAACAATTTCACAGTTCGTTCCTGTTGAGAAATGTCTCCTAGCATGTAAACGTCCGTGCTTCCAAATGGAGCAAAATGGATGCTGTTTGCAGCCTTAAGTAATTTCTTTGAAAATGCCATCTATTGGTTTGTGGGGTTTAGAGCTCTCCCTTAGGCACATCCATTTATGTGTTTATGTAGATTCGTCAGAACGGCTCGAGATATTTTTGTTCAGAAATGGGTTTTATAAAATAAGCTGTGATTACATTCTGGTTGTCTGTTCCTGTGGATGGAGTCGATAACCAGTCTTTCATTTCAAATGGTGATTATACTTGCTATTTTTACAACTCATTGGAAAATTAGGGGGAGAAGGGAAGGTAGTCAGAGGCTCCATAAGGTTCTAAATGTTTATGGAAATAAACAGTAGAGAAAATAATCCCCGAATGCCCAAACAGTAATGAATGGCATGGTTTTTTCCAGTGTTTGCTTTATGATTTATTGCTTATCTGTAGATTTTTCAAATGTCATCACCGATTGTATGAAGACTTGCATCCTTTGCCGCTTTGCTACATGTTTGTGTGATATAAACATACTTATAACTATAATTAGATGATAAAGCCCTGCAGACTTTGACAAGTGATTAATAACCACTGACCCCGGTTCATGCCAGCTCAGCCGGCCTGACTGAGGCAACTGGCCTGTCATCGTAACCTACAAGTACTACTCTGGACGGATCTCTGTGGCTTCATTTTTCTTTTCTCCCCAGTTGTCAGGACTCAGCCTGATGGGTTTCTCTATTGCTTAAGCTTTTTTTTCCCCCCACCAACACAAAAGAGAGAAAATGTATAGATGAATTAAATTAAATACAGAACTTGCATGTCATGTTTCTCCCGAAATGATTAAGTTTGGATAATTTTAAAGCAAGTAAGTCAGATTTTTAACAAATACTCCTCCTTCAGACCAAACCACAACAGAGGATTTCCTGATTAGCCTCGCAAACGGTTTCTCTGAACGTTGTGTTATGGTTGTTTTCCATTATCTACATTTTTGCATTACATCCTAATGATCTGTTTATAAAACCAAAGGCACCAGTTTTTACTTTCATCATTTCTCTCGTTAGCTTAAGAAAAGCTGTCGGTATTGCTGCCTCTCATTTCACACTCCCCCATTTCCAGCACCTGCTCATCTGCAGGCTGCAGTTCTCCGGACTCGGAAACCCAGTCTGGTTCTCGCTCCTTGACCGCCATTGCTGCTCTAGCTGTGGGTTCCCCAGAAGGCAGGGTGGCATCATGTTCCCTCTCCTCCCGGTGCTGTTCAGCTGGCCTGGCTTGGGTAGGAGCTCAGATAACAAGGAGAAATGAAAGTCTTAATCCTGAATGTTAACCTGTTAAATGTCAAGTTTTTTCCTACATCTTTGCAAGAATTACCCTTTCCTTTCCTGAAAATAGGATGACAGTGGCATTGCTTTATTCATAAGCAGGATAGTGATGTGTTTTTATGAGAGGCTCTTGTTTGGGCAGTTTACATCTAATTTCCATGCATGTTCTACTCCCTGCTGACCAGAGATCCCTAGACACTGATAACCATTAGAATGGCCCTAATCTTTAATACAGAATATAATATATATTATTTATACAAGTTATTTAATAATAATAATAGCTTCCAATACCTTCTATATTCTAATGACTCTGAAAGTTATATGTCCAGTCCTGACCCTCCCCTGAATTCCAGACACATCTGTCCAAGCTGCCAATTTGACACATACCTACTTGGATTTAATCCAAGTGTTCACAACAACTTGGTTTTTCTCTCCCTCTACACATCTGTTTATTCTTCAGTCTTCTCTACCTCAGAAAATGTCACCATCATCCCACTTTTACTCAAGACAGAAAGCAAGAGTGCTCCCTGCTTCCTCACCCCGACCCATTTTGTGTCCATCCTCAGTAAATAGCGCTGGTGCTCCCTCCAACCAAAGCCCTTGCCAGATCCAGCCTGTCTCCGCTGCTGCAATCCCAGCCAACGTTGCCGTCACCCCTACCAGGACACATGCCATAGCTTTCCACCTGCTTTCTCTGCTCCTTTGGCCCCTACTGGAGCCCAGCATGGCCCCATGGAAAACCTCCCAGAGGTTGCCCACTGCTCTCGGGGAACCGAATAGTAGTCTTTACCCTGCGTGCTACCATCCAGACTGTCCCTCATACCATTGTGTACCCTGCTCACTGTATATCAAATACCATGGTCGTGTCCCTTTTACTTGGACGCTCCAGGCTTGATTCCACTCGAAGAGCTTTGCATGAGAGGCCCTCTGATGGGAGTTCCCTCACCCCAGGAAAGACCCTAGGTAGCAGCTTCCTCCTATATCCATGTCATACATACACACATACATACATACAGCTCCATATACATGTCATCACCTCAGAGAGACCCTTCCTTAGCATCCAACCTAAAATAGCCCTAGTCAGCCTCATTATATTATCTTTTTTTGCTTTTACTACAGTACTCCTCACTACCTGATATCTTCTTGCTTGTTTGCCTACTGTCTACACACACACACACACACACACACACTTCCAAAATACACTGGAAATGTAAACTGCCTGAGCCTTGGGACTTTATCTCTCTCATGCTCACTATATACCTAGCTCCTCAAACAGTGCCAAACACAAAGGAGACACTCAAGAAATATGCGTTGAACTTGTTGACCCTCACTCACAGAAATGAATTTCCCCTGTCTCCCCTACCTCGCCCTAGATTTAACTGCTAGCCAGAACCCAGAAGTACCTGCATACTTTTCTCCCTTGAGGGTGTCTGGAACCTGGCCCTGTTCCTACATGTAGTAAATGAAATCTCTCTCATGAAGTTGTTTAAAATGATCCCTTAAAAGATAGCCACAATCTAAAGTCTCCAGTTAAGTATCATTTTAAACCTCTCAGCAGAGGCAAGTTTTCCGAAACTGAACTCCTATGTTTTGTTTTGTTTTGTTTTGTGTATTCTTATTGGAAATTGCTTATCTGTATTTGCCTACGCATGCCTATTTTGTGGAGTCAGGAGCCACTTGCTAGAAGTCGCCTTGGGTTGCCCCTGTGGCAGAGGTATACCTGACCTTGGCCAGGCCAACAGAATCTGGACAGGTAAATGGAAAAGAAGCAAAAAAGCAAAAAAGACAGAGAGACGGGGGGAGACAGAGTCTTGAGCTTATGGTGCTGATGCCCTTTAAATTCCAGTGACTCCTTGTTCCTCCTGTTCGTGAAGAGGTCCTTAGTCCACTGGTCAAAGCTTTACAATAGTCTTTAAGAACACTTGATAGAAAGAGGACGAGTCCTTCCTTCCTAGTTCTACAAGCAAAGTCCTGGCTTAGAGTGGCTTCTCCAGCCTCTCTAGCCCTGCCATAGAGAATACTCAATCCCTCAGTAATCATCCCACTTCTTTCCTCTGACCACTCAGAACCTAGGACCATGCCTGGGCCCAACTTTGAGGCTACCCTTCCCATTGGGTTCCAGCAGTTCACCAAGGGTGCTGCCCCATCGCTTCTTTCTCCTCTGCTCTTGGCACTTGGCTGCCCAGCCCACTTTCGGTCCTGGTTCTGACCACTTACTCTGCCAGAGCCGGTGAGCTCGGATTGCACACCCTCTCCAATCACCTTGTTCCAGGACCTAACTGGCTAGCACCCCTGCACACCTGAACAAAATTTCTTTTTCTTCACTTGCTCTGCTTGTTCACTCTGGCGCTGCCAGCCTGGGCATCAGCTGACCCCACTCTTCAGTTTCTCAGCTGAGATGTCTACCTGCTGTCTGACTGGATCTCTTGGGCCCCTGGGACTCAGCATTTCAACCCGAATCTCCTCTTTTTTCTGTTGTACTTCATGAGAGGATCAAAAGCCATTAGGGCTGGGGAAATACTCATCAGTATTTTAGTTATTGTCATATTTTCCAAAATTGCAGAGTCAAGAAACCTATATCCGTAAGAGTTATAGAAAACAGATTGCACCCTCCCCCCTCACTTTTTCCCAAAGCTGCTGTATCTGAAATGATGGATCCCTGAAAATTCTTAGCATTTTTAACTGGCAGGATGAAGAGCTCCTGTGATTCACTGGGCCTCCCCAGCCACTGTTACCCATCCACATGATGAACTCAGATTACCTTTGGCCCAGGGTCCAATGTAAAGAAGGTAATTACCAAAGCAATTATTTACCACTCTAACACTTTACCATTTCAGCTTTTAATTAAAAGATTCAGTTTTTCCTTCTAGAGTAATGAGCACATTTAAAAAGTCGAAGTACTAATTCCAGTTTATAACATTCACCTCTATTCTGAACGGGAAGGGAGGGGATTGCAGGCTGAGGCCCAGAATAATGACATGAACCTAAGAAATGGAAGACTGTAATTATGGTTCAGTGGCCGGAGCCAGTCGCATCCATAGACTGACTGCCCCATCATTCATTCTGTAAACCGATGCAGAAAAGCTTCCCTTGTATTTAAATAAGGAACCTCTACGACATGAAATGACTGAGACCATGTGCAGCTCAGACCTGTAGAAACACTCCCTGAGTACTTTTCAAGCACCTACTACGTGCAGAGTGCCTTGGAGAGGTGACTTTCACGTGCCATCTGAGCTTGAGGCCTGCTGGCGTGGCTTGGCCTCCCCAGGCGGGGTATGAACGTTTTAGGGAAAGTGTCCAGGGGTGTGGGAGTGGGTCCTTAGCCTGTCATGGAGAAATCGTTGCCCTTCCAAACCTGCACTTACTCGCAAACTCTGTTTTTGTTGGCAGTTGGTTCTGTTTCTTCTCAGTAATTATTTTGTTTCACTTGTTAATGAAAAACATTACATTTGGAAATTGATTAATGTTAAAACACATACTTCTTCACTCTAACAATATATTATGTTTACCCGAGTTTACAGCTTCATATTTTGCTGTTCATTGCCACATAAAAACTCACTCAGTATGATAAATACCACATGAGTCAAACGTTCGCCCGTTTAAAATGACTTAAAGGAGAAAAAGCAAACAACTTTTAGCTGATTTGATTGAATTAACACTAACATTATTGTTCTATTGACTCTTTCTTGTCCATTGATTTTTAAAAGCCTTTAGCTCCCTTGCCATCCATTAAGACAAATCAGATGCAATTTGGTGCTCAGGACAAGAAAATGCTGTCGGGTGTTGGGTGTACACATGGAAAAAACATTGTGTGCTGAAAAGGACTGATTAGAAAGCCAGGGCTCATAACTTCCCTGCTTTTGACTTTCGAGGTTGACAATAATGACCTTTATTTTAGTATGTGAAAACCTGGATCAGTAACAAGTGAAGCCAAATTGTGATTTGCAGAGGATGTACTTTATCTCTTATTTAAGGTGAAAGGAAACTAGAATTTCTACGTTCTCCTGTCTTTCAGTACTTCATTCTCTTTATTGCAGAATTTATAGACTAATAAGCAGCTGAACTAAAGCAAGAAACAAGGGGAGCAGAGAATATATTCTGTTGAATTAACAGCGAGCAAATTTTAAACCACAGAACCGTTTGCATTGTCAAAATAGCCATGAGCAGGGGCTCCTGAGTGACTCAGTCCTTAAGCGTCTGCCTTCAGCTCAGGTCATGATCCCAGAGTCCTGGGATCAAGTCCTGCATCGGGCTCCCTGCTCTTCGGGAAGCCTGCTTCCCCCTCTTCCACTCCCCCTGCTTGTGTTCCCCCTCTCATGGTCTCTGTCTCTGTCAAATAAATAAATAAAATCTTTTTTAAAAGCAGCAATGAGCAAGAAACCCGAGATCTGGCCTGGCCTGACATCAGTCAACATCATGATAAAAGTGAACATCTCAACTTAAATAAAATCACATTGTGGCTTTCAATTAAACAGGAGTATTTATGCTAGTGAAGCCCTGTCTTTTGCCGGAAGCAATTCATCCCTAGATGAATGGACAGATAGCTTTTTTCCTTTCCTTTTTTTTTTTTTTAAATGAAATTTTTTTTCTTTACACCTAGGGGTCGGGGCAAAGGGTGAGAATCTATTTGTTGTCCACCAACACTGGAAGAAAATTCTTCTATGGTCAGTGTTTTGATGCAATGAAGGGAGTGCTTACTTTATGATTACCATTTGCCCTCTTCCGACCTCTTTAACAACACTTTTCTTGAAACCTGAAACCGCCTTCATTTTGGAAACACTATTAACTCACATTAAGAGTCCAGAAAAGTTTTAGTTTCAACTGCTGGAATAATGGAAGAAATGAGAAACAAACAAGAACAACCACCCGTGTGAAGTTTCTAAATTTGCTTGTGATTTTCTAAATTTCCATGCTAGCAAAAAAGCAAGTTGCAGCAAGGCATACAGTAAATGAAGATATTATGTATTAGAGAAGGAATGAATCTGTCACTTTGACGGATTGTGAGGCAAAGAGCAGATTAACAGATTACTCATAGTCAGAAGGCAGCTCAGTGTGAAAAATGTGCAGGAAATGATAAGTGCGGGTTTGTGCTGATTTAATGATATTTTTAAACTACAATAACACTCTGGTAGTATAATATAATAAAGCACTTTGCTTGCATTTTTAAATCATCAACATATTTCCAGTTTGACCTTAAAAACATTTTGGACCATTCTCTATTAAAATATGTAGCTTTCAAATTAGAAAAAGGCACCATCTGAAATATCAGAGCAATGACCTTACAGGAAATTGCCTTTTAAAGCCAGTTCTTTCCTAAACTAGAGTTTGTAATACAAATTTTAATTATGTTTTAAGTACACAAACACCACACATACTTTCTCTTTGGGCATTTAAATCATTTACAACAAGAAATTGTTATCTCCTGAAGAACTATTTCCAATGAAATGCTTCATAGATGCCACTGATTTGTCTATATTTTCTTTGCAGGTTTTTAGTTTTGTAGTTTAGATCATGGAGGGCTTATGAATAAAAACTATTTTTCCACAGATGGCGGATAAAAGCCGTTCAAATTTTAATTGAGTACTCTGAGTTACAGCAAAAAATAAGATGAATTATTTGTTTTATTTTATATTATTACAAATATCTGCCCGAAAGCAAAACTTTTGTAAGAGGTTTGCATTTTTATATAAAAAAAATTGGGATTTGAGGAGCATACTTTTAGTTAATTTGACAATGATGGACTGGCATTGCCAAGAATTTTCAGAATAAAATTTCTGTAATGCATTTAAATAATTTTTATTCTAACATCTTAATATTCAAAACCTAATGTAAGGCTTGAGTTGTTTCATATCTTCTCTCGTTCACCAGTGATGGTTTGACATAGTTAGGTAAAATGAACCTTGTAAGATAGTAAAATATTATATTTTCTGTCTAAACATTTGTATCTAACCCAAGTAAAATAAACTTACTAATATGGCATGCCAAGGGCTTGAATTCCCGACATGATTGTGGTTCAAACTATGTTTTACAAATACAGGGAAGACTTCTACCAGAATTCAGCATGTTTTGTACATTTCCCCTCTTCTAGTGTAGTAATACTCTGAACATGGGATAAGTAATCAAGCTGATAGAGAGGTGGTCAATATTCTTCTTGGTAGAAACTCTGAAATGTATGCAACAAAAGCCGTTTGCATGTTTCCTGGCTTCCTTGCATATTTACTGTCTGGGACAGTTACTAACATGTTTTGCCAGCTTTTCCCAGATCTCCCAATGCTATCCACATTGTTGGATTGCATTTCTAAGCCACTTGGTTTTGGAAAGAGCAAGTTAGCCCAACCGGTTCTGACCAATGCATTGTGGGCGCAAAAGCCTATGTTGTTGCTTGGCTGAAACATTTGACTGCAAGTGTGAGACCTTGCAGAGTTCTTCCCCCAACCCCCATCACCACCCCACCCCCACCTCGCCCCGCCCCGACACCTACTGGCAACATTGAAGATAGTGGTTGTTTACGTCAGCCTGGTTGTTGAATGACTTTGATAAACTGTTCCCCTGATCATCTGTCATGGACATTTAGCATGAGCAAGAAATGAACCTTTGTTGTTTTTAAGCCACTGAGATTTGGGGGTTGTTTGTTACCAAGCATAATAACCTTATTCTACCTCTCTGACAAAGTTACTACCTATGACATTGAATATATTTTGTCATAAGAAATATGGTGTTTCATATACTTTCATATTTGAAAATTTAGAAGTAGGTTAAAATCATTGAGCTCAGTATGGGATTCATTGGCCTATAGTATAATAAGTGGTTTTAGGAAGGGATATAATACACTGGTTAAAAGTCCTATCTCTGGAATCAAAATGCTAGGTTTGTATTCTTGTGAAATTACTTCTCTAAGTCTCAATTAAATTATCTAAAAAAACAGGGATGGTATTTTACACCTCCCTTATAGTGTTATTTTAAAGATTAAATGAACTATATGTTAAAGTGATTTGCACAGGGCCTGGCATATGTATTTTCATTAAATGGTAGAAAGGGGGCTGCCTGGGTGGCTCAGTCAGTTAAGCATCTGCCTTTGGCCCAGGTCATGATCCCAGGGTCATGGGATCAAAAACCCTGCATAGGGCTCCTTGCTCAGCTAGGAGCCTACTTCTCCATCTCCCTCTGCCTGCTGCTCCCCCTGCTTGTGCACTCACTCTCTCTCTCGCTTGCTATCTCTGTCAAATAAATAAAATCCTAAAAAATAAATAAAAATAAAGTAAATGGTAGAAAGGGATTGTAGTGGTAGTAGGGGTATTGATAGGCATATGAAGAACATAAAGTTTTCAAGAAAGAAAAAAGATCACACTGTGAGAGAATCAGAGAATCCTGAAGAGTATAAAGAGATTACGAAGATGATTTAACCCAGCATCTCTTCACAAGTCTCCTCTGCACATCTTTGCCAGGGAGGCACGCTCAGTGTAGCATAAAGCAGTCCCTCCATTACTGAGCATCCCTTAGACTGAGCTGACATAGATTTCCCAATAGCTTCTCCCCTAGGGTCCTAGTTGTCTTTCCAGAACAATAATTTAAGTCAATATTCTTTCACATAATACCCTCTGAATTTTGAATATTGCTTTTTGGGTGTTCCATTTTTCTCCTCCAGTGTCCCATTTCTCCACCCTCAAGTCTACTTTGCCATTCCTGGTCCTGGTATAGTTTTGGACACTTTGGGGTTTATCAGATTGGGGGTTCTCTAAATTGAACAAGCTAATGTAACAGTTCAAATTACAGTTAAACCATTGACCAGGACACTATATATTAGGGTACCTCAAATCACATTAATTTTTTTTTTTAGTACCCATGTCCCATTAATGGTTTATCTCTAACTTTTGGTCACCTGAAACTATCACCACCTTTCTTCTGGACCATTGCTGTAACCCCCTAAGTTATCTCTCTGCATTTACATGTTCCTTTTCACCACATCCCATACCTAGCCCCTGCAGAGCAGCCAGAGCAGCCTTTTCTAAACACACATCTGACTGTGACACTCGGATATTAAAACCCTTCAATGGCTTCTCATTGTTCATAGGATGAAGACAAAATCTTTCAATGACCTGCAAGGCTTGAGTGGTTTGGTGCATGCCTACTGGGCCAGCCTTATGTTGCATCATTTCCCCTCTAGAGATTTATGCTTTAGCTGCACTGGCTGATTTTCTTCTCAAACCTGCCTACTTCAGGCCCTTTGCCCATTGCTGCTCCTTCCTAGATTGTTTTCCACTATCTTACCTTCCATTGACTGGTTAATACCTATATATCCATTAGATTTCCTCTCAAGTATCACTTCCTCTAGGGAACCCCCAGGCCCCATTCGTGTGTTCTCACAGCACCATTTAACTTCACAATGTTGATTCATTTTTGTGTGATTATCTGGTTGATGTTGATCTCACCCTCCATACTATACTGTAAGCTGTAAAGGGCAGAAACTCCATTTTTGTATTGTTTGCTTGCTAGCATATGACACAAAACTGGATCTTGGTAGATACTTGTTGAATAAATATTGGTGTCTGAACCAATTTTCTTGACTATCACAATCATTCTGAATCTCAGTTTTGTCACCCAGTCTATTCTCTCTCTCAGCCAAATGTTTCCTATAAATGTGCAAGGCATGCTCACTGTTCTTGCAGGACAGTTATAACCTTAAATAGGTCATCACTGAATATAAAGCCCATTCGTCCTCCATTAAAGACCTTCCATCATGTTGATATTGATCAAGAGCACTTTAAAGTAATGTGATTATAGAGGAGGAAAAACACTATTTTTTTCTTTACTCTCCTGGGTTCTGCAGCTGGACCCTGAAAATTACACTGACAAGATTAAAAGCACACAAATTTTATTTGTGCAACCGATGTACATGTGGGAGAAACTCAGTGAAGGGTAACTCAAAGGAGTGGTTAGAACTTAAAGGGTTTTTTAGCATCTTAGCACAAAACACTGTGTCTGTAGAGAAGTGACATGACAAAGGAAAAGGGGTTTTGGCTCTTAGGATGGCAAACTGTAGAATGGTAAATATATAGGGGAAACTAATGGAAGATAAGTGTTGTATTAATAAGGCATCTGTCAGTGGTATCCCTGGTGATTGAATTGTACCATGTATCAGAAAGGGCACCTTGCTCCTGGGAAATTTTATGCCCTGCTTTTAGGTAGAAGGGGGAAGGTCAGGGAGCCTATCCTGAATCTACTGTTGCTCAAGTGTCTTCAACTCAAAACAATCAATATGCCAAAGCAGTATTTTGGGGGTGGCATGTTCAGAAACTTTACATGATAAATCTAAATTATTTTAATTTACAAACAGTTCAATAGTATACTTCTGATGCATGATCATTTCATCATTGGGTATGATTTCTTGGATGTTATGATTCACACTCATGTGCAGCTATCCCCATCCTTTGTCCATTGCAGACATTGCCAGTGGACTGCAACCTTCTTGCCCACTGAGCCGCACTGCGTACTTAAAATCCTTCTCAGTAATGTACTCTAGGCAATACTACAAATCAGAATTAGCATGTGATTTATAATTCATTTGACTTCTTTGAGCTAAAATTTCCATTATCTGTTTAATCAGCTATTTTATCAAATAGTCTCTATTCCTAGTCCTACGTGACACTTCCTGACTCTGGACTATTACCTTGCTATCTAAATCTCCTACTCTAAAAGTCATCCCCACTCTTCTTTAAAACTTTCCCTGACTAAAGTGAAATTAGGACTGCCCTTTTTCCAGAACCTTGACTCGGTTCTCCACATCATCCACGATTAAAATCCTACAACATTAACGACAGGCATGATATATTTTTTAATTAATTAATATAAGTTCTGCCTCTTGCAATGGCAGTCTTGCTTGTTTCACACTGAACTTCCTTCTGAGAACAACCGGAAGCACCAAACAAAATATGAAAATCATCTGAAGTTATTGGAGAGCTTCCAGGGCTGTGAGAATTTATGGGGCTTTGCTCCAGAAGAGAAGGGAAGCAGAGAAGGGAGAGAGCCTGCAAGCTGTACTACTCTCTCGGGAAAAATTCCCTCCACAGAGCAGCAGCTGAGAGGCTGAGAAGCTGAGCCTAAAGCCTCCAACAGCTTCATGGGCTTGGGGGACAAAAATTGGAGTTTCTGTGTCTATGAAGAGAAGAGGCCGTAATAAACTCCAGAGTGCTACACTGCAGGTAAATGAGTTAACCAGAAATAGACCAGCTTTCTGGAAAATTCAAGACACATTTATTTTGAATTGTCCTAATTGCTGATGGCCCTCTGACCCTACCCTAATTGCCAGCCAGAAGCAAAAGAATCACATTTAGAGGAATAAATCAGCATCCAGAGCTGCTGTCCGGTTGAAACAGAATGTGAGCCACATATTTAACTTTGCTTTCTAGTAACATTTAAAAATTAATAAGTAAAATTAATTTTGTTAAGTTATTTAGCACAGTATATCTGAAATACTATCATTTCGTTTGTAATTTGGGGGAGGAAAGCTTTTTCTCTACCAACTTAGGTTTGAAGGATTGGTGAGAGATGGGGGCAATTAATTTGTTGACAATGTATGAATAGGAGAAAAGTTTTATATGCATGCATATGGAAGCATTCTATAAGGAGAGGCCCCTCAAAGAGTCTGAAGTAAAGGTTTATATATCAGCTTAATAAATGGGTGTAGAGGGGAGGGGTTAGGACTTCAGTGGCAAAGGATAGAAGGTTCTGATAAGGCTTGTTTACACAATTTCTTGGAATGTCCCAATCACCTCCCTGACTGAAGACTTTTTCAGAGTGAGGGATTTGCAGCAGCTGACTCCTGAAAAGCTCTACTCTAGTCAGAAAAGGGAAGTTCACATAAGATTTCTTTCTTTCTATGCTTGCTATTTGCCCAAATGTTTTCAGCTTAAAATAGTCTTTATGTCATTCCAATCGGTTGTTTGTCCCTCCATAATTGGTATAAAATATTGTGTTAGATACTTTACGTTTTTTTTTGTCATTGTAAGTCCTTGACATCCAGTGTCATTTGTATTTACTGCCCATATTTACTGCCCATACCAATTCAGATTAGGTCCATTTCAAGTGCTCAGTAGCCACTTGTGACTGGTGGCTACCATATTAAACAATAAAATTCTCAAAAGCAACTTCAAAGAATAGTTTCATGGTCTTACGTACACCTCATATTTCAGTAATCATTAAAAAAATTGGTAATTGACCATATTAAAATTAGGAACTTTTTAAAGAATACTACTTAACAAGATAGAAAGGCATGCCACAGAGTTAAAGAAGAGATTTGCAACACAGGAAGGGCTCCAAATATGTATAAGTCCAGAATATATAAAGAACCCCAAGTCAGTGAGAAAAAAGAGACGCTCCAAAAGAAAACAAGAATGACCAAAGACCTGAACAGGCATTTCCAAAAGAAAGTTTCCAAATGACCAGTAAACATGAAAATGTACACAGTCATTAAAAATATCAGAAAAATGCAAATCAAAAAAACACGGACTCCACTACACCTCATCACAATGGCTAAAATACAAAATAGCAATAATTTGGGTGAGGATTTGGAGGAACTAGAACTCTCACACAGTGCTGGTAGGAGTATAAATTGATACAACTACTTGGGGAAGCTGTTTGGCAGCAACTAGGTAAGCTGAACACAACCATACTCTTTTACCCAGCGGTTACCCTCCTAGAGATATGGCCAGTAGAATGAATACATATGTGCATCCAAAAACATATAAACGGTGGAGACACTGTCAGACTCCCAGAGTTGATATAAGGATTATTTTACAGTGAAGACTTTTGAGTTACAGAGGATACAGAAAGTAATCATATCTCAACTCCCCTTCTCTCACTAAAACAGAGCCCCCTAAAAATACAGCTGCCATGAAAACAGACTGACCATTCCCATTGGCATAAAAAAATCTAACAGGACCTTCCACACTTGCCCACTGAAGACCCAAATCCATCCTCTTGTTAACCTGGCATATAAACTTTTATCTTGGGCTATCCAATGAGTTACTTATAAGCAACTCCCATGTGCACATGGAAATAAGCTTTATCTTTTTTCCTGTTCATCTGGCTATTGTCAGTTCATTTGCAAGCCCCCAACCACTGGACCCAAGTTGGAAGAGGAAAGTTTTTTCTCCCAACATAGACACATTCACGATAGCCCCAAATTGTAAATAACACAGTCCCCTTCAATAGTATACAATTCAATAGTAATTGGGGTTATATTTACACAGTGAAATACTATTTACACAGTGGGATACTATTTACACTCAAAAGCATGGATGAATTTTGATAAATGTAATGTTCAAGGAAACAATCTAGACATCTGAAGAATACATGTTTTTTTATTCCATTCATAAAAGATTTAAACACAGGCCAACTAGTTGGTAGTGTTAGAAGTTACCATCTGGGCTACATTTGGGGATCAGGAGTGTAATGATCAGGAGGAAGAGTGAGGGAAGCTTCTATTCTTGGTCCAGGTGGTGCTTATGGCCACTTTGGGATCATTCATTGAGTTGTACATTTATTATCTCTGCACTTTTCTATGTGTATGTTACACTTTCTGAATAAACGAATTTCTCGATAAGAACCATTTAGTGTGACTCTTAGTCTAATATAGTCAGTTTGCTCTTTCTGGTATTTTAATGTTTCTGTATATTCCTCCTGCCTTTTTTAGTTTACCATGTAAGCTTTCTTTAGAACCAGGACCATACTTAGATTAAATAGCTGCTGGAGTAACACCATGAATAATCATGATGATGATGGTAGCTTCGTGATGTTAAAGAATTACTGTCCTTTCTGGGAAGCCCAGTTTACTCACTGGAACGGTCCAAGCAACAAATGAATTCTGATTATTTCCTCCCGATGTTTTAAAAATAGCATTTTACCATCATATCTGTTCAAAAGTCCATTTATCACCCATATCAATGTTCAATCACAATATTTTTCATTAACCAAAATGTTACAGTTAACACACCCTGCAACTGCTGGCTAATAAACCTCGTCAACTAAAGATCCTGTCAACTTTCCGCCGTTCTTTATTTTCTTGTGCAACCAGCCAACACTGGAGAAAAATTAAATTGTCATTCACCTCACAGAGCCTTCTTCTTAGCATATCATTGTTTTATTTGACTACTGAACATAAAAGAATAACCAAACTTTGAAAGGAAAATGGAAATCAGTACATAAATATGGCATCTGATAATCTGACACACTTAATGATGAAAATGATACCCTGTAGGTATTCTTTACAAAAGCCCAGAGAGCTAATTTAGAGCATTAAATTAAACCCCACCTACTCTTTCTGCAACTTTAAGTCCCATCATTCCATACAAAGGCTTAGATGGTTTTATTTTTTATTCTAATCTTAAGGTAATTATTCTCTAGTTAAAGTTAGAGAAGGCTACAAAGTTTTCTGCTCTTGATTTGCTAATGATTTAGTTATAATGCATTCAACACATAGTTGTCTTGTAACTCCATAAAAGGTGTGATATAAAGTTGCTAGACAGTGAATCTTTTTCTGTAATTTCAGATAATAGTAACTACTAACACTATTACTACATCTATCACCTACTGGCTCTATCTCTGTAGCAGGCCCTGAGTGGGGAGAGTTTCCATAGGCTATATTGCTTCATTTAATCCCTGCTCCAACTGGTTGTGATGAGTCCCATTATTCCCGTATTCCAGACTGAAAAGGTACAGTTTAACCCAAAGATTGCAAGCCTAAAAGGGAATGTGTGTATATATATATATATATGGCGTATTATTTATTTGACATAGAGATAGAGAATACAAGTAGGCAAAGATGCAGGCAGAGGGAGAGAGAGAAGCAGGCTCTCCACTGAGCAGGAAGCCCGATGTGTGGGGCTCGATCTCAGGACCCTGGGAACATGACCTGAGCCTAAGGCAGCCGCTTAACCAACTGAGCTCTCCAGGCGCCCCCTAAAAGGGAATTTAAACCCAAATCAATAACTGTGCAACTTAAATTAGATGGTATGTTGGTACCCCAAATATGTGTCTAATGTCCAGCTCCACAATGGATTATCCAGGTGTTTTCTGTTGTGGTGGAGATAGTTGTTGTGATTGCTACAGTCTCCCTCTACCCGCCCCCCACCAGCCCCTTATTCATCCAGATACACAGCATAGGAATATGTTAGCATTCCTTTATGTGACCAGCCAAGCCTTGCTGGACTTTAGGAAATCAGCCCTAGAAGTTGAGGTGGTCAATCTAAAGTCATGAACTGGGACACCTGCGTGGCTCACTTGGTGAAGCATCTGCCTTTGACTCATGTCATGATCCCAGGATCCTAGGATCGAGTCCCAAATTGGGCTCCCTGCTCAGCAGAGAGACTGCCTCTCCCTCTGCCCCTCCCCACCCTTGCTTGTGTGTGCCTCTCTCTCTCTCTTTTTCTCTCAGTGCATGCGCTCTCTCTCAAATAAGTAAGTAAAATCTTTAAAAAAAATAAAGTCATGAACTTTTCTCTAATTCCCCATTGCCTCCCCATTCCTCCTTGTAATTACGCAGTTAAGAGCTTGAAAATATCTATGGATTCTCAGTGACAGGACTTCCTCGATAAGCGTGGTTTAAATGTGAATTTATTTTGTTTTTCTGAGAGGCTCATTATATTAGAAACATCCACCTCTGATAGGTGACCCTAATTGAGCCATTCTGTGGTTGCCATTCTCCCTGTGCATTTAGGATCAGTCTGTATGCAACAGGTTGGAGTTTGTTTGTGGGTTGTTTTTTTTTTTCAGTTGTCATTTATTTTTGGCTCTTGGGGCAATGTTATCTTTTCAATATGAAAAAAAGCAAGTTCAACACAATATAGAAATTTGAAGTGTAGGACAGGATGAAGCCAAGGGCAGGGGAGGGAATATCAAAAGGAAAAAAACGAGATGTTGCCAAAATGGGAGGGTCTCCTTGTCCCCTCTCTGGAAGAATGATTCAAAAGATTTAGGTGGCAGTACAAACCTTTCTGTATATACACAGCAGAGCTGGGTGTTTGCTAAGGGTGGGGATGGGGAGGGTCTTTCTGGAGGCTAGTCCCTCTTCCCCTTCTTGGCCCCCTTCTCCAACCAGGGGAAAAGGAAGGAATCCAACATATGAAGGTGGTTATATAGGAAAAGAGAAGGATCCTGCTTTAACAGGGTGGGGCAGACCACATCTTACAAGCATTTATAAGCCAGACCACAATAGAAGGAGTAATACATCAGTGTCTAGTCAGATAACCACAAGTTCCTAAAACAAGTTTTATATTAACTACAAACAAATCTCGTGATGCCAGGTAATCTCGGTTAATGCCATTAGCTACTATTGATACAAGAAGTTACAATCAAGCAGGGAGTGTATTATGGGCAGTACAGGAACAACAAGGACCAACTAAGAATTTATGACCCTGACCACATTGTTCCCTTCTGTAGGGAGAACGTGTGGGAAGTCACGTAGGTGAGCGCAGGACACAAAGTACAGACCCTTTCTCAGTGTTACTCACCTTTCCTGTCCTTAACCCCTTATCAAGGCATCTGGACTTTAAAGGAGACGCAAGTCAGGGCCTAGTTTGATCCACGACTCCAACCGTGCCGTGGCCTCCAACATCATTCTCTGAACCTCCTTCTGCTGGGTAAAACAGCATTTGTCTCCCAAAGAAATGTAAGATTTCTGTAGGACCACTTTCAAAATACCATAGCTTCGTACAGTTTTTCTCAACCTTTCATTTTCTGTTGGGAAAGTGTACTCAGTAAATATAATTCACATGTGTACATTTTGGTGGACATGAGTCAAGGCCCTGCTCATAAATCCAGCAAAAGTCCAAGAGTAGCCTCTGGTCTACCTTGGGTCTCAAGTCTGCCCCCATACTGAGTGTGAAAGAAGGCTTAGCACCGCCCAAATCACATGAGGTGGGTTTTCCATAAAAAAGAATCGTGGTCTCAGGGTCATGAGGTCAAGCCCTGCATCCAGCTCTGAGCTCAGCACAGAGTGTGCTTGGGACTCTCTCTCCCTCTGCCTTACTCCCCTCTCTAAAATAAATAAATCTTTAAAAAAAAGAAGAAGAAGAAGAGCTACATTCTCAGAACAGGGAGAAGAAAAGTAACCAACCAAAATCACAGGTACATTACTAATGGGCAGCTTGAACTCTTAGGAAGTAATTTCTATATGCCATGCATACACTTTCCTTTCCACCCCTCTTCAAGAAAACATATGTGAATGGGAATGATATTGAGATTACCTTGAATTCTTTTCAACTTGTTTTAGGTAAATTATTAATGTATTTCCATAATTAAACTATTTTGATAACATTACATGCAACAAACGTAGTATCTGATTGCAACACATTAGTTAGCAAGTATTTATTTGTGCTCTTACTAAATTCCAAGCACAAAAAAGGAGAATTTTTTATCCCCAAAAGATTGAGAATTGCTGTTTTCACAGACAGAATTCCAGACTGTATTGCAAAAATCGACTGCAAAAAATATAATCATCACTTTATAGCTATAACTGTGATTTTTAAGAGCAAGAAACAAACCATTAATAAACCAATCTTGCATTAGACATCTTGACATTTAAATTGACTTCATGCAAATAAAATAAGCAAATTGAATTTTCCAATTTACTCATCAGACACTATATGGATGCATTTCACATCCACATCTTAAAAATGTAATAAGAAAAATTTTATCTCTTTATGTCTGGCATGTCTGTTCCTGATGAATTCCATAACCAACTTGGGTGACGTCTAAACAGAGAAATCTCACATCACCTTTTTTGTCCTGTTTTTATTATTGTGTGATCTTTTCAAGTAGTTGATCTTGTGTGTGTCCTCCTTGAAGCGTTCTGAAGTTACTACCCATTTTTACTCCATAGATGAAACTTGTTCTTCTAGCATGGAAACATCAAGGGGAAGAATTGCTCTGTTCATGTCTATAGTCCTCATCATAAGAGAGTTTTCACTTTATCCTGACCTGACTTTGAACATTTAGGGGAAATGCTCAATTTGTAGCCTTAGCTAATGGCACTACAATGTCACACTTCTCTGTTTAACATTCAGCTTTGTTAATCAAGGAAACCAGATTGGCTCTCTGCATGTTGATTAAATTGATTACAGCTGTAGGCCTTGATAGCATTTTTTCAAGTGTCTCTAATTAATCAGACAATGCTTGATTAGTTTTTTCTGTTTTGAGGAGATAAACTGACTTCCTTGAGAATTTTCACCCCAAAATAATTCCCCTCCAGTGAAAGGTAAAGGATAAGTGAGTCAGGGCACTGAAACCTTTTATCTTCCAGCAACTTAAAAAAAAAAAAAAAAAAAGAGGAAGAAAGAAATCCTTTGAAAAGCCGATTAAAACATAATATTAACCTTTTTCTTCCATATTCTCATGAATACATCTTGTGGAATGAAGAAGTCTGTGTGTTCCTCCGAGCTTTTAGGCTGGCCTATCACAGAGCATCTTCCAACTTTCTCATTGTTAACCGCTCTTTATCAAGTTATGTCATTGAGTTGTCAGACCCGACAGTTCAGATGTCAGCCCAGGAACTATTTTGTTTTAATAATCAGGCTCGAGGATGATGTGTTAAAAAAATAATAATAATAAAAAGCTACCACCTATTTTTTTTCAGTCATATCTCTAGCATTAGATAAAGCAGCTGTTGTTTATGCAAATGAAAACTTGACAATTTCCAGGAACGTTACCAACATTTATAAAGACCCAAAGTGTTCTGCTTTCATCATTAAAGTTGGTATTTCCAATGGGGAAGGCTGCTAGGATCAGCTCAGATGGTGCATGTTGGCATGAGGAAGGCACTATTTTCCTCTCTCCTCCCCTATTGGTTGAGGGACCAATCTAGACTCCTGTTTCCAATAAGCACTCATCACTTAAAACACTTTTTAAAAGATACTTTGAAGCTGTGTTTCAGAGACGTTTTCTTACAGATGTCATCAAATTGAAGCTCCTGAAGAGAGAGAATCTGCCTTTAAAAAGGAAAGTAGAAAAACATTCAATCAGAGCAGAAAGTGAGAAACAGATCTTACTCCTCCCATCCCCAAACCCTCATTTCTACTCCCAGGTACGCTGATGGTTAACAGTTTCTTGGGCATCCCTCAGAAACTTTCTGTGCATATTACCAGGAAATACATGTTTTATTTACATATTTTTTCAACATAAAGGAATAAAATTCTATATTGTTCTATACTTGCTTTTTAGATTTTTACAGAATAGGTTTTAGACATCTTTCTAAATTTGCACATAGAGATGAACACATTCTTCATTAACTGCCAGGTGTTATTTCACTGTTTGAATGTACTTTCATTTATTTAGCCAGTTCACTGCTGATAGACTTTTAGGTGATTTCTAGCTTTTGTTACTGTAAACCGTGCTGTAATAAACATCCTCATGTACATATCTTTGTGAGCTTGGACAAGTAGGTGTTTACAGCAGATCCCTAGCAGTAAAATTATTTGGTCAAAAGGTAACTCTGATAGATATGACCAAACTGTCTACCAGTTTACATTCCTACCAGCTCACACTGAGTTTCGTGAAACTTCAGAATTTTGCCAAGCTACTGTATGTCAGTGGTATCTCGTTATTTTAATTTGCATTTCTATAATTATATACATGGTCAATGTCTTTCTGTATTAAGGGATGCGTATTTACATGTCTTTTCTTCTGACCTGACCATTCATATCTTTGCCTACTTTTCTAGGATCATGTCTTATTTTTATCCAGTGTCCTTATATACCCAACACAATACCAGGCACACGGACCCTCGATAACTATTTGAATTTTACTTATATAATATATGGGACACACAGAAAGAATATATAATAGTCCTAATTAGAATGTAAGATACTTAAGGCAAACTGCAATCTCTAGAGCCTTTCACTCTCAAAGGATGACAAAACAAGATGTCTCCTTAGGAGACCTCTATACAGTAGGACTTTATTTTGATACAGTAGGAAATCTGTTTTGTCAAAGGGAAGGCTCTGTGCTTCTCACGTGCATTTTCACATCCACATGTACTAAATTTCCAAACAATACCATTAGTTCTTGCCTAAATCATACAGCAACAAAATCCTAGCTCTTCTTTCTAACCCCCTTCTTATTCCCCACCAATCCACTCTCCACACAACTGCTACTGCGATTTTTCTAAAAGGTAAATCCAAGATTCTTGTAGCTTAAGATCCTTCAAAAGATCCTCAAGGCCTTCAGAATGAAGTCAGAACTTTTTAGTTTGCCACCTAAAACCCCTGCCTTCTTTAGGAATTGATGACACTCCTGTCATCTAACACATACGTATGCCCAGTGTCTGTCATTTCACACTGCAAGCAGTGCTCCTGGCTTGCTATGCCTTTCTGCTGTAGTGCATGCTGTTTTTTCTAGAATATCCTTCTACCTTTTCTCTATCTTGCTCCTCCATTCTCCTCCTTCAGGAACAACCCTTTCATCACTTTTGCTGAAACCCCCATCTGAAATCTTCTAAATGTAAAAGTTTCCCTGGGCTTAACTTTATCTAACAATACTTATTTCACCTTCTTCTAAATGTTGGTCTAATGAACAGTCTGTCTCTAGGAGACTGAATTCCTCAAGGGCAGAATCATGTCTTCCTCCTCAGTACCAGCATAAAGTCTGAGACCCTGCCGGGGCTCAGTAAACATCTATTCAATGTAAAATCATAAAGCAGCTGTGCTGGTAACAGTACACAGAAGGCAAGGAAGGGGCCAGCCTCTCTCGTGCTGTCTCAAGGAGATGGGCTATTACTGTTCATATGTTGTAGTTGAATTTGAGTCTCCAGAGTTGAATTATCTGCCATATCTAATGAGTCAGTGTCTGTAAAATGGTCCCAAGATGCTGTGTCGTTAATATTTTTTTAGACTGAGGGAAAATACTGCCAAACAGGAAAGATGTTCAGCTCTACAGAGAGCATATAAAGCATATTTAGTAGAGTAAGAGGAATTAATGATTTTCATGATTTGTTGGAGCATTGAGCGCTTGGAGGGAGCTAGGTCTTCTCCAATTTATGGATTTTCTGACAAAGGCATGGGCAGGAGAGATGATTTTGTCAAGGTCAGAAGAAGAAAGAGTATGATTTCCCTTTTGTGTGAGTGTCTGTTGCATGTCTCCAAATAACATAGATTGATGTGAAATGAAAATACAGTGCTTCTTTATGCAATGTGTTTCCCAAATTTCGCTATGGAAGAAATGCAACCCTATCCCAGGCCCCACCATAATGTAAACATCTTCTGAGCACTTCTAGGAGGGGAGGAGAAGAAATAGCTGGGGAGAGTAATTCCCATATTGTTCGGAAATAGCTGCCTTCCCTGGCCTCTATTTTTGCTCCCACTGCTCTCAGAACATGTTTTCCTGACCTCCTCTCTGCCAGATCTTTCTCAAGTATTCACCCATTTCTCAATCTTTTCACTCTCACCTGCAGGTCTTTCTCTCATAGCCCTGGCCTTCCTACAAGTGTTCATTCATTCACTCATTTAACATCTTTTGAATTTTAATTCCGGTATAATCATTCAACAGATATTTGTTAAGCATCTATTATGTGTCAAGCCCAAGGTGAAGAAGACGGACATGATTGCCTGCCTGATGGGATTTATAATCTGGTCACAGCTTGTCTTCCTGGTTCATAGACAGCCATATTCTCACTGTGTCCTCACATGGCAGAAGGGGCAAGGAAGCTCTCTGGGTTCCCTTTTGTAAGGGCACTAATCTCATTTAGGAGGGCTCTGCCCTCATGACCTAAGCACTTCCCAAAGCCTCACCTCCAGACACCGTCACGCTGGGGATTAGTTTTCAGCATAAGAATTTGGGGGGGATGCAAAGATTCACTCTATAGCACTAGGCAATTATGAGAAAAGAGTCTAAGGATGTGGCTCTCCCTCTGAAGCCTAGAGTTAGTGTGGTGGTGAAATTGAGGGAAAAGCACAAAAACATTCTGTAGAGATAGTAAGGACTCGACTATGTAAAACTTTGAGCCAACTGGGGGCGCCTGGGTGGCTCAGTTGGTTAAGGGTCCAACTATTGATTTTGGCTCAGGTGATGATCTCAAGGTCATGAGATTGAGCCCTGTGTCAGGCTCCATATGGGCATGGAGTCTGCTTAAGATTCTCTCTCTCCCTGTCCCTCTGCCCCTCTGCACACTGTTCTCTCTCTCTCTCTCTCTCTCTCTCTCTTTCTCTGTTTAAAAAAAAAAAAATTTTTTTTTCCAAGCCAATGTAGTGATTTTGAATTTTGCTCTAAGAGTGAATTTTTAAAAACCCACCCTGGACTGGATTAGAGGGAGTCTAGATTGGCTGGGGGAAGAACAAGGGAGAGATTCTAGAAGCATAGACTAACAGGGTGGCAGTGGGTATAGAGATATGTCAGCATATTCAAGAACTAAGGTTAGGACCTTAAATGGATCCCTAAATATTTCCAGCTCATCTTCCCTTAGAGAGACTACAAAGACCTCAGATTCCTCATGTGCTAAACCAAACTCCTGGATCACCCAAACCAGTTTCCTCACCTCAGTTTCCCAGTTCATGCAGTGGTACCAACACTGTTTCATTTCCAGAATCCAGACTGTAAACTGCCTCATTCTCTCTTCAGACTAGCTTCCTCTGTGTAATAGGAAATATGGTAACCACTGGATCTGAGTTTTACTTCTTTTGGCTTCATCTTTACTGGAAACTCTCTCATTTTCAGACCCAGTTTCAAAAGTTCTAGGGAAACACAATTGGCCCAGATTAGGTCAGGTGTCTACATATGGACCAATCAACTCAGGTTGTAGGCTCACTAGGAACATGGTAACTCCCAGGAAGAAATAGGGTTACAGGCTGCTGTTCCAAAGAGAAGGGGAAGGAGTTCTAGCAGTCCCTTAGCTCTGTTCTCCTTTCTGGATGAGAGATTACAGTTGTTCCTTGGAAGTGCCAAGGGCGAAGAAAGGAGAAATAAGTGGAAATGGGGGGACAAAAAAAAAAAAACAGATTTTGCCTCAACATGAGAGGAGACTTTTAACAAAGTTATTTGGAAGATGAAATGTGATCTTTGAAAGAAGTACACACACAGTTCCTGATACTCAGGTATAAATTAGATAATCACTTGGTAAGAATGTTGTAGAAGGCAACCCTCAAACACTGAAAATCCAATACTGACGTTAGAAAACTCTTATAGAAAGCCAACCAAAATTAAACAATAGCATCTTAACACTTATTCGAGTCCATTTTAAGAGATACACAAGAGTTCCCCACTTATAGTTTGAGCTTCCTACTTCAAATGGGAGATGAATCCTATGAAGAAAAAATATTTAAATTTTAAAAAAGAAAGATATTTTCTTAGTTTTTTTTTTCTTTTATATACTAGTTAAACATATTTCTGAACCAGCATTCTGTTTTCTGAGGCAGAAAATTAAATTTTTCTGTCATGGCTATAAGGAAGCAAGTTGTATGTCTCCAGATTTACCCCAAATTGTGTGTACCACACATGATGAAGAAACAATAGCATGCTCCTGGCAGGTGGAGAAAGCAACATGGATGGAAAATAGAGAGTGGTTTGCAAAAACAGCGTTACAGATTGTTAGGGAAACTTACAGCAATGAGTGGCATTCAGTATCCTGAACTGCCAAAGAAACTCTTTCAATAGTTATGCATTTGATAAATATGGAGAAGTGCCCACTCTGTGCCAGGCACTCTGCTTGGTAGGAGGCAATGGATGGTGACTACATACATCTGATGATCAAACAAATGAGTTAAGGGTGCGCCTGGGTGGCTCAGTGGGTTAGGCCACTGCCTTCAGCTCGGGTCATGATCCCAGGGTCCTGGGATCGAGTCCCGCGTCAGGCTCTCTGCTCGGCGAGGAGCCTGCTTCCTCCTCCCTCTCTCTGCCTGCCTCTCTGCCTGCTTGTGATCTCTCTCTGTCAAATAAATAAATAAATTCTAAAAAAAAAACAAAAACAAAAAAACAAATGAGTTAATTATGAACTGAGACAAGATCTCTTAGTGAGAAGATCACAGTTGCTCTATTAGATGGGGTAACAAAGGAACTCAGCTAGATTGGAGAGGGTGTTAGGGAAGACTTCTCAAGAGAGTGATACTTGAGCTAAAATCAAGTTGAATATGACTTTACCAGGCCAAGGAAGAGTAGGAACAAGGGAGGAGAGTGTACTGTAGACAAGGGGGAACAGCCTGGGCAAAGGCCCCATGATAGTAGGGAGCATGACATGTTCCAGAAATTGAGAGAAGACCAGCATGGCTGGAACTTAGTGAGATGGAGAATAATGCAAGACGAGGTTGGAACAATACATAGAGATTAGTTTATGCAAAGCCTCAAAGGCCACCGTAGAGATTCTGGTTTTACTCCCAAGTACAGTATCTTCCCAGTGAGACTGAAGGGTTTTAAACAAGAGGTTGACATAATCAGATTGGAATTTTGGCTGCGGTGTGGACGGAAGAGAAGGGAAGCCAGAATGAAGAGGGATCCATTAAGAGTTTTTGCTACAGATAACATGAAGCAAGATAATCATTAGGCTTTGGTGGTAGAAGTAGAGTTGGCAAAAAAGGTGAATTCAAAACACATTTAGGAGGGAAATTGACAGAAATTTTCATAAGAGTCCTGAGAGTGTTTCACTCCACAATTCCTTCCTCCAAGACAGAGGCTGTTAAGCTACAGGCTGTGGGCCAAATCCTGTTCATTGAGAGATTTTTTGGTAAGATTTTACTGGAATACAGCAATGTCCGTTCGTTTACTTGTTTATGTGTGCTTTCACACACTCCTGCAGCACTGCGGAATAGTTGCAACAGAGACCTCGTGCTTGTAAAGCCCAATGTATTGGGGCGCCTGGGTGCCTCAGTGGGTTAGGCCTCTGCCTTCAGGTCAGGTCGTGATCCCAGGGTCCTGGGATCAAGCCCCACATCGGACTCTCTGCTCAGTGGGGAGCCTGCTTCCCTCTCCCTCTCTCAGCCTACCTTTCTGCCTACTTGTGATCTCTGTCTGTCAAATAAATTTTTTTTTTTTAAGCCCAATGTATTTTCTCTCTGGTTCTGCACAGAAAAGCTTTGCCAACCATGGAATTTACACTGCTCAAAACAGCACCTCCATGGTATTCCAAGGTGTAGACATGCCTAATATAGGAGTCCAAAAGTCCGTGAATGGGCTTTAGGTAATCTCCAACCTCCTGAAATTGGAAGTAAAACTTAATATTTATCTGATCAGCCCACAGCATTCTTTTTGTACAACCCATGTTTTAATTCATTTTCTGCTGGCTAGAATGCTGCTTCCATCAGACTGTGAGTGAGCTCTTTGATTCCCCAGGACCTGACACACAGAAGTTCAGTAAATGGTGACTGAATATGTAGAGAGATGATTAAGCTAGCTGTTGGCCTCATGTCTTGTATTTCTGTATAGATATATATGTATGTACACACATAATATATGTACAGGAAACACTTTAATGAAATAAATGTAAAGTTGTTCTTGGAAACAAAATCTTGCTTTTAAATGAAGGAACTGAAACCACAGTCTGTCTTCACTGAGGACATTCTCCTCGGTTATAAAATATCTGATTGAGTTAATGCTCAGTGCCTCACTTCAAAAAAAAATCTATCATGCAATTGGGAAGAAAACAGTGAGGTATTCTTATTTTGGTCAAGATTTTAATATTTGATAAATCTGGCCATTGTGAAAATTCACAAGATGGTATTTGTTCTTCATCTGCTCTGTATTTTTATATGTGGTATTTCATGTGACTCCATTGTCTTGACTCTTAAATAAAACACATCTTCTGGTGACAGTATTCAGTAGGCATAGGTGTACCCGGAAGTCCTTTCTCTAGTGTCAAGAGGAGAGGGAGGGGTGGGAGGCCTGCCGCGTCCACGAGAGGAAAGGAGAAGACACAGCATTACCTGAACACGCTCAGAGAGCAGGCCTGACTGGAAAGGGTGTTGTTCACCCACCAAAGGAGTTAGAGGCTTTCCTAACAAGTAGATAGAGTCAGCCCTTGGGAGAAAAGGATTATAATCAGAGCGGAGGAGAGCAGCCAGAAAGCATCAAATACAAAGGACAAGGCAAATGTGAAAATGGTGGAACAAAGAGCAAGAAAAAATTCCAGAGCACAGCCACTGACGTAAGAGACCAGGGAGACGTTCAGAACTCTAGCCGGGCTGGCATGTTGTTAGTGTGCCTCAACTGAACTCCCACTTCCTTAGATGTTTACTGCTTTCTGAGTTAGGAAGGCATAGGGTTTAAAGAAGCTGATCAAGGGTCACGTCAATTAGTATTAAATATCACATATGAAAATGAAAACATATAAGATATAGGTGCTAGACTGTATACCTGTGCTTATCAATAAGACACCCAAAAAATGCTCTGAAGAAAATGAAATTGTTAAATATATACGAAGTAAAATAAAAACAACAAGCAAAAACAATGCCACCAGGATGGGAAAATAGTGCAACCTGAAGCATTTCTCAAGTTGTGGTCTATGGACTTAGGATCCCAAAAGTTCTGGATGCATGCATGGGGGCTATCCTCCTCTTGGAAGATTCACAGTGTATTAAAAGCTCTCAAAAGTCCTATAAGAAAAAGTCCTGACTCTGTTTAGCCCAATATTTTCCATATTATAATTATAATTAACAACACTTTTTTTTTTGCAAAATATACTTTATAAATGCATACTTAGTAAAAGGACAAACAAATACATTGCTTTGATCAAAATTTCTTAATTGTATAAGATCTTCTGAGTCTTAAGTTAAAATAGTATCACTTGTCAAGAGAACTCTGTAGTCATTTTTAGAAGATAAAATTACATCTACATTATAACCAGAATAAACTCACACCATGTACTATAACTCAAAGTACAGAGGCAATAAAAAAAAAAGAGTAATACATTTGATTACAGAAAAAATTTTTTAAACTATTGCATGGCAAAAGAAAAAAACGGTGTAAGCAAAAACACATGACAAAGTGAGGGGAAACAAAAAACCTGATAGAAGAAGGGGCAAAGACATGAATACACACACAAATAGATAAAAACAAAAAAAGCATATATGCATATACCTACATATTACATGCCTGGCCTTATGCACATGAAAAGTCAGTTAGCTCCACTCATAATGCTCATATTGAGAACAAATGCAAATCAGAAGTACTTTAAGGTACCAGTTTTTATCTCTCAGGTTGGAAAGCATTTAAACTTGACCACATACTCTTATGGCATGGCTGTGGAGAAATCAGCACTGACCTGCATGGTTGGAGGGAATGCAGATGGCACAGTCCCTGTGGAGGGAATTTTTTAGTATCTAACAAAACCAAGTATCTATTTACCTTTTGTCCCAGAAATTCCACTTCTAGGAATTTACCTTGAAGATCTATCTCCAAGTATACAAAAATTGGTAGCTCAAGGTTATTCACAGCACTATTAATTGCAGTGATTGCAAAATATTGAAAACATGCCCAAACATGAGAGAGTGGTGAAATTCATGATAGTCTAGCCAGACATGGAGTACTACACAGCCATGAAAAAGAATGAAATGCTCTCTGAACTGGAGGTGAATGATTTTCAGGTTATATTTTAAGTTGACTTTTGCATTAGACACATGTCTGCTTAATTTTTACAAAAAGAAACATGGGAGATACCAGAATGAACTTGATTGCCTATAGAGGAGCCGGTAAGAATGGCATGGAAGTGATGAGGGGTTGGAAACAAACTGGGAGGCAAGGGGGAAATGTAACTCTTACCTGAATAGGACTTTCTGTGTATTTTTTGACTTTTGAACTGTTAACATTTTATATACTCAACAACAAAAATAATAAAAATCAACAATTAATGGACAAAAAAGATTTCTTTCCTGTTAATATTTCTCTGTAATCTTATATTAACATATAATACAAACAAAAGTGGATGGATCCAACTTTATTTCAAAGAAATAATAAAACCACACTGAAAAGGAAGGAGAACTAACTCAAATAAATTTAGAACATACTATTTGACTATTTTATACTATTTTAACAAAGGAATAAAAAGAACCCTAAACAGAGAGCTCTAGAGAGTAGGCTTGGGGTTTTCTGTTGGTTGTTTTGTTTTGTTTTGTTTGCTTAACAATTCTGAAACTACTTTTGACATGTTCTATAGTTCAGAAAAGAAGTAAATTTATTGAGGATAATGGGAGGTTCTTTGCTGTCAAAGGAGTTACAAATATGGAAAGAGGAGAGATGAGCATGAACGTGTGGTGTTGCATTAGTATTGAAGAAATGAGCCCATAATTATAGAATAGGGATCATCAAACTATTTTCTGTAAAGGGCCAAACAGCAAATACTTAATTCCTTCAGTATAGCACAAAAACAGCCATAGACAATACATAACAAGTGAATATGACTTTATTCCAATAAAATTTTATTTATAGACGCATTTGAATTTTATATAATTATCATATGTCATGAAACATTATTATCTTTCTTTTTTCACCCATTTAAAAATGTAAAAATCATTCTCAGTTTGCGTGCTGTGCAAAAACAGGCATTGAGCCAGACTTTGCCCGCAGGCCATAGTTTGCCAATCCCATTTAGATAGAGAAATGATGATAGATAAATAGATAGATAGATAGTAGAGAGCAAGTGTGATCAAGTGTTTAATTTGGGGAATCTGGATGAACGATATGTAGGAGTTCTTTGTACTCTTCTTTCAAAGAAGTACTCTGTACTTTTCTTACAGAAAAGCTGTAAATCTGACATTATTTTAAACAACCAAAAAAAATCACAAAAGGAAGAACTCTGCACTTTTCATAGCTACTACAGAGAAGGAAAAACATTAATCAAGTCACTGGCCTAAGAAGTGAACATCTTACCTTTTATAATAGTCACACAACCCCCGTGTCCATGGACCGTGAGTAGGAGCTACTCCTGCCAGTGTTTAGAGTTTCTGATTTATCACTGAGGATGTCTTCATATGATAACATTATTATTTCTGTTGCTGGTGTTCCCCGTTGCTCTCCAGCACTCGTACTGAGTAATGAGGTCACCAGGACTTGTAATTTGTATGTGACCTTGTAATTTTCTATAATGTGGGGATTTGGGGTCTACAGTAATGAAATGGGCTAAATGAAAGGTGCTTATCAGAAAAATGCCCCATTAGCTTGGAAGTCTGCGACAATTCCTTTCTGATGTCCTTAATGTGTTATTATGAAATTCAATTATTCAGCACGTTCACCTTGCTTATTTCACTAGCCATAATCAGGGATAGCTAAGGTGAGGAGAGACTGTAAGTATCTTAAAATATGGCAAATAGGAATTGGGTAATTTTTACGTTGAGATCATCTTTTTTTTGCAGGAAGAGTGAATGACTTTCATGGAAAACCTCTGCTATAGATACTTGTAACCATTCTACTTTCCTTGACTGGTTTAATTCCAACAAAATCCAATTCCTGCTACCTTGGTTTATCATTGTAGGGAAAGCCACACTATGATTTTCACCAATAATGAAGATGATGGTGGTCATAGCTGAAATGTATTGAATGTGGCCCTGTATCCAGATCCATGCCAAGTGGTTTTCATCCTTTTTTTTTTTTCCCCCATTTAGTCCTAAAGCAGAACTCTGAGGTACTGTCATTATCTCCTCTTTCTAAAAGAGACTTACTATGTAAGTGGTATGGCCAAGCTTTTGCATGGGGAAACATGGTACCAGGATTGACCTGGAGAGCCAGTCCTCTTACTTCCTGCTGGGATTGTCTCCCATTGTAAATAAAGACAGAAATACAGAAATTTTGAAAGAACTTGTTTAATCATGAGGACATGCCCATGCTCCTGTTGAGAAGAATAAGATAAACGAAAGAGATGCTAGTATCAATGCAAGCATGAATTCGTGTTGGATCACTTTCCCTTACTGCCCCCATGCCGGAAGCTCACTAACAAGTTTAAAGATAAGAAAGGCTTGAAGTATAGCGCACAGTGATTCGAGCCCCCGGATGTCACCCTCTTGCATCACACCCATTTGGGGACCTCCTAGAGGGACCGAGAGGACCAGAAAAGAATGGAGGAGGAAGGGGAGTAAAGAACTTGGGAAATAAAGTTGGCAGTTGGAGGCAGAGGAGCAGGAATGTAGGAGTGGCTTTCCAGAGTGGTTTTGCCCCCATTCTTAATGGGAGTACTGAAGGAATGGGTCACTTGAGGGACCAGCTCCCCTCACTCTACCTTCTTTTGCCCTCCGATGCTCTAAAGACTGAGTGAGTGCCTGCTGACCCCACCATTGTGTCTAGTCCCTAATGGCTCCAAGACCACCTTCTGTTTCAGATCACATTTGGAATGTTGTCATGGAGGTAACATATGACTTTGCCAGGTTTCCTTACCCAAAGATCATTAAGAAGCTTTGTCTCTACTGCATTTCTTCTGAATTATCAAAATAATTTTTTTTAAGATTTTATTTATTTATTTGACAGACAGAGATCACAAGTAGGCACAGAGGCAGGCAGAGAGAGAGGAGGAAGCAGGCTCCTCACTGAGCAGAGAACCAGATGCGGGGCTTGATTCCAGGACCCTGGAATCATGACCTGAGTGGAAGGCAGAGGCTTTAACCTACTGAGCCACCCAGGCACCCCCAAAATAATTTTCTTATAGGAGAGGAACTGGGTACAGTTTAATAGCCACAGTAATAAGCTTTTGAGAGGAATAGTCATCTTTAATCTAGTTGATATATCTGTGGAACAACTAGTGAGTTCAGTGATTGACAATATATTAACCCATTTATAGAACTGAATATTATCTTCTGGATGTTCTGTCTTTCTGAAATATGAAGGAGGGGAAAAAATGTTTCTCTGTGGAAGTCCCAGGAAATTAAAAAACCAATGGAAAGATAAAATGTATATATGAAACTGCAGACCTGTTGTTTATTTACTTACTTCTTTTCTTTTTAGGGACTGGTTAAATATGTTGAGCCCACCAATCGTTCCTCCCAGTCAACACCCAACAGACCAGCATCTGGATTCTTCTGGAAGCTTGAGTGCTCAAGGTGGGACTATGGAAAATGTTATGCATAAAAAAATAAAAATCATTAACTACAAATAGAGAAAATCAGTCACTTTGAGATGCCACTGTTTTTATTAAATGCTAATCATTTAGGCTCACACCCCCAAAATGAGATGCCCTGTGCCTCATTTTATAGGATAATAAGTCCTTCGGTATCAAATTGACCTTCATCTGGATTCCAGGTCTACCAGCTCCTGCTGTGTGGCCTGTAGGACGTTTGGTTACCACATATGTAAAGTAAGACTGAAAGTGATAGCATCCGCCTGGAAGTTTTTTGTGAAGATTCATAAAGCACTTATATTAGCACCTACCAAATACTAGCAGTTCATTTTATTATAAAGCAGACACCACGCTCCTACATCACTAGATACATGTTTTCATTCACACAGGGATATTTGTCTTTAAAGGTAAAGCCAGCACAGAGTTATAGCAATTCGTGTTAGCAATGGAGGAATGGGAAGGAAGCAGGAATGAAAATTTGCCTGGGGTTCCCTTTGTGGGCGAGAGTCATAGAAATGAACCATCAGTTTTGGGTTGTGAGCAGGGAACGTGATTGTCTGGAGTACACAGAGGAGGAAGGGAAAAGAACCTTTGGTGGAAACAGGGATTGGGATGGAAGGGGTAGAGTGACAGATAACCTCAGAGTGGGACTCTCTGAGACAGCCTTTTGAGTTGGGCTTCTGAAGAGAGAAGCACGATATCTGAAGTTAAAACAAATAATACAGGAACTGAAGCCAAAATAAATTGCTCCAACAAAGGTGCCAGGTTTTTTCCCCTCACTGTCCCAGGGAGAAAGTGGAGCATCCCATTTTTCTTCAGGTGTGGAAAATTCAGAGTGAGAGCTCATACATCTGAGTTGCACATTTTGGCTGCCCAAGGGATGGAGATGTCTCCGTGATTTACTGTCTGAAATAGATTATGCCCCTCAAATTGGGAATCTTTTTAGAGGTGTACATTTATAATTACTTATGACAGAAAAATAGAATCTCGGCTGTCAGGAGGAGACCTTGCTGTGAGAGAACAAATAATATGTTATGTTAAGTGTCCTAAATAAACCACGGGAACAGAGAGCGTGGTCCTTGAGCAAAGGCACCCAAGATATATATTAGTGAGAAGTAGCAGAAAGGAGGCCTTTGAGTCACCATTACAAAGTGATGTTTTGACAGCAGGAGCTCAGTTATGTTGAAGGTAAACAGAACTTCCAACGAGGGCAAATTAACAGAATAAATTCAGAAGATTATAGAAATGTTCTGGCCAATGTTAACCAGGTCTGGTGCCCCAAGCTAATTAATATCATCAAAAACTGGTGTTGCCTATTTGGTGACTCTTTACATGTTACTGGCTTAGTTTTAGACAACATACCAATGTGCCAAGATAGTGTTCTTATACAGTGTTTGTCAAAGTAAAATGATGGGTTCAAGTATCCAGTTTGTATCACCAGAAGCAAGAGGGAGACATGGTTGTGGATAGTCGGGCCTCTTTTGGGGCTTCGGTTGCAGGATACCAAGAATTTAGAGAGAGATGCCGGACACCATGCTAAGTTCTAACAGTAGCTATCACAGCAACACTGTGAGGAAGGTACTATTAGTGTGAGTATGTAATTACTGATCTTTACAGCTGAGACAACTGAGGTACAAAGTTCTTGAATGCCTTGCCCAGGGTCACACAACCAGTCCTCAGCAGAGCTGGGATGAGATTCCAAACAGCCCGGCCCCACTGTTTTTATACTTTTTTTATTTTGAACCAAGTACCTAGATTACCTACTCAAAAAGAAATGTATATGAAATCAGGAATTGAAATTTTTTTTCCTCTTGAAATTTCCTGATCTATACAGGGAAAAACAAACAAACAAACAAACAAATGGAAACATCTCCAGGGCTAAGTAGCTAAGTTCTTTAAGGGAGCAGGAGGAAGCAGACGTCTGGTCTCCTGTTTCAGCCCTCCTATTCATGCTTGTCAGGAATCACAAGTGACACCATTTTCTCCATGGGAGTGAGGTGCTCAGGGGCAAAGCTGCTGTGTTGACCAGATCTGAGGGAGGCAAGGGTCTGACTGAGAGACAGGATCCCTGGATTGCTGAGCTGCCGGGCCTGAGTATTTCCTTGTCACCTCGCTTCCCAAAGGCCTTTCTAAGCAGGTCAGTCTCCCTTCACCTTGTACATTTTCTTCGTGCCCTTTTCACAATGTGTAATCCGTGATTTTGGGCTTGTTTAATGTCTTTTTTCCTACATAGCCTGTGAGTTTGTAAAAGCAGAGACTTCATCTGTTTGCTCACTCCTGGATCCCAAGTACCCTATGCAATTTCTGTAGGTTATTAGATACTCTAAATTTTTGTTAGAAGGTAGACTGGAAGGCTGAAAGGGAAAAAAGAGAGAGAGAAATGTTCTTCAAATGGCCATTTTTATACCAACCTTGAAAAAAAATGAGTAATTCATTGAAGTCTTACTTTCAGTAAGTCTTGCTTACTTACTTACTTTTCCCCTATTCCAGATTTTTAGTATATTATGTATATTTCTAAAATTTGTCAATGAGAGTATTGAACCTAGACCCTTGCATTTTAGCAATTAAAACAGTGACAGATAACCTGAGGCAGTGGCTCTTAAAGTATATTTATAAGCCGTGAAACTTTTTTATCAATTGAATTTCCTATGAAATTCTAACATTTAAAAGAGAGAAGAATAGAACCTCTCTGGCTAAAGGGGAAGTTAGGGTCTCAGAACCCTGCCTTGGGGCTCTGCTGAACCAGCTAAGACAGTGGTGCAGTCCTAGCCCCAGCTAGGATTAGGCTTCCTCCTTATCAGTGCCTTTCTGCAGAACTTTTGAAGGTGGTTTTGAAGCCTGGTTCCCAGGGAGGGAGGGTCTCCCATCTTTAAACTTCTAAGACAGAAATAACAATAGCTAATATTTATTTATTCTTCCTATGATCCACACCTGCAAGTACCCTTTACTTCTCATAATGGCAGCTACTGTTATTCCCCGCCTTTTCCACATGGACACTGGCGCTCAGAGCTGGGAAGTAATGTGCTAAACCCCTACAGCTCCAGCCCAGGTGGAGAGGACGAGATGCTTCTATAGAGTGAGAGGCATAACTGTAGTTCAGCAGCAGGGCCTGACCAATGCATAGTACTAGAAAACTTGCCCCAGGCCACATAAAAGTAAGTGCTTGGGTTAACCTTAAAAACAAAAGAGCGAGTTATGTTACCAGGAAAATGAGTTTATTTAGGAATAGCAAAGGAATGGCAGTTTGGGTCACGCACGCTGCAGCAAAGCGTAGGCAGGTGTGGAGAGCAACATTACTTTGTAGAGACAAAGGAGGACTTTGGGAGAGGCTGCTTTGAAGGAAAGTCTATTAGAATCTAAAAGTCCAAAGCAAGAGTTAAAGATGAGGACGCTTCCCATTGTCTAGGCTATTGCTTGTCAGGGAGAAAATCTCCCTTCCTTCTGCTGGGGCAATAAGATGAACTTCCTCCTGCACAGGAGCATGGCATAGGCGGCCACAGAAAGCCCGTGCGTAGCGCCTCCCTTTCCAGGTTTCCTCACTCCGTTTCAAATGAGGTCTCCCTCTACTCCTTGTCACACATGCCTTAGACCTGGCCTTTGAGTCTTTGCCATATTCAGTACGAGTCTGTGTCACAGCAACAGCTCCTGCTCAGACAGAAGCCTCGAGTGTATAAATGCCATCTTCAAGGAAACAGGCCGTGTTCTTGGAGAGCCAGGCAGCCGGCGGGACCGGCCTTGCGCTCCGGGCCCTGCGTCTGGAGGGAGAGCGGGGCGCTGCGCGTAGCTCCTCCCGGGCCGCAGCCTGCTCGCCGAGTGTCAGTTACCAGGGCCGCAGGCGCCCTTAACACTTGGCACAAATGTGTGTTCCTGGAGCGCATGTGAAATGTGAAAATGGGAAGTTATGATTTCAGAACTTACTCAAGAGAACTACCAAGCTGACCTTTGGAAAATAAAGCAGACTTTGCTTGATGAATAGTTGTCAATTTGTTTTTGACATTTGTTCCTTTACAGATATGACCCTTCAATTATTCATGCTTCCCAGCTCCAAAATGGAATATTAATGACCTCTCTCGTCAGGCCTGCAGAACCGCTCCTGCAGTTTACATAGATTTTGAGTAAGAAAGACATTCAGAAGTGCTTGTGGAGTTGCCAGAATCCCATAAAAACAACATCCTTGTGCCTTCTTTATGGCAAGGCCATAGAGGATATTCCTTTATGAACATGGGTGTATCTCCCACGAGACGCAAATAGGCAGCAGATGCTGATTGTAAAGATGTAATATCCGAACTACTGGCCAAGAATTTAGGACTCATGGCTCCTTGAAGCTAAGCAGAGAGAGGGGAATCTGGCCATGTGCTCTGGGCACAACAGGGGAGGCCTTCCAGAGTCTTATTTCCTTCCACACGGTTATTCGACACCCACCTGATACGATGAGTCTCAAACAGTCTTCTAAAATCTGTTTTACTAGCTATCTTACAGAGATTATGCTTCGCTGAAAAACCATGGTGTCCCCAGGTGCTTGACTTGGCGCCTAGGACACAGTCCACACTTAATAAGTATTTAATGAGTGCTTGCGTGAATCATCTGCCCATGGAAAACAGAAGTATGATTTGGTCTACTCTTTGGATCCTCCTTGTATCGTCAAGATTTACTTAAGGTGCAAAGAGACCTTCTCCCCCACAAAAAACAATCCTGGCAAGGTAGAAGTAATAAGAGAAGTCAGCACCATCCATGTGCCCGCCACAATGTCGGATTTTCCTGTGTTACCTCACAATGACTCCTCCCGATACTGCCAGGTATGAGGCTATGTTATGTCCCCCACTGTACAGGTGAAGTTAAGGTCACTGCCTGAGTCACAAACCCAGATTGTGGAGCAGGACTCTAACCCAGGCCTGTCAGACCTAGCAATCTATACCCCTAACCCCCATGCTGCGACAAGGCCACAGAATTCCCGCTGAGGTCAGTAAGAACCATACAACTGACGTGTCCACTGCAATTTTTAAATTCAGGAAGTTCTCTTTCTTGAAGCTTTCTGGATAAAATAGTACTCCCTTTAGTACTCCCCTTCAACCTGTGGCATCCCCATCTCAAGGCTCCACTCCTATAATGTTCGTTAGTATTCATGACATTGCGGAATCCAGAGTCCCCACCCCTTCCCCTGTTAGGCAAGGAGCTGCTTTTGCTCTCAGATTAACCTTGAGGAAGAGAGGTATTTCCTCTTACGCAGCTATCAGAGTCTGGGGGTGTCTTCTCTGCACGAAAGTGGTTGGGAGATGGGGGGCTGGTGATCAACGCCCTCACTAGGCTAAAGAGGTGCCTTCCTTCTAGGAGTACTAGAAGTGAGCCCGGAAGTAGGGAAGTAAACACATTGCTGGTGTCTGAGGCTCTCTCTCTTATTCTAGAACTATCCCCACCTACTTATTGCCCAGATGCACCCCAGAAATGTTCCTAGTCCAAGGTGTGAGTTCAGCTTCCCTTGCTGAAATTGGGGTGAATTTTCTTCTCGCTCCAGTGTTGCCACCTTGCCTGAGATCAGGCCATTGAGACATTGTGGGTTTCACAGCTCAGTAGTCTGGTTAGGGACTAACCTGGGTGTGTAACAAAACACATTCAGAGTCACAAGCTGCACATTCCCAAGTGCACAATTGCTTTGTAGGTTCTTTTCCCAGCTTTACTGAGATAAAATTAAAATGTAACGTGTAAGTTTAAGATGTAACACTGTGTAAGTTTAACTCAGTGATTTGATATACAAGCACACATTTGCATCACTGCACGTTTGTAAGTGGAGACTACCTGGAAAGAATGAAATTACACTAATTCCGTTAATCTTCCAAATCCTTCAATATGTTGTCTTCAGTGGCATTTTCCAAGTAAAATATAGCCACTGGTTTTTGCAAAAAGGGTGATATACTTATTTCCCAAATGAAACCTGAACTATAATCATGGCGTGTTATTTGCCTTCCAAGAAACAATATGGTGTTCTAATAGAAGAAAGTATCTTTTCCTCCTTTTTATCCCATCCTTGATCATTTATCCTTCTCCCATCCTAGGACACATATTTGAAACAAAATTCAGCAGTTCATAGTAGACTTTCTCAGGTTTTAGTGCAAGTTAATTTTGCCCTACTGTGAGAAGCATTGGTGGGAGAGTTTGCGAGCAGCCAGTGCTCTGCGGAATCTTATCTAAAATGTCATCTTTATCGATCCTGAGGCTGACTGTTTGGAATGGTGATCCCTCACCATTGAATTGTTTAAACAATAGTGTATTAGTATGCACATAAAAGTACAGTCAATCAGTTCTCAAGATCTATAAGAGAGAAAACGCATTAACTTTTTAAAAAAAAATTCTGGATGGCAGCGTCAGAAAATCGAAAATCAAGTGCAGTGTCTTGATTCAGAGATTTTAAATCTGATAAACCGGTGCCACATTATTTGTTTTCAAGCTTGAGGACTCAGCCTGCGCATACAGGTTTTCTATTATCTATGGTTAAAACGCGATAAATATAGATAATTAAGCATTTATATTAATGGATTTTCAAAAGGTGAACTGAAGGAATTGTTTGCCTGAACTGATCTAACAGAGGGGAGGGCAGCTAATATTGCTGCATTCGGTCTGGCTCTGCTGGCTTTTCTTCTATTATTGCTGTTAACCCATTCAAAGTGGATGAAGCTGGAAGTTTGTAAATAGATTATTATCTGAAAGGCAATTTTATTTCACTGGAAATGACTTTATTATGTGGAGAAGAGTAAAAATGTAATTTGGACCCCTGTCCAGATGCTCTTAGTGTAGTAGCAGAGAATGGTTTTATTTGTTAATTTGTCCTTTCAGAGTTTCTGTAGCCAGTCTTTAAATAGAGCAATTTAGCATTTGGGGGGAAAAACAAACCCTGCACCATTCAAGAATATAATTGAAAATTACCCCATACCCATGCACAATAATTACCTTTCAAAACATTTCCCATTGCTTGACATCATAGTGGTAATTGCTTAATGATATTATAATTTCATTACGTAGGGATTACAATGGCTTAAAATGATGTAAATTGGAGGCGTTGAAAATTAAGTTATAATGAAAACAAAACCTTTTATGCAAGTTTAAAGCACTTATTTCAATGTAAAATTATACATAATGTCACCCAATTTTTGTACGGGTGTCATTGTTGGTAGAGTTAAAATTCATCCATTTAAACCTTTAGTACTAAAAACCACAAAACCTGCTTTAGTCCCATGGCTATAATGCATGAGGTTCCAGTTTTATGGTGATACGTATTGGAACGAATGCATTTACATAGCAGTTACTGCTTCAGTTTGTATGCATTATGTAGCAAAACCCCTACTAATGAATTGGATCCACATCGATCCCTTTGCAGTTGGGTGATAAAGACCCACGGCCCATTACAACTGTTATTTTCATCTAGAAAGATTCTTGACTGGTCCTAAAATGTATTGAGTTTTCTAACTTAATAGCACCAGCTTAAAATTTTATCTTTTTGGAAAGTACCAGCTCCAGAGTACGCTGAACAGTAACCTGGCATGTAACTTACGTGCCAGAGGTCAGAATTTCCCCCAGTGTGTGGATGGAGTAAAAACAAAGCACGGACAAAGACCTCCGAGATGGGTTGACTTCTCATCACTTACCTCGATGATCCATGATTTTAACATTACACCTGATGGGAAAATTCATTTTACTTTTTAAAAATACGCAATTTTTGGTTTAAGTACTTTTTTTACTTAAAGATGAATTCTTGAATTCTTGATAATGTCCTTTATGAAGCTAGTTGGGGTCTTTGTATTTCATTCAAATCCACTATTTTTTTTTTCTCGGTAGTAAAAAATCAAACAGGCACAGTTTGGAGATGGGGAATAAGGTATAAGTGGACACACCCCTTTTGTGTCCCTTTTGTGTCTACCTCGGCTCTCTTCAGTTTTTCATGATGACAACTGTAACAACAACATTTATTGAGTATTCACTGTGTGTGTGTGGAGTCTTACTGAGCATCTTACTGAGTTGTCATAGGTACCATCACAAGTAGGATTACTGTCCTCACATGAGGAGACTAAGGCTCAGAGTGCTGAATTTTCCCAGGGTCCCACAGCTACCCAGTGGTAGAATGGGATTTGGACCCAGGCCTGTCTGACTCGTTGTCTCCGTGTGATGCTGTCCGTCTCTATGAAGCCTTATCCTAGGACTCTAAGCTTTATCAGTGTTTTTGTTCTGAGTGACTAAGCAATTTATAACCTGTAGTTCGTGATTTATTTCAAGGTTGTCATTATCCTTAAGAGTAACAGTAACGATCATTTGTTGCAGAATTACTGTGTCCGCTGTGTTATGCATATTATCCAGGGTCCAGTTTCGTCTCCCACAAAACCCTATGAAACAGGCAGTACTATTTCCATTTGGTAAATAAGGAAATGAGGGTCCAGTGAGGCAGAGTAACCCATAATTGCCCAAAGGTCATTTGGGTAGGCAGCGGCCGAGCTCCCTCCCATCCCGTGGGCGGGATCGTAGGGCCCAGGGCTCTCTTAGCCTCTCTGCAGTTGCAACTCCCATCACCCCACCATTAATCTTCACTAGCTGCTTTTGTTTTGTGTATGAATGTCACATCCACACCTAGACATAGTACAAATTTAATAGACACCATCATGTAGCCTGCACACATAAGTTACTTATTGGTTCTGTTCTCTGAAGAAGCCTAAATAAGAAAGGGATGATGGGTTGAATATGTGAAGATAAAGGACACATGCACACCCTCCTTTTGATGTGCAGAAGTGACCTAAAGGGGGTCATCTTCCATGAGAAACAGCCACTTAAAAAGCATTCCCAACTTCTACTTAAAGGAAGAAGGTGGAGGCAGGACCCTGGGGCCCACTCTTAAGGTAACAATAGAAAGTAAAGGAAAAGCAGCCTGCCTTCTCTGATTTCCTGTTCTTAATTAGAAACCGTGCAGGGTGCTCAGGTCAGCTGCCACCATTAACGTGGCCATTAGCAAAGTCCTGTCATACTTCAAGGACATAAGCCACTGCAGCCAAGAGTCACAGAAACTCATCAAAGGCACCGCAGGGAATCACTGGATCTGGTCCTGCCCTGTGCACAATAAAATCTGACATAAGTGGTCGCCCCAGTCCCTGCATCACCCTCCCCAGGGTCCACTTCCCATTTCCTGGTCTGCTCTACGGTTTAGAAAATTCTTCCTTGTGCTGAGCCAAAATCTGGCTCCTCATAACTTTCCCTCATTGATCCTCTTGCTTCCTCCTGGAACCCCACAGAATCATCTTAACTTTTTTCTCATTTACCACCCTTGACGTTCTTGAGGCCAGAAGGGCTGCTGTAACCGCAAGCTTTGTCTTTTCTGGAGTTAATAAGCCCGGATTTTGCCTCTGCCCTCCCACATGGACTCTCATCTTTCTCTGTGATCTTTGAAGTGTGAGAAATGAAATTTCTTTTGTTTCCAAACCTGAGTTTTTCAAATGTAGGACACCTTTACAATTTGACACCTTTGCAATGTGTTATACTCTTCCATGTTTAAATCCCCATAACATAATGGTTCCCACCTGAACATGTCCCACCACCTTCTTAAAGAAAGCAGGGCACCAGTATGGTAGAAAGAACGCAGAACTGAGAGTCTAGAAACCCAGGTTCATCCCTGACTCTGCCTCTGACTCGGCAAGTGACCTCAGGTGAGCCAGTGAACTCTGTAGACCTTCCTTCCCTCTTCTGTCAGATGGGCACCATGACGCAGGCCTGTTTCCCAGGAGGGTCAAGTGAGCTCCTGCATGGGGAAGTGCTTTGTAAACCGTCAAGGGCTCCACCAGTTGAGGTGTTAGTCAGTGAGGCGGCGGCTCTGAGTCCTCCATCCAGCGCCACTTTTGAAGGACTGCTCGAACCGCGTGTAGCCCATAAGCGTCAGTTGGAGGCTCTTGGGTTTTGCCCAAGTCGCCGCACACTCTTTGAGAACAGCGCCTTCTTCTTCAACCATCTCATCCCCCACTCAGTGCCTGGTGCAGGGGCAGTCGTGCTTTAGGTCTTTGGATGGTCAGAGGAATAGCTATAGTAGAATCTCAGCCCCCGACCTCACCATCTTGGCCCCACTCCCTGGGACTTAACTTGGGCTTGTCACTGTCCTGACAGGATCCGTGCACCAGCTTGGTCTGACTTGGGCTGGGAAAGATCGAATCCCACCACCTTCCCATACTCTGGGGAGTGACACTTATAACCACAGACTTCTTTTTCACAATCATGTATTCCCCCTTTCCAGAAACATCCGTATTGACTGAGCCTCTGTTACATGTCAGCCTTAGCCCAGGCCCACAGCCTAGCCCCTCTGAAAGTAACCCTGGTGAGCTCACAGCCCCAGAGACTGGGCTTTCTCTGGTCCTCAGCAGCCTGTGCTCAGGAAGAGAGAGGGGTCTTGGGTTTTTTTTTTTTTGGTTGTTGTTGTTTTTTATTCGACAGAGAAAAATCACAAGTAGGCAGAGAGGCGGGCAGAGAGAGAGAGAGAGGAGGAAGCAGGCTCCCCGCAGAGCAGAGAGCCCGATGCGGGGCTCGATCCCAGGACCCTGGGATCATGACCTGAGCCGAACGCAGAGGCTTTAACCCCCTGAGCCACCCAGGCACCCCGAGAGAGGGATGTTCTAATCAGCCCTCCTTCCTGCTCTGATCTTCTCCAGCTCAGGGAGGGCTTACCTTCCCGGCTTCAGGACTCCTATTATGTGCTTTTCAGAAGTACTCAGGAGACGCTTGCTGGAGGCGGCCTCGAGTGTACAAGTACTGAGCACAGCCCTGGGCACATATAAGGTGCTCAGGAAAGATCTTACAAAAACCTTTTTTTTTTTTTCATTCCAAGGCATGTGTTAGAAACCAACCAAAACCGCTAATAACTTAGGCAGCAGGAGTTCCTCCAAAATGTCTAAATAGTTGTCACAGAGACAAACATGAAGCCACGTCCATGTGACTAGCAAACGTGACAGATATTCCTCCCACTGATGAAATTACATCACCTGATAGTTTTCTGTACGTGTTCTTTGCTTTGTGTGTCTTGTGTTCCTAAACAACATTATCATTTTAATTTGGGTTTACTTGGTAGCACTTTTAGGGTGCATTCATACAGCACTGGCCCGCAGTGAAGTCTGGAACTGTCTCCCCCGTCTTGATTCCCGCTCGTATCCTTGATCCCGTGAGTCCCTTGGCCATGTGCCTTCGCGGTCTCCACACTCAGCTTGATTGTCCTTCAGAGCAAAGCTGGCCCTGTCTGATGCTGTGAGCAGAGTCTGCACATCTGCCGTGCCCCTCCATTTTGGCCTTGACATTCTGCCTCTCCCAGGAGGATTGGAGGGGCCTGCCTTCTTGCCCTTCTGCCCTGGCAATCAGGAGTTCCCGGCCAGTCAGGCAGCTGACGTGTCTGTGGTTCCCCTCCCCGCAGGTGAAGAAGACCCGAGTGTGGAGGAGGACGAGGAAGTGCTGACTCTGCTGTACGACCCGTGTCTGAACTGCTACTTTGATCCCCAGACCGGGAAATACTACGAACTGGTGTGAAGCCTGCCTTCCTCCGGGGCCTAGAATGGCCATGCCCAGGCGGGGCAGGCGAGCCGTGCTGACCGTGACGTTGGCCCCACGGTGCATGTGTCGGGCAGGCTCGCAGAATCCAGAGTAACTGAGAGAAATGAAGTTGTTTTGTAAATAACGTTTGGTGTTAAGGATGCCTACCTTCTCTTTGTAGATGCATGTGATTTTTTTTTTTTTTTTGACAGTGAAGTAATTAATACAGAGACAAGATTTTAGGACTTCGAATTGGTTCTTACTGGTTAGTTCTCATCCTACATATCATTTTTTATTGCCTATAATCTTATGGAAGCAAATTAAGAGTTATTAATTCAAATGTTTTGCAGTGTTACTCTGTAAATGATGGCTTGATACACAGAAAACGTATTCTTGTTTCAAAGATATTTGGGTACCTTTTATTACCTATTTGTATTAAAAATAAAGTATGATGGTCAAAAAAATACCTTTTAAACTGCCTTCTTTTATTTGCCTTGCTTGCATTCTTTACCAGAATATTCCAAGATAATATTTACCCTTCCTTAGGCTCTCAAGAAAAGAAAACAGTGTGACCTGGTCAGACTTTATGATCGTATTTTGTTAACACTGGCCCTACTGTTCCATTTCATTAAGGTTCATCCAGAGTTTGCCAAAGATCAAAACATTGCTAATCACTTAAGCTGATTAGCACAGTACTGTGCTTTTTTGGTTTGGGGTTTTGCTTTTTTTTTTTTTTTTACACCAATTATCTCTAAATTCTAATGTTATGATCCAAATCTAGCTCCATAGATCCAGATTTAAAAAGTCACCCATTTGAACACCGCCCACACCTCACCACTTCTGGGACTTGGCCGGGAGAAACAAAGGCTCTCTCACTGTAATTCTGCCTGCTGTGTCACCAGGAAGAAATCGTGCACTTCCTGAGTTTGAGGAGACGGCCTTGAATTGTGTGCCAAGTATATTAATATTGAGCTCAAGGAAGTACTTATATTAGCTGGAATATTTTGTTATTTAATAAAGATTTTTTGATAAAGAAGAGTACCATTGGAGATTGAAAAATTACTGGTTTACAATTGGATTTAATGGTAGGACTATAATTTCATTTAATGTTGCTTGATAGAGGAAATAAGAGCTCTTTTTTCAGGAAGAGATTTGGGCTCCTGTTCAAAGGATCATACATTATTTAGAACCATGTTTCTATTTGATAAGCTTTTAATCCTATTGTTCACAACATATACCTTTGTTAGGATTTTTTTTCCCCAAGATGTTCATACTTACAAAATGCAAATAAATAACTGAGGTTTCAGAAAGCACAGAGAATGATAAAATAGTTGGACTATCTTGGTTATGACCTTGAAGATTGGAGTAGGACCTGGAGAGTCCTAGAAACTGCCTTAGTCTCAGGACCATCCACGTAAACAGAGGAGTCAACTAAAGGTCTGTGCTAGTTAAGACATGTAGTTATAAATATCAAAAACACCCTGAGCTAAGATATCCTTAAGTATACAAGAGTATCTCATGAGCCCCAAAACAATGCTACAAACCTCCGTGTGATTTGAGCTGGGACCTAGAAAACTGTTCTGGGATTCTTAAATTACAAGCAGCAGACAGCCTTGATCCCAGAATTCAAAGACTTCTTGAACAATCAGACCACAGAAGACAAGAATCTGGGCAACTCCAGGGATCCGGGAGCAGAAACTAACAGTTTCTCCCAACAATGGTCACCAAAATGACAGCGCCACCTTCTTCTGCTCAAAAAGCAAAAGCTGGTAGGCTTGATTTGTTAATTATCTCCAGGGCCACAAGGAATGGGAGTGTGATAGTCCCTGAAGAATAAAGCACTGTTAACAAAATGGGGAGGGAGGCCAACCAAGTAAAAATGAGTCTTAGAAGCATTGCCTCTACCACTCACCTCCAATTTGTTTGCAAAACAAGTTATCTCTCCCCATAATTCTCAGCTACTCAGTCCACCTGCCAGAACATTCAGCCATTCCACAGCTCATACATCCAACCACAAAGAAATATGGACTCTGAATTTCAACGTAAAAATTCCAGACTTGTATTCTGATAGGCCACTTTGCTCCAGTGGCCACCAGAACCCTCTGGTGTCGATGGGGAGAGAAAGGCAATTAAGGAGTTTCTTATGAACCAAAAGGTATCTACCACAAGCTCTTACCCACTTTTTTCATTTTACTTGCCTTTTTTCTTTAAGGAGTAGGTTCGTTTTCTGTTAAGGTGATTTCCTTTTTTTTTTTTTTTTTTAAGATTTTTTTATTTGAGAGAGAGAGCGAGCGAGCACATGCATGAGCAGGGGAGGGGCAGAGGGAGAGGAAGAGAATTTCAAGAAGACTCCGTGAAGAACATGGAGCCTGATGGGCTCAATCCCACAACCCTGAGCTCATGACCTAAGCCAAAATCAAGAGTTAGGTGTTTAACCTACTGAACACCCAGGTGCCCCTCCACTGAGGCAATTTCTATGGAAGAGTTGAAAAATAAAAACAGATGTGTTACATACTGCTAATTTTAAACGTAAGTCATATAAGCAGTTAACTTGGAAATTCATTGACTGGGCTTTACTGCTTCACAGGTCATCAAATTTTGCTGCATATTGGAATCTCCTGAGAAGTTTATAAACATACTGGCGCCTGGGTTACACCCCCAGAGAGTCTGATTTGATTAGTCTCAGGTGTGACCTGGGCACTGGAAATTTTTAAAACCTCCCCTGGCAATTCTAATGTGCCATAATGCTTGAGAATCGTTTCTAGAGATCAGATCCAACATGATGAGTGGGGAGAAGATTTGCCTGATGGCAGATGTTTCAGTGGGGAAGAGTGGATTAGTTTCCACTTCCAAGAACTTGATTTCTACCTTTCTAATCAAATGTGGACTGAACATTATATCTGAAACTAGCGAGAATCTGGTATCAGTTTGGGGACTGACTCAGTTTGTTTCATATAATTTGGGATGCAACTTGCAAGTGACTTTAGGTCTTCAGTCCCTAAATTATTTAATTACAGAACCCAGGTAATGAGAATTATGGAAAAACAACAGTCAGCTAATACGCGACATCAGATCAATGATTTAGCTTCTCTGGCAATTATAACTTCTCTCTTCAATTAATTTAATTTTACATTATATTAAAGGAAAGTACTGCCATATGCAAAATACATAGATGCTTTTGCATAATAACTTGCCCTATTGTGTTTCTCCATATTTTTAGATTAGCTTCATTTAAATCAGTCATTTCAACCACATCTTGATTTTTTTTAAGTGCAAACTGTGTTTAATAACCAAGAATAGTGCAATCACAGATTGTACAACCTGAAGGACAATTAATTAAAAGAACTAATTTTAAAGTTGCCCTTTGGCTTTAATTAAAGATCAAGCTGCTGAAAGTTTCTGGACTATTTGCGAGGAGAAAAAAAGACTTGAATGACAGCAAATACAGTACTAAAACTGCTTTCATCCAGGTTGCCCCCATGACTCTCAATCTTCAATCACAATGACCAGATTAATGAGGACTAGAAATCACCTATGCACAGATGGTTGTATTACAGGATTTCTATTCCATACACCATTCCTTTTATACTCCAGAAAAGTTGGTCAAGAAGAGAATTCAAGCAAATCCTATCTTCCTTTTTTCTCCCATTATCATAGTTGGGGTAGAATCATCTAGTTAGGCCTAGAAAGAACAATCAACATGATTTCTTTACACTCTGATTTTATAATAGTGAAAAGAGAGTTTCAGATTGGGAAGTTAATTGTCCAAAGGCACTCAGCTGTGGAAGGGAAAATCGAAACCATGGCTCCTCACTTCCAACCCGGTTGTGTTCCCACTCGGAGGGAATGAAGGTAAAAATTCAAATGACAGAGTCGGGTGGCCATCACAGACACAATACAGCGGTTGCCAGAGGACATTAACACCCTGCCAGAGGGTTGGGCTCTCTGGTTCCTTCCCTTTTGCTCTGTGCAGATTCTTTCTTCCTTCCACGGTCAGCCTTCACACCTCAACGATCAACATTCCCACAGTGTGTTTCAAGAAACAAATAATATTCAATATTAACAAACTTAATGAGTTTGGGGAAGAAGCCCATGGTCAAACAATGTTTGATTAATAGCAGAGAAGCAGAATGGATATTTGTCTTAACTGGAGAAGTTCTCAATGGCTTCAATAAATTAACATGCAGAGGGAATGTCCACGAAGGACACTTCTCAAATTTCTTTGTCCTCAGAACCCTTTTGCAATAGAACATCTCGAGGGGCTTATCCACCCACAGAACCTCTTTGGAGAAATGCTGCAGAATATCGTCTTCCTCCTCTCCAGGCCTGCGAGCCCTGACCTCCACCACAACTCCCCGAAATGTGTCTGCTGAGTCGAGGGATTGGTTGGGAGAGTGTGCATGTGTTGCTCGGTGATGGCCGTGGGTTTTTTGCTGTTTGGTTTGGTTTTGCCCAGATATTTCACAAATCCCTGTCCACACTATGGGATTAGTCATCAGACCCACTTTTTGTCTGAAACAAGGTATGCTGGGGGCACCTGGGTGGCTCAGTAGGTTAAACCTCTGCCTTCGGCTCAGGTCATAATCTGAGGGTCCTGGGATCAAGCCCCTCATTGGGCTCTCTGCTCAGCAGGGAGCCTGCTTCCCCCTCTCTCTCTGCCTGCCTCTCTGCCTACTTGTGATCTCTCTCTCTGTGTCAAATAAATAAATAAATGATATTTTAAAAAATTAAAAGATTAAAAAATAAAACAAGGTATGCTGACGCCTAAACTTTCCTTAAGTCAGAAACTTCAGTCACCTAAGATGAAGAAATTTTCTTCCTCATGCTTTAAATTATACAAACTTATAACGGTAGATAATACAGTTGACTTACAACAAAGGATAAATCTATGCTAACATTCATTCATCATGAATATTGGAGCTTTACATCTTAACAAATATTTTGGTTCTGGTTTGGGTGATTTTAATATAATTTAAAATCACATTAAGTCAAAATAATTTGACTTATAAGAATTAAATAACCAATAAACATGGGCCACAGATAACACTAATTTTTACTGATGACATATTCTTCTGTACTTAATCACCTGTAACCCTGGGAAGCATTACAGAAGTGAAGTGTGGGAAATGGTATTGATCGGTTTTTATCAGCCCAACTTATCATTGTCAATGTTGGTGCTGAACCTGGCAAGATGTAAGCATATGAACTTGCTCCTAATGGTAATATGTATTGCCAATGGTTCAACCTGTAGATCAGGAGAAATTATCTCTAATTTGCTATAAAAGATACATCCAAAGGAATGATAGTGAGGAGGGAGGATGCCCTGGGACCTTAATAACTGAGATAAGCCCAATCATCTAGACATATTCAGCTTAAGAAGTCTAGAAGGGGAAATCACTCTTTGTTCATTTCAGATATTATGCCGTTCTGAAATATAATTTTTATTAATGATGGAGTTTTAATAATCCATAAATAAATCATGAGATGGGATTAAAATTATTTCCAGTTTTGCTTTGCATCTTCCCAAACTCAAGATTATCGTAATTAAAGAAAGTCAATCAAAATTCCACTCTCTTTTTCCTGCAACATGCAAAAGTGCTTCATTCGTTTCAAACCCTGGAAACTTAAAAACGTTTTAGCCAAGACAATTGAAAAGAGCTTTCCTTTTCCTTTAAAACCTTTTGGCTGGTCAAAGAAATTGATAGCATCTTTCTGTGGGCCAATTCTAGTAAGCAGAATATCTTTTCACCCTTAATTCTTGTCTTCTCTTTGACTTTTAACATCTAAATATTTCTAAAATTCATCTAGGTGCTCAGGTCTGCACAATATACTTATAATACCTTTCAATTCACTTATTTCAAAAGGTTTTGATTCTTTTAGGTTAGGTACTGTTCAAGAACATCTACCATCATCAAAAAAAAATTTGATTTAGGAAAAAAAATGTGGCTTCCTTTGTTAGCTAAACCTAAGATCTATGGATGCTTCAAAGTTCAGATAAACAGAAAAATAATTAATTCCAGAGATTCCTGCTATAATTTTCTCTGATCAGCAAATGCATTTCCCTGTTAATGTCTACAGCCTTAATTCAAAGGTGATATCACCACTAGCATTTGTCTTTTAATTTCTGAAATTCCTTTCCATGTTCTGCCAATTGTCACTTTCAGTGTAATCTGAAAACTCAACTATGTGCATGTTGCATCATCTTGGGAGTGTAAAAATGCTGCTGCCAGGGTCCAGTCCCAGGGATTCCAATCCTCCTGGCCTAGGTTGTGACCTGGGCATGGCAGTGTTTCAGAGAAGCCAAGCCTGAAACCCTCTGACCTAACCCATTCTCGTTTCCTGCTTCTAACCTCTCCTCTTTACTTCCTGTGGTGTCAGAGTGAGCACTTCGAAGATTCCAAAGGGCGTGTGGTATCAGTGACATTCAATAGTTTCAATCAACAAACAAACCATCAATGGATGGATTTCATCTGTGGGTGATCCAGTACTGTTCCAATAACTTGTGTCACGTGGTTGATGACCTCTGGAATGGAAAATATGGCTTGTTTGGTTTGGTTTTGCTTTCTCCACTCTGTCGAGTGTACATTTCAAGCTAAACCACTCATTCTGTTTCCTGCCTTAGATTGTATGTTATGTTAATGAACATATCTGGGTTCTAGTTTCCAAACTAACAAAGGAGGAACATGGAGTAACTGTGTGTAAGTGACTGGAGCCCCTGACTTAGGCTATGGAAACCAGTACATTGTGCCTGTGTCTGAGTGTGTATTTGATAACTACAGTCAGTTCACAAAACCATTCATGAATCGGTATGATTAAGTTAAATACTGTTAAGAAGTTTTGGAGTCTTTCCTTTTATAGTAGCTCTTAGTGAGTCAGATGTATTTTTCTTTCATATAAAAATAGCATTTTTTCCCAATCTGAGCAGAGACGTAGAGCAGTGGCTTTCAATTTTCCTGTGTATATGGCATACTTCTAAATATGAGACTACATGAGAGGCCCTGGAAATTTAAATACGGGTCTAAATCACTCCCTTAAGAGTCATCAGTCTTTTGTAAAGTCTGTTTTGTACACAATCTTGAATGGGAGGTATTTTGAGCTATGAAGGAATTAAGACAATTGCTGAATAGGGGAATAAGTTGCAGGACAGAGAGGGGGAGAAGGGAAAAGGACGGTCAGAGTGGAGGTCAGGAAACCAGAAAGCCCTCCTACCAAGTCAGACGGGATTTGGAGGACCAAGGCCCCCTTGGGTCTTTGCAGAATGTACGTGGGGTGAGACTGTGGATTAGTTTTGGGGATTGCTTGTTGGTTTTAATCTGGGGATGATTTAACCCCAGCATTCAGACGAACATAGAGATGTACAAGATGCAGATAAGGGAGGTACCTATGAAAAAGCACTTAGTACAAATTGAGCACTCAGTAAATGTTTCCTGCTGTGATTCTTTATATATATATATATATATATATATATATATATATATATATATATATATAAAGATTTTATTTATTTATTTGACAGACAGAGACCACAAGTAGGCAGAGAGGCAAGCAGAGAAAGGAAGGGAAGCAGGCTCCCCGCTGAGCAGAGAGCCCAATTTGGGGCTCAATCCCAGGACCCTGGGATCATGACCTGAGCCAAAGACAGAGGATTTAACTTACTGAGCCACCCAGGCGCCCCTCCTGCTATGATTCTTATTTATGCCTGGGCCTCGTGAAAAACAGGCTCTCCGATTTGGACCTCTGGTGATATGCATGGCTGTGGCATTATTCCCAACAGTGTGGATGGTGCATATATACTTGAATGTATGTAAGCTAGAATTTCCGTATGTTGCTATAAGACTTAGGCTTTCAAAATGTTTTATCAGAGCGACTAGGTGGCTCAGTCGGTTAAGCATCTGCCTTCGGCTCAGGTCATGACTTTGGAGTTCTGGGATCCAGCTCAGCAGGGAGTCTGTCTCTCCCTCTCCCTTTCCCTCTCCCTCTCCTCCAGCTCACGCTCTCTCCCTCCCTCT